>NC_143262.1:2542500-3168750 GCF_984573655.1 Nuphar pumila
AAATCTCCTTTTTGGTACCCAATCGGGTCCTTTTTTGTTAGACTTTGAAACTCATATCCATTTGGATTTGGGTTTGTCTATATCTTTAGAGGAGTTAAAAAGATTATCATTATAATACTCCTTATTTGGTTCAGATGAACTTTTCACAAACGTGGTCTTTTGATTCATACAAGAAGGTTTTTTGAAATGAGAGTAGCCAATACTATTCTTGTAAAAACAGACCTTCTGAGAGGATAAGAGTTTATCCAAGTTCTCTTTACCTTTAGTAAACTTCAAAACTGTTTTCATGAGGTTCTCAGTTTTACTTTTTAGCTCTGAAATTTCTACTTGCATATTTTTAGTTTTGGAGCTAGTAGAAGAAATTTCAGACATAAGCATAAGACTTTCCTTTTTCAACTCAGAATTTTCACTGCTGAGTTTTTCATTCTCTTGGGAAAGCTTTAAATTTTCAGATTTTAAATCTTTATTTTTGAAACTCAATTTTATAGATTCTTCAAATAGTTCTTGAAAAGCATCTAGAAGTTCTTCAAAGGAAAAATCAGAGATTTCACTTACCGAACTTTCGTTTGTCATGAAGCACATATTTGCAGTTTCAGCTTCATCATCACTTGACTCTTCACTAGTGGATGGTTCTGAATCACCCCATTGAGCATGCAGAGCCTTTTTCTTTAAGAACCTCTTCTTTGGTTCCTCAGTCTTGGACTTTCTTTTGAGAAGGGGACAGTCACGTTTTAAGTGGCCTGGCTTATTACACTGAAAGCACATGGGATCTTCTTTAGGATCTTTTCTTTCCTTGTGCCTGTTTGGAAGCTGGTTCCTTCTCATGAAGCGCTGGAATTTTCTGGTAAGTAGCGCAATTTCTGATTCTTTATCTGAGTCTTCATTCTCAGATAGGGCTGGGAAAGCTAGAGTTTTTTTTACTGGTTGCTCTTCTTCCCTTCTTTCTTTCATGTGGACTTCATAGGCCATAAGATTGCCTATTAAGTCATCCAAAGTAAGCTTAGATAAATCTTGAGCTTCTTCAATAGCAGTAGTCTTTTTCTCCCAATCAGTTGTGAGAGATCTCAAGATTTTCTTCACCTTTTTCAGTCTGGGAATATGTTACACCCAGAGATTTCAGATCGTTGGTGATGTTGGTGAATCTGGTAAACATCTCTGTGATGGGTTCATATTTGTTCATTTTGAACAACTCATATTTTCTAACAAGAGATGAAATTTTGGCTTCTTTCACTTTGTTGGTTCCTTCATGAATAACTTCCAAAGAATGCCAAATATCATATGTAGATTCACATATAGATATTCTATTGAATTCGTTTTGATCAATGGCACAATATAAGGCATTCATAGCCTTTCATTTAGGTTTGCCATTTTCTTTTCTTCATCAGACCACAAGCTATAGTCTGCGGATGGAGATGTGTATGGATGCTCAACAATTTTCCATACAGCAAAATCTATGGATTTGAGAAATATAGTCATTCTGCACTTCCAGTATCCATAGTTGGAGCCATTGAAGAAAGGAGGACGAGATGCGTGTTGACCTTCAATATCACGAGCATAGGAAGTAGATGCCATTTGTGCTGGAAGACTTGTTACGTCGAAACCAGCAAACCTGCTCTGATACCAAATGAAATTCCACTAGAGGGGGGGTGAATAGTGAAATATGATTATGATCGATAAAATAAAATAATTAAGCAATAAGGCACAACACATAAAACACAGAATTTATACTGGTTCGGTCAGTATCCAGACCTACATCCAGTCCCCAAGCAAACCACTTGAGCTTTCCACTATAACATCCGAGTCACCGGATAAATAGTACAACACCCTTTTCCCCAGAGGTCTTCTTCTTTCAACAGAGAAGGACAACACCCTCTTTCACAGAGGTCTTCTTCTCTCAACAGAGAAGGGGAACACCCTCTTTCACAGAGGTCTACTTCTCTCAACAGAGAAGAGCAACACCCTCTTTCACAGAGGTCTACTTCTTTCAACAAAGAAGGAATACAGTGAATAACAGAGTTACAATACTTCCTATAGAACCTTCAGAATGATATGAATGCACGAATGAAGGATTCTCAGAATGTTCTGTTTGTCACTCACAAGATACTCTTTGTCAAAGAGCTGGACTTGACTTTTTCTCTTCTTTTTTTTTCTTTTTCTCTTTCTTTTTCAAGGCTCTCTTTTCAAATATCAAATAGAAATTTTTCTTGTTGTAAGCTCACACGTCTATTCCATTCCATGTTTGAATAGTTTATTTGAGTGTGTTTATATAGCTTTTAAAAAGTAGTCGTTACATTTTTGGAATTGTAACTTTTTGAAATGTGAAATGTTATGTCATTTCAAAAAATATCTTTTAGATAAATTCGAGAATGCCTTTTTCCATAAAAGTAGAATAGAGGGTACACTAGTCGTTGTAATATTTTAGGTAATACATATTTTATGTAAAAAGTCTATTCCTTACAATAGTACATTGAACGTTGGGTTGTAGTTTTGTCTTTATTCTAATTAATGATTTGAGGTACATAAGTACTTCTTTGCTTTAAATGAGTGTAAGTACTATGAGTGCTTTGAGATATTTATTTGTACATAGTCATGTCAAGTGTTTTCTTTATGTTGTGTATTTCAAAGTCTCCAGAGAGAATGAGGATCAAAAGAAGGTCGACATTCTTTGAGAAGGATATTAACAAGGATTTGTTACAGGAGGCATTTAATGCTTTGTAAAGAGAATGATGACTTTAAGTAAGTCGACATTCTATGGTTATGAAAAAGGTAACTAGAGTCCTTTCAAAAACATATTTTATTTGTTTTTCTTTTGTGTAGCCGATTTATGTTTTTGTCTTCTTATTAAAAAACATTTCTTTAAAGAAGGTAACTAAAGTCTTTTTTAAAACATATTTTATTTGTTTTTCTTTTGTAGTCGATTTTATGTTTTTGTCTTCTTCTTATATTAAAAATATTTCTTTAAAGAGGGAAACTAAAGTCTTTTCAAAAACATATTATATTTGTTTTCTCCATGTAGCCGATTTTATGTTTTTGTCTTTTTCCTACATTCCTTTTTTCATGTTGTCTTGTATATAGTATAAGGTACAATTATTACATGACAAAATATCTTTTTCATGAAAGGTTGTAAGAAGGTACAATTATTACATGACAAAATATCTTTTTCATAAAAGGTTGTAAGAAGGTACAATTATTGGTTTTCAAAAAGGAGCCTTTTGAAACTATCGTATACTTTTATGATATAGTGTTTATGAATGAGTGTGTAATATGCAATATGCAAGTTCCTGAAGGTTCTGTTACATATGACTCTAAAGAAGAAAAAAGTCTTCATCTTGAGATAGCCGATCTCTTCATTTGAACTTTGGGAATGCATGGCTCATCAAGCTTTTTATTCAAGGGGTATGATTGCACCATAGTTGTACTTGAACAGGAAGTCTCCATCCTTATTGGGTGAGAGATCCTTGCATCAAATACTCGTTAGATTTATGGCAAAACATATTTAGTCATAATATAACATTATTTCAAGAGGACATATTATCATATCATATAAAATCAAATGAGACAGTGTATCATATTATGTGACATCAAAATCGAGTTTCTCAACACTGTTGTGACTCATTATGAATGCCTTTGCCATGAGGCGCAAACAACATTAGGTTGTGTCACCGCAAACTTATAAGTCTGTAGAAGTTTATTGTTAGCATGAGCATTTCTACAGATGACTCATTCAGCCAGTAGTGCAACCAACACAACATGCTTGCTCAACGCTTAGTCACCAAACAAGTGACATGGCAACCTGCAAGGTCTACCAATGAGATATGCCAGGCGGGATGTCCAGATTCAAAGCACAGGAGCGTCAGTGCCTTGCTACTGCAGGTCCTTAAGTCAACAATGCTTAACTTGGGTAGTTGCGCACAACCAAGTGCCACCTCAGTCGAACTACATTCAGTGTATGGGATCCTTGGAGCCAACTCAGCTGAACGGATTCATTGTATGTGGGCTTTGGGGCTGTTGGGACCATTTGGGCAGTTGGAATACTGTTGTGGTTTTTCTTTGCCCCGTTTCTGGTATTGCTCAGCCTATAAATAAGGCTCTTGTACAACATTTTATATCTTTTGAACATTTTAATAGAAACTGACTTTGGTCCTTTGGAGCGAGTTCCTCTATTTAGTGCTTTAGGGCATTCGGTTCCCTTTGCTTAGGGAAATTCGGGAATGACGCCATGCATTCTTCCTTGGGCCAATTCTCGCTGATTTTAAGCTAGTGGAGTTGGAATCGATCTTGATCCAGTGCTACGAGCCTAGATCGGATCCATCACACATTACGGTTTCAACCAGAGCTCTTCAATACAGTGAAGATGTCAAGATTGAAGTACCAACCTTCTTGCAAAGTTGAGTAGTTGACACCTCTAGCTATTTTAGTGGATTCATAATAGCGCAATCTCTAATGCAACTTCAACTGCTTGTGTTGTTCGTGATTGAGGACTATAGTGCTACTGCCGCTCAAAAGAACTCACTTTGTGCACTGCAGAGGTCTTCCTAGTGTTGCTACGGTAAGGGAGGTTTTCTGGATTCTACACCTTCGCAGGGGGTTGTTCAGTCGATGCTCTCTCTCAATTGCGCAATCTACTAAAGCTATCACAGGTCCAGGATCGTCACTGAGACTTAGCGCACACTGCAAGTGTACAGTCATCTAGTGCAGCGCAACATTGCGTATGCACACATTTGTCGCACCTCAATGCGGCCTTGATCCTGCAATGTGCCTTTCACCGCAGTAGCGCACTGTCGCCTCACTCGCTGAGCCAACTTTTCAGTTGCAGCAACACACAGTGCCTAGTGCACCGCATGCACCATAACATCCTTCCATCTTAGCATGTGAAGCCTCCTTTCATGCATATCACCGCACACCACCTTCTGCAATGTGCGTCTACCTCAGCACAACTTTGCTACGCACCTTAGTGCTGCATCTGTTCTGCACCATAGCAAGCTTATCAGTCTCACCTCTCCTGAGTGTGCCCGATGCAAGCAACTACATACAACCTGTTGTTGCCACAACATCTACATCTGGAGAAGAACCGCAATGCAGTATAGTTGCAAACCTCCCTTAAATTGCATACTTGTAATATGCCTGTGTGAGGCAGTGTTTGTGTAAGGGTTGAATGTATCTTAGTTGACTGAAGCCTCTCTTGTAATAGGAAAGTATGTCGAGGTTTGAATGTATTGAGAATTGTTTCATGCTTGAGCTTATAACCTAGCCTACGGCTAGACGAAACCCCTTCCTACCATGTAATAGTGTAGTGACTTAGTGAAAAACATCACTCACACACACTACACTTGTGTTACTATATCAATGTTCATTCTGCATGCTAGTTTTTTAAAGGTCAAGAGTCTTTTAAATCAATATGAAAACTAGGGTCTCACCAGATCCTATCATATGTCATTTAACAAGATCCCAACCTCTGGAGGAAAACGGCTGAGAGGAGCATAATCCTCACATGCCCCAGGGTTACTTATGTCACAAGGGTAGGGATTCACAACGAGTGGAGCTAGTTCGGGCTCGACTTGTTTAATCTCAGCTCAAGCTCGTTCGTGAAAGTAAATGGGCAAAGCTTATATCTACATAAATCAGCCAAGCTTCATCAAGCCACTAAATTCGATAAAGCTTGATTCTCTAACAAGCAGGCTTTCAACTTTTATTGAAAAGGTCACTGTATTGAGTCTGCTGCCAATATAACTTTTTTCGTGTTTGTAAAATATGTATTATATTTTTTGTCATAATATTTAAAAATGTCCTGCTTGGCCTAACAATGAGGCATTTGCACAATTTTTAGAGAGGTCGGGGATTAAATCCCACTCTTCGAAAGTGAAGCTCAGCTTGGCTCGAGCTCGGAACACAAGGCTGTTCCAGCTTGGCTTCAAGCTTGAGCCAAGCTTGAACAAGGGTTTTTCTGATTGAGCCGAGTTTGAACAGCCTAGGCTTGGCTGCCCAGAGCACACCCTTAGAGGAGAAGATATGTCTCCTTCACTGACGGACACATGCTTTGTATAATATTTTATATTCATCAGTGTCAACCACTCTAATATTGGTTGCAAATAATCAAAACATTTTAAAATTACAAGCAACTATCACTACAAGAAAAATGTTAATTAGCGACGAAAATTTGCGACGGATTCGCGACAAAAAATTCTGTCTCAAAATTTGTCGCTAATTAGCAAAAGAATTTTTCTGTCTCAAAATCTGTCACTAATTCACGACGGATTCACACCGAAAATTTTTTCGTTGCTAATTTATAGTCGAAATTCATATTGGTTGCCACGTTGGCAATTTGTGTGTGACAACGTTATAAGTACATCACCATCTTCGGATGAGGGTAAGGGTGAGACGGAGAAGCGACGGTGAGTTCTGGCCGAGGAGGAGATGGAGGAGGCAGAGGGCGGTGGGCTTCTGGCGTTGAAGCTTGGGGAGCATATTTATCCGGCAGTGGAGGCTAATGGAGTGGAGGGAAGGAACTGCAAGAGGTCGAAGGTGCAGGGACGTGGACAACCAAAAGAGGATGTTCGCTTCTTAATGGTGCTAGAAGAGGAGTCATATTCCCCTACTCGTCTCCGATGCGGAGAGGAGGAAGAAAACTTGGAACCCTCCACCGAGGAGAGGCCAGGTAAAGGCCAAGATTTTTCGATCAATCACTCAATTAGTTGCTGATGTAGCATCTAACGCTGTCTCGGTCGTTGCCGGAAGTTCCACCCCCAACTCTCCAGCCAGCTCCAATCCCCCAGCGCCTACTCGTCAGAATTTAGTGTTGACGCTTGAAACAAGAAGATTCCAGCCTGGTGTTTCTCTGACAGTGTGTCCCCTCTTTCAAACCCCTGTTGGATGCATGCTTTGTAGCAATCAATTTTTTTATTTTTCCTTTTCCTTCTCAAGTTTGTAATTACTGCTTTGATCAGAAAGAGTTTTGGTGTATAGAAATGGCGGATTTTTCTGTGATCCATTTAAATGTAAATATAGTATCTAGATAGATGGCTTCTATTATTGTTAGCTAAGGGAGTACACGGGAGGGACTCTACAATTGGGATTTGGAAGACGCGATTCCTATCATCGATCTGCCTTTAGTTCTTGCGGTGAACAAGAAGAAGACCAAGATGCCCAATCAGATTTGAGATTTTACTGAAACGGAGAAAAAAAAGAGCAAGGTTTTTTTTTTTTTAATTTTGTGATGGATTAGCAATGGATAATATTCGTCACTAATATCCGTCACCAATTTAGCGACGGATTAGGGATGGATATTTATTTGTCACAAAACCAAATTTAGCGACGAACTCACGACGGATAATGACATTCGCTAATCCGTTGCAAATTAGCGACGAAAGTAGCGACAAATCATTTCTGTCGCTAATTAGCGACTAGGAAATTGTGACAAATGCTATCCATCGCTAATCCGTTGCTAAACAGATTAGCGACATATTTGCGATGGATTAGCAATGGATAGCATCTGTCGCTAATCCGAATTTTTCTTGTAGTTTATGTTGCAGCCCTTTTAGTATAAAAAAGCCTTGTTAGGGTTAGTGGCTAAAAATTGATTACATGGTGATTATGTAGTTTCACAATGCCAAATATTGCAACATTTTTAAAAATATCTGGAAAAATTGTGAAATTTGTCAGTTGTTTAAAACATGCAAAACTTCATGATATTTTGAAAATATAGTAATGTCTTTATCACAATTTATAATGATATTTTCATTTTTATAAACTATATGTCATATATCTTTATATATTTGTTTTACATATTTTTATGTTTTTAAATTTATTTGTTTTTGCTAATATTATTATTTTTGATAAAAACATGAAAAAAAGAAAAAAACAATTTCTCATAAGAATTTGGCTGTCATTATGTTTCCATTTTAGGCTTTTGTTACAAAGGGTAGTTGGAAGTACAATGATCATCTTTAGAACACCATACATACTATTAGTCCTAGTCATAGTGACAAATATCGCGAGATTTGTGAAAGTCTCGCGATAATATAATGAAAAATTGCCTGAAAACTTAAAACGACAAATTCTTGCGAGATTTTCAAAATATTGCGAGATTTATGAAAAAACATAAATTCCACGATTTAAATGACATATTTATGTTTCAAACGGCTAATTATCATGAAAAATTGTGCATTTTTATTTTTAAAATATTTATTTATTTATTACAAAGATTTTGCCAAAAAAAATGCAAGATTTATGATTTTTTTTCAATTTCTCGCGAGTTTTTGAAAAACGAGATTTTGCCGTTTTTAAGGTTTGTCACTATGGTCCTAGTCTTGCTACATGTAATTCAACAAAAAAAAGTGAGTTCCGGTCTATCTCTCAAGAGGTCCTTTGGGGCTAAAGAGGAGCAAACCTGTTTCTTGTGCTGTATAACCAGCACTTATTTCAAATAGTGAAGGCTTTTTGAGGTATTAAGTATGAACCTTATCTCGATAAAAATAAATTGATTCCGTAATTTATCGAGGCCTTAAATGAGTCTTTATGATTCCACCCCCAAAAAAAGTAGGATCTAATTTAATGGCATTGAATCATATGATGGTAGTTCGAACAATTGGCACAATGACGAATATGGACCGAAATAGATTGATTGGGTTCATACGAATGAATAAACCAATTGGTAGTCAGGAAAAAGTGACAACATCCAAAGAAAATCTCAAGCAAACCAACAAAAGCACCACATTGGGCCTTGTTGGCAATGGCTTCACCTTAAGCGAAACTTTTGTGACTTGTCCAATCAGTTTTTGGAGACAAATGGATGGATGCACATTGATTAGTAAGTTTGCTGGGCCTATTGATTCGATTAGCTGTTCTACATTGGCCCCACTCAAAATCTGGATCAAGCCCTTACCCGACTCGATGACTCGGGTGAGAGTGCATGTGTAACTCAATAACTAAAAAGTTTAAATTAAAAAAGGTCAAATTACTGCAATGAAGAATAAGAGAAATGAACCGCCAAGGCGCTTGCATGGTGATGCCTGTTCAACCGATAAAGATTTATCTGGGGCGATTTCAGTTGATCCAGTAACATAGAAACTCAGGTAATACCTAGATCCAGAGCTTCACAATGAAATCCAAGTTGGATAAAGATCTGGATCTGGATCTGGACATACTCTTAAAAAAAAAGAGCAACACCGACCAAACCCATATCCGGCCTGTGTTCAGTCCTGTTCCCCAGCATAATTGCTTCTTGGAAAAAACCCAAAGTACTAGGTTGCTCAAATATGTTGTCTATGCTTTTGGAGTTTGGATTCCTGACCACTTCAACGATTCTGACTACAGAACCCCAACAATCCCCCCACCACATCCCGGGTCTAATCATGTCTCACAGGTTCCATTTTGGGGCACAGGTGCAGCTGAAGGTTCAGGCATGCATCTGCTATTGGGTCTCTGTAGGATTCTACACCTTGCCTTAAGCCAGCAAAACCATGTGACACTGTTGAAGCCCTACACCTAGGGGTGTCAACAGGTTGGGTTTGGTTCGGACTCAGGTGGAACCAGACTTGGACCCCATTTTCAGTTCTGGTATCGAGTCTAGACCCAGGTCTAATCGGGTCCACTATAAGGAAAACCATACCCGAACACAGTAAGAACTACATGAACCAGACCCGGACCATTCCCAGTAAAACCATATTTTTTTTATCATTTTTACATTGAAAATTTGCAGGTCTTAATCAAAACTCAGGTCGGGTTGGGGTCTGGTATAAAATTTCACAAACTATACCCGGGTCAATGTATTAATCGGACCTTCAGCTTCAGACCCAGGTCTCAATCGGGTCATATGATTTATCACCATACCCAGACCCTATAGGGTTTGGTTCTGGTCGGGTCCGGGTAAACCAGACCCGTTGACACCCCTACCTACCCCCATTGCGGTGGGGGGACTTCAATTCACCAGTCAAAGAATTGATGGTCAGCCAAGAGGAGGCAAATTGTCGAACATGGGATATGGGTTCCAGACAAACACCACCCCCCTTAGCACCAACAGTGGCAGTAGCTCCATGCCATTGTGGAATGGTGCTTGTTTCTCGTGTGGGTGCTAGGGGTATACATCGGGTCGGGTACTCGATGAATACTCAAATATCAATATGTCAGACCTGGAATGCTTGTGTTAGGCAGAAGCGAAATAAGTTTCAAACTTAGCCCGACTCGAATAGTCAATAGGTCTGGGTTCATGTAGGGACAAACAAGCATGTAAATGAAACCCGACCTGTTCAGAAATCAAGTTTAAGAGCCCCAACCTGACAAGATCCACAGCCAGCCCACTACAACCATGTCAAGTCGGGTTTAGTAGTGGCGGACTGTGGATCAGGTCAGGTTGGGCTCTTAAACCCGGTTGTTATCAGGTTGAACAGGCTGGGTTTCATTTACATGTTTGTTTGTCCCTACATCAACCCAGTCACCCAGACATATTCACTACTCGGGTTGGGCTAAGCTTGAAACTCGTCTGGCTTTCACCTTCATACAAGCAGCCTAAACCCCGATGTATTGATACCTGACTACTCACCGGGTACCTTCATTGATGTCCACGCCGAGCCCTCACACAAGAAACAAGCACTGTACCGCAATGGCATGGAGCTACTGCCATTGTTGGTGCTAAGGGGAATGGTGTTTGTCTAGAACCCATATGCTTTGTTAGACAATTTGGCTCCTCTTGTCTGGTCATCAATTATTTGACTGGTGAATTGAGGTGCCCCCAACGGGTGTGGGGCTCCCACAGTGCCACATGGTTTTGCTGGCTTGGGGTAAGGTGCCTAACAAAGACAAAAATGATAGAACTGTAAAGAAAAAATGACGTGTTTTTTAAAATGTCTCACAATTTACTAAATCTGTCCAATGGATAATATCACAGGTTTTCAAAAAAAATTTACGTTATTACCCTTCAAAGGTATGATTCTTTTAATTTTCGCACGTAAAATAATATAGTCATAGAACTTGTCAACAAAATCGCATATGAAGTTGCAAAATTCCAAAAACTATTGTGAAATTCCTAATAATTTGTGAAATTACGAGTGTTGAGAAAGTTCATACCTTGCAAAATTTTGAATGATTATAGCATTGGCATTGAGATTTTTTTTTTCTTGCAAAATTATGTACAAATAGTATAAAAGAAAAGTTAGGGTTTCACAAAAACTAGGTTTTTTATGGTCTCCAACCAGTGAGAAATTATGACTATTTTTTCAGGGTCATGCATCAATGGTGAGAAGATCGACGACGTTTTATCGACGAAAAATCATCGATGATGAGTTTTTTCGATAAGAGTATCTTATGGTATGAGTGATATTGAAAATGAAATATGCAACTCATTCTCATTAATCCATTAGCAAATGCATGGCTTGGAGCTTGAGCAACAATACCGGTGACATAAAGGGAACCTGTGGAGCATGATTAGACTCTGAAAGTGATGGGGATTGTTGGGGTGTTGTGGTCACCATCCTTGAAATGGTCAACAGTCCAACTTTAGTTCAAGAAAAAAGAATGTTGGGGTTTGCGCAGGAGAAGGGCGATGGCATACCTGAAGCATCCATGTCGATCTGCAAATAGCCGATAAGTGAACCTGAATCGATGACTCTGAGATGTTCCTCTCCTCAGTCGATCGCAGCCCTTGATGAGCGCAGGCCTTCCAGCGACTGTGAGCAGGATCCAATCCCAGCAATGGAAGTCACGTATGATTTTCCTTAAGTTTTTCTACATAGGGGTCTCTCATCAACATCCCCTTTTATAACATTAATCCTTATTAGGTAACAATTACGTAATTGTTTCCTTCCAAAATTATGGGGCTTATCCGATAGGGACACCTTTATGGGAGTACTTAATGTGGGTAACACCCATATTACGTGGGTGACTCTAATATTCTCCCACTTGTCCTAGCGCTAAACCTTTGATCAAATACCTTATGTGAATTGCTTGATGAATAGATTGGCCTTTAAAATCTATTTTACAAATCTTAGTTAAATCTCTAATCCTTGTGAGATTAACAATAAATAACCATAATGAGAATCAAAACTATATGTGATCACTTTATTCATATGCATATGTCAAAAAGAGTTTAACACGCTCATCCTCAATACATGTTCGGAATATAATCCCGGTGCTAGCCCTTTAGTAAGAGGATCAGTAATCATCTCTTTGGTACCAATATTAACAATACGCACTAGATGATTCTCAGTCATTTCTTTAACAACAAAGTACTTTAATTCTATATGCTTACATGACGTAGTACTTTTATTGTTATTCGAAAAGGACACCGCAGCTTCATTATCACAATAGACCTTCAGTGATTTCTCAATGGAATCAACTACCTTTAACTGTGATATGAAGTTCTTCAACCATATGGCCTGTAAAGTAGTCTCATGCAATGCTATAAACTCTACCTCCATGGTGTGAGCATCAGTGGTCGTCTGCTTCCTACTCCTCCAAGAGATCGCTCCCCCAACAAGTAAGAAGACATACCTAGTAGTAGACTTTCTACTATCAAGGCATCCTCTTAAGTTCGCATCTGAGTAGCCAATGACCTGAAGGTGATTAACCTTATGATACGTCAACATAATGCATGCATAATCTCAAATAAAATGCATGATAAATGACAAAACAAGCTCAAATGAGTAAAACCCAGGGTCCCCAAGCAGAAACCGGTCTGACAACACCCTGAACCGGTCTGAAACAACTCTGAACTTGTCATCCAAGGGTCCAAACCGATTTTGAACCTTATGAACCGGTGTCAAGTATGAACAAAAGTTTATAAAACCCTATAACAGTATGCCGAAATCCCTATATCTTTATATATTTATGAAAACAAGGTCTTAGCATCTCGGAGTCGATGCAAAACTGGAAAGAATCGATCAAAAATGGTTCTGAACTGGTCCCAGAAAAGGGTGATATCAATTCCTGATTTGGTTCAAGCCAAATAGTGCATAGACCCTGCATGGATCCAATCTGGTTCAAATAAGATCCAAGTATGACCCGATATATACTGGATCTGGGTCTAACCCGGTACTAACCGGATCTGGGCATGACCCGATCCAAACTGAATTTAGGTCTGACTCAGTACAAATTGGACCCGGTCCAAACCAGATCTGGGTCTGACCCGGTACAAAATGGATCTGGGTTCATAACCCAATGTTGGGGCCTGTGCAGAAGAAGGGTGATGGCATACCTGAAGCGGCCATGTTGATCTACAAAGTGCCGATAAGTGAACCTGAATCAACGATTCTAAGATGTTCGTCTTTTCAGCCGATCGCAGCCCTTGATGAGCGCAGGACCTCCAGTTACGGTGAGCAGGATCCAATCCCAGCAATGAAGGTCATGTATGATTTTCCCTTTAGTTTTTTTGCACAGGGGTCTCTCATCAACACCCCCTTTTATAACATTAATTCTTATTAGGTGACAATTACGTAAATGTTCTCTTCCAAAATCCTGGGGCTTATCCGATAGGGGCACCTTTATGGGAGTCCTTAATGTGGGTAACACCTACATTACGTGAGTGAATCCAACAAAAAACCCATCACTGATCGCATATTGGTTAGCCTCCGGTTATTAAAATCCTTGTGACCCCCTTGTCCACTTGGTAGTACACTACAAGAAAAATGTTAATTAGCGACAGAAATTTGTGATGGAAATAATTCATCGCCAATTTGTAATGGATTAGCTAGAGAAAACTAGTTGTCCCTAAAATTGGAATTAGTTGCAAAATTAGAGATGGAAAAATTATGTCTCAAAATCCATCACTAATTAGCGACGGAAACATTCTGTCTCAAACTCCATCACAACTTCGCGATGGATGAGCGAATTTTTTTTTTCGTCGCTACGTCATCTTTAATTTACGTCAGATTTTGAGACAGAATGTTTCCATCGCTAATTTTCCCCGTAAAACCCTAATGTGAGCCCCTTTCTTTCCCTTTCTGTTTTAGCCCTCGCACACAGTCGCCGCACCCCCGTCCGCTGCCCGCCGCCCGAGTTCTCTCCTTCACCTCCTCCTTCTTCCCTCACTCCATCTCTCATCGCCATGTGCTTCCATCGAGAACTCTGTCTGCGGTGCCACGTCCTCCCTCTTCGCTTTTGCCGATCGGCCGGAGCGTCCTTCTTCCTTCCCTGTTTGCCGATTGGTCGAAGCCGCAGTGTCGTCGTGACCACCACTGTCTGTGTGTCGAATATCTCCTCCCTCTCCTTCTTCTGTCGCCTGCACCTGACGTCGGTGCTCTCCCTCTCACCGACCCCTTTTTAGGTAACCTCTCATCCCCTCTCTCTTTCTCTTGTGTCTTCTTCTTCTTCTCCTTCTCTATAAGGATGACAATGGACTAAGGTGGAGGGTGGGACAAGGTTTCTACCATCGCCCCCTATCAAAATTCTGCCCTCCATCTTCGCTTTCACCTTTGCATGGGTTTTTATTTTAGCATCCATCTTCACTCCATTCTCTTTTCATGTTTTGATTTAAACTTTCATCCCCACCGCTGATTCTCTCTCACTGCCATCCTTAAAGGTATTTTAGTTATTTTATTAATAAGAATAGGGGGCAGGAGGGGTGGGAACATTAATCCATCTCTGCTGCCTTCATTCCTGCATAGGTTTTTATTTTAAATCTTTATTCTCGTTCCATCTTGGTTTTGTGTCCTCCATCCTTGGTTCAAACAGTGTGAGGTGGGGTGGACTCCATTTTCCTCCGGTTCACCGCCATCCCTACATTGCCATCCCTACATGTTGCTTTGTTTCTCTTGGGTAATTTAGTTATTTTACTAATAGTGATCTGAGTTGAGGTGGGGGAAAACGTAAGTCTATCTCCGCCTTCATTCCCACATATGGGTTTTGATTTTAACCTTCATTTTTGTCTCCATCTTGGTTTTATGTCCTCCATCCTTGGTTCAAACGGGGTGAGGTGGGGCATGCCCGATTTTCCTCCTATCCACCGCCATCCCTACAATTAAGCCAAAAATCAAATGTCTTTTTACTAAATTTTCACCACCACCGACCATTCCTCTAAGTAGGAACTCTGTCAAAAAAAGTTACTAACACTGCATAAAAGGAAAAATTACTGCCAAAAATTTCCTATGGAGACTATAGAAATGATACCAAATAAAAAGGTTATTTTTCTCTCTAAGAAAAAATATATCTTTTTTATTTTTAAAGCAAGGTGGGGTTAGGGAATGTGATTTCATCTTTCTAAATATCCTTGTGATGTGTGTAAATATGATATGATGGTGTTACACAAGAAAATATTGAATTATCAATGCATGCATAATAGTTCATGAAATTGTATTTTATGTTAAGCATGTTTGTGGTAGAGAGGGAAAGAAAATTTATGCATTAACTGAAACAAAAAAAGTGTTCACCAACAATCACCAAACAAGAATTATTAGATAAATTAGATATTTTCTTCATCATAGCATTATTATGATTCTTTTTTAACTGGTGAAGATAATATCCATAACATTATAGGACAAAATGACTGCAAACCGTGAATAGATGTACCATATGATAGTTGATAATGAGGTGTCACTTGAATATATGGATGGTGTTGACAGATTTATTGAATTTGCAATGACAAGTGTCAATACAGTGGATCCCACCGGTTGGATCAGGTGCCCCTGCACGATGTGTAAGAATAATCGATTTGTAGAACCTCATGGCATTAAACATCACCTATACAGGAAGGGTTTTATAAGTGGTTATCATAATTGGATGCTTCATGGTGAAAATTTTTGGAACAAATTTGACGCACGGGTGAATATGGTGCACAATAATCCATATATGGATTTGATATTTAATGCCGCAAGACCAAAATTGGGTTCTACTATGAGTCCTAGTGATGTACCAACTGGGGTAGAGGAAGCAACAACAAACGATGCAGCTAGCAGATTTTATGACTTATTTAGAGATGCTGATAAGCCACTGTGGAATGGTTGCGAGAGTCACACTATCTTGTTTGCAGTTCTTCAACTATTGAATTTGAAGTCAGAGTATAATTTGAGTCAATCATGTTTTGATTATTTATACTCTATTGTGAAGAGTATATTGTCCAAAGAAGAGATATGCCACAAAATTTCTACCGTGCGATGGTTATGGTCAACGCTCTAGGTATGGGATATCAAAAGATAGATGCTTATCCAAATCACTGCATGTTGTATTTCAAAGAACAAGAAAATAACAGATCATGTTTGTCATGTGAGCATTCTCTATTCAAGGCAAAGACAAGGGGCAATGCTAGCACAAGGTCAACAAAAGTGCCATACAAGTCACTCTGCTACTTCCCTCTCACCCTTAGATTGCAATGATTGTATATTTCTTCGAAGACAACTAAACACATGAGATGACATACAAATAAAGTTTGACATGATGAAGACAAGATCACGTATCCTGTTGACACGGAAGCTTAAAAGCGCTTTGATTGTACTTATCAGACATTCACAATGAAAGTGAGAAATGTTAGGCTCGGTTTATGTACAGATGGATTTAATCCATTTGAGGGTAGATCAGCCCCATACTCGTGTTGTTCGGTATTTGTCAACCCATACAACCTTCCTCCAAGCGTGTGTATATGAAGCGTCAAAATATTTTCATATCTCTATTAATCCCTGGTCTGACGTCTCCGGGCTAAAATCTTAATATATATTTAAGGTCATTAATTGATGAACTGAAAATATTGTGGGATGACGGTGTTCTCATGTACGATGCCCACAAAAAATAAAACTTCAATATGAAGGTTGTTGTTCTATGGAGAATCAGTGACTTCTCTGCATATGGTATGTTATCTGGTTACATACATGGGAGGTTGGCATGTCCGTACTGTATGGAGAATACAAAATCTTTTAGATTGACACATGGAAGGAAGCTGTATTGGTTTGATTGTCACCATCGATTTCTACCCAGCGACCATCCATTCTGATGACAAAGGAATGTATTCTGAGCAGGCACAACTGAAATAGAAGGTCCACCTATACAGTTGTCTGGCACAAAGATTTTAAGACAATTTTGATACTTTTTATATGGACTGACAGATGCCCGTAGTGCAATGCCCTACCTTGGATTTGGAAATGATCACAATTGGACAAAAAAATCTATATTTTGGGAACTATTATATTGACCGACCTTATTGATATGACATAATTTGGATGTGATGCATGTGGAGAAAAATATTTTATAATGTGTTCAATACGGTAATGAATGTCAAAGAGAAAATGAAGGATAATTCGAAGACCCGTATGGATTTAAAAGTAATATTTAAAAGACCAGAATTGAAACTCAAAGAGTACAATAGAAAAGTACTGAAACCAAAGCCAAGGTACGTGCTTGGACCAGATCAAGTAAAGCAGATATGTCAGTGGTTGAGACAGTTAAGATTTCCAGATGAATACGTCCCTAACATTGCTCGGGCTGTGAAGATAGATGAGAGACAATTATATGGGTTGAAGAGCCATGATTATCATGTCATTATGCAACAATTGATTCCCCTAGCATTCCATGATATGTTAGACAAACCTATATGGGGGTATTATCTGAGTTGAGTCAATTTTTTAGAAGATTATGTGCATTGGAAGTTGTAGTAATTGAGGTAAAGAATTTTGAGGATTCTGTCGTCACTACTATTTGTCAGCTAGAGAAGATATTTCTGTCAGCATTTTTTGATGTTATGAAACATGCGATCATACACTTGCCATATGAACTTAGGCTTGGTGGTCCTATGCAATATCGGTGGATGTACCCATTTGAAAGATATATTTTTATTTATATTTTTTTCTTTAATGCTATTGTGAATTTATTGTATTACAAGATGTACATTGTTGACATATGCATGTTTGACCTCAAAAAAAAAAAAAGTTCAGAATAAAGCAAGAGTGGAGGGTTCAATCTGTGAGGCGTACACTTTAGAATACATTTTAAAGTTCTTATCTATGTACTTTAAGCCTCACATTCCAACACGTTACACTTGCACACCTCATAATGATGATGGAGAATAAGTTATTGTGGTTGAAAAATTATCGATATTTAAACCACTTGAGAATGGCTTTGGTAGTTGCCGATCAAAACACTTGGAAGATCGAGAGCAAGATGCAGTACAAATCTATATTATTTTTAATTGCTCAGAGATTGATCCCTACATCGAGTAAGTATACATAATATATTACACTAAGTTCTCTACGTATATGGTTTGGTAATGTAATTATTTGTTAAGTGCAGACGATTTAATTTGGAGTTGCGAAGAGAACTTCCAAATCTCACTGATTCAGAAGTATAAAAAGAATGTGAAAATAAGTTTGGGGCATGGTTGAAAGAGTTGGTAAGGACAATGACATGCATTTTTTTTCGTATAAACAACAATATGTTACTTAATTGGTCGTGTTTACAGTCATTGTTTATGCTTGTAGGTCCGCCATGGTGATGTTAATGACCAAGGAATATGTGATTTACAAAATGATCTGACCAAAATTATGCAATGTTACAACGGGTATATCGTAAATGGTTATTGATTCCATACAAAAGACTACAATATAAATAAGTCAACGATGAATAGTGGCACGTGTGTCAAGGGTAGCAGTTACAGTGAAAATAAACTTGACTACTATGGTGTTATTGAAAAAATAATGGAGTTAACTTAGGCATAAATAATATGGTAACTTTATTCAAGTGTCATTGGTTTGATCTCACAACAACAAGAGTCGACAAAGCCTCAGGTATTATGGAGGTGAATCATAAATCAAGGTTTGGAACAAAGGAAACCATTCATATTAGCATCGCAAGCTCAACAAGTTTACTATACTTCATATCCGAATACAAGAAAGTCAAATAGAAATGAATGGTGGGTGGTTTGCAAGCTGAAGTCTAAACTATACCCCGAGTATGATCAGTTATAGGAAGGTAAGATTGTTGAAGAGGGTGATTACTATCAATCAGATGATATGTATGACTTCTCTTATAGTCACAATGTCACACATGGTCTACATGTCACATCTCCATTGTCTAATGGCACACGTATGAAAGAATGTGATCCAAATGATATACCAGGTGGATGGCCGCCCAATGAAGAAGATGACGAAGAGGAGAAAGAGGAAGAAGAATAATATAAAAGTCAAACAAGTGATGAGGAAGCATACTCGAGTTAGTGAAATACATCTTGTAATACATACAACATCACTTTCTCACATGCACCATCTATTTTAACATTATATCTTGCATATCATGTTACATTCTATGCATACTTAGCATGTACATGCACAGTTCATGCATAGTTATACAACTAATTCATGTAGGACCTTTAAATCTTTATATTTCATACATATATCATGTCCATGCTAATAACATTTTTATTTGTTATAATATGGTTCATGGAGGTCACAGTGGTCGAGCACCCAGTGGTCGAGGACCAAGTGAAGGTTGTCGGACAACATTAGGTAGATGTCTTTGTGTTATATTTAAATATAGGCATTCATTATGTTTTTGCTTATATGTTGATATAAAAATTGTTACTTGTTAATTTTCTTTATAGGATCCCAGCTCTATCCAGTCTCAACCTTCATCTTCACGTAATGCTTTGATAGGTATATCATTTAAATAATTATATACTTGATTAGTTTAAATCTACATTGTGTGAATTTTTAGCTCATTGTTCTGTAGATGATGCTTCGTTTGCACATGATCCACTTACACCAGCTACTCATACACATCATGAGACAACATCGAATGCTGAGCCTTCTCAATCTAACACACGACATCTCATTGAAATAGTGTATATCGATAGTCGACCGTAAATATTTCATTGTCACTTGTCCAATACTTATCTTATAAATAGTGTATATCAATAGTCGATTGTTAATGTATACAATTTCATATGCAGTGCGAGGTTCAAGTCATAATAAGTAATTCAAGAAATTAGGAAGTTACTAGTTCAGCATCTTCCAGGACCGGTCATTCAATGGAAGAATATCCAAAGGAGGTGTTGGAGAGATTATGGTCCTTATTCATGGTATATAATCGTTTATCATAGTTAATGTGTTTTATATTTATTTTTTTATTATAGTCATGTATACTAACTTTCTGAAATTATTTATAGGCTTTGAATCGCTTCGCGACTGCGAAGGAGCAGGAAGCGAGGCCAGTGTGGTAGAAGGTGGTTGTCAGTCGATTTGCCAACATGCTTCACAATATGAAAACTGCAGCAATAAAAGCAACTGGTGGGATAGATGGTCCACTGCAGTGGAAGGGCCATAGTCCTTCTACTATCAGGTCAGATTATTGGGATGCAATGTGCGACAAGTGGGTGAGCCATGAATTTCAAAACCGCTCAGTAAAGGCTGCATAAAATCGAGCAAAGATGCCCAATGCTCATCTACACACAGGTGGTTCTAGGACTTTGGGGAGCCACCAGAAAAAAATGGTAACTCATCAATATATATTGTCAAATTTATAAGTATTTCTACATACTTTCTAATTGATTTTTTTATCATTTAACCTTGCAGAAAGCCGAAAAAGGAAGCATTGTGCCTTACAAGGATATGTTTGTTGAAACACATAAACGTAAGAGCACGGGAGAGTTCGTATCAGAGAAGGTGAGAGCAATAACAGTATGTATTTATTGTATTAATAAATATTGTAATATATAAGTTACCATGAATTACATTATCATAAACATTATAATTCTTAATTATTAATTTATATTATAATCATTATTTTGTAGGAGTCATACGAGCAGCAGATGGTAGAGCAATATGATGATGACTCCACTCAGCATCTGCCTTTTGATCCTACAGCATGGGTGACTGCAACCAGTGAACCCAAAAAAGGTCGTATGTTTGGGTTTAGGAGTAATATGAACACCACACCAGTCATTGCATCCTGCGGTCTAGGCTCTCAGAGTTCTCCCCCCAGCATCAACTTTCAGCGTCCGATTGACCCTGTTATTTCTTGGGATGGTGTCTGCAAGCTTTTTCAGGAAACAATGAGTGACTTTTTACATGAATTCATTCTCAACCTTATCCATAATGAGTTATGCAACTTTTTTTGGGACATGGGAACTTTGTCTGCATTCAACATGAGCTCTTATGCCCGTCAGGTATAAAGTTTCATGTCATTAGTTTTATGTCGTTAGATTTCAAGCTAGTATATGCATGATTGAATACATATATGCATGATTGAATCATTATGAAATTTTATTAATAGCATTAGAACACATGTATGCATGATTGAATCAATATGAATTTTTTTTGACAACCTTAGAACACATAAATGCATGATTGAATCACTATGAATTTTTTTGACAACCTTAGAACACATATATGCATGATTGAATCACTATTAAATTTTTTGACTGCCTTAGAATACATATATGCATGATTGAATCACTATGAAAGTTTTTTGACAACCATAGAATACATGTAAGCATGATTTCATCACTATGAAATTATTTTGACAACCTTAGAACACATATATGCATGATTGAATCACTATAAAATTTTTTTGACAAAATTAGAACATATATATGCATGATTGAATCACTATGAAATTTTGTTGACAACCTTACAACACATATTTGCATGATTAAATCACTATGAACTTTTATTGACAGCCTTAGAACACATATATGCATGATTGAATCACTATGAAATTTTTTTGACAACCTTAGAACATATATATGCATGATTGAATCACTATAATTTTTTTTGACACCTTTTGAACACATATATGCATGATTGAATCACTATAAAATTTTTATGACACCCTTAGAACACATATATGCATGATTGAATCACTATGTAATTCTTTTGACAACCTTACAACACATAAATGCATGATCGAATCACTACTAACTTTTATTGACAGCCTTAGAACACATATATGCATGATTGAATCACTATAAAATTTATTTGATAGCTTTAAAAAACATATATGCATGCTTGAATCACTATGATATTTTTTTGACAACCTTAGAACACATATTTGCATGATTGAATCACTATGAATTTTTTTTGTCAGCCTTAGAACAAATATATAAATGATTGAATCAGTATGAAATTTTTTTGACAACCTTAGAGCACATATATGCATGATTGAATCACTATAAATTTTTTTTGACAACCTTAGAACACATATATGCATGGTTGAATCACTATGAATTTTTTTTTACAACCTTAGAACACATATAAGCATGATTTCATCACTATGAATTTTTTTTTACAACCTTTGAATTTTGTTAATGTCCTTCATTTTATTGCTAGTCTATGTGTCATTCAACCATGTTATTTTGATTGCCTTAGATTAGGTGCATTGCATATAATTTATTTTATTATATTTTGTTTATCAATACTAATATTTTGGTTCTCTTGTAGGATGCTGGAGATGATCAACGTAGAGGAGCTGATGGAGGCATGGATGAAGGGGCAGATCGAGACAATGAAGAGGATGATGCTCTGAATCTTGGCAATGATTAGATTCATGTGTTGAATTTGTTTCACATACTTGTTGTTTCCAACAAAACTCTTTGTATATGTTCACTTGTAACTAATTAGAACTTCGCGAGGATTATAGTGGGTTGTTAAATTTGTTTCACTTATAACTTGTGTTAAATTTGTTTCACTTGATTTATGTATGTATTTTTTATGTGTACTTTATCTTTTATGCACATGTTATATAAATTGTATAACGAGAATTTTTTCTCGATATTTATATTTCAAATAAATTTTTTTTTAAATTTCACGATGGATTAGAGACAGATAATATCCATCACTAATATTCGTCATGAATTTAGCGATGAATTAGGGACGAATATTTTTCTATCTAAAAAATTGAATCAACCAATGTTTTGCGACTGAATGTAATCTGTCGCAAATCCGTCGATAAATTGGTGACGGAATTTAGCGACTGAAATGTATCCATCGTTAAATTTTAGCGATGGATTGTCGACGGATATGTATCTATCGCAAAACCAAATCAGTTCTTATTTAGCGATGGATTAACGACTGATCATGACATTCACTAATCCATCGCCAATTAGTGACGAAAGTAGTGACTGATCAGTTCTGTCGCTAATTAGCGACCAGGAAATTTCGACGAACGCTATCCATTGCTAAGCTGTCGGCAATCCATCGCTAAAGGGAGTAGCAATGGATTTGCGATAGATTATCGATGGATAGAGTTTGTCGCTAATCTGCAGAATTCTTGTAGTGGTGTGGTAAAAGTTTTTTTAATATATTTGTTTAAAAAGTACATGTTCATCGTTTTCTTAGGAAATGTCCTTGTCCTTGTTTTCTTTACTTTATGATTTTTTTAAGAAAATGTCAATTTGAAACATGTCCGAGTTGGTTGAGTGAACTAAATATTTGACCTGCATAGTGCATGACTCGGACTAAGTCACCAAGTTAGCCAATCAATTAGACGAGCTTGTCGACTGTCATGCATTGATTGGTCCAGTATTTGCTTATTCTTCAGCTCCATGGCTAGTGGCCCATACAGGGAGGGAGGATCAGATGCAATGTAATCGCACATTTTTTTATGTGTTGCACCTGATCACCCACATCAGGTGCAGCATCACAGTAAAAGTGAATACAATCACATTGAACCTGACTTGCCCTCCCATCGAGGCCTCCCGAGCACTTAGGATTTCTACTTTATTTAGCTTCAGCATTTTTAAAGCATGGCTACATGCCCCTGTTTCACAGCCATACAGCTCAACATTTCTTGGGGGCTTCAGATTATATGTCTCTCGGCATTTCTCAAGATAGGTGCATTGTCCATCTTGAAAAATTAATGTTAAGATGGATGGTCAGCGGTAGATGAGCAGCATGCTAAGCATGCAAAACCGCTGCATAAAAAAAAGCCTCTTTGTTAAGAATGATTTGATCCCATCTAGAGAAGTGTTGAGATGGACGACCAGCAGAAGTGGAGTTGCATGCTGGGGATACATCAGCCCTGCATAAAAAGTGAGCGCTTATTCTGTATATAATAAAGAAAAGAGATCAAGGACGCCTAGTTATGACGAACTTGGGGTATCGAACTCCAAGCTGTAAGGCAACCCCTTATTCATCTGTCGTTCAAGCTTTTGCAAGAACGGGAACAAGCTGAGCTACTTAAAGCAAAACGTCAACCACACGATGACACAAGTGAGCAGAAAATCACATACTCATAAATGAAACACCAGTTTACGTGGTTCGGTTCTCAGGAACCTACATCCAAGGCTCAACCTCTCTCAATACTCTCATATTATTCAGATATGCAAACTTAGCAAATATATACATGAGGGTGCCAAGCACAATGACGAAAGATGAGAATAGCTACACCATTTCGCAAGGGGCTTTTTTCTTGTGAGAAAAAAAATTCAGATTATATTGATTATATGCGAAGAGTTACATTCAGCGCAAAGAGTGATGGGAGATCACTCAATGCCGTATAGAGGGTAAAGATCTACATCAGGAAATCAGGGACAACAAGCTTTTTAAAGACAAGTCTGATAACAAGTTCACGCTTAGCAGCCTTAGCAACTGTGGCAGGATCAAGCCTATATCTGGAGTGTCTTCGACTATTCTTCTGGAGCCAAACCATCCATCATAAAATCAGAACAAAACAGCGCCATATATATATAAATTTGGAGCATCGAGATTCCAGGTGAGGGGCAATGAGTACACTCTTAGTGTCCATCACCAAGTTTCAGTTTGGTGCAGCAGTTTGTCAAACCAGCATAAAGCACAGCATAAAGCACACTCTTACACATCCAAAAAAGGTGTACAGTCGACTCCTCTTTGCACACGCAAAAGGAGCATTGGCTGGAGATACTAAAACCACATTTTTTTAGCATGTGATATGTGAGCAATCTGTTTTGCAGAATCAACCATGCCGTGATGGAGCCACGGATGGGAAAGGCATGGTCCCAAAGTGCCTTGTTAGGGATCCATTGAGCGGTAGGCGGACCTAACATTCGGTATCAGGAGGCGGTTGAGAATTGGCTAGATGAAGAGTGTTTTGCATCGAACACCTCCTTAGATTTAATCAGGGCCAGCCTTTAAATAAGCTCCATCCATTGCCCGAAAGCTAAAGGAGATAGAAAAGTTGGATGTCCCATCCAGGTTTGGAGTTCCAGGATGAATTAACTTTCCCCTCCTTGGTGGCAACCCATTATAAAGATGAAAAAAAGTTCTCTAAAACATCCATCGACTCACCAATCATCCTTCAAAAAAAATAGTATTTGACCCATCACCGAATGAAACATATCAGGCATCAACAAAGTCCAGTAGGCAACTAATCCCTTCCAAATATTGGACCCCCATCCATTTAGCCCCCTCAATCCATTGGAGAGGCCAACCAAGTAGATTATACTTGTGTTTAATGACCACCGCTCAAGAGAGACTGTTAAATTGATTCATGACATGAATATCATATCAAAAGAGGAAATGAGAAGAAAGGAGATGAAGCAAGGCATGTAACATGGTTCGGTCTTAGAGACCTACATCCACGGGAGAACACCAATCAGTCGCCGTATATTCTTCACAAGGATCTTTCAGATACATATATTGTCATATCCACAATTCACGACAAACAATGAGGAGAAGAGATAAACATAACAAAAGGAGACAAATCTACTAAATCTTTATAGTTAAAAGGTGAGATTGCCATGCAAATATTTTTGGCAATAGTGGATTGGTGAAGAATCAGTGTTTAAGGATATTCTTATCTTTATCACTCACCTTCAAGTTGAGGGGCGAATGCATCATGTGTTCCCATTTTGTCAAGTATCTTGTATAGAATATCTCATTACTTTGAACTTTATCTATAACAAAGTGACAATCTATTTCTATGTGTTTTGTTCTTTCGTGAAACACCAAATTTGTGGCTATATGTATAGCTGCTTGGTTGTCACAATACATACGCATTGGAGTTTGAACTTTGAATCCCATTTCTTCAATAAGTGCCTTAGTCTAAGTTAAGTCACATGTTGTGGTAGCCATGGCTCTGTATCTTGCTTCAGCACTTCAATGCGATACAACCTTTTGTTTCTTTCTTTTTCAGGCTACCAAATTGCCACCAACAAATATATAATCGGTAGTGGATTTTCTGTAAAGAGTACTACCAGCCCAATCAGTGTTTGTGTACCCACAAACATCTATATTCCTGTTTCTCTTGAACCAGATACCGCATCCTAGAGAGCTTTTTAAATATCGTAAAATACGATCGACAACATCTTTATGAGTCTTCTGAGGATTGTGCATGAATTTGCTTACTTCTCCCACATCATATGCAATATCAAGGCAAATAATTGTCAAATAAATAAGTTTTTCCACAATCTTTTGATACTGCTTAACATCCTGTATTGGTTCTGTTGCCGCATTTTCAAGTTTGTGATTCACCTCTATAGGCATGTCAGTTGGTTTGGTGCCCAACTTTCCAGTTTCTGTCAACAAATCAATAGTATACTTTCTTTGAGAGAGATATAAGTCTTTTTTTAAGTGCCTGATTTCAATTCCAAGAAAGTATCTTAATCTTCCCAAATCCTTAATGTCAAATACCATGTGTAAGTATTTTTTGATATTATTTATATCATCCATATTGTCACCTATCAGAATTATATCATTGACATACACCAGAATAATAGCAATGCATTTTATACTTCTAATAAAGAGAAAGTTATCTGAAACACACCTTTTGAAGCCATTTTCTTCCAAAGTCTGACTCAACTTAGCATACCATGCCCTGGGTGACTGCTTTAGCCCATAAATAGATTTTCAAAGTCTGCAAGCAACACTTCAATTGTTCCAACTAGGGTGCCTTAGAAGAACTTGCATGAGAACTTCTTCAGTGAGGTCTCCTTGTAAAAAAACATTTTTAACATCCAACTGAAATAAGTTCTAATTTTTTTTACACGTAATGGATAGTAATATTCTGAGAGAATTTATCTTAGCCACTGGTGCAAATGTCTCTATGTAATCAATTCCTTCAGTATGAGAATACCCTTTCGCAACTAATCTTGCTTTGAATCTTTCCACTGATCCATCATTTCTATACTTGACTTTGTAAACCCATCTACACCCAATAATATTTTTGTCTTTAGGTATTGGCATAATCTCCCAAGTTTCAAATTTTTTCAAGGCTCCTAGTTCTTCCTGCATAGCATCACACCATAACTTGTTTTTGCAGGCTTCATCAAATGAGCTTGGTTCACGATGATCAAAGATTTTAGTAAGATAAGAAACATAATTGTTGGAGATGTGATCATATTATACATGTTTCTCAATAGGATAGGTTGTAGCACTATAGGTAACAAAATCTTGCAATCTACTGGGCACACATGTAGTTCTTTCAGATCGACGAAGAACAACTTCTCCATCATGACTTGAGTCGCTAGTATTTGGCTGATCTGAATTACTTTGGACAGAACTAGTGAGATTTGGCACATTGTTATCCAAAAGCCCACTATCAAGGGTGACGTTAGGCAAGACAAGAACATACATAGGTTGTTGCTCCCCCTTACTATCATACTTTTATTTTCAAAGTATACCTTGTTTTCATCAAAGGAGACATCTCGTGAGACATAAACTTTATGACTTTTAGCATCATAGCATCGATAACCTTTTTAAGATGGTGAATAGCCAAGAAACATGCATTTGATAGTTCTTCATTCAAGTTTGTTTCTAAACATTGGATGCTTCCAAACATACACAACACAACCAAAGATTTTAACTGAGAGATAGAGTGTTCTCTTCCTTTGAGAATCTCAATAGGTGCCTTAAAGTCCAGATTGCGAGTGGGAAGATGATTCATGATATAGCTAGCAATGCTAACTGCATCACTCCAAAAATTTTTAGGGACATTCATTTGAAAAAACAACACCCTAGTGATCTCAAGCAAGTGTTAGTTCCTCATTTCGATGAAACCATTCTGCTAAGGTGTTCCTACACATGAGGTCTCATGTTCCATGTCATTTTTTATATGAAAACCAACAAATTTATGATTAATATATTCAGTTCCATTGTCAGTTCTCAAGGTTTTAATCTTGCAACCATATTGTGTCTAAACCATCATATAGAAGCTAACAAATTTATCAAACACTTCATCTTTGGTTTTGAGAAAATAAACCCAAGTAACTATGGTGAAATCATCAATGAAAGCAAGTAGTATTTGTAGCCATTGTGAGACATGACCGGTGAAGGTGCCCTAAAGATCCGAGTGCACAATATTAAATTTTTGTGATGAAACTCTTTCAGAAGAAGAAAAGGGCAAACGAGTTATCTTAAAAAATTGACACATTTCATATTTATTGCAATCAAAGACCTAACCTAACATGCCACAGTCTACCTTCATCTTCTTGTCTGGACACCAAAGCTTTATTCGAGTTATCAAGAATGTAGAGACCTCGTTATTTTGTCCCTTTACCAATCGTTCTCTCTGTCATCTTGTTCGGAAATAACACCTCAGTAGGGGTGAAGATAACATGGCAATTCAAGGATCTTGTAACTTTGCTAACTGACAACAAGTTAGAGGTTAATGTCAACGCGTAGAGAGCATTATCCATTTGACCAAAAAAGTTAACCTCTCCTAAAATTTGACATCCATAAGAGATCCATTGGGAGCAGAAACAAGTTTGAAACTAGTATTATATGTGATGTTTTTTAAACATGAAATTTGTCCTATCATATGCTCAAAGGCACCAGAATCAACTATCTATGTATAACCATTAAATGGATAAGTAGCAAAACACGAGCAAGAGCTATTAAATATACTTGATTCCTTAGATGCTAGAGCAGCCATATTATTTTTTATAAATCCTTGAAGAATCTGCGTGAGTTTTTCAACCATCAAAATCTCCTCCTTTAGTTCATACTGGGCTACATTAGCCTATTGTTTGCCTTTGAAGGTATTCTATCGTTTGTTGAGTTTCCAGCAATGTTCCCTGGAGTGGTTGTCTTTCTTGCAAAACAGTTTCTTCTCTTTGGATTTTTGTGGTTCAGCATTCTGAGAATTGTTAGGTTGTCTTTTATCGTGCTTAGCAACAAGTTCCGCATTGCTTTCATCAGTTTTCTTGTTCTGCATTCATGCTTTTACGGTGAGATTCCTCACGCATAACTGTAGCACAAGCCGTACTCAGGGATGGCAATTCCAAGAACATTAAAATCTGTAAAATAAGTTAACACACAGTGTATAGTGGTTCGACCAATGGTCCATATCCACTCTTTAGCCAATTCTCTGTGTTATGAGAGAATAGTTGTTCCACTAAATATAATCACTGATACAATCTTAGATCCATGATTTTAGGATCTGATAACATGATTTTAGGAAGCTGCTAATTTTTTGGTTTTTGTTTACAATCATTTACATAATTTTCTTGTTTTGAAACTTTATCTTTGCATAGCTGGACGTGAGTTGTGCATGGGTGGCTATATTGATGATCCTTATCCTTATCATATCATTGCTCACTTTCAATAGTCCCACTCAAGTTGATCTCCTTGAGATTCATTTTGTCTCTGAGATATTCAAACCTTGGACCAGGTAAGGCTTTAGTGAGAATATTTGTTGTTTGATTTTCTGATGGAATGAACATGATTTCAATTTCATGATTGGCAACTTTTTCATGAACAAAATGAAAATCTATTTCTATGTGTTTTATCCTAGCATGAAAAATAGGATTTGTAGCTCAGTGTTTAGCACCAAGATTGTCATACCACAGTATTGGTGTGTGAATTTCTGAAAATCCCAATTCTTGAAGAAGATACTTTAGCCATGTTAATTATGAAACTACATCTGCAAGAGCTTTGTATTCTGCCTCAATAAAAGACCTGGCAATTGTATGTTGTGTATTTAATCTTTAGGATAAAACATTGTCTCCAAATAGAGTGACATACCCATTTGTAGATCTCCTATCATCAGGGCATTCTGCTCAGTCGATGTCTGAGTAGGCAACAAGCTTAAAGGACTTGGATTAAATTATTTTGAATCCAAAATTGATGGTGCCCTTCAAATATCTCAATATCCTTTTAACATAATTCCAATGATCCTGAGTGGGTTGGTGTATGTATTGACATGCTTTATTCACAGAGTATGTTATATCTGGTTTTATCATGGACACATGTTGTAAAGCTCCCACCACACTTCTATACTTAGTTTGATCAGACAAATTTTCTCCTTCAAACTTGGATAGAGTGACATTGGCGACCGCTGGAGTAGAAAGAGGATTGCAGTTCTTCATGCTAGCCTTGGCCAGAATGTTATATATGTACTGGCACTGAGATAAAACAAGATCATCTTTATTTTATAAAACTTCTATTCCTAGAAAATAATGTAAGGAACCCAAATCTTTTATAGAAATATCTTTCCCAAAATCTTCTATGAGTTGTTGAACCTTCTTTTGATCACTTCTTGTAACAATTATGTGGTCAACATAAACCAAGACATAGATGATCATAGAAAAAGTAAATTTAATGAAGAGAGATATCAGATCTGGATTCACAAAATCCAAGTTTTCTCAGATAGACACTCAATCTTTCGAACCAAGTCTGTGGTACTTGCTTAAGTCCATATAAAGCCTTGTCAAGCCGACACACATGTTGGAGGAATGTAGAATTTTCAAAACTTAATGGTTGCTCCATAAAAACTTCTTCTTTTAATATTCCATGCAAAAAGGCATTATTTACATCTAATTGGTGAAGCCTCCACCTTTTTGAAACAACAATGGTCAGAACAACTCAAATAGTAGTTGGTTTTATCACAGGACTATATGTTTCAAAGAAATCAATTCCCTCTTCATACATCCATCTTCTGCCGTCATGTGATGGGTAGCTTATGTGTCGGGATACCAAGCATCATCATGATTTGAATTTAAAGCCCAGGCAAAAAATGCCTTAGGTATATCAAAGCATGTTTTGGTCATGTGATTTTTTTGGCCATAGAATTGACAGATGACTTGATTTCCTTTAGAAACACTATTTTGATTTTCTGATTTAAAAGTATTTTGAAATTTTTGATTGTTGTTGAATCTTCCTCTACCACGACCTCTATTAAAATTCCATCGACCATGCCCACGTTGAGCTATAAAAGGCTACAAAATTATTTCCAGTCTGCTGAATATCTTTAGCTTTGAACATTTCAATTTGTTTCTCTTGATTCAAGGGTAAATCATATAACTCAAAAAATATAGGCAGCAATTTAAATATAGTAACTGTAATGACAAAACTCTCATATTCAGAGAGAAGACCATTAAAAGCATACATGACAAGATCTCTATCTGTAACAGGTTCTATAATAACACATAAGGAGTCAACCAAGAAATTTACCTCAGTTAGATATTTCAGCATTAACCTCTTATTTTTCTTGATGTTTTGAAGATCACTCTTCATTTGCAGAATCCTCATGCTTGAGGATGACCCATACGACTGCTCAAGGTCGAGCCAAGCCTCACGAGTAGATTGAGCTCGCATGATCCGACTGAGAATGGTTTATGTGACTGTCGCCTTAATCCAACTCAGTGCGAGTTGGTCAACATGCTTCCATAGCATATAGTCATTGGTTCCTTGAGTTTCAGACCTTTTTGGTTGAATGGAAGATCTATCAACATATTTAAGAAGATCTTGAGAAAACTTATCGATTCAATTTGAGATTGCCAGAGAAGATAGTTGTTCTCATCAAGTTTGATAGAAACAAGACTAGAAAAAGCATTCCACTGCATGACAGGACTTATGAGTGAAGTCATGACATTTATCGAGCTTGATGATGACTGGGATGCTAAAGAGGCCATGGAGATAGATAGCAAAAATCCAAACTAAAGAAACATCACTAGATCAGGCCAACCTGGCTTTGATACCATGTAAAATAAGTTAACACACAATGTATAGTGGTTCGACTAATGGTCTACGTCCACTCTTTAGCCAATTCTCTTTATGTTATGAGAGAATAGTTGTTCCACTAAATATAATAACAAATACAATCTTAGATCCATGATTTTAGGATCTAATAACATGATTTTAGGAAGCTACTGATTTTCTGGTTTTTGTTTACAATCGTTTACATAATTTTCTTGTTTTAAAACTTTATCTTTGCATAGCTAGATGTGAGTTGTGTATGGGTGGCTATACTATTTGTCCTTATCCTTATCATATCGTTGCTTACTTTCAACAAAATCTGGCTTCTAACCTGGTCCCAGTCCAACAAGCATCCGAAAAAGTTTTTCCTGTTCTCTCTATTTTTTTAAAAGAAACAACATAAGTGATTGGAGGTATGTAGGAATCAAATTTATCCCACATACCTCTCAGACACCCTAAGAACTCGCTGAAAGGAGTATCTTCATGCTTCAAGTTATAAATATCTTGTTCTAACTGATAGCTCTTTGCCATGTTATATTGTTGGCCATATAAGTCCTTGGAGACATCTCAAATAGCCTTAGCAGAATCAAGAAATAAGAATCCCTCAGAGATGCATGGATCCATGGAGTTCAAGATCCATGCCATAACCATATGGTCGCTCAACTCCCAATCCTCATAGTTGGGATCAGTCTTAGCAGGCTTGGGTTTTTTCCGTGTAACATGTCCTAGCTTGGATTTTCTGCTGAGAAAAGGGTAGCAGACTTCCCCCATGTTGTGTAATTGTATCCATTTAAAGGAACTGTAGTAATCTTGAGAGAGGTATTGATCTACTCCTAAGAGACAGTCAGAGTAGGTGTTTTGATCATTGTTTGACATGGCAAACCAAGAAGATTCGCAAGAGAGAAAATCTTCACTAATTCAGATTAAGAAAACTTGGCTCTGATACCATGTTAAATTGATTCATCACATGAATATCATATCAAAAGAGGAGATGAGAAGAAAGGAGATGAAGCAAAGCATGTAACATGGTTTGGTCTTAGAGACCTACATCTACAGGAGAACATTGATTAATAGTTGTATATTCTTCATAAGGATCTTTCAAATACATATATTGCCAGATCCATAATTCATGACAAACAGTGAGGAGAAGAGATAAACATAACAAAAGGAGATGAATCTATCGAATCCTTATAGTCAGAAGGTGAGATTGCCATGCAACTATTTTCAGCAACAGTAGATAGATGAACAATCGGTGTTCAAGGATATTCCTATCTTTATCAGAGACAATCAACCAAAGTCATTTGATGAGTAGAGCTTTATTCCAATGCTCAACCTTCTGAATACCAAGACCACCTTCCTCTTTGGTTCGGGTGACAATCTCCCATGAAGCCAAGTGTGGCTTCTCCTTATGTGCCTTCTCTGACCAAATTAAGGTTTGGAGGGCCTTGTTGATGTGCTTTCTAGTCTTGGATGATATACAAAAAAATTGTACAAAATATAATAAAATGCTTGTGAGAAGATGTTTCACTAGTGTTACCTTCTCCATAAAAGCAAGATTGAACCCAACTCAAGAGTTTATTCTTGAAGCCACTTTTTCTTTGACCTCCTTTCAAAATATGTCATTGGAGACCCCAGGTGAAGAGGTAATCCCAAGTATTTAATTGGTAATTCACTGATCTGGCACCCAAAGATGGTGGATGCAAAAGAGGATAATTCATCCAATTCATTGAAAGGGACAAAGCTGAATTTATGGTTGTTGATAGCGAGCCCTAATAGCTCCAAAAATATGTGCAGCAAGACCCTTTTGTCATCTCACCCGGTTGGCCATGATGAGGTGTCGATCGATAGGAAACTGACTGGCTGGTGGCCGCCTTCCACCTCAAGCAGGTTGAATGCTCGACCATCGGCCAACTGCTTCCCAAGTATGGTTAGAGAGGATGAGTTCCATCCAAACCCAAATCCCCTCTACCCTTTTCCCAAAGCCATCAAGGGTAGGGGTCGGCAATGGGTCGGGCGGTCGATGGCAGGCCATGTTTGGGCGATGATTTTAGGCTTAGGCATGTTAGGTACCAGGCTCGGGATGGCCCATTGAGCTACCGGGCCGGCCTGATGGGATTGAGTTATTTATTACTTTTTTAATAATATAAAATATAAAGAATTAACTATTACATAATAACTTGGATAACTATTATTATTTTCCTAATTAGTTGCATGAGAACTTATTATTTGTTAATTATTATTTATCTAATTAATTGCAATAATTAGGAATTAATTGCATGAGAACTTGTTATTCTCTCATTAACTCATAATTTCAATCAAGCATTTATGCATTTTAGGATTGGGGCAAGTCGGCTAATGGGTTGGGCTATGGGCTTCTCTTCAAACCCAAGATCGTTAAGAACCGGGCCAAAACTTGGCCCGGTCAACAGCTCGATCATCCCGGTCCATTAGCAAGCCAGGTCGGCCAGATGCCTACCCCTAATTGAGGGTGAGAGAGGGGTTTGAAACCAATTCAATTTTGAACTGGTTTCCCTCATATCCTCATTCCTCTTCTTATAAAGAATTGGGGGACAAAAATTATTTCTCATCCAAATCCAATTCTGCCCACTTGGGCCTGCCTCTTAACCTTTGTTCCAGTCCAAATACCTCTCATGCATTTCCATCCATTTTAACTCTAACCTTTATCTAACTCAGCCTGAATTGTCCCAAACCCCAAACCTTGGACTCCCCCCACTAAACTTTGATCCATATCCAACCCAAAAACCTATAGACCCAAACCCAACTAAGGATCCAAACTTAACCCAGACCTTAACCTCATTCAATTCATGTCAACCGAAATTTACCCACAAGTCCTAGAATCCAAACAACCACAAAAAATTGCAGAACAATGGTTAGAGTGCGAGATCCGTGTTGAGTATAATGATAAATTGGAATTTTCAGAGTTCATAGGCTGTCACGATCCAAATGCATTTTTTGATTGAATTCAAGCAATGAAGTAGAACTTCGAGGAAAACCAGATCCTAGAGAATCAAAAAGTCATCTTAACTACTATTTCATTTCATGAGGTTTCTAGATGGTGGTGGATGGACTTGCAATTCAATCGTGAGAGCAAAGGAATGAACAAAGATCCAACATGGACCGAGATGAAGCAATTGATGCAATCAGGTTCGTAGATCAACTAACCCTCGCTTTTTGCCCAAAAGATAACCAAACTCAATTAGATAATACCTTGTTATAGTTTACCACAAATGAACTTTCATTTAAATCTATTCAAGACCTATTTGAAATCCCAAATCTAATTAAAGATGAATTTGATCCAAAATTTCTTGATGGACCCAAACCTATTTTAGTGGATCTGCTTGAACCCACTTTAGGTCTCAAAGATCCAACCTCAGACCCCATTTGACTCAATCCAAAGTAACCTTCTACAAACCCTACTCATACTCAAATATATTCAAGATTCAAACCCTAATAATCATATCCAAAACTATCCAAACTCCATCTTGATTAACACAAGTCACCTTCAATCTTTCATCTTGCCTGGATCAAATCAATATGGGCTTTCACAAATAGCTATGGATGAGGTTCCTTTAGAGTAGATTCAAATTTTATCTTAGTCATTCACTCGAGATTCATTTGACTTGTTTTACTTTGGAGGCATCTCACGTAACTTTGGTTGGTTTGGAAAAAATGTTTCTAGTTTCAGTATACATGTTGGGGTAGATCCTGCTTTGGTTCATTCAGTTTATAGAGCAGCATCAAGATCTGGTTCTATATTGTGGGCTCATAACCCACAAGGTGAAATATAATTGAAAACAGTGCAAGCGAGATCCAGACTTGAGTGCATGTCTCCTCTAACATAGGGAGAATGATGCAGGAGCATAGTAGAAGGTCTAGATCTGTAAGGATCCATTTTTAGATTTTAGTTTTTTTTTTATCTTTGTATTTGGATATTGTATCACTATATATACTTGATCCATATCTTTAAGATAAGTGTTATCTTTTTAGAAGTTTATCATTTACTTTATTTAAATCTAGGTAAATTCTCGTCTATTTATAGATGATGGATCTATGTAGATGGACAATTGATTAAGAAATGAATTCAATTAATTTTTTCTTTAATCTCTAGTTTTCTGCATTTTTTTTTCAAATTCTTTCTTCATAAATTGAGTCTGATTTACATCACAAACCTAATGAACAGTCTCAATCAACCTTAGTTTTCACTGGCCCAAACAAGCCTCGGTTAGTTCTTTTACTGAATAAGCGGAAATTTCCTTTAAAGTAGTACTGAAATTGAATCACACCCCTCTTAATTTGCATATTTGCAAGAAGGAAGTGGGCCAACATGTTTGCCCAAAATGAAAAGTTGAGAAGAGCAAGAAACTGAAAACAAACTTGAAAGCAGATCCGATGGAATTTAATTTTATCACATTTTTTTTATTCTGCAAGATGGGATTTGAGTTCTGTGATGCTACAGAAGAGAATTAGCTCAACATTTTTGCCAATAAAACTGTTTTTCTTGACTCGCATAAATACTCCACTACCCTTTAAATGTTGCAGATTTAAGGCACTGTCTAGATGTATTTATGGTGCGCAAGAAGTTGTTGGGCTTTTGTAGCTGTGATTATTGCTGGCACCAACCTTCAAGGTTATGTGTGATCCCAGTTGATGTGACAGTACTGGCTTAGGCTTAAATTGATAGGTTTCTTAGTAGGCAAAGTTTGGTGGTATTGTTTAAAGTTTTTGTCCAGGCCCCTACTCTCATGAATATGTTGGTTTGTTTTTTTTTTAAAAAGAAAACATTCATTTCATTGTCATAAAAACAGTAATTTACAACTCATACATAGGGGGCGAGGTGTCATCCTAATGCTAAGCATGAAGCAGTACAAATGAAAAAAGCTAAAACAAAACCAAGAATTCTTCTCATTTTCATGGACGTCCAAACCTTGAGAATCTGCTCAGTTTGCTGCACTTGGCTCTTGGTTTTTTTCTTTGTAATTTCCTAACTCGCCGACATATGTTACTTGTCTTTGTATTTTTTCTGAATAAAATTGATTCTTTCCTTCTAAGAAAAAACAAAATTGTACCTATGGTCATAATTTATATCAATACTCGATAGCCTAAAACTCCAGAAGGCATTGTCTGGTCTTCTTAACTTTGTTTTTACCACACTATGCCTAAGCTTCTTCTAAGGGAGCATTTGTTTCATGCCCTTTCCTATTTAAGAGACTCTCTTTCGTAGAAAATAGGGTTTCTTTCCTTCAAAGGGTGAAAAAAACATGTTTATGAGAAATATATGGTGGAACCAACATAATAAATAACAAAACACAGCTTTTCTTTCCAAATGAGTTCATACCTCCCCTGAAAAAGACTTTCCCTCCACAGTGACCCTTTCAAAGGAAAGTGGCTTTCCTTGGGCGGGAGTGTAACAAACAAACGCCCCCCTAAAAAAAACATCAGTCATGCCTTGCATGATTGCACTTTCCTCATCTTGTACGGAATTCAATTATTTAAAGCATACATGGTTCTTATTTTTTACATCTCACCTACTAAAGAAACACAAATTTGGTTCTCCTAGCAACTAGAAATCCAGGGATGCCTTAAGTGACACCCTTATGTGCCATAGCCAATCATATAACTGCATTTTGAGTGGGGCCTGCATTTTGTTGCTGATTGTTGTCACATGATTTGCTGATGGCACATAAGTATATCACTTAAGCGATCCTAGACCAACTCTATCTTCTAGTAAGACAATATTTACCAATGAGACGGGACCATTCATCCCTAACTTCCCACCTTGAGATCTGATTATTGCAGCTTGTTTCGATCAAATCTGATCTCCTGGATGTGATCTGCAATTCAAAAATCAAGTCATAAACACCCGAAAAGTTCTTTAATTTAAAGGTTCATACTTTTCCATATGAAAAACACGATCGGATTGTCAATGGATTTGGTTGGTTCAATTGAAGTGCTCAATCAATGCCACACTTGGAATCGACTAGGTTCGTCGTTAGCTGACTTTTCCACGGCTATCTATAAATATGAGAAAGACACGAGAGAGCCTTTAATAATATTGGGATATCCATCAGATGTGTGAAAAGAAGCACATTCTCAAATACCAAGCTTTCAACTCCTTTGGCATGGTAGAATTTCTGTGTCATAAGATAGTAAGGTGACTTTGTCAAATCAATCTCAATATAGGGATTGCTTGGTTATCTCCACGGATCAGGGCTGTGTCATTGGTTGATCAGGACCCCACGTTGATCCACTCACCAATCTCTCTTGAATGATGGTGTGCATCCATTTATTTGTAAATAGTGTTTTGATATTTGGACGAGGATATCTAACATAACATGGACATTCAAGGAAAATCGCATATAATCTAATTAGGAATAGCCATATGCCAGCTACTATAAATAGCTGGAGGAGGACTAAAAGGATAATTTTACAAAAAAACTGCCTAGCTTATCAGCTATTAGATAAAGCTTCTTAGGGTAAGTTTGGTTATGTTTTTAAAAAGTGAAAATGTTGTTCTAAAGAGATTTACTTTTAAGTCTAATGAGATTTGAAATCTCACTAGACCTAATGTCACACAAACAAGATTTACTTTCTAAATATTACTTTTGGGTTTTCTACCAACTCACTTTTTATGAACTTTTTTGAGTTATGTGTCAAAAAATTTATATGTTTTTGTTGCTTTTAGGATACTGTTCAAATTAATGAAATTCACTTATTAAAGTGTATTAAGAAATGAATCTCGTGTGTGATCGAACCAAACTTGAACTACTACATTTAAGTACTTGCTTTTATAACTTGAGTTTCAAAAATGGAAAGTGCTAAAATCATTCAGTTCAACTGTAAAACCCCCTCCGGCATAGTCGCCGGAGGGGATAAACATTAAGTTTTTTTAAAAAAAAAACTGTGGTTTCCCCCCCATAATCCGCGGAAAGGAGGGGCGAGGTTATCCTCAGCCCACACCTTGCGTGAGGGTTATAAAAACTCTCACGCAGGCTCCCCTTTTCCGCATTCTGCACAGTGAGAAAGAGACAGAGAGAGAGAAAGTAGAGACTTACCGGCGGCGACGGCGGCGAGGTAAGCCCCTTTCCCCATCTCCTTCTTCGTTCTTCTTTATTGTTGGGAACTCAGAGGGCCGGCAGCCATGGCTGCCGGCGTGTTACGGTTTAAAAAAAAAAAAGAATCACAGAGATGGAGAGAAAGGGGGGGAGGTCGGCCGGCCCCTGTGGCGGCCGACTCCGACGGCCGGCCCCGACGACCGGCCGACACAGTTGGCCGGCCCCGGAGGCCGGCCCAGGCTGGAAGTGCAGAGAGAGGGTCGGCAGGGGCCGACCCTCTACAACTGTGATCGGAAGGGGCACAGCCCCTTCCGCCCCTTTTATCGAGGGATCGGTTCGGTCCGGGCACCCGGACCGAACCGGGATGGTCTGGGTGCGACCCAGACCGGGCCCTCCGGTCTGGGTCGCTCCCAGACTAAGTAAAAAAAAAAGGGTTTGGTTCGGCCTAGGTGCGACCCAGACCGAACCGGGTCGCACCCAGGCCGAACCGGGTTAAGTGAATTGGGTGAACCGGTTCGGGTCGAACCGGTTCAAGCCAAACCGGTTCGAATCGAACTGGTTCCAACTGAATCGGTTCGGGTCAAACCGGTTCTAGCTAAATCGGTTCAGGGCGAACCGGCTCAAGCCGAACCGGTTCAGGATGAACCGGTTCAAGCCAAACCGGTTTGAGTTGAACCGGTTCAGGCCAAACCGGGTTCAGTTATTTCGGATTTAGATCGAACCGGTTCAGACTGAATCGGGTCTGAACCGACCCGGTTGAACCAAGGTCCAAACCAAACCATTTGGGTCTGGATCTGGCTTTCAGTTGGACCCAGTTCAATCTGGACCGGTCTCAGATCCAGAGTAACCAGGTTCAGATCTGACTGGATCAGTCTCGGATCTGGACCCAGTCAGACGGGTCTGGACTCAGCTAGATGATCCTGGATCCAGTCAGGTAGATCTGGATCCAATCAGACTATCAAGGATCCAGTCTAGCAGGTCCAGATCCAGTCAATCTGTCCTGGATCCAGTCAGACTATTCTGGATCCAGTCAGAATAGAATGGATCCAGTTCAGACCCAATCAGACTTTCTGGATCCAGTCAAGCAGTTTTTTGATACAGTTATGATATGGATCTGAACCCAAACAAACAGAGTTTGGATCCAGTTGGATCATAAGATAGTCCCGGATGACCCGAAATCCGAAATGTACCAAGAGATCCATTTGGATACTTGAGATCCATTTCAGTAAAATGGGCATATCTTCGCACTCCGAACTCGGAATCGAGCGAGGTTTGGTGCGTTGGATTCGTATTAAAGAGAGGAATCCATTGGTTTATGAACTTCAGCCAAAATAGTAATACAGAAACCGTGGTTTCTTTAATAAGATTCGGGAGGGGTATTTTGGTAATTTGGTAAGAGAATTGTGAACTAATTCAGGTATATTGCTTTAATGACAAGATACCATTGTTAGAGCTTCTTGAGGCTCGATTTCGGAAAGAGTACATTGTTTGCACTTGAGGTAAGGGATGTTATAAGTAATCTTAGATGTAAATAAACACTTTTACGTTGTTTGTTATTTGTTTTTATTTAAGCATGATAGTTTTGAGAGACCATGACATGCATAAATTCCATGCTTGATAGTATGAGTTAAAATTTTATACATATGTGCTATGCAAGTTAGTTTGGTAAGTCATGCATGATGAAAAGAAATTTTATTGTGATTGCATGTCTAGATCATTGATTTATATCATGCATTGTGATAAGATATATTTGGATTAGAGTCCCTTTTAATCTATTCATGTTGTATGAATGGACATTGTTGAGATCAGCATGCATGACCCCTTAAATCCTGGAAGTGGTGACCTGTGGCAAGGGCTACCTGGTTCGCGGCCAGAGTGCAGCCATCATGGAGAGTGGGCCGCCGGTGATTTAATGATGTAGAGATACTACATCATTGCATGCTAAGTGAGAGCGGTGTGAGTCCTAACGTCATCATGAGATTAAGAATGAGATTGTTGTGATTATTCATGACACCACTCGTGAGGGAACGAGTGAACTTTATAAGTGAGAGTTTGTTCAATGTGTGAACCTAGTTATGACTTAGGATTTCACTCACACTGGTTTGGAACTCTAGAGGATCATGGATGGTTGATAACCATCATGTTAGGATGTAGCATGAACCATGCCGAGATTGAGAGCTTGACCTCCCGGCTAGCTACCGGTGGGGTCCCCGTGGTGGTTCACTGCAGTGTCTGGTGGTCTGGGGACCACTGGGAGTGTATGGTTCATTGTCTGGCCAACATGTAGAATTGGGGTGTTCTACAGGGTTGCTATGCCCATAGATGGCTATTACCGGTATAGTCAGCCTAGTGATAGTTGTGTGAAAGAGAGTATTTGAGAATGATAATGGGGGAAATTAAAATATACAAACATGTGTGGTGTATCGAGAATTAAAATAAGATTAGGGGCTTAGAGCCCACTACAGTTGTAAATTGTTGTTTATTTACTTATGATTATCTCTTACTAGGTTGTAGACTCACCCCCATTTTTGTTTAATTACAACTGTAGATTACAGGCATTAGATCAGTCGTTTGGGAGCAGCTTTCTCGGTCTACAGCAGAGCATTAGTATTTTTACTTTCCTTCTCATTGAGAATAAATTGTAATTTCTTTTTCCTGTTATGAATGATGAACAATTGTAAGGAAAAAGTTGATTATGGAAATAAAATAAAAAGTTTTTTTTTAGTCATGTTTTCACTGTGTAAGCTTTGCACTCTTCCCTCTGGGAAGTAATACCAACCGAACTCGGACTCCTGAGGTCCTAGATCGGGGTGTTACAAAGTGGTATCAGAGCCAGGTTTACACAGAAAAACTGTTCATCATTCATAATAAGACTCAATGACAAGATGTAAGTCTCTGCGTGAATAATACATGTTAGTGATTAAATTATTGCATATTTATGAATGGCTAACAATCAAGGAAACAACGAAGTCCCACGGGCTCAAGACCCAGTTGAGCCTCCCTTTGTGGGAAGAGATGAATTCTTTGCTGCAATGGCAATGGTTACGGGAGTCATCACAAGCATGACTCAGGTGGTTAGAGAGTTGATGCCTCAGCCACCTCCGATCTACATAATTCTCGGAGACCGGGATGGTTATCATCAGAACTACCCCTACACCACCCAGAGGCCACATCCTCCACCTTACGGAAGGAGGAATCGTCAATGCAACAGTCAGAGGGCGAGGGTTGCACGTGGACGAATGGGAGGAAACCGGATGGCGGTTCGAGGAGGCATCGGGAGAAGAGCACCTCCAAACACCAACTTTGTGCCTCGGGGAGGTTTTTGTATGGCGAGAGGACGAGGATGACATATGTCCTAGGCTAGTTATATGGCGGCCATGAGTGGGGGAAACCAGAGGGTTCCACCTCCATTCAATGAGCTTCTGGCTGAAGAAGCTCGGAGAGCGGCTTTTCAGGCAGCCGAAGCAGCTCGGCAAGCAGCAGGAGCCAACCAAGGTGACCCTGGGTTTGGACAGGGGCGAGGAAATTTAGAAGAGAGAGGCGAGGATGAAGACCTGAGTGATGATCCTGCCTCCCCTACTTACACTCCTGCCACACCTACCCACGCATCTTCGACACCATCATACACTCCTGCTACGCCTCAATACGACTTGAATGCTCCTCCCGAGACTCAGACTCAAGGGAGTACAAGGAACGGGCCCTGCTTCGGATGGATCAAAGAATGATTAGGACTAGTTAGTTTGCTTAGTAGAATAATATTATTTTAATTGCATTGTTCGTTTTTTTTTCTTAATTAGAATGTTTCTCAAGTATGAAATTTTTTTAATGCAATAAAGTGAATTATTTTGCGTTAGATGTGATAAAAGTCTTGTGAGATTCCAATGAAACACGTGATGTTAAGTAAGAATTTTACTGCAGTACAAATGGCTACTCGCAGAGGAGCTTCGTATCTTTCCAAGGACATGGTAGCAGCTAGGCGGGAAAGGGAAACCATTGGTGGACCGTCGCGAAGGGCACCATCTTCTTCCTCTACTACGGAAGGGGCACGAGTTCAAGGGAGCCACGCGGCAACGCACACGCCGGAGAGATATACTCATCATGAAGGTAGAGAAGAAAGTATGGAGATTCCACCTGGATCCCCAATGAGTCAGAGTACGAGGGTACCGCCTGAGTATACTACAAACTGCATATTGTATGAGCTGCTGCAAACGACTAGGGCACAACAAAGTCAGCCACAGACGGTGATTTCAGGTATCACCTCATGGGCGGAGAGGTTCAAGAATATGCAGCTTCCGCTCTTCGATGGCACTCCTGACGGTGTCGTGGCAGAGAATTGGCTGATGCAAGTTGAGAAGGCATTGGATGTCATCCAATGTCCATATGATTAGAGAGTTTGGATAGCTGTATCCAATCTGACCAGCGATGTAGAGCACTGGTGGAGATCCATCAGGGACACCTTGTAGCCGGACACTTGCCTTGGTCCACTTTCGTGAGGAGGTTTTACAGGCAGTTCTTTCCAAAGTGTCAACGGGTGGAAAAAGAAAAAGAGTTCAGGAAATTGAAGCAGGGTGATATGACAGTCACCCAATATACCACACGTTTCAACTCTCTCCCGTTTTGCCAAGTCCTTGGTGGCAAACGAGAAAGAGAAGTGCAGAAGGTTCGAGAGGGGTTTGAGGCCCGATATTTTGAGGTTGGTCGGGCCACAACAAATAAAGAAATACAACCGATTGGTGGACTATGCCTCCAGGTACGAGTTTTGAGAGATGCGGACAGCTGAAAAACCGCAAACGAAGGAAAAAGTCAAGACGAAAGAAAAGACTCAGCATAGTGGTGGCAATATGGCAGAATCTTCTCGAAAGAAGTTTTATTCTAAGGAGAGATTTCAGCGCAGCAATAAGAGGCATTTCGGAGGACAAAACTCTGGTCAGAACCAGGGTAATCAAGTCAAGAATGCTGGCAATCAGCAAGCCAAGCGGCAAAGGTTCCAGAAGTCGGTCCAGTCGGACAATGCTTGCAAGACTTGTGGTCTCCAGAGGCACGAGGGTAAATGCGAATTGAGGAATGTCAAATGCTTCAACTGCCAGCAAATGGGGCATTATGCTAATGATTGCCCACAGCCTGATCGAAGAAACAACGCTCCACCAAAGCCGAAGCCAGCAGTACCAGGTCACGCCTATGCGACTGCTCTGCAAGAAGCTCTTGCCAACCCTGATGTGGTTGAAGGTACACTTCTTATTTATGGTGTTCTTGCTCGTGTGTTATTCGATTCAGGAGCCACACATAGTTTTTCTTCTTCAGCTTTTGGGAAAAGGTTGTCAGTGGCACCTTCTCCATTGAGTGTTTCTTACTTAATAGAAACCCCTATAGGAGAAACCACTATTGTGGATACTGTGTATCCTAATTGCGTTGTGATAATTGAAGATCGAGAGTTGCCTGTGAATTTGTTGCAACTCTACTTCAAGGATCTAGATGTTGTTCTAGGCATGGATTGGTTGTTGGACCACCATGCCACTATTGATTGTAGAAGAAAGTGCGTCAGCTTTCAGATACCCCATACTCCAACTTTCACATACCAGGGTGTTAGAAAGTTACATAAGCCAGCTGTCATATCGTGTTTGAAGGCCAGTATATATATTAAAAAAGAATGCATGGGATTCTTGGCGTACATGAAAACTGAAGAGAAAGAAGATCTCTCAATATCAGATGTAGACATAGTCTGTGAATATGATGATGTCTTTCCAGAAGATCTTCCAGGTCTCCCTCCTGATCGGGAGACTGAGTTTCAAATCGATCTAGTTCCGGGAACAACACCCATTTCGAAGGCTCCCTATCGGATGGGCCCTGCGGAACTCAAGGAACTCAAGGAACTCAAGGAGCAAATACAGGAGTTATTGGAGAAAGGATTTATTCGACCTTCAGTATCTCCTTGGGGTGCTCCAATTTTGTTCATGAAGAAGAAGGACGGATCACTGCGTATGTGTATAGACTATCGTCAATTGAATACAGTAACCATAAAGAATAAATACCCTTTGCCGAGAATCGATGATTTGTTCGATCAACTGCAAGGAGCGGCATGCTTCTCGAAGTTGGATTTGAGATCAGGTTATCATCAATTGAGAATTAAGAAGGAAGATGTGGCCAAGACAGCATTCAGATCAAGATATGGCCATTATGAATTTATGGTCATGTTGTTTGGTCTGACCAACGCGCCAGCTGCCTTCATGGACATGATGAATAGAGTTTTCAGACCCTATTTGGACAAGTTCGTTGTGGTATTCGTTGATGACATCCTCATATACTCTACCTCGAAGGAGCAACATGAAGAGCATCTGAGGATTGTCCTGCAGACACTTAGAGAACATAAGCTCTATGTCAAATTCTCTAAGTGTGCTTTTTGGTTAGAACAAGTGTCATTCCTTGGACACATTGTTTCTAAAGATGGGATTATGGTAGACCCTGCAAAGATTGAAGCAGTCACCAATTGGTCAAGACCCAAGAATCCTACTGAGATTCGCAGCTTTTTGAGATTAGCTGGGTACTATCGGAGATTCGTTGAAGGATTCTCGTTGTTGGCGGCTCCTATGACGAAACTCACAAAGAAAGATGTAAAGTTCGAGTGGAATGAGAAATGCGAGCAAAGTTTTCAGGAGATAAAGAAGCGTTTGACCACTGCTCCAGTGTTGGTCTTACCTTCTGGATCTGGAGGTTTCACTATTTATAGTGATGCCTCTCACAAAGGATTGGGTTGTGTTCTGATGCAACACGGAAAAGTGATAGCTTATGCATCTCGTCAGCTCAAAACACATGAAGTCAACTATCCGACGCATGATCTGGAGTTAGCAGCAGTAGTTTTTGCCCTTAAGATATGGAGGCACTACCTCTATGGCAAGCAATTTGAGGTCTTTACCGACCATCAAAGCCTTAAGTATCTGTTTTCTCAGAAAGATTTGAATTTGAGGCAAAGGAGATGGTTGGAATTTCTGAAAGACTATGATTTCGAGTTAAAGTATCATCCGGGTAAGGCGAATGTTGTCGCTGATGCTCTTAGTAGAAAGGCAGGAGCTCTAGCTAGACTTGCAGACTGGGAGTTATTTTCTTCGGTGGCTCATCAGAAGGCAGAAGCTCAATGCTTACCAGGTCGATTATTATTTGTACAAACCACTTTGAAGTCAGAATTGTGGGATCAAATTAAGGAAAAGCAACTCTTAGACCCAGAATTTATGCAAGTAAGAAAAAAGATCTCAGAAAATGTAGAATCAGAATTCAATATTGATGATCAAGGACTTCTTAGATTTCGTCAGAGAGTTTGCATTCCCAAAGATGATCAACTTAGAAATCTGTTGATGGAAGAGGCACATCATTCTAGATATGCCATCCATCCCGGTAGCACCAAAATGTATCGAGATCTGAAAGATACGTTTTGGTGGAATGGTATGAAGAGAGACATTGCTGAGTTTGTTAGCAAATGTCTAGTATGTCAGCAGGTAAAGATTGAGCACCAAAGACCAAGTGGTCTTTTGCAACCACTTCCCATACCCGAATGGAAGTGGGCGGATATATCAATGGACTTCGTTTCGGGGCTTCCTAAGACAAAGAATGGGATGGATTCGGTATGGGTGATTGTCGACAGACTAACTAAGTCAGCGCACTTTTTAGTTTGTAAGACAACTCACTCGTGTGATCAATTGGCTCAATTGTTTATTAGAGAAATTGTGAGACTTCATGGAGTACCAGATTCAATTGTCTCAGATAGAGACTCGAAGTTCACATCACGATTTTGGCAGAGTTTTCAAAAAGCTATGGGGACACAATTGAAAATGAGTACAGCTTTTCACCCTCAGTCAGATGGTCAGTCAGAGCGAACCATTCAGACCCTTGAGGACATGCTCCGGGCATGTAGTTTGGAGTATAGCGACTCGTGGAATGATATTTTGTCATTAATGGAGTTTGCCTACAATAACAGCTTTCAAGCAAGTATAGGCATGACTCCATTTGAGGCATTGTATGGTCGACGATGTCGAACTCCATTGAGTTGTGATGAAGTCGAAGAAAGGAGTTTGTTAGGACCAGAGATGGTTCAACGAATGGCAGATCAAGTGAGATTCATTCGAGAGTGTCTTCTCACAGCACAAAGTCGTCAGAAGAGTTATGCGGATAAAAGACGTCGTGAGTTAGAATTTAAGCAAGGTGATCACGTGTTTTTAAAGATATCTCCGTTTAAGAGAGTAATGCGTTTTGGTCGAAGAGGAAAGTTGAACCCCAGATATATTGGACCGTTTGAGATACTTGCGAGGGTTGGTCAGACAGCATACCGGTTAGCTCTACCACCTTCTTTATCTCGAATTCACAACGTATTCCATGTTTCCATGTTGCGGAAGTACGTGCCAGATCCCTCTCATATATTGGATACAGTTGAGACTGTATTAGACTTGCAAGATGATTTGAGTATGAGGGAAAAGCCCATCGAGATCCTGGACACGAAAGTGCAAAAGCTCAGAAACAAGGAGTTATCTTTCGTTTTGGTCAAGTGGAGCCATCACAACAATAAGGAGGCTACTTGGGAGCGTGAATCTGATATCCGCGAGCAATTTCCACAACTGTTTCCAGGTAAGATTCGGGACGAATCTTCTCTTAAGGGGGGTAGAATTGTAAAACCCCCTCCGGCATAGTCGCCGGAGGGGATAAACATTAAGTTTAAAAAAAAAAAAAACTGCGGTTTCCCCCCCAAAGGGGGAAACCACGTAATGAGTGGGGGTGAGGATAAACCTCACCCCCCATAATCCGCGGAAAGGGGGGGGCAAGGTTATCCTCAGCCCACACTCTGCGTGAGGGTTATAAAAACCCTCACGCAGGTTCCCCTTTTCCGCATTCTGCACAGTGAGAAAGAGAGAGAGAGAGAGAAAGGAGAGACTTACCGGCAGCGACGACGGCGAGGTAAGCCCCTTTCCCCATCTCCTTCTTCGTTCTTCTTTATTATTGGGAACTCAGAGGGCCGGCAGCCATGGCTGCCGGCGTGTTACGGTTTAAAAAAAAAAAAAAGAATCACAGATATGGAGAGAAAGGGGGGGAGGTCGGTCGGCCCCTGTGGCGGCCGGCCCCAGCGACGGGCCGACACAGTTGGCCGGCCCCGGAGGCCGGCCCAGGCTGGAAGTGCAAAGAGAGGGTCGGCAGGGGCCGACCCTCTGCAAGTGTGATCGGAAGGGGCACAACCCCTTTCGCCCCTTTTATCGAGGGATCGGTTCGGTCCGGGCACCCGGACCGAATCGGGATGGTCTGGGTGCGACCCAGACCGAGCCTCCGGTCTGGGTTGCGCCCAGACTAAGTAAAAAAAAAGGGTTTGGTTCGGCCTGGGTGCGACCGAGACCGAACCGGGTCGGTCCGGGTCGCACCCAGACCGAACCGGGTTAAGTGAATTGGGTGAACTGGTTCAGGTCGAACCGGTTCAAGCCAAACCAGTTCGAATCGAACTGGTTCCAGCTGAATCATTTCGGGTCAAACCGGTTCCAGCTGAATCGGTTCAGGATGAACCGGTTCAAGCCAAACCGGGTTCAGTTATTTCGGATTCAGATCGAACCGGTTCAGACCGAATCGGGTCTGAACCGACCCGGTTGAACCAAGGTCCAAACCAAACCATTTGGGTCTGGATCTGGCTTTCAGTTGGACCCAGTTCAATCTGGACCGGTCTCAGATCCAGAGTAACCAGGTTCAGATCTGACTGGATCAGTCTCGGATCTGGACCCAGTCAGAGGGGTCTGGACTCAGCTAGATGATCCTGGATCCAGTCAGGTAGATCTGGATCCAATCAGACTATCCAGGATCCAGTCTAGCAGGTCCAGATCCAGTCAATCTGTCCTGGATCCAGTCAGACTATTCTGGATCCAGTCAGAATAGAATAGATCCAGTTCAGACCCAATCAGACTTTCTGGATCCAGTCAAGCAGTTTTGGATACAGTTATGATATGGATCTGAACCCAAACAAACAGAGTTTGGATCCAGTTGGATCATAAGATAGTCCCGGATGACCCGAAATCCGAAATGTACCAAGAGATCCATTTGGATACTTGAGATCCATTTCAGTAAAATGGGCATATCTTCGCACTCTGAACTCGGAATCGAGCGAGGTTTGGTGCGTTGGATTTGTATTAAAGAGAGGAATCCATTGGTCTATGAACTTCAGTCAAAATAGTAATACAGAAACCGTGGTTTCTTTAATAAGATTCGGGAGGGGTATTTTGGTAATTTGGTAAGAGAATTGTGAACTAATTCAGGTATATTGCTTTAATGACCAGATACCATTGTTAGAGATTCTTGAGGCTCGATTTCGGAAAGAGTACATTGTTTGCACTTGAGGTAAGGGATGTTATAAGTAATCTTAGATGTAAATAAACATTGTTACATTGTTTGTTATTTGTTTTTATTTAAGCATGATAGTTTTGAGAGACCATGACATGCATAAATTCCATGCTTGACAGTATGAGTTAAAATTTTATACATATGTGCTATGCAAGTTAGTTTGGTAAGTCATGCATGATGAAAAGAAATTTTATTGTGATTGCATGTCTAGATCATTGATTTATATCATGCATTGTGATGAGATATATTTGGATTAGAGTCCCTTTTAGTCTATTCATGTTGTATGAATGGACATTGTTGAGATCAGCATGCATGACCCCTTAAATCCCGGAAGTGGCGACTTGTGGAAAGGGCTACCTGGTTCGCGGCCAGAGTGCAGCCACCATGGAGAGTGGGCCGCCGGTGATTTAATGATGTAGAGACACTACATCATTGCATGCTAAGTGAGAGCGATGTGAGTCCTAACGTTATCATGAGATTAAGAATGAGTTTGTTGTGATTATTCATGACACCACTCGTGAGGTAACGAGTGAACTTTATAAGTGAGAGTTTGTTCAATGTGTGAACCTAGTTATGACTTAGGATTTCACTCACACTGGTTTGGGACTCTAGAGGATCATGGATGGTTGATAACCATCATGATAGGATGTAGCATGAACCATGCCGAGATTGAGAGCTTGACCTCCCGGCTAGCTACCTGTGGGGTCCCCGTGGTGGTTCACTGCAGTGTCTGGTGGTCTGGGGACCACTGGGAGTGTATGGTTCATTGTCTGGCCAACATGTAGAATTGGGGTGTTCTACAGGGTTGCTACGCCCATAGATGACTATTATCGGTATAGCCAGCCTAGTGATAGTTGTGTGAAAGAGAGTATTTGAGAAAAAGAGAAGTTTTTTTTTAGCCATGTTTTCACTGTGTAAGCTTTGCACTCTTCCCTCTGGGAAGTAATACCAACCGAACTCGGACTCCTGAGGTCCCAGATCGGAGTGTTACATCAACCTTGTTTTAAAGTGATTCAAATGCCAAACATTGTTATTTGTTTTGTTTAAGAGTATAAGTAGGGCTGGTAAATGAATTGAAGGAGCCGAGCTTGAACTGTTCAAGTTTGGTCATTCTTGTGGCAAGCCAAGCCGAGTTCAAGCTACTTGTTTATAGAAAAAATACATTGTTTAGAGCTGAAAGGAATAGGATTATAAAAAAATACATATAAAATATATTTGTTAATACCTAACCAGCTTATACAAGTTGAGTCAAGCTGAGTACCTATTGTTCATATTCAACTTGCCGAACCTATTTTACAAGTTTGAGCAGGCCTTCTACGAGTCGAATATGAGCCAAGCCATGAGCAACAACTTTACTTGTTCCCCAGTCCTAAGCATAAGAAGTTATAAAATGAGTTGTTCGGTAAAAAAATAGAAGGGAAAAGGGTGTCATTTTATACCTGAAGTGAGTTTTTGAAATGTTGTCAGATAAAGCAGTATGTTGAATGAATAAGAAAAAAGTCGGAGTCTTTTTGTAAATATCTATTAAGTTATCCGGCTTTCTATAAACCCAAACAAAACGTACACAGAAATGCAAATAATGCAGCCCATAATGATATGCCAAAATGCGGAAAAGGAGCGGTAAATCCTGGTGCATGTTTACTTTTTTTGTTTTTTTCCTTTGAGAAGCATGGAAGTCCTCAAATCAATAGTAATAATAGGTTTGTAAGATATTCAATTATTCATCTAGATATTCATATCTATGTCCAATAAAAACCATACACCTTCAATGCATGTCATTTCAAGCCTCTAAGATATCTATTCACAGTAAAATCAATCACAATTTTGACAATAAGAGCAGAAAGCTAGAAATAACAATATGGATGTGAATCCCACGGTTCCCACCTACTTACATCTAAAGAAGGTTCTGACCCGAACACAAGAACTAGATCCTCCAACCAGACACTACCGTGAGGTCATGCATTCCAATTTGTTCCGACTTCTGGACCTACAGTGCAGTACTGGGCCTACTGGCTTTTGATTGAGTCAAGTCATACTGTATTAAGTCACATATATTGACAGCCGTCTAGCTACAGACAATCTTAATCATGTTAGAAATAATGGTCAAGCATTAAATGTTATCAATCTAACGTTTAACCTTGTTTTTTATACATAAGTCTTGGCTTTAGATTTGGTTGGGCATCAGCAGTCTGAGACTTGGCAGATCCACAACTTGGCTGGGTACTACCCCAGCATGACTGGATGCCATACATCCCACCTGCTCATCTACTAGATGCGTGCCAACCAGTGACTGGACCGAGCAGGGGCGTAGCTAGGATTCATGCGAGGGGGGCGGGCAAACAGGGGTGTAGAAAAAAAATTTGTGTGATAGTTGGGGGTTCTGGGGCAGCGCCCCCGAAATTTTTTTTTTTGAGATAAAATAAAAAATGGCTACAATTATTAATAAAAATCTATTTCATATGGACAAATCAAACTATTTGCTGCAGTCAGGGCTGGGCTAAAAAATGGATAAAAATCTATTTCATATGGAATCAGGGCTGGGCTAGGACTGGGCTTTAAAAAAAAAATAAACTGTTTCGGGAGACAGGACTGGGCTACAGCCCAGTCCTGCCCCCCCCTAGCTACGCCTTTGGGACCGAGTACCTCGCAAGTTACTCGGTCCGATAAATGGATCTCCTCTTGACCAAGTTCAACCCAGTCAGACGACAACCAAAGCTGACCCATATGCTATCTCATTAAGTCAGAAGGGGTTCCAAGACGAGTATTAGGACCAAGCTAGGCTGAGTCAAATGGCTAGGAAAGAGGATCACGGACTCTGTTTGACTAGTAGTTTTCTCATGTGAGAAGGATCAAATATTTGGGTTGGCTAATATAAGAAATGAAGACTCCCCAACTACCAACTTCTCATCATTTAATACCTTGGCAGACAAGAGCTCAGACTTGTCTTGATCACCATCCATATTCATTTAAAACACGACCAATCCCACGGTGTGAAACGATGGAAAAAAAGAGGCAGAAATGATAGCGGCAAAATTCTAGCTATGAGTTATAACCGTGACGTAAATAACCCCAAGACAAATAAAGTAGCAAAGAGTCGCAATCGATTTACTGCCAATCACCCAACTTTTTCATATGAAATGATCATCACAAGATAAGGAATTAATAAAGCGAAAAGAAGAGAAAATTGAACCTATGACCAAGTTTCTTATTCAAAAATCAAGCCCCACTGGTTCAGTACCACACAAAAACTCCACCAACCATGTCCAACAATGCCCATGATCCTTTCTTTCTACAGATTCCAATTTTCATCAGCTTTTTTTACGTTTCAAAACTACATTGGTAACTTGTTTTTTAAGTCCACCATAACTGCCACCCAAAAAGGAGAGAGAGAGTTTTGGCTCCGACCTTGTGTGACCTAAAAGGTGCAAGCAGTGCACAGTGGAACTCAGAGGGGTACACACGAAGTCCAAAAAGACGGTCTCAATTGGGTTGTTGGCCTCTTTCATTCCTTCTGAATAATGATTACTATATTACTTTCATGAGGATTTACATGGATATGTATCCTTTTTATGTTTTTATCCGTTTAAATCTTTCGTGGTTGATTGGGCCGGGTAATACTAGTGAGTGGTAATTCACCCAGCATCTTGGTCCATATATAGCTGAGTTGTGCCAATCCCCTCAAACTCACACTCGAGCCACCGACTCTCCTTTCTTCTCCGCAAGTTTTTTCCTGTGATTTGCTTTTGTTGGGTGTTGAGATGGCTCTGGGAAGAGGCAGTGCTTTTCTGGTTGTGGCTGCACTATGCATCCTCTCCCACCGGGAGAGTGTGCATGGTGCAACCTATATAGTCGGAGACAGTCGAGGTTGGACCTTCAATATGGCCAACTGGCCTGCTGGCAAAACATTCAGGGCAGGAGATGTGCTTAGTAAGTCTTTGTAGTTCTGTTTTATTTTTTTGAAAGAAAAAAAAAAAGAAAACTTTGTAGTTCTTCTTGATTCTCTGCTTTTCTTCTGTCTCTGTTTATGGGTTAGAACACAGTTTTGGTTGGTTTCCTTTTATCCAAGTTAAAATTGCTATAGCATGTGAAATGCTTGATGGCGCTGAACTGCTGATCTAATATATATTGTGGCAATGACAGTTTTCAAGTACAGTCCTTTGTACCATAACACGGTGGTGGTGAGTCCGATGTCCTACCGGAGCTGCGTGGCGCCAAGGGATGCTCGGACTCTTATTTCGGGGAATGATCGTATCACTCTGACCAAGGGGATCAACTCGTTCATATGTACCTTTGCAGGGCACTGTCAAGCAGGGATGAAGATCCAAGTTAATGCCATATAGATGAACTTCTTACCTCTTTTAATACGATTATGGAGATGGTGGTGGTAGTTTCCCATGTGAAATGAGAAATATATTATATATATTCACCAAAAATATGCGTTACCTCGATGTGCTTTAATTTGTGGCCCCTGTAGCTTATAGCATACTCTAAATAAAGAGGTATTGGATGAACTCTCTCTCTCTCGGCCCTGCTATAAGTAGATGCGAAAAGAAGTGAAGGACTATTTGGAGAGTTTGGTTGTTTACAGTGATGCTACTTTTCGGGATGTCCTGTTCAACCTTAACCGTTTGACCCATAGGGTCTTAGCTGATGTGTATGCTATCTTACGCATATATCTCAAAGACTTGCCTCTGCCACAAACCGATCCTCATATAGATGTTTGTGGTCCTCTATGGGTGTTCTGTTTTGTGTTATTCGTGTTCTCATGCTATGCTGTTGTGTTTGTGCTTGTGGATCTCAACGCTTTGTTGAGTTTCACTTTTAAGTAACGTTGATCGCTTTTCGGCTCTCTCTCTCTCTCTCTCTCTCTCTCTCTCTCTCTCTCTCTCTATATATATATATATATATATATATATATATATATATATATATATATATATAATCACTAGGCCCCTTTTTCCGTGAAACACCATTTAATGGCTATATTGATGTGTGTGTAGGAGAGAGAGTGACAGAGCTCATGGTGAGAACTAAGAAGTTCATGATTTAGCGGCTTAATCTATAAACACTTACCCTCTGCTTTATTATCTTCATAACGCCGTGCAAACCATTTAAGATATTCTTGCTTGTGCATCTTGCACTGTTACACATCAGGGTAGTTTCATATAGGTGCCGATGGCAAAATAGTGTGACTACCTCAGTTTTAAGACAAATGCATACTTTTTTAAGAAATTGCTGATGTATGTGTGACAAACTTTTTGTCACCTAACCATAAGTAGCCCTTTCAAATGACACTTAACCCCTTTTGTGTCAGTTTTGTAGCTTCTCATTTTTTGTAGCTGCAGTGAAGGGAAGTAATATGTTAGAAGTAACACAGACGTTATCATAAATTCACCCTACATCAGTTGCCTATATGTAAGTTACCCGGCACTCAAAAAGGTCAAGATACAGATTGATGACCTAATGCCTCAGCTTGAGCTTTGCTGGTACCAAGGCAGACTAGACAATACTTGGCCTGGTGCTGCACGTCTACCATCCAAGTCGCGTGAGCTCTTCATTTCTTTCCTTGTGTGAGGACTGTTGGATCACTTTTGGTATCGCACAGTTTCACAGTCGTAATCATGAAATAAAATATGATATAAATCAGGAAATACAACAAAGTATATAGCATGATCAACCCACGATCGAAACAATAACAGGGTGCAGGCATGTCGGTTTCCGCAAGCAACCAAAATCCAGACCACAGCAAATAGACAAGCAGTTGCATAGAACACAATGAAAACAACAAAAACATGTTAATACTGTGTAAAAGGCTAAGGCGTACGAAAGTACTCCCCTTAAAGAAGATTCGCCCCCACATACAGTGCAAATCAGGGTCTGACGTCCTTCCCCCAGGATACAATAGCCACGACGAACTGAACGGTGCACTCCGACAGGTCGTCCTTCGGAAACAGTCTCTTCGAACCAAAGTTGCAGAACAACCCCTTTCGGGATAACTCACAGGAAAAAAGAGAGAGAGAGAGTAACAGGGGAGATGGGAAATCGCAGAGCTTCAGAAATCCGTTTGTCTCAGCCTTTTCGTAACCCCAGCCCTCACCACGCTTTTATAACCCACGAACGGTTATGAAACGTGGAAGGACCCGTTACGGATTCTGAGGAGACATGATCCGTTAACGGTCTTCGAAAATCGAGACCCGTTACGGAATCCGAAGGGCCATAACGGGCACGAAATACGAGGAGTCGTGACCTATTATCCATCCCATAACCCGTTACCGAATCCAAATAACCAAAGAAACTTTGGGTAAAAAGATACTTTGTCTTGATTGGATATGGCCCTAAAGGGCCAATCACCCGAACCCGAACCCGGCTCGGCACGACACGGCACGGCGAGCGGGCGCGCGCGCGCGTGTGTGTGGTGGTCATCCCACTCCCTTGTTCTCAAGAACAAGTGTATGAGTTCACTAGATGCTTATAAAGCCCTCAGAAAACTCAAGTAAAAAGCAATATGGGACTATTCCACCTCATCAAGACCACTATCTCTAAACAACCCATTTCCTTCTTTGAATTTTCTCTCCCTTCTTACACCTAACATTCCCCCACAAATTCAAAGAATGAAACAGGAGGAAACAAAGATGCAAGATGAGACAATCTGCAACAGCACATATCATGCTTTCAGCAATGGTACCTTCCGGTTTGAACCACTACCTTAGTTGACTAACTTTACCCCCACAGGAACGAAGTGAACTGAAGTCTTGAACTTGAACCTTTGGTGTAGGAGTGTCCATCAGCAACAACATGATAAAGGTTCTGGTTGTAATCTTTAGGGGCGGCGTGTTAAAGGTCATGTGCCCGAATCCTGTTTCATGAGTGACTTCAGAAATAACTCAATTCCTTAAACTGCGGCCACACAGTCACACTCACATAGGTGGGCTTCTCCAAAGATGCACTGCTAACATCTTGCCTAGAAGGCTTTGAACCCTTTCAGAGGTTTAACTCTTCCTTAACTTGCAGCTACAACACCTTTCCAGAGTAAACAGGGAAACGGACACAGATACAAGGTATCATATTTAATAAGGTGCTATCCAGTTCACCCTACAGCTTGTTATTACCACATTGAACCTACTTTGTGGGATCTCCACTCAGATAGGTTGGGTTGCTACTGCAGATGAACTACTGATGGGTTTCAGTCCCATCCCCTCTCTGGATTTTAGGACTAAAGACTTATCTAGTCCTTTCGTTAATGGATTAGCTGTGTTGTCTTTGGATCCAACATAGTCCACAGCAACCACTAACTGAGACACCAGTTCCCTTACAGATTTTATTCTGACTTGGATGTGTCTTCTCTGCTTTTGGTTATATTTTGTGCTTTTAATCTTTGCAATTGTGGTCATATTGTCACAATACACAGATATCGCAGGAATTGGCTTGCACATTAAAGGAAGTTCCTTAAGAAGTCCCTTTTCAGCTTCCAATCCTGTGACATCTAAAGCACAGAGTTCAGCCTCAAAAGTAGACCGAGACAAGATGGTCTGCTTTACTAATCTTCAGGCAACTGCGCCGCCACCCAAGGTAAATACATACCTTGTCACGTCATAACTGCCAGAGTTCATGGCTATCCAGCTCGCATCATTGTATCCTTCAAGGACTGCAGGGAATCTCTTGTAATGCAAACTCAAGGAAATGGTCCCTTTCAGGTACCTAAGTACCCTGTCCAATGCCTTCCAATGAGTGCGATTTGGACAACTTGTGTATCTACTTAATTTTGTCATGGAGAACGAAATATCTGGTCTCGTGCAATTTGCAAGATACATCAAACTTCCAATAATCTGGGAATACCTCAATTGAGACACAGGAACACCAGTCGTATTCTTATGTAGAGGGATAGAAGGGTCATATGGAGTTGCTACAGATCTCCCTTGGTTATAGCCAAATTTCACAAGTACTTTCTCAACAAAGTGAGATTGAGAAATGGTTAACCCTTCAGCTGAACGAGTCAGCTTTAAGCCTAAGATCACGCTTGCAACACACATATCCTTCATGTCAAAGTTACTACTAAGAAATGACTTTGTCTCATTAACAATTCTCATATTGGAACCAAACAGTAGAATATCATCTACATACAGGCATAAAATAATACAACCATCACTTTTAACTTTACAATAAACACACTTATCAGATTCATTGACAACAAAGTCAAATGATAATATAATATTATCAAACTTCTCATGCCATTGTTTAGGGGCTTGTTTTAGTCCATATAATGACTTAACAAGTCTACAAACTGTATCTTAATTACCAGGAGCCACATAACCCTCAGGTTGATCCATATAGATCTCTTCTTCAAGATCGCCATGCAAGAAAGCGGTCTTCACGTCCATTTGATAGACCGAGAGATCATAAATGAAAGCCAATGCTATAAGCACCCTAATAGTGCTCATTCGGGTAACCGGAGAATAGGTATCAAAATAGTCTATTCCCTCCTTTTGTTTGAACCCCTTGGCAACCAGTCTCGCCTTGTACTTGTCAATGGATCCATCTGGTTTCAACTTCTTCTTAAAGATCTATTTGCACCCAATTGTGGAACTACCACGAGGGAGGTCAACCAGTTCCCAAGTACCATTAGAGATAATGGAGTTCATTTCACTCTTGATGGCATCTTTCCAATGCTTTGCTTTAGGAGAAGCCATTACATCTCGGAAAGTGGGAGGATCATCTTCGATAAGGTAAGTGATAAAGTCACTTCCCAAATCCTTGATAATCCTTGGTCTCTTGCTCCTTCTAGGTTCAACCACTTCCTCAGACTCAAAGGGTCTAGGATGGGAATAAGATGGTTCTACCCCCACATCTGTCATCCTTTCCACATGTTCGGGAATGGAACCAAAAGTTGAAGGCATATCTAAAGAAGAAAGATTCTGAGGTACACCAACTTTCATGGGAAATACATCCTCAAAGAATGTAGCTTCTCGAAGCTCAACAATAGAGTTAACATCTATGCCAGATATCTCATACTTAATTACTAAGAACTTGTAGGCATAGCTGTTCTCTACATAACCCAAAAAGATAGCATCTACTATTTTAGGTCCCAGCTTCTTCCTATTGTGTTCTGGGACAAGTACCTTAGCCAGACACCCCCACACTTTAAGGTATTTTAAGCTGGCTTTCCTATTTCTCCAGAGTTCAAAAGGGCTACTATCCTTATGCTTCTGAGGTACTCTATTCAGAATATGGCAAGTCGTATTTAGAGCATCCCCCCACATATAGGTAGGTAATCCAGAACTCCCAAGTAGAGTATTTATCATGTCAATTAGGGTTCTATTTTTTCTTTCTACAATCCCATTGGATTGAGGAGAATATGGAGCAGTAAACTCATGAACTATTCCAACAGATTTGCAATATTCATCGAGTTTATTAGAGGTATATTCTCCCCCTCTATCAGACCTCAATCTTTTAAGTTTTCTACCAGTTTGTGTTTCTGCTTCATTCTTAAAAATAAGAAACTTATCAAAAGCTTCATCTTTTGATTTAAGCAGATACACATAACATTATTTAGTGCCATCATCTATAAAAGTGATAAAATACTTTTTATGATTTCTAGTTAACACTCCATTAAACTCACATATAGCTGTATGCACTAGATCCAATATTTCAGAATCTCTAACAATTGTATGGAATGGTTTCCTACATTGTTTTGCTTGCACACAAATTTCACATTTTTTAGTTTTATCAATGGAATGCTCAGGAATCATTTTCAAGTTCATCATGCATTTCACAGAATTGAAATTCACATGACCTAATCTATTATGCCATAAGTCAGATGATTCTATGTTATATGCAACATTAGACAATGAATCAAAAGAAACATCATTTTCTAATTTATCACTGCAAACATGTTCAACACGAAGTTTAAATAAACCATCATCTAAATACTCCTTGCCAATAAAAGTTCCAGAATGTAAAATAACAATTTTATTACATTTAAAGTTAAATTCATAACCCTCTCTAACAAGACATGAACCACTTAGAATGTTCCTTCTAACTACATGCACATGGTGCACTCTGTGTAAAGATAGAACTCGTCCTGAAGAAAACTTCAGATCCACGTGTCCAATCCCTAACACCTTTGCAGTCGTTGAATTGCCCATAGTCACGAATCTGCCTGCAGCAGCCTGGTACGAGACAAAGACATACTTATCAGCACAAACGTGCACATTAGCCCCAGTGTCAACCAGCCACTCAGTTGGCTCATAAACGTGATAGATTTGTGGCTTAACAGAAACATACCCAGTACTGGTCCCAACGACCTCAGTCACCATGTTGACTTGAGGCGTTCCTTCTGTGGTCCCATGAGCTTTGGCTTTCTTGGAAGGACATTCCTTAGCCCAGTGCCCAACCTGCCCACAGTTCCAGCACGGTTTGTTCTTTGCCTTTTTCTGGATTTTGGCCTTAGGTTTAAACTGGTTTTTCATTGCAGATTTGGGTTTTTGTCCTTTGCTCTTAAAAGCTCCGGTCATCATGTTCACCTTAGGCGGTTCAGTTGGCATCATGATCTGTTTCTGGCTCCTATGCTCCTCTTCAATGGCAATGGCTACCATAAGATCATCTAGAGAAATCTTCCCTCTACGGTGCTTGAGAGACATACCGAAGTCTACCCAAGACTTAGGAAATTTCTCTACGATGGTCATAACTTGAAACTTCTCAGGAAGTTTCATTTCAGCCTCAGCCAAACTATGGAGCAATAGCAAAAACTCGTGTGCCTGCTCAGTGACCGACTTGCCTTCTACCATCTGATATTTCAGGAACTTGGCAACAGAGTATTTTTCAAGACCTTGGTCTTCGGTATTGTACTTCTTGTCAAGTTGATCCCATAAACCCTTAGCAGTGGTAGACGAAGAACAGTACACATCGAACAATGTGTTGGACAGAGCCAACAGTATGCAACCACGGCATATACTGTCCTTTTCTTTCCACTCTACAATCGTAGTGACTGCAGAAGGGTCAGGGTTAGAATCAGACACCGAAGGGCAGTCGATTTCCAGAACATTCAACAGCCCTATCGTAGTGAACCAGATCTTCATGCGTTGTTGCCAACGCTTGAAGTTCTGACCGGCAAACTTTTCCGGCATACCGGACATGTCCACTTTTGGTACAAAAGCGGAAGAGGTCGACATCGTAAAATCTTCTCTAAGACTGTTGGATCACTTCATCATGAAATAAAACATGATATAAATCAGGTAATATAACAAAGTATATAGCATGATCAACAGACGACTGAAACAATAACAGGGTGCAGGCATGTCGGTTTCCGCAAGCAACCAAAATCCAGACCACAGCAAATAGACAAACAGTTGCATAGAACACAATGAAAACAACAAAAACATGTTAATACTGTGTAAAAGGCTAAGGCGTACGAAAGTACTCCCCTTAGAGAAGATTCTCCCCCACATACAATGCAAATCAGGGTCCGGCATCCTTCCCACAGGATACAATAGCCACGACGAACCGAACGGTGCACTCTGGCAGGTCGTCCTTCGAAAACAGTCTCTTCGAACCAAAGTTGCAGAACAATCCCTTTCGGGATAACTCACAGGAAAGAGAGAGAGAGAGTAACAGGGGAGATGGGAAATCGCAGAGCTTCAGAAATCCGTCTGTCTCAGCCTTTTCGTAACCCCAGCCCTCACCACGCTTTTATAACCCACGAACGGTTATGAAACATGGAAGGACCCGTTACGGATTCTGAGGAGACATGATCCATTAACGATCTTCGAAAGATCGAGACCCGTTACAGAATCCGAAGGGCCATAACGGGCACGAAATACGAGGAGTCGTGACCCGTTATCCATCCCATAACCGGTTACCGAATCCAAATAACCAAAGAAACTTTGGGTAAAAAGATACTTTGTCTTGATTGGATATGGCCCTAAAGGGCCAATTACCCGAACCCGGCCTGACTCGGCACGACACGGCACGGCAAGCGGGCGCGCGCGCGCGTATGTGTGGTGGTCATCCCACTCCCTTGTTCTCAGGAACAAGTGTATGAGTTCACTAGATGCTTATAAAGCCCTCAGAAAACTCAAGTAAAAAGCAATATGGGACTATTCCACCTCATCAATACCACTATCTCTAAACAACCCATTTCCTTCTTTGAATTTTCTCTCCCTTCTTACACCTAACAAGGACAAGGACCAATTCACCACTAACAACTCACCCAAGAAAAAGATAAAATTTTACGGTTCATCGTCACTGTGACAAGTCATACAGTGTTTGTCGAAGTCTTCGAGTTCTTCAAATTTATTTTTTCGATGACCTTCGAGTTGAGAGAATTTTTTGCTCCAACATTGTGTGAGCTAAAAGGTGCAAGCAGTGCACAGTGGTGCTCAAAGGGTTACTTAAAGAATACAGAACAGAAAAGGAAAGAAGAAACATGCAAAATAGGTTTTACCTAGTGGCGTACATCCACTGTCAAAAAGTTGCACACCATTCACATTCAATTGTGATGTTTATTTAGTCATTTAGTCATTACATCTCTTCTTGATAGGAGGAAATCAAAATATCTGGACAATTTTCAAGGGATGTGATATGTTCATCAATTTCTCCAGCTAGAACCAATGGCAAATCTTCTTTAAATGGAAACAATCTTATTAGAGCTTTGGTAATCCACTCCATTCGTCACGCATTTTCCTCCTTTGTATGACTGCTTTGTGCTTATCATTGTTTTTTTCGATAACCTAAGGGAAAACCCCCTCCATCACCGACCGCAGGTTGGCTGGCCCGCGGTTGGTAAAACCCTTGAAGTCCCCCTTGCCCACCAGAGAGTACACCCAGCTTCTACCTTGTGGTTAGGATGCCACCCATGGGTTTGAAGGGGAGAACCCAACCTAATGAATCTTGAGTATGGAAACCCTAACGTTGTCCCTGTCTTTCCAGTACATATGGAAACCCACCAATATATTGGAAATACAGCAGTCCATATTTTGCCGGTATGGAAACCCACCACTATTATGTAAATATTTTGCTAATGTGGAAACCCACCACTATTATGGAAACACCAAAAGGCAGACATAAAGGCCAAAATGACGGTTCCCAAACATCTTGGTGTATATAAAGCTCCAGTGTGCCACCCCAATCACACCCATTCTCCAGCCACTAACCCTTTTCTTTTACTCTGCTAGTTTCTTTCCTGTGATTTGCTTAATGGGTGTTGAGATGGCTATGGGAAGAGGCAGTGCATTTCTGGCTGTGGCTGCACTATGCATCCTCGCCCACTTGAGGAGTGTGCATGGTGTGGAGCATGTAGTCGAGACAGTAAAGGCTGGACTTTCAATGTGGCTGACTGGCCTGCTGGCAAAACATTCAGGCCTGGGATGTGCTTGGTAAGTGTTTGTTGTGTTGAGATTAGGATAAGACTAAAGATCGACCTATCCCAACAAACTTTCTTATCTTAAGGAAGTCATGCTAATTAAGAATTTTATCTCAAACAGATCCTCTAAGGATTCGTTATTGTCGTGTTCTACTGTATTTCTTGTAATTTTATTTCCGATAAGGTGTAAACTCTATATTTATCGAGTAGTATTGAGGATCGATGAATGAAATATTGGTTATATTACCTTCGCAAATTTCACATGGTATCAGAGTGGGTCTTCTAATCCTGCTCTCGCTTTCCTCACAATCTTTGTAAGTACACCATCGTGTTCGGCGGCACCTACAAACTCTACAAAAGTCCCTACCAATCTCTTGAGTCGATTCTACAGTTCTTGTATGTGTGCAAGACTGGTATCATCTTGTTTGATGACTTAATCATCGGTCACAGTTCCTGTTGATGAACTAGTGCTGGTCACAGATCGTAAAAACATCTTTGCATTTATTGTTCATCTGCATAGCAGGAATCACTCTTGTTGTTTCAGATCACATTGTTTTATTGATGTTGAAGCAAGCTCTCTTGCTACTAATCGGACATCAACTGGTACCCAAATGAGCATTGCAGGCTTCCCTGGTATCATTGGCTTGGTGTGCAGTTTCAGACTATCGTGTTGGGAATAAATTAAACTTTAACAATGTTTTTAGAATTATTGAGCATGTACAAGCTTCTAAGAGTCTTTTAGAATTATTGAGCATATACAAGTTTCTAAGAGTCTTTTAGAATTATTATGTATGTACAAGTTTTTAAGTCTTCTAGAGTTATTAAGTAGGTACAAGTTTCTAAGAGTCTTTTGGAGCCTCAATACATCTAGAAAGGTCTTACTAGTGTTATAAAAGCCTAGTCTAAGAGTCATTGTATGAATCTAAGTGTGAAGAGCCTTTTTGAGTAAAAAGTACTAGAAGTCATTCTCCATCATTGTTCTCCACTTTTCTCTCCATTCTATATTTTATTCTCTTTAAATTGGTATCAGAGTCAGGTTCGATTAAAATGAATAACTCTATTTCTCTTCCTTTCGTTCCTCAATTAGCCAAAGAAAATTACGGCAATTGGACTATCCAAATAAAAGCTATTCTTGGATCTCAAGAATTGTGGAAGATAGTCAAAAAAGGCTATATTAAAGTTGAAAATGAAGAAGAAATGTCACAGGCTCAAAGAGAGAGTCTAAAAGCGTCAAAAAAGAAAGATAAGAGAGCTCTTGTGGTAATCTACTAAGGAGTAACCTCAAATGAAGTTGCTTTTGAGAAGATTGTGTGTGCTACTTCCTCGAAGCAAGCATGAGAGATTTTGGAAAGTTCATTTAAAGGAGGTGAAAAGGTAAAAAGGTTTTGTTTGCAAACTCTTCGAGGTGAGTTTGAAGGTTTGCATAAAACGGAGTCAGAATCAGTTTTTGATTATTGTTCACGAGTATTGTTTATAGTTAACCAATTAAAAAAAAATGGTGAAACTATGGATGATGTTCGTATCATTGAAAAAAAAATTTGTTCTTTGGATTCAAAATTTGACTACATTGTGGTAGTTATTGAAGAATCAAAGGACTTGAATACCATGACCATTGTTGAACTTACGGGCTCATTGCAAGCTCATAAAGAAAGGCTAATAAAAAAGAAGAACGAAGTAGTTTTGGATCAAGCACTCTAGTCGAAATTGTCACTAAATGAGAAGAAGGAGAATTTCAAAAATCAAAGAGGTCGAGGATGTGGTCGTGGAAGAAGTGAAAGCTTTAGAGGAAGAGGCTCATATGCTTGTGGAAGCGGCGATTATTCAAGCAAGGAGAATGACTTAAATCAAAATCAAAATTTCAAAGGCTCACAAAGAGGAAGAGGTCGTGAAAATCAAAAAGGGAGAGGTTGTAGCTATTTTGAATGCTATAATTGCCACAAACCTGATCATATGGCAAGTGAATGCTGGTACAAGGCGGAAGAAAGGCGCGATGCTCGTTTGGTGTATGAAAACAAAAATCAATATCAAAATCATGACACTTTGTTGCTCGTGTCTCATGGTGGAGATCTTGATGATGTCTGGTACATAGACAGTGGTGCTAGCAAGCGTATGACAGGTAACAAAAATTTATTTTCTAAGTTGTTTGAATCTAATTATGGTGAAGTTAAAGTAGGAGATGGAAATGCTTACAAAGTTAGTGGTGTTGGTGAAATGGAGTTCAAAACAAAATCATAAAAAATAGAAAAAATGTCTGAAGTTTATTTTGTTCCTTGTTTGAAAAATAATTTGCTTAGTGAGGGGCATCTTTTGAAGAAGGGATATGACATTCATTTTTATGACATGGTTTGCTACTTGTCAAGGAAAAAGCAAGTTATTGCAAGGGCTGGAGTTGCTTCAAATAGTCTTTTTTCACTCACTCTTCAAAATAAAAATATTTTTGTTTTACTAGTATTGATAATGGAGTTTCTAAGCTATGACATGATAGATATAGACACTTGAAATATAGAAATTTGAAGCTTCTCTCAAAGAAGGTGATGGTCAAAGGCTTGCCTCAAATTGATCATCTTGATGAAGTTTGTGAAGCATGTCAACTCGGAAAGCAACACAGAAATTCATTTTCTCCTCAATCATCATGGCGTGCAACAAGGCCTTTGGAGCTTATTCATTCAGATCTTTGTGATTCAATGACGGCGACATCTTTAGGAGGTAATCGTTATTTTATCTCTTTCATTGATGATTACTCATGAAAAGTTTGGGTGTATTGTATCAAAGAAAAATCTGAAGGCGAAAGTTGAAAGTTTGGGTGTATTGTATCAAAGACTTCAAGGCGAAAGTTGAAACATTTACTAGGCTGAAAATCAATACTTTGCGGATTGACTGCGGAGGTGAATATTTTTTAAATGAGTTTAAAAAATATTGTAAGGACAATGGTATTCGGCATAAAATGACGGTCCGACATACACCACAGCAAAATGGTGTGTGTGAAAGAAAGAATCAGACAATTATGGAGATGGGCAGATGCATTCTTAAGAAGAAGAAGTTGTTAAGAAGATTTTGGGTAGAAGTTGTTTCTTGTATCTTATTAACAGATCACCAACAAGATGCTTGGAAAAGTGCACACCACATGAAGCATGGTATGGTTCAAAGCCTAGTGTTCACCATCTTAAGGTATTCGGGAGCATGGCTTATGCTCATGTTCCAGATGCTATGAGAAACAAGTTTGATGATAAATTAGAGAAGTGTATTTTCATAGGCTACAACGAAAGAAGCAAGGCTTACAAGTTGTATAATCTGGTGACAAAGAAGATTGTGATCAGTCGAGATGTTCGATTTGATGAAAATTTCATATTTGAAGACTTGAAGGTTGAAAAAGAAAATTTGCCTATCTTTCCTTTTGAGTTTAAAGAAGAAGAAAATGATCCAGCATTTGAAAATAATGAAAATGGTGCCCAAGCAGAAATTTTCTCTGCTTTCCCAAGTTCTTCATCGAGCAACCCTATAAGAAAAATGAGAAGCATCCAAGAATTATATGACATCACAGAAGAAGTTAGTCAGAATGATGCCATATTTTTTGCCTTCTTTGCAGGTGAAGATCAAATTTCTTTTGATGATGCATGTCAAGAAGAAAAATGGAGGAGAGCCATGAAAGAAGGAATTGGTTCAATTGAAAACAATGATACATGGGAGCTTGTAGATTTACCACCACACAAAAGTTCTATTGGAGTAAAGTGGGTGTACAAGACAAAGATGAATCCAGATGGCTTTATCAACAAGCACAAGGCAAGGCTGGTAGCAAAAGGGTACAAGCAAAAAGAAGGAGAAGATTATACAGAGGTATTTGCTCCTGTTTCAAGACTTGAGACTGTTCATTTAATTATTTCTATTGTTGCTCAGAATAATTGAAAGCTTTTTCAAATAGACGTAAAATCTGCATTCTTGAATGGTGTTCTTAATGAAGAAGTCTAGATTGACCAACCACCTGGGTTTGTCAAGGAAGGAGAAGAGAAGAAAGTGTACAAGTTGAAGAAAGCTTTATATGGGTTGAAGCAATCACCTAGAGCATGGTATAGCCGCATCAATTCATATTTTGAAAAATGTGGATTTCAAAAATGTCCATATGAGCATACTCTCTACATCAAAGTCAATTCGAAAGGAAGATTCATTGTTGTAAGTCTTTATGTTGATGATCTAATTTTCACAGGGAATGATGTGCAGATGTTGAATGAGTTCAAGAACTCAATGATGGTAGAGTTTGAGATGACAGATTTAGGTGAATTGCATCATTTTCTTAGTATTAAAGTTTATCAAACCAAGAAAGGAATTTTTATTTCGCAGGAGAGCTATGCAAAAGAGATCTTAAAGAAGTTCAAGATGGAGAATGCTAATCCAGATTTGACTCCATGCATTTCAGGTTTGAAGCTATCTAAAGAAGGTGAAGAAAAACTTGTCAATTCCACTAGGTTCAGAAGTTTGGTTGGAAATCTAATGTATCCCACATCCACAAGGCCTGGCATTATGTATGCTGTCAGTTTGGTGAGTAGATTCATGGAGAAGCCATATTCAAATCATTGAGAAGCTGCAAAAAGAATTCTAAGATATGTGAAAGAAACTATCGATTATGGAATTCTTTATGAAACTAATATTGTAGTCAACTTTATTGGTTATACTGATAGTGACTTAGCAGAGAGTGTTGATAATAGCAGAAGTACTTCAGGTTATGTATTTAATCTTGAAAGTGGAGCAATTTTGTGGAGCTCAAAAAAACAACCAATTATTGTGCTTTCTACTATAGAAGCAAAATATATTGCTGCATCTTTTGCAGGTTGTCAGTTAATCTGGTTGCATGGAATTTTGGAGAGTTTGAAGCAGAAGCAAAATAAGCCAACAACTCTTTTTTGTGACAACAACTCAACTATCTCAGTTGTAAAAGATCCAGTTCTTCATAGAAGGACGAAACATATTCAAATTCGGTATCATTTTCTGAGAGAACTTGTGAATGAAGGTGATGTTCATGTGAAATATTGTAGAACGGAAGATCAGATGGCAGATATTTTCACGAAGCCACTAAGTGGACAAGTCTTCAAGAGAAATGCAGAAAGTTTTGGCGTAAGGTGCAAGTTTAATTTAGAAGAGGCATTGTTGAGAATAAATTAAACTTTAAGAATGTTTCTAGAATTATTGAGCATGTACATGCTTCTAAGAGTCTTCTAAAATTATTGAGCATGTACAAGCTTCTAAGAGTCTTCTAGAGTTATTGTGTATGTACAAGTTTCTAAGAGTCTTCTAGAGTTATTAGGTAGGTATAAGTTTCTAAGAGTCTTTTGGAGTCTCAATACATCTAGAAAGGTCTTACTAGTGCTATAAAAGCTTAGTCTAAGAGTCATTGTATGAATCCAAGTGTGAAGAGCCTTTTTGAGTAAAAAGTACTAGAAGTCATTCTCCATCATTGTTCTCCACTTTTTCCCTCCATTCTATATTTTATTCTCTTCATATCACAACTGATTTCCAGTGTATCAGCGACTTGTCTTCGCCATAAGCTTTATCGGTTACTGCTTTGCTATTGAAAGTGATTGTCGAGCCTTCCTAACATTCACTATAGCCAGCAACTAACAGCGTTCTTGATTCGTGGGGCACGATCAACCTGCTTAACAGTGTGATAGTGTAGTGAAGAGATATTTTTGGTTCTCAGTCCTGCCAATAGATCTTTTTGGCAGTACCTATAAGTGTTTTTTTCACTACTCGGGTTTGCTTTTCCTTTCTTTTGCTACAAAATCATTTTCTGTTTTTCTGTTTTCATATGGCTGGAACAAGTCTTGCAACTCCTAACCCATCTGATGAGGTTGCAAGCTCGTTCTACTTGCATCATTCTGACAGTCCAGGAACTGTCCTTGTGTCTCAATCTCTTGATGGAGACAATTATGCCACTTAGAGTTGAGCCATGATAATGGTTTTGAGTGCCAAAAATTAAATCGGCTTCATAGACGGTACAATTTCAAAGCCTGAACGTGATTCACCTGATTATCCTAAATGGGTATGATGTAACAACATAATTCTATTATGGCTTTTAAACTCAATTTCTCAAGAGTTGGTCAATAGTCTCATTTTTGTAACTATATCTCATGAAGTCGGGGTAGACTTACATGAGCGTTTTTCATAAAGTATTGCACTCAGAATTTATCAAATCCAATGTGCAATAGTTCATCTTTGGCAAGATTCTATGTCAATAGCTATATACTTCTCTAAGCTCAAGAGATTTTGGGGTGAATTATCTTCATATAATTCTTTACCCTTATGTACATGCAGTGCTGCCAAACAATTGAAAGAGCAATAAGAACATGAACGAGTCTTTCAGTTTCTTATGAGTCTTAATGACTCTTATGATACAACAAGAGGATAAATTCTTTTTAAGGACTCGTTGTTGTCAGTTGCCAAAATATACTTCTTGGTTATTCAGGATAACAAAGTAGGAAAGCTTGAGTCAACCCTATAACTGCATCAAATAAATCAGCCTTGTATTCAAATTCTCCTCATAATAATCATCGTGAATCATCAATTATTGCCAAGCAATTTAGTTCAAATGAGCAAACCAAAGATGCAAGACATAGTAGACCTACCTGTTCACATTGTGACATCACTGGACATGTTAAAGAAAAGTGTTTCAAGCTAAATGGATACCCACCTGGACATAGATTTTATAAATCAAGCTCGAGCAAGATTGCTTTTACATCAATGCTTAGTGCATCAGTATTAGACAAAGATGAGGCAAAAAGAGGTACAGATGATATTGTTTTGCTCAGCCGAAGTGAGTATAACCATCTCATGGCTTTTATTAAAAGAAAGTCATCTGCAGACAATTTCGTAGGTTTGTCCTTTCATTCTCCTTTAAATACATCTTGGATCATTGACTCAGGAGCCAGTGATCATATTGTTTCTTCTCCTGATTTTTTCAACAAACATGAAAAATCCATCATTTATATTAGACTTTCAAACAGGTCTTCCATGGGTTCCTCACATCAAGGTTTGGTAAAAATTTTAGATTCGATCTCCTTACAAAATACTTTATGTATTCCTTCATTTAAATTCAATTTGATTTTTGTTAGCCAGCTAACCAAATCCTTGAATTGTTCAATTACTTTTTTTCTTAACTCGTGTGTTATTCAGGACCTAGCATCGAAGATGAAGATTGGTGTGGGTGAAGAGCGAGATGGACTACACATGTTGAATGTCTCACCACCTTTTATTGCATCCTTATCATCTCTCACGAACAACCCGAACAGTTGGCATCAATATCTTGGACACCCCTCGACTAGTCGCATGAAATTTTTTTTTTAAATATGATTCTAAAATCCTTCTGGACACTTCATGTTATTGTGCTAAATAGACAAGACTACCTTTTGGTTTAAGTGACATCTACAAGAAATGTTTTTGAGTTAGTATATATTGATATTTGGGGTCCCTATTCTTAAAGCTTCTTAAGTAGGGCCTATTACTTTCTCACTTTGGTAGATGATTTTTCTCGATGTGTTTGAGTGTACTTGATGCATCATAAAAGCAAAACCAAACACTTACAAAATTTTGTTTATATGATTCAAAATCAGTTTCTACATCGTATTAAGTCTTTTATATCTAACAATGGGTCATAATTCTTTTCTCATGAGATTAAAAGTTTTTTTGAACACAATAAAATTAATCATCAACATAGTTGTGTATCCACACCTCAACAAAATGGTGTTGTTGAATGAAAACATCGCATTTGTTAGAAGTAGCAAGAGCTTTAATGTTTCAAGCTAGTCTACCATTCAAGTTTTGAGGTGAATGTGTCTTAATCACTGCTTACTTGATCAATCACACTCCTAGTCCTCATTTAAGAGATCTATCACCCTATGAGGTTTTGTTCAATTGAAAATCAACTTTCAATCATCTCAAAGTTTTTGGATGTTTGTGTTATGCTTCTATCACTGATCAAAATAAATCCAAGTTTGATTCAAGAGCCAAAAAATGTGTTTTCATTGGATACCCTTTTGGGAAAAAAGCTTACAAAGTATACAGTTTGGAAACTCACGTAATTTTTTCTGAATCAACTTTTCCATATCACACGATTAAAGAGGGTGACAATGACGTAGTGTTGCCAATCCTTGCATCCATGGATGAATCCTCCACGGATCATGATCCACTCAAAATTTGTTTTGCTCCAACATCCACTTTGGAATACATTGTTTCTCCAAGTAACCATAGTACCCAAGTATCTAAAACTAAACCAAATCTTCGAAGATCAATTCGAGAAAAATGTCCCTTTGTCATGTTAAGAGACTTCTACTGTACAGTCACTCAATCTGATCGTACTCCAATCGAAACTTTGACCAATGCACCAAAAGGTATTCATTTTTTCTTAGTAAATTGTATCTCATTTCAAAAGTTTTTTGCACCACATCAAAAATTTCTTCTATCCATCTCTACTATAGATCAACCCACTTCATTTCATTAGGTTGTTCAAAATGATTGCTGGTGTGATGCTATGAGTAGAAAAATACAAGCTTTGGAAGAGAACAACACCTAGTTTGTCACTCTTCTCTCAAACAAAGTAAAACTCGTTGGGTGTAAATGAGTATTCAAGGTCAAATATAACTTTGATGGTTTTGTTGAGTGATACAAGGCATGACTTGTGGCAAAGAGATATTCTCAATAAGAAAGACTAGATTACCATGAGACATTTGCGCCAATCGCAAAATTAGTCTCTGTTTGATGTCTTCTTACTAACGTAGCCATTAAAAACTGGTTTTTCCATCAAATGAATGTTCATAATGCCTTCCTACATAAGGATCTCGATGAAAATGTTTACATGGAATTACCTCTAGGGATTGGCAAATAGGAGAGAATTTGGTATGCAAACTCAACAAGTCCTTATATAGCCTCAAATAAGCGCCTAAAAATTGGTTTTTAAAACTTTCCACCACCTTGACCCAATATGGTTTTTCTCAGTCTAAAGTTGATTACTCCTTATTTACGTTTTGCAAGGACAATGTGTTTATAACTCTTTTGGTTTATGTGGATGATCTAGTGATAACAGGAAATGATGACTCAATTATCACCGAGTTAAAAATATATCTAAATCAGAACTTTCATATGAAGGATTTGGGTCCATTAAAGTATTTTTTTGAGAATAGAAGTATCTAGATCCAAGTTTGGAATATATTTGACTCAAAGAAAATATGCCTTGGATATCTTAGATGAAGCAGGTATGTTGGGTGCCAAGCCAGTTGATTTTCGAATAGATCAAAAGTCATTTATGACGTCCTCTTATGATGAAGAGTTGAAAGATCCTTCCATGTATAGAAGATTGGTTGGACATTTAATATATATATAACTATTATACATTCTGATATCATGTATTCAGTTCATATTCTAAGCAGGTTTATGGAGATGCTAAGAAAACCTCATCTAGAGGCTGCACTTCGTGTGATACGCTATTTAAAAAGGGGTCTGGGCCAAAGATTTCTACTATCAGTTGTGTTTGATCTTCATTTTAGAGCTTATTGTAACTCTGATTGGGCTGAGTATTTAGAATCTAAAAATCCAGTAAATGGGTATTGTATTTTCTTGGGAAAAAGTCCAATTTAATGAAAAACCAAGAAGCAAAGTACAGTTTCACGGTCATCTATAAAAGTTGACTATATATCGAGCCATGGCAAATGCAACTTGTGAAATAACATAACTGATGTTTCTTTTTAAAGATCTTCTAGTGAAGTTGACGTGGCATGTTGATCTTATGTGTGATAATCAGGCAACTATCCATATTGCTACCAACCCAGTCTTTTATGAGAAGACTAAGCACATAAATATTGACTGCCACCTTATCCGTGAAAAACTCGTCAAAGGTGTCATCCGAACATGATATGTACAGTCAAAAGATGAGGTTGCATATCTCTTCACCAAAGCTCTCAGAAAAGAGCAATTTTTGTGTCTTACAAACAAACCTGAAGTTTTGGATGTGCACTCTCCAGTTTGAGAGGGAGTGTTGAGATTAGGATAAGACTGAAGATCAACTTATCCCAACAAACTTCCTTAATTGTTGAGATTAGGATAAGACTAAAGATCGACCTATCCCAACAAACTTCCTTATCTTAAGGAAGTTGTGCTAATTAGGAATTTTATCTCAAACAAATCCTCTAAGGATTCATTATAGCCGTGTTCTACTGTATCTCTTGTAATTTTATTTTCGGTAACGTGTAAACTCTATATTTACCGAGTAGTAGTAGTATTGAGATGAAATATTGGTTATATTTTCTTTGCAAATTTCACGTTTCTTTTTTTAAGCTCTCCTATTGTTCTGTCTCTGCTTACAGGACAGACCATATAGTTTTAGTTGGTGTCCTTTTGTCTACCATTAAGGTAAAATTGCTACTGCATGTGAATAGATTTGATTGACGGTATTGGTGTCCTTTGTTGTTGATAGTTTTCAAGTACAACCCATCGTTACACAACACGGTGTTGGTGAGTCCGGAAGCCTACCGGAGCTGCGTGCCGAATAAGGGTGCCAAGACTCTTACTTCGGGGAATGATCGTGTCACTCTGACTAAGGGGATCAACTCGTTCATATGTAGCTTTGCAGGGCATTGTCAGGCCGGGATGAAGATCCAAGTTAATGCCAGAGATAAATTTTCTCTTGTTATATGAAAATGGAGATCGTGGTAGTAGTTTCACCTCTGAAATAATAAGATGGGTGTGCTTTGTAACCCCTCTAGTTATGGAATAAAATAAAGAGGTATTGGGTGAATTAGTGCATCTCTCTCTCTCTCTCCTGATCACCTTTTCCTTGGAACACCATTTAATGACTACATTGATATGAATGACTGCATGGTTTGCGTGCGTGTGTGTGTGTGATGAAGACTGCGAGTTTATAATATCTCCTAAGCACTGACCCGAAGTATATACTTGGAAAATAAGCTCAAACGGATAAATGAGTCTAATGCAAATTAAGCATAATATTTTGACTATTCCTAACTTCCAAAACCATTGAAATCCATTCGTCAAAAAACACAAGTTTTCTTGGATGGGATGTATAACCGTCTTAGTGTTGGTGGTTGTTGTAGTCGATTCACGGTTTCCCCAACACCCACCACCGTAATTGGCAATTCCTATGTAGGACACCATTGTCATCTTCCGTCCCAATTCCTCTTTAGTTTAAGCTTGCTGTTTGGGATCTGGTATTTGTCAAGGACATACCAACTCCAGCCTATTGTCAAATACCACCTCTCCCAAGTAGTGGTCGAGTGTTGGCAAATCTCAAGGTTCTCAAATATTGGTTTGGGAAATCCATGTTTGGAGAAATACAGTTCCCAAACAGGGCCTCCAGTGCAAATCCAAAGAGGCTACCCACAACCAGAGCCATGAGAAGCATTGCCATACTGTGGTCCTAGAGGCATGACCTATTATCTCCACTATTCTTGTCGCATGAAGCATGACTACCTCACGACGGTATATTCACTACAAGAAAAACCCTTATTAGCGACGGATCTTTGCGATGGATTTTTTCCGTCGTAAATTAGCGATGGACTTAGCAAGAGGACATTATCTGTCGTCAATCTTTGAAATTTTTTTGAAATTAGCGACGATATAAATTTCGTCTCAAATCTGTCGCTAATTATCGACAGATCAACGACAAAAAATTTTCACTGCAAAACTGTAGAAAATCAGCGAGGGAATTAGCGACAGAATTTTTCCATCGCTAATTAGCGACGGATTAGCGACAGAAAAAATCCCTCGCTAATTTTTTATTTAAACTGCCCCACCTAAGGCGCAAAATTTTCCCTCTCTCCCCCGTTCAAAATTTAAACTGATGTTCGATTTAAACCGAGCCTCGTGCTCCCGCTGGTCGATGAAGCTGAGCCTCATGCTCGCCGCAGTAAGGCTCACCGGACGATCCTACTGGACGATGTCGACCGCCGCGACTGTCGTCGCCCAACTCCGACGTAGCAGAGGAGGGTGGAGGAATCTCGATGAAGGGCGTGCGGATCGCGGGGCGGCCATTGTACCTAGACATGCAGGCGACGTCGCCGGTGGACCCGCGGGTGTTGGACGCGATGCTGCCCTTCTTCACAGGCTGCTTCGACAACCCCCATTCCCGCACTCACCTCTACGGCTGGGAGTCGGACGAGGCGGTCGAGCGCGCCAGGGAGCATATCGCTTTCACGCCACCTACCTCCCCGTCGGCTATGACGACCTCCTCGACCTCGATCGCCTCCGCGACGCCATCCGCCCCGACATCGGCCTCGTCTCCGTCATGGCCGTCAACAATGAGATTGGTTCATTCCGACCTCTGCGAGACCCAATCGGAGATCTTGGGGTCGAGAGAGTACGGCTTGCTAGGATCCGGTGGTGGGTCGTCCTCCTCCTCCGTCGTCGCCGACGAATCACTCCAAGTCCGGCCTATTGCTGCCGGAATACCTCCCGGCAGCGAGCAAATTTTTTTTAAAATTTTTTTTAAACTTTAGCGAGGGATTAGTGACAGATATTATTCGTCGCTAATTTAAAATAGCGAAGGACTCGCGACGGATATTATCCATCGCTAATTTAAAATAGTGACATACTCGCGACGGATCATTTTTGTCGCTAATCCATCGCAAATTAGCGACGGATTAGCGACCGATAAGTTTTGTCGCTACTTAGCGTCGAAAAATTCACGATGAAAGCTATCCGTCTCTAATTCGACGCTAATCCGTCGCTAAACTGTTTAGCGACGAATTAGCGATGGATTAGCGACGGATTTAGGTTGTCGCTGATACACAGGTTTCTTGTAGTGATTTCAGGAGACATCAACGCTGATCTTTCAGTCCCAATGAATGTTGAAACTCATTTGTTCAAAACTAATGAGTACGTCTGTTCCTTTTTTGGATCCTCTTCTCTTTTAGGTAAAGAAGAAAAGTTATGTGATAATAATTTTTGCCTGATATTTCAAAAAGAGTCCATGTTCTCTGGATCTTACTTGAGGACCTAATCTTCCATTATATCTGTCAAATGGAGCTCTCTGTTAGTGTAACTCAGGTTAGCCTTGAGTTACATATAATAATAAAATTGTTAGAACTGCTTCTGTTGCATATAAAAAAATATGCAAAATGCACCTTTCCGATTCGAAGGTTAAAAATATTTTATATGAATCTTAATCATAAATCTCACTTTAGGCCTCTATTTAACAGTTTTAGGGACTCCTTTTGGCATATCAGACAAAAGATCAGTCTCTAAATAAAATGTTCCCAAAACTTAGTTTGTTTTTTTCGAGAAGTATGCTGGAGGATCAAAACTTAGTTTGGTTTAAACAGGGATCTAGTGCGTGCAAACTTCTCCTCTCATACGATCATAGACTGCTTATTTGACTAGTACCCAGCTAAATAATTCTTCATTATAGATTAAGGTAGAATTAATTATCCACAGAAGTGGCCACCTACGTATTCCAATTGACATGGTTGGTGCCCCTAGTTCTAGGCGCTACTCGAGATCCACAACTCCTTTCAATTTTCAAGTTGACGAATTTTAAATGAAGTTTTTGTTTTCGCTAAAATTGGAGGCCACATTTGGCCAAAAATTTGGTTTTTATTTGAATGCTCACCTTGTCAAATATTTGCTTAAGATGAACTAGTATTTTTCTTTAAACCTCCTTGTTTCGAAGATTGCAAATGTGCATAAAAATTTAAAGTTTGTGATAATATAAGCAATGGGACCTTTTTGCGGAACTTGGATTTTTGTCTGACCACTATATGGAACAGCAAAGTCTATTCCCGCATTTTACAAACAATGAAAAAAAATCTATTACAGCATCATCTCTCATTTTTAGTGCAATTCTGACACTTTGTGTGCATCACATATTGTCCTCACAGTATTGGCAGACTCAACTGATCTGAAGGGCTTGTGCTGAATTACACAAATGTTCGATAGGCCACAATAGAATTGTTGAACAAAATTGTAAACTTTCAGGCTCAAACTCTGGGGATCTGTACTTTTGTATAGCCTTGCAACAATAAATTGACAGGATCATTAAAAGCTTTCTTGTTTCCTTTATTTCATCATCACCATGTAGAGAATGGCTGATGAGTGGATATTGATCGTACGAGCTTATTTAAGTTTCTTAATGAGCTTAAATTCAAACTCAATCTGAGCAGCTTTGATGGTACGAGCCTAAACTCAAACTCAAGCTCAGCTTTTTTATTAAATGAAATGAGTCCAAACAAGCGCCTTGTGCAAGGCTCGGCTGCTGTTGCCTTGTTTGATGCCGCTTATTGCTGCTTGCCACATGATAGGCTCAAACCACATAAATGGTCTTGATGAATGAAGTAGCTGGATGGTTAGGTCGTGCTATCATTACTGAGGGGTCTCAGTTTGGAATCGCTGCTCACTTGCCTAAGAAAAGAAAGCCTCATAAATGGCCAATCAAGCCTACCACTTAATGAGGGACACAAGCAAGGTTGTTAAATGCGATGAGCCTGCGCTTCGCCTCTGAGGCGTACGCCTCTCACAACTGGAATGGAAGTGAAGCGGTGGGAGGGGAGGCAGTAAGAGAAGGACCACCCGCCCAGCTGGTACGGAAGCGAGGGATATGCCGGTCGTCCGGTGGTCGGAGAAGACTGAGCAGCAGCTGCAGCACAGCAACTCCGGTGGTCGGTGGTCACAACTGGTCGGAGGTTGATGAGGGGCGCATCACAGCAACGCCTCAGTACCTTGAGCGTGCGCCTCGCCTCTGAGGCGTACGCTTCAGGTACTGAGGCGTACGCCTCTCACAACACTGGACACAAGTATAGCATGGTGCTCCCCTCCAAGAGCCAGCATATATGTGACAGCCACAAATATGAAACCAATAATCGGAGCGATCACCTTCCAAGATGATCACCCCCTTCAGAGGGTAAGGGTAGGGATGGTGTGTAGGCCTGCAAACAGATTGGATATGGATCCTTTAAGTAAAATCCAAATGTAGATTTGGATCGGATTCATATCTGTTCAATCGGATCAATTTCAGATTTGGGTCTGATTCGGATCAGCATTTTAAGTTGGATCAGGAGTTTATCTGAACCGAATGCATTTTTTTCATGTAAATATCTTGTTTTCTTCTGCTATTTTCTGAATCCAATATTACCACATGTATTTCAGATCCAGATTCAATTTAGTCTCTTTGGATCTTATTCTGATCTGGATTTGGATTTGGATTCGGATTCAGATCTGCTATTTGAATTTCGGATTCGGATCTGGAAGGATCCGGCCAGAATCTGACCTGTTTGCACCCTAATGGGGCGTAATATAATTGTACAAAAAAGTTGTGCCACCCCTGCTCTTTGCATGTCATGTGTCGGGTTTACCCAAGAACTGGTCAAACATTGTAAAGACCACAGTCCAAATCGGACCCATGTCATTCAAAGAACCGAAGCCGCACATTTTTTTATGCAATAACATTGCTCCTTACAAAAGCAAATGTAAATCCCCATCTCAAAAGCAATCAATACCTATCCACATGATGAAACTAGGCTGATTAGAGAGGAAATATTGACATCAAGATGCATTGTATTAAATCGCTCTCCAGCTAATGAGTGATGAATGTGTGTGTTGTTCACATATAAAACTCGCTACATCAGAAAGAAAGGTGACCGCTCCGATTACTGGATCCGTGTTCAAGACCCACAGAGAAGCTATAGCTTGAGGCTCTTTCAGACCAATGATCTGGCTAATCAACGTGATCCGAAGGAGGAGTTCTTCAAATCTGACGAGCGAAAGTGATAGCGTAGCTAGCCCCAGAATGGGAATACCCTTTCACACATCGACTTCATTTAAAATCTATATGGGAGTAAGCATTAATTCCACGCGGTCCCATGCCTGGGTCAGGTGACTAGGTGAGTGCCCCCATAAGGGAGCCCAGACATGTGGCCCACGGATTATCAGATATTTTAGTCTCAACTTGAAAATCATACAATTTTGGGTAACCAATAGACCCCATATTGCACCAACAGGCCTGTTACCACCGTGAGATTTGATCACATCAACGGTTGCTAAGACGGGAACCACATCACTGTCATAGCCAAACTTGCATTTGCTTGACACAATAACAAAAGAACAAAATGATATCACGAGTAGGAACACGACAAAATCCAACCTCCCCATCTTTCAGTCACACTGAGGCGGAATGGCCAATGCCTTCGTTCTATAAAAACAGTGCATTGGTTGAAAACCAGGCATCGATTTCAGGTCTCTCAGCCCCACCAAGACTCACCGCCAGTATTGTTGAGCTCCCAACACGTAGCTATGAAGGAATGCAGGTTTGCCCTTCTCATCTTGGTAATAAACTCATCACTTATCCTGTCTTGTCTAGTGAACCCAGTTCAGGGTCTCAATCTCGGCTTTCAAAACTCTGCTCTACAAGTTTATTCAAACGCGGTGAGTACAGACCAAGACTCTTTGCTTCCTGACTTTCTTATAAGAAAATGTCTTCTTAATTCTCTAGGCCAAACCTTCTTGGACTCTTTTAACCAGGGTTTGTTAGATATGCCCACTGAGTCCAGGCTAAGTTATGATCATGTAAAAATGAGTCTTTGGTCTTCAAACATCACTTTTGATCAATTCTTCTTTTCTTCCTTCGTGTTCTTCAGCATACAGAGTGTAGCAGGACATGCCAGTCGGACTTCTGCTCCGGTATTTTTATTAGCTTCGGTTTTTTCCTTCTTTTTGGTTCCCCTTCTTTTTTTTCCTTGGGAGGGATTTTGTTATGTTTTTCTTCTGCATAATAATGGTGGTTTTGGCAGTGCCCCCATTCTTGAGGTATGGAAAGTACTGCGGGATTATGTACACTGGCTGCCCTGGAGAGCCCCCATGTGATCGCCTAGACGCCTGTTGCCAAAAGCATGATGATTGTGTTCAGGCGAAAAGCAGTATGTCAATGCCTTGGAGCATAGCACTTTTTTAGTTTAAATATCTAGTAGTGACGTAAGGCACACGATGACATTATGTTGAATCTTGACCAACTTCACGAACTCCGATGCTTCTTTAAAGTGGAAAATATGGTGGTCATGAACTTGGTCTTCTTTTTTCTTTTCTTTTTTTTTTTTGTGTGTGTGTGTGTGGTGGGTGGGTGGGGGGGGGGGGGGGGGGGTTGGCGGGGGTAGAGAGGTAATGAACTTGGTCATGAAAGTTCAGGAACTTGGTCATGTTATCATGAGATGCTAATCATACCCCTACTTTTTATTCCAAACTTTATGTTCTTCTGAGGCTCCTTTCGGCCAACTGTTTTGGCACTATATTAAGAGCTTTTCAATCACTCCGTATATAGCATCACTAGTTTTTTTGAGTGAGTATATAGCATCACTAGTTGCTGTTCTGTTGTCCATTATCGAATGGTTTCTTCTTTCTTTTATATGAATATATACTTTTCTTATTTACGCCATGGTTGCACAGATTACCTTGATCTGGAGTGCAATGAGGCTTTACTGCAATGTACCGCGAGGGTTAGCGAGTCCGGAGGAGAAACGTTCAAGGGGAATACGTGTCTCATAACAGAGGTTGCGGATCTTATCTCTGCAGTCATCGAAGCGGCATTGATTGCAGGAGGCATTGTAGGTCATCCCTAATGTTACAGACAGCCGATTAAAGAACCGTATCAATTAGTGTATGAGCTCATATTATTCGGGAGCCAAATCAGATTAAGCCTGTTAACTCCCATTTCTAATGCCAAATGGCAAGAGTCTTCCTTTTAAAGGCTAGTCTGGATTTTAAAAATGTCTTAAAGTGAATGAAATAAAGGTGCCTGTGTTCACATTTCTTCGTATAAACCTTTATATATATATATGATTGTGCCACGAGAAGGTTAATTTTTAACCAGAAGGTTAATTTTTATCATTTTATGATTGTGACACGAGAATAGTTAGTAGTTGAATGACATTATCTTCGGGCTGATGAATCATTAAGAACTACGTACAGTAGAATATTTTTAAAAAAAGAAAGAAATATCTCACAAGGCCACGTGGTTATCCTTGTTATACTGGATCTCTATTATTGGTCAGATTGAGCAACAATCGTTATTGAGCACGCAAATCTATGGCGCGTGTTGTTTTTTTGTCCCTTTTTCTTGCAGTTTTAGCCAGATGTTTAAACTTCATTATCGAAGGGCTGCCATCGGATTTGAATGGTTTTCTTGTACAGCTTGTTGGGCGCACAGAAAAGCAAAAGACAGCATGTAGGGGCATACATGAGGCAGCCAATGATGGCTGCCGGTGGCTGGAGCAGGGAGAGCTTCTTTTTCTCAGTCGGACGGCTGCCTTCCAATGAGTGCAGGCTACTTGTATCAGTCGATGAATAGGATCACCCAATGAAAAAAAAATATTGGATGAAAAGGTAAAGGGTTTCGACCTCTTCATTATTCTATTTTTCCTCTGATTTTCACTATGTTGGGGTCGTTGATGAATACCCCTTTTATAGGCGTAGAAAGAGAACAGTTTGGGTAACCGTTCTTCCTAATTCTGCACATGTATATCGAAAAGAACACCTTCTGTGGAAGGTTATCCACAGTGTGACGACAATAAAACTTTATAAGAATGACTTGATGAATAGATTGGCCCTTATAATCTATTCTATAGATCCTTAGTTGAATCTCTAATCCTTATGAGATTGACAACAAACAAATAACAACGAGAATCAATGAATAGAATATGATCACTTTATTTATATACATATGTCAAAAAGAATTTAACAAGTTCATCCTCAATTCATATTCGGAATATAATTTCGGTGCTAACCCTTTAGTAAAAGGATCAGCAATCATCAGTTTGGTACCAATATTAACAATATGCACTAGATGATTTTATGTTCATTCTTTGACAACAAAATACTTTAGCTCCATATGCTTGCATGACGTAATACTTTTGTTGTTGTTCGAAAAAGATACTGCAACTTCATTATCATAGTAGACCTTTAGTGGCTTCTCAATGAAATCAACCATGTTTAACTATAATATGAAGTTCTTCAACCATATGGCTTGCGAGGTAGTCTCGTACAATGCTATGAATTTTGCCTCCATAGTGTGAGCAGCAGTGGTCATCTGCTTCTCACTCTTTCAAGAGATTGTGACCCAGCAAGTAAGAAGACGTACCCAGTAATAGACTTTCTACTATCAGGGCATCCTTCTAAGTCTGCATCTAAGTAGCTAATTACCTCGAGGTGATCAACTTTATGATACATCAACATATAGTCTTTTGTCCCTTACAAATACCGCAAAACTTTTTTGGCAGCCTTTCAATGGGGTATGTCTAGGTTAAATTGAAATCTACCAAGCACCCCTACTATGAAAGAAATATCTGGACGAGAACAAGTCCGCACGTATTGTAAGCTGCCAACAATTGATGCATATGGATAAACACTCATATGTGCTTTATCAATATCGTCCTATGGACAATTCTTTAGGCTCAGTTTGTCGCCTTTTAATATGGGTGTTGAACTAGGATAACAATTCTCCATCTCATATCGCTTTAACACCTTAATTATGTAGTTCTTTGGGAGAGGCCTAGAAAACCTTTTGCTTTGTCTCGACGAATCTCTATGCCAAGTACATAAGCAGCCTCACCCATATCTTTCATATCAAAATGTGATACAATAAATTGTTTTGTCTCTGAAAGTAACTTTATATCGTTGGTTGCAAGCAAAATGTCATCCACATACAATATCAATATAATGAACTTGCTCCTACTTTCCTTAAGGTATATGCATTGATCAATAATGTTTTATGTAAACCTGAAACTCACAATGACTTGAAAAAATTTAATATACTATTGTCGGGAGGCCTGTTTAAGTCTATATATAGATTTGTTGAGCTTGCAAACCAAATGATCATTTTCAAAAAAACCAAGAGGTTGATCCATGTATGCCTCTTCATTCAGATCCCATTGAGGAACGCTATTTTTACATCTATCTAATGAAGCTCCAAGTCATAATAAGTTAGGAGGGCCAAAATTATTCTCATTGACTATTTAGACAAGAGAAAACATTTCATTATAGTCAATGCCCTCCATCTGGGTGAACCCTTTAGCAACCAATCTTGTCTTATGTCTCTCTATGTTACCATTGGAGTCTTTTTTTGTCTTAAAGACCCATTTACACCCTATGGGTTTTACTCCCTTAAATTAACTCGGCAAGATTTCATACTTGATTCTTAGCCATAAAGTCTAACTCTTCTTTTATGGCTTCTATCCAGTGTAAAGATTATTTGCTTTCTATAGTTTTCATAAAGGTCAACGGATCATCGTCTATATCTATGAAATCATCAGGCTCCTGAAGGTACACCACATAATCAGGATGTATAGCCGATCTCCTAATTCTTGTGGATCTCCAAACAAGTCGTTCTTCAGGCTCAATTTGTACCTGACACTACAAGAAATTTGTGAATTAGCGAGGACCCTACTCCATCGCTAATCTGTCGCTAAAGTGTTTAGCGACGGATTAGCGTCGGAGTAACGACGGATAGCTTTCATCGCAAAATTATAGTCGCTAAGTAGCGATGGAAACTATCTGTCACCCGTTCTGTCGCTAATTTGCGATGACTTAGCGAACGACAAGTTTTGTCGCAAAGTTGTCGTTACTTTTCGTTTTGCGACAGATTAATATTTGTCGCTAATGTCATCGCTAATATAATAACGAACTAAGATCCGTCATAAAAATATTGACCAACTAGTAAATAACGATGAATTAAATTCGTCCCTAATCTGTCGTTAAATTGCATGGCGGTACCAAATAGCGATGGATGTTTTTGTGGCTCATCCATCGCAAAAATGGAAAAAAAAATAAAAAAAATGTTTAAAACATAAATATCGAGAAAAGATTTCTCGTAATACAATTTATATTTCCTGTACAATTTATATTTCTTGTGAATAAAATACAAAGTACACATCAAAACAAATATAAAAGGAAACTAAAACAATTAATCGATCCACTATAAAATTTGCAAATTCTAATTATTTACAATTGAACATTTAAATTTTTTAAACAAAAAGAAGGTACAACAAATGAATCGGTTCAGGATTAATCTGAACTAGCTAAAATGATTCTGGCATGTTACAATGCAGTGGATCCAGAACCATATAATCTGATTTTAATCAGATTCTGGAGCTATCACAGACATAACCGAATCTAGCTTACCCAGATCCAATCCAGAGACTCAGAAGTATTCAGATTCGGGTTCTGAGACATGGATATTTGTATCTGGATCTAACCCGGATCAATATCATGGGTCAGTACGGGTTGACAGATCCAGATTTGAGTTGTAACCCGATCCAAAAGAACATAATGGATCAGGCATGGTTCTAGAAATCCAAAATGAATTTCACGGACCCGACCCGAATCCAAAAATCAAAGTGGGTCAGGGTCATATGGATTTTGGATCCTTTACTGGAGAACCGGATTTGATCCAAGTGTCTTTTATGGATCAATACAGGTAATTTGGATCAGATCCAGTTATGGACCCGATCTGGATCCAAAAAACATAGCCCTCACCCGAATCTCAGATCCGATCCAGTTAGCTTTATGGATCGGATCGGGTGGGTCGGGTTCGGATCCAAAATTGGACCCGACGCGAATCTGTTTTTAAAAGAACCAATTTGCGAAATAGGGTTTCTGAAAACCCCTATTTGTTCATCATCTCTCTCTCCCTTCCGCAGAACACCGCCAACAGTCCAGCAAACTTCTGATCCTTGGTGACCCCGGTGGCATGGAGGTGGCACCCTCCACCATCAGTGGCCCGATGGTCATCTCCTTCGACGGTGGGAGAGGCAACTGCATCCGTGATCGGGCATGCTATAGAGGTCCGACAACTCGACAGTCACCGGTGACAGTTCTGACATCTCTGCAGTGCCCTGCAAGGAGAAAAGAAAGAAGGAACAGTCGGTTGCTGGTTGTCCTTCCCGATTGACGCCCAAAACGAAGGTAAGAGCATTTTTTTTGGGCATTTTTGGGAAGAAGCCGGCTCCACTACCGGCATCACCAGAAAATGGCAAAAGATCGCCGGCCTGGACCCAATGGAGGCATTTACCCCTTTCTGCCCTTAAAAATTGACCCTATTGAGGTCGAAAAAAGGAAAAGAAAGTGGTAGCCATCCAGGTGGCGATCCCGTTGGAAAAAAAAACCCTGTTTGAAGGGCATAAGCGCAGTGACAGGTGAGTGGGCCCATAACCCATTGTTGGGCAGCGACCTGCACACAGAGACAAAAAAGCAAAAGACAGCATGTAGGAGCATACCTGAGGCAGCCATCGTTGAGCTTGGATGATGGCTGGCGGTGGTTGGGGCAGGGGGAGCTTCTCTTTCTCAGCCGGACTGCTGCCCTCCAATGAGCGCAGGCTACTTGTAGCAGTCGGTGAGTAGGATCACCCTTCCCTCTGAATGGGAAAAATACCGAATGAAAAGGTAAAGGGTTTCAACCTCTTCACTTTCTTATTCTTTCCTCTAATTTTCACTGTGTTGGGATCACTCATGGATACCCCTTTTATAGGTGCAGAAAGGAAACGGTTTGTGTAACCGTTCCCCCTGATTCTGGGCATGAATATCGAAAGGAACACCTTCTGCGAGAGGTTATCTACAACATGGGTAACTGCCACTCACGGTGGCTTATCCCAACACAGCTATGCTTCTTTCTCTGTCTTTTATTCCACCTATTAGTTGGTGGTGAAAATCCTCCAAACGGCTCTACGAATTTAGTGACCATTTGCTTTGCTTGGAAACCGTGTCTTCGAAAAAACCGTGTTTTTTGCAAGTTCTACTGAGCGTTGCAAATGCAGGTGTTGGTTTTGGTGAGCAGATCTAGTACTGGTGGCCGAGTACGTCCGGGCATGGTGAATGGTGGCCCCTAGGACTCATGGTGTCATCCTATGGGCTAGGTACTTTGCTAAGTATGCTAACCGAGTACCAAATCAGGCCTCAAAGCAGTCTTCAAGATCAACTAAAATTCATCAAATCATTTCTGGGTTTTTTTTTTTTCTTGAAGGGCCCAACAGGCCCGACTAACTAAAAGCTCGACTTGTCTCTGGTTGGATTCAAGTTGGGCATGAGTCTTTTGGGTTTTACTGAGCTGAGTTTGGGGTGGCCCAAAATGGGTGCTTTAAACACGAGTATTTATAAACATGCCAGGCAAGGTCGTGCTCCAGTAAGGTGAACTTTTTTGCAACCCAAACCCAGTTATGGTTAGGATCAAGGCTTATTGGGCTTCGAGCTGCTGTGGCAATCCAAACCCAGCCCATCTTGTGCTGGTAACCCAAAACTTATAGAAAATGTTTGGTTGCATCTTATGTAATTTGGAATCATACACGATTTAGAAAGTGAATTTCATTTGAAAAGTACCTTAAAAACAATTAACCATAACTTTTTTAGCATATAACTAAAAAAAAAATCATAAAATGTGAATTTGAATCTGATTTATGTAATATTTACTTTCTCGTGAAGTCTAGTGATGAGATTTTGAAAGTGAAACTCTGTTAAACAGTATTTTTACTTAAAAAACACAAGGAAACTTACCCATAGGGTACGTGACCTGATGTTTTGTGCGTGGAGCCTTAGTGGGCTGCAGTCTCACTCCCGAAACTGTGAGGACAATATTGAATAGATTCCTATTAGAATGGGTTTGCATTTTTGTATACAAAGGAGTAATTTCTTTAATACATGTGATGCCAGCAGGGTGGTTGTGAGGGTGCATGCAGAAACGATCTACAGCACGAAGTTCAGAAAAAGTACATCGATAAGGCTACGTTTTGGAAGACATCACTGGGCAGATCCTGACAGTTCCTGAAAGTTGAGTTTTCACACTGCAGAAGCAAGATGGTGGACCCAAGTCTAAAATATCTACAAATCTGGAATTCCGTTCTATCTTGATCACCTTTTCCGAAGATAAGCCCTAAAGAATTATTAAATCAAGATCACCTCATATGCAAATGGCAGCCGCACAATGGTCCTTTGGCTACACATTAATCCAAACGCTTCTCGTCGTTACTCTGGCTTTTTTAGTTCATGCATGGCCTCCTTTTTGTTTATCAACCATCAACTTGTTTGATGGCTTTTCCCGTCCCATTTGGATTTCTGAAACATCTACTTTGCAATTGTTACAGCTCACATGTGGCTAAAGACTGTGGTCTAGAGTTGTGTTTTTTTATTTTTATTTTTATTTTTTCAAGTTTTGGGCCCAAGGACTTTAATATCAAAATCTCTGTCACAAAACATCTCCAATGCTTTCAAAATATCATAAGGTATATTTTTATTAAGATTAAAGCGATAATCTCCATGAGTTTATCCTGAATCCCTGATTCTATCATATATATATATATATATATATATATATATATATATATATATATAGCTAGGAATCATATGAGGGGAAAAACTGGTTTGATAGTCGGGTGTTGGGGGGGCAGCGCCCCCGAATTTTTTTTTTTGAGATAAAATAAAAAATGACTACAATTATTAATAAAAAACTATTTCATATCAACAAATCAAACTATTTGCTGCAGTCAGGACTGGGCTAAAAAAATGGATAAAAATCTATTGCATATGGAATCAGTACAGGGACAATCATTTTTTATGATGTCTTTCAGCATGATTAATTAGTATAGAAGGGGAGACAGAATTGGAGTGAAAATCGACTATATCCTTGTGGCATAGCCCTAATATTTTGTAAATATTTATATTTATCACTATATTATTACGAGAATAACATCTTGAAAATATCTTATTCTTTTATAGACAAGCTGCGGGATAAGCCCGTGTGAGTTCAAACTCAAGACCCCTTAGTCATGATAGTGCCACCTAACCATCAAGCTATCTCATTGAACTTGAAAATTCCTTTCAATAGCCTCAAGAAGTAAAAAAGTTTAGATGCACTAAACTGATTATTTTTCCAAAGTTACAGCTCTATAATATAAATTAAGCTTGAGGGTAACATTTTAGCCTCACTAACAATATCAAGGAAATAGTTCTACCCGGAACCTGATTGGGAGTAGAAGTGGGCTAACTGAGAGAGACATTGACACCCTAGTTTAAATGAACGGCTCACAATGAGCTAGTTCACTGTTTTGATCGGTGTCGTTCATTTATAAGATGAACGACATTCAAGGCAGCTCTGACGGTCCTCCGATGTCATCCTCTCTCGTACCTTAGCCTGTCCAGCCCCAACTTTGGCCTTTGTGAATGGGTTGGGTTTGATCCACACCAACTTATACCAAACCCTATAGGATTGGTGATAAAAGAAAGAGGTCCGACTAAAATTCGAGTTGGACCAAAAGTATTAGATTAGTATGTGAAGCCGGGCATGGTTTGTGAAATTTCATATCAGGCTCAGATCGGACCCAAATTCTGCTTAAGATCCGGCATTTTTCAATTAAAAAAGAAAAGAAATTATTTTATTGGGTATGAACCGGGTCTCTTTTATGATAGATCTGATTGGACCCGAATTTAGACCCAGTACCAGCAACTCAAAATCAGATACAATTTTGGACCCACCTGGGTCAAACCAGGTCCAACCCTTTGACATTTGCTGAAAACATAAATTGAAACCTTCAACCTCTCTCTCTCTCTCTCATATATATATATATATATATTGAGGATATAAATTTGCTATAGTTGTCTGTACTGCAATTTTATAGAAAACATTATTTTCCACTTTTTCATCTAACCTTATTCATGTCATTTATATAATTTCTTTATTGGAAAACATGATTTTGGATCATGTTTTTCAATATGTAAGTTACTCTTTAAGAGCATTAAAACTCAACAAGTCATAAAGTACCCAAGTTTCGTTTCATGACTCGAAGAATCATGATTTTGCATAAAAAAGATTCTCCAACTTGCAAATTGAATCGGTACAACTTGCAAAAATGATTCTCCAACTAAATTGTGCATACGGTAGACAATAGCAAATGTCTATTCCAATGTTGTCAGGATCAGTATCGGCCCTGAATGGCTGGACCACCGATTCAGCTTTATAGGATACCGATACTCAACAGAGTCGTTCTGTATTGGCCTAAAAATAATAAAAAATTATAACGTGACACATGTTAAAACTATTAAAATAATTTTAAAATAATATTTTTTTTTGTATAAAATAACCGATTCAGGCGTATCCAAATTTTGCCGATACGATGTGTACCGGACGATACTGATAACATTGGTCTATCCTTGAGCTTAGAGGAAGATTTTGACTATTCCAAGTCTTTTAAAACATTTTATTATTCAGTGCATAACAGCAAAATAATTACTTCCAAAAACTCATTAAACTTTCCCTGCATGTTGCACGCTTCACATTCTTGCTTACACAAGCCCAAATAGGGGACCCAGCCCGTCATGGGCCATGTTTGGGCCATGATTTTAGGCCCGAGCCCCGACTCTTTATGTACCGGGCCAAAACCCAACCTGTTATATATATTGGCCCGTCTCGGGCCCGCCTGCAGGATACCAGGTCCTTGAGTTATTTATTAATTTTTTTAATAATATAAAATTTTTAAAAATTAACTATTACATGGTAACTTAGATAACCATTAGTTTTTACCTAACTTGCTATTTGTTAATTATTACTATTTACCTAATTAGTTGCATGAGAACTTGCTATTTGTTAATTATTACTATTTATTTATTTTTGGGTGGTGTAGCATCGTATCATAATACATCTGATAATATGTTAAAGCTGTGTATGGTGCTATGTGCATCCATAGCATAAAACCCATGATGAATCCATTTCAAGCTGTATATCTCTTATTTTGAAAATGTCATGGCAAGATTAAAAAAAGGCTTTTAAATGTTTTGTGTTATTTTGAATTATATATTTTTTATTTAATTCAATTTTTTGTATTCTAAAAATTAATATATTAATTTTATTAAAAATAACCTATAAATGGGTTTGGGTCGGGTCGGGTCGCCCGCTTCATGTTGGCCAATTGGGCCAATGGGCCGGGCCATGAGCTTCTCTTCAAACCTGAGCCTGTGTTCATTAGCAGCTGGCCTTATGCCCAACCCTAAATCCAAACACCTCTCTCTCTCTCTCAAAATGCGATATGACTCCTTCTCGCTCGATCTTCTGTGAGGCCCGCTGCAGGTGCGCAGTTGCAAGAGATAGCGGTTGATCTAGAGAACTTGGCTCCTCACAACCTGATGGTTTGTTTGGATGACCCGCAACAATGCGATATTCTGTCAAACTCCGATTGTTTTCAATAAGCTCGTGCATTGCATCTTGGTTGATGTGTACGCAATTTTGCTTCTATGTTGCCCTGGTCTCCACCGCCTTCAGCCACCCTCTCTTCCTCTTGACCCTGGCTGAATTTGTCGGATTTTCATTTTTTTTTTGGACTCCTGTCATTATGTTTTTCTGTTTGCTTTCGTGTTTTCGGCCCTTGGTTTGGGTTTGTTGTTTGTTTGCTCGCGGGCTCAACGTTTGTTGACCCTTTGTCTTAGTAATGTTGATGTTTTGTTTGGCTATCTCTCTCTCTCAAAATATGTATCTATTTTTGCATGGTTTGAAAACCCTCCAAATTGAAAATTGGTTCATCCATTAGTGACTTGAGTGGGTCAGCTCGATGACTCATTCAGGTTTTGTTAACTTTTGATTTTATATAAAAAATAATATATATTATTCAAATAAATTAAAAAAAAACTATAAATACCTTGATTAATTCTAAAATCACTAAATAAATAAAAAATATCATGCTAAATTACAACTACGCCACAACTAGTCATTTACTATTAAGAAACTGAATTAAAATTCAAGATCTTCCATAATTTTTCTCAATACGAGTAAACTGAGTCTGCCCACTGGGTTGGCCCAATAAATGGGTGATCTGAACCAAGTCAATGAGTTGTCTCGAATAGTTTTTAAACATTGTATTTTTGGATTTATTTTTTATTTGCCAAGATTTTTCCAATTTTTTTCTGTGAAAAACTCATTTTTATAAATATCCCAAGATATTCCTTTACGAGAATGAGATTTGTGACTATGTTGCAGACAACCCCGCCCCTCCAGCAATCTGTTCGTTGCACAAAAAATCAAGGTTTAAGTATTAACCGAGTCAACCTGGTGACACAGTTCGACTCGGTCACTTACTAAGTCAAACCAGTGAATGACCCAGAAATGAACAAAACTACTCTAAGTCATGGGCTAACTCAGCCGAGTCAATTGAGTTTTAGCATGACTTGGCTAAGTGACTCAACCAAGTCATATATATATTATACATAAAAAATTGTTATATATATATAAGTATACATTAAATATATTATAAAAATATCATATAATTCCTAGTATATACAATATATTAATTATATATTATAGAATATACATAATATATACATATATTATATATTTTATCTAAAATATAAAGTTAATATGACCCGACGGAGTCACCAGGTTTACCCAGCCGAGTCACGAGTCAATCATGGACGAGCCGATTGAGATGGGCGCACGCTTCTGGTTAAGCGATGTCCACCTCTAACATATTGATTTTTAAATAGTGTGTAGAATAATTACTTGAAAAAATGGTAAACAGATATCTTGAAAATGATAGAGTCTACGATGACTTACGATACTCTTGTTTCAAAATCTCTGTGATGCCTTATCAAATATGATTTCTTTTTGTTATCAATTTACTCCTCTAACCAAACTAAAACACTCATAAGTGTCTGGAAACACCCATGTATAGAAAAAAATGAGATAATCTAGGATATGGCCAGGTCCGGACAACAGCACTAGTTTTTGGACTCTGGGCAACGTCAAGCCCAGCCCATTAACCGGCTAAGCCCAGCTTGTGCTGGCCAGGTCCTGAAGCGCGGGGCATAGACCGTCTTGCACGGCCAGGGCCAGGGCTGTCCCCTGATCAGCCCACGGGTTCAATCTAAATTCTATTGGGAATTCAGTTGAAGCCACCAAAGTGGTATCCCATGTGGTAAGCAGGGTCCTGTGTCAAGCTGAAGACCCAGGATCGAATCGCTCTACCTACCACATGGGGCGGCTGTTGTTCTGGCAGGGGTCCACCTAATCACAACTAGACTTTCACAAAAAAAAAAAGTTTGATGTGGTAGTCTAGTGACTATGATCCGGTAAATGTATGAGGTAAGGATATGAATCCAATCACCATGTCCAGATCCCTTGGTTTAAAGTAGGTTGCAACCTACATGATCAAAAAAGGCATTTCCTTACCGAACTTCACTGTTAGCAATTTTGTTTTTTCTTCTTGTTGGCTGGAAAAAGACAAAAAGAAAATCCATTTTGTGAAGACAAAACTATAGCAACCCTAACTCTTTTTCTTTAATTATTTATATTTTCAATAAGTTTATAGAAAAAAGGAGCAGGTCAACCAGCCAGCTGACACCTCATGGGAGAAAATACCAAGCCGGGCTTCAGCCAGTGTGTTTGACTATCCTATTGCCCAATCCTAGATAGAGAATTATAAAGCAGAACATGGTATCATATCATCTTTTTCTTGAGGCCACATTTGGTCATGTTGCCATGTCCTACAAACGCCCTTTTTTCGGGTTTTTTTTTTTTTTATCATAAAAACAACCTTACAGATGTGATCTACATGTTTCGCTTAGTGGGGATAGGCTTTTGAATCTTTCGATTATGACAAGTATACAAGGCTTCAAAAATCGACATAAATCCAAAGGCCGGTTCTCACTATTTTGAACATGTTGAATCCATCCGTGAGGTCAGTTTGGATCAAAACAACTTGTATTCATGAGATCCAAACTCGTTTGTACCTAATATCACCAATACCAATTATCCATTACCTTTTTTTTCTAGATAAATGGGTTCAACCAAGCAATTTTCTAGTGTTGGAACGGTTAAACCATCCGGAAATCTAAATATTAGCTGCTGAAGGTCAGTCTTAATCCAAAAAATTAGAAACTCTAAGCATTAAAATTACTTTCATATGCTCTATTCTTTTGATATCCCTTAGAGAACTTGTGTCATAGATCATAAGGCTGAAAAGATCCGGAAAGGTTCCCATGCTACAGATTGGTAGGGATGGTTAAATTGCACAATTCGCAGGGATGAATGATAATGGACTTCTGAGCATCTCTCACTTCTTAGAAAATGGAATTAAAGAATGCTGACGATGGTTCTGTTGCCACATAGAAGTGTGTGGAGAGCTAGATAAGGAGCATAATATCAAAGAAGAAGACGGACCTCATCAAACAAACAAGCAATAGCACCTCCATCAATCACCACGTTTTTGTGGGTAACATTAACCAAGCTATACTTTTTATAAACTTTGTTAACTATCTCAACTTTCTGTATGACCTGATTAATCATACCCGGCTTACCTCGTTGGTGTATATGATTACCAGAAAAAAAAACTTTGTTACGAAATCAACGATTTTGTCATGAATTTCATCTTAGATTTCGAGAAGGCTCCTCTTGACTAATCCAGATTCCATTACTATAGTCTACAGAAACCATAAAACAATACCGTTCATTTTAAGCAGATACCAGCTTGACCAAGATCAAAGCTACCCATACACACAAATGCAGGCTCACCAAACACCAAAACAGGATACCCAGAAAACCAAAATTGTCACGGGCCTATTTTCTTCAATGGGCTAGCGCAGCACAACGGTCCCTCCTCACCACCGCAAGCCTACTTGTCAAATAGCGTGTCGATCTTGAAAGCTTGTAATCAGAGTGTAAGAGAGCAAGAGAGAATAGAGAAAGAGAAATTGCAATCACGAGGGTGAACAAAAGAAAGCTCAACGCATTTACTTCATTCACAATTTTGCCCGCAGGCTATTACAATTCAAGTATACGGGCTGCCCCTTCTGGGTATTAATTCACCTGAACTGGACAGCTTACATCAGACTCAACAAATACAATGTAAGTCGCAAGGGAACACAAATAACCATTCACTTAAATCTCAATTCACACTAAGCAGAAAGGAGTGATAGAATCACCACCTACCGCTGCAGCAAAGAATGTCTTGTCACCGATCTCCGATAGTGCGGTCATGGCGAGAGACTTAGAGAAAGCCTGGTTCGTAACAAAAGAAGCAGAAATGAACAAAAAAAAAACAATCATCAAAGTCCAAAAATGTTCCCCCAACATTTGTAAAACAAAGGCAAGCTAATAACAAAAGTCTCTGAAGACTAAAGATCTCAAGCCAAAAAGACTAATGAAAAGATCGTAAAGGTGGCTATGACTCACCTCAATCGATGATAGAGAAACCCATCATTTCTGGTCGCCAAGAAGAAGAAGGCAGTAGAAACAGAATGGGTGTTCCACGAGAAACTCTCCTCCACTCTTCTTCTTCTTCTCGTACAGAAAGAGGAGCGGAGTGGAGCTTCTGCCGGCAAACTCCTCCTCATGCTCTGCCTCCTATCAGGTAGTGGACGGTGGGATATAGGCCATCTTCTGGTCAGAGTCTGTTGTGTTCCAATGCCACCGGAAACAACCAACCAACACAATTTGAGGCCGCACACATAACCATGCAATCACATTGCAACTGATCTCAATTCCTTTGGCCTTGTGGTAAAAAGAGTCCACCCACGAGCTTGGACTAGGGATGGCAAAACCTGACACGACCCGCCAACCCGCCTCTTAGGCGGGTTCGGGTTTAGAAAAAATGAACTCGTTTAATAAACGGGCACTACAAGAAAAATTCTAATTAGCGACAGAAATTTGCAACGGATTTTTTCCGTCACAAATTTGTGACGGATCAGCGAGCGAAAACTATTTGTCGCTAACATTTGAAATATTTGCAAAATTAGCGACGGAAATATTTTCGTCGCTAATTAGCGATAGATTAGCGACAAAAATTTTTCGGCGTCAAAACACTACAAAAAAATGCTAATTAGCGACGAAATTAGTGAGGGAATTTTTTCGTCCCTAATTAGCGACGGATTAGGGATGGAAAATTTCGTCGCTAATTTTCAATTTACCGTCCCGCCTGAGACGCGAAATTTTCCCTCCTCCCGTTCGAAATTTTTCCTCCCTCTGTTTTTCCCTCCCCCCGTTTGATTTAAACCATCCCCACCTTCCTCTAACGACGTGCAGCGACCTCTCGCACCACGGAGGTCGACCTTCTCAGGCACCTCTCGCACCATGCGCAACTTCTGCAGCAGCTCTACAGTGATCCCTCCGTCCCCGTCTCGTTGTCCAGCCCGACGACACCTCCATCCTCCATTCTCAGGCACCTCTCGGTGGAGACTGCTCGGGCACCAATGGCACCTCCATCCTCCGCATCGTCGTCCAGCCCGATGCCTCCTGCTAGTTCTCCCCCGTCAACCCTGGCTACGCCACCTGGCTTGACCGCTCCTCCCGGCGGTGCCCCTCGGAAGTCTCTACCGCTTGTCCCGCCTCTCCCTCGCCGGATCTCGTCTCCATTACGACCCCTTCTCCCGTCGTGACTGGCTCGCTGCGAAAGAGCTTCCCGACACCGGAACGCGCCGGTTCTGTGCAAAAAAAAATTTGCTTCCTGCCGGAGAACGCGCCGACAACGAGCAATTTTTTTTAAAAAATTTAACGACTGATTAGCGACAGATATTATCCATTGCTAATTTAAAATAATGAAGGACTCACGATGGATCATATATGTCGCTAATCTATCGTAAATTAATGACGGAATTAGCGGCAGATAAGTTCTAGAACTACTTAGCGTCGAAAAATTTGCGATGAAAGTTATCCGTCGCTAATCTGACATTAATCCATCGCTAAATAGTTTAGCGACAGATTTAGGTCGTCGCTAATCCACAGGTTTCTTATAGTGGGGTCGACCCGCCTAACCCATTTATTAAATGGGTCGGGTTCGTGTTAGGGGTATGCCAACCCGTCAACCAGTCTGCCAACCCAACCCGTCAACCCGACCAACCCGCCAACCCGACCCGTCAACCCGCCAACCTGAGAACCTGTTTACCCGACCCAACCCATTTACTAAATGGGTTGGCGGGTCGTGTCAGATTACCCGTTTATTATACGGGTCGGGTTTGTGTTTGCCACAGCAGACCCGTTTAATAAACGGGTCGGGTTCGGGTTGAGGTATGCTGACCCGCCAACCCGTCGGGTCAACCCCTAGCTTGGACTGAATGACTTTTTATCAACTTGGCGACATTCGTGAATGAGCCTACTAGAAAAGTGGACATCTTAGGGAACCTTTTGTTAATCCCTGTTTTGCATATCCTATGTAGGATTCTCGATTGATTAACAATTTGTATTCTTTTTTGAGAGGGACACATGGTTCCCAAGTCAATTTAAAACTTGACACCTCGCCATGTTCTAAGAATATTTCTTCAATAAAACATTGATCCAAAATTTAGTTTGATCCTCATCAACTCTCTTTAAATGATTTTACGTAAACTCTTCATGCGCCTGAAACTGTAAGTATGATGAAGCATAATTGAAAAGTTAATGGCAAGTTAATTAAGAATGGCAAGAGCCTTTCTGATGGTTTTGGACTTGGTTGGCATTGAGCAAAATAGTTAAAAGCAGAAAATAATTTTTTTTCTATACAACTACATTGAGGTTGTAGTGAATATGGAGGTGATGTTCTTTTAGCTTGTTTGACTGGAGAAATAGAAGCCTTGACTGTTTGCTTTTATTTAGAATGCAAAATTCATTCCTCCTTCAAGAGTGAAGTACTAATCAATCACTTTTGTAGTGGTGTAAGCTGATGAAGGTAAATTAAGATTTTAATTCAATTTAGTCCAAGTTCAACACCAAATTGTAGGGATTATTCTTTTTGTCCAGCGTAGCCTTTGGCCGAATTTAAATCTGACAACAAATTTGATGTGTATTCAAGGACTGGGATGAGATTAGTTTGCTGCAACTCTTTGACAAGAGTAAATTTCATGGAATGTGATATTAGTGGTGGTTCTAGACTTCTAATTTGGAAAGTATGATGATGCCTTCATGTGAAAAACATCAGATAAAATGTGAGCAATTAGGGAAGAGATATGCCTATATCGGCCTTGGAAGATTTGAGCATTACACTCCCTCCAAACTGCTCACCAAACAGTAAACAACCAGCATCCCCAGATAAAGAACCACCTGTTGAGCCAAAAATAGGTCGTATCTACTGCCAAGAGGCTAAAAACAAAGTCTGGAAGAAGAGGCAAAACCAAAACAAGTGTGGGGTAATTGATTAATTCTACGTCAGTCCCACATAGGCTACAAATTAAAGCTCACCAAGCTGACTCCCCTCTTTGATAGGTTCTCATGAGTCGAGATAACCATCCATGATCATTAACCATGCTAAGATCTGAGATCTTGGAGAGAGAACCTGAGTCCACACACTATCCACCAGCAAGGGGTCTACACCAGGGTTGCCAAATCCAATCCAATACAAAAGAAAGCAACCGTGAACTCCCCTGACCCGGAGTGCATGCGTCCAATAGCAAGCAGCCAGATCACCATCCGATGGTCCTAGCCCGGTCCTGAATTTGGGTCGAACCCGGCACCATAGCATCCGTATCCCGAAAGAGGCCTGGTTCTCCCTGTTAGGCAACCAGTCACATGGGCAAAGCGTATTTCGATTGAAAATATGGCACAAGGTCCCCCCTTCATTACTGCTAATGGACCACCACCATTTTGATAATACCCTTATGTAAAAAAGATTCTTATATTATTTGAATGACATTTCGATACAACTTTCTGTCCCTATCTGTCAAATAGGGATCTAAGTTGGAGTAACTCAAGTTAGTCTTGAGTTATGCATGATAAAATCACTAAACTGCCCCTATTTCCCAGTAGAATAGGCAAAATTAACTCCAAAGTTGAAAAAATGATATTTTGTTTGCAAGGTGGTCCTTGCTGATTTACTCCCGATTCCACATGACCCATGCTACTTCAGCCTGAGCGTAAGCAGTAGTGGATATTTGTAAAACCCACTTTAACAAGCCCCCAGTACTCTTCCCATGTTCGAAGCAGGTTATATGTTCCTCCCCCCCCGGAACAGGGCAGTTAGCTACATCTTATGTTCGGGGGGTCCCAAAGAGCACCACGTATGTAAGCATGTGCGTCTCGTATCCCCATGTTTGTCAGCATTAATTAGCGTGGGAGTTTGATGTGATTGCAAAGACTTAAGTACCCTCTCCTCCATTAGTGCCATAAAAAAATAATGATTCTAAAAAATGAGTAGTTGTAAAGACTTAAGTGCCCCGAAGATGATTATTTAAGACCCAGTCTCTGCACTGCAGGATTATCCGAGAAAGAAATCTCTCCTGGAGGAGGCCATGAACATCAACCCTCTCACTCTCTCTCTCCCTTCTCTTTTTGCTTCTGTGCACATCCAGCAGAAGATCCTACATTGCTCCATCAAACACCGATTGACCTGCACATTGACTGTTGTGGAGCCTGATTCAGAGTTTTTACCCTTACAGGAGGAGGGTTTGGGGGCTCCTCTCAGCGTGGGTAGCATCATTCAATTAAATGAGTTGTAGATCCCGATTCAGAGTTTTTACCCTTATAGGAGAGTGGTCTGGGGGCTCCTCCCAGCGTGGGTAGCATCATTCAACTTGAAGAGTTGTGGAGTCTGATTCAGAGTTTTTATCCTTACAGAAGAGGGGTCTGAGGGCTCCTCTCAGCGTGGGTAGCATCATTCAACTTGATGAGTTATGAAGCTTGATTTAGAGTTTTTGCCCTTATAGGAGGAGGGTTTGGGGGCTCCTCCCAGCGTGGATAGCATCGTTCAACTTGATTCGTTGTGAAGCCTGATTCAGAGTTTTTTCCCTTACAGGAGGGGGGTTTGAGGGCTCCTCCCAGCGTGGGTAGCATCGTTCAACTTGATTAATTGTGGAGCCTGATTTAGAGTTTTTGCCCTTACATGAGGGGGGTCCAAGGGCTCCCCCCCGACACGGGTCCCGGGTGTCGTGGTCAAAAAATGCACAGGGTGTCATGGTGAGAAAGATATATGTTTGTTTCAAGCAAGGTTGGAAGAAATCAATGGAAAATCCAACAAGGAGCATGCCAGAATCAAGATGTGGATGTCAAGCGAGAATGGTGTTGTGCAACTCAAATAACACAAAATAATAGGGGTTTGGTTTTTAGTTAAAATGAAGACTGAAATGACAATAAAAATCGTTGAAAATTTACAGGAATAAACCAGACTCAATAACGAAGACACCACTTTTTACGGATTTGGAATATGACTTTCAGTTAAAGAGATATGACCCTGACTAGTTGGTCCTAATTCGGGTAGCGATTTACAGTGATTTGCTTACTGAATAACACTACAAATCGCTATAGTGATTTGCGAAAGACACTACAAATCGCGGTGGGGCTCGTTGGAGACCCAAAAACATTATAAATTGTTATAGTGATTTGCAGAAGACACTACAAATCGCTGTTGAAAAGCCGGATAACACTATAAATCGTTGCAGGCTCGTGGAATCCGCGCTGAGGGGGCAGACCCCCCTCCTGTAAGGTCAAAAACTCTAAATCAGGCTCCACAACTTATCAAGTTGAATGATGTTACCCATGCTGGGAGGAGCCCCCAAACCCCCTCCTATAAGGGCAAAAACTATGAATCAGGCTCCACAACTCATCGAGTTGAACAATGCTACAGTCAGTGTGCAGGACAGTCAGGGCAAAAACTATGACCATCAGATCGCTGACTCACCATCGGATCGTCGGCTCACCATCGTTTTGCCGGATCACCATCGACGAAACAATTAAGGTTCGTTTCGCTGTGTAGACTTTGAAGAGTCAACATCATTCTCGACTTTCTGGATGGAGGACATGTTTGTCCTTTTTTTGAACTGTTTGTTTTTTCTTTTTTGAATGAAGAGCATTTTTATCATTTTTTCAAACCATCATTTTATGAAAAGAATAGCAAGAAAGGGTACTTAAGTCTTTGCAACCACACCAGACTCCAATGCTAAGTGATGTCAACATACACGGGAATACGAGCCTCATGTGCTTGTATACGTGGTGCTCATTCAGACCCCCGAACACAGACATGGGATTCAGTGAATCATCGGGGGAGAACATACACCACCCTCTCTCCCATGTTAGGTACTGGGAGAGTGGGAGAATTATTGTTCACTGTTAAATGTGAGAAGTGAGGAGGTGACCCCTCACTTTCTCGTGGGCTCTCACTCTTTCATTCTTCTTAGAGATTGAGAGAGAGCAGAAGAGCATCGGAAGCACCGTAGCAGCACCATTTGGCAAGGGAGAGCAACAACAAGTAGGTCTCCCAGCCTCCCCTTTTATGTTTCATTTTAACAAGCAGACCAACAACCATGAAAGTTGCCAGTGTTGTTATGGATGAAGAGAGGCGAGGCAGAAGAGGAGTGCACCCTCTATCTTAGAGTTTAACGAGAAACAATGGAGAGGGAGGTAGAGCCACCCTCTTTGGCTTTCTGCTTCACTGCAAATGAATGGGGTGGAGGTGGAGCCTTTGTCCCTACCACTGCCACTACTGTGGTAGGGAAGAGAGATGACAGGGAGGGGTGGTGACACCCTTTCCACTATGTCGGTGTTGTTTGGCTTAAAGGAGAAAGACGACAAAGGGATGCGCAGTTTTTAAATAGACTTATACCAACTTGGTTCAATTTGAAATGGAGCCAACTTGATCTAGGTCGGTGTGCGACCCAAACAGGGTTTGGTGGGTCTACACCAGACCAACTCGGTCTGGGTGTGGCCCAGACCGAGTATGGCCAAGAAAAGAAAAAAAGAAAGACCGACTCATATGAGCATGCCAGACCAAGTCAGGTCAGAAAGGAGGCGAGACAAAGAGTTTTTATCTCTCTGTCTCGGGTTAATAAAGCGGGGAAGGTGAGACAGAGGGTAGTGCTCTTTGTCCCAGATTATTTTTGTGAGGCCTTGAACTGACTCGATCCGTGTTCGAACTAGACCGAGTTGGCCAAAGACCTGAGTCTGGGTGCAACCCAAACTGGGTCAGGTGGGTCCTAACCCAGATCAATGTAGTATGGGTAAAACTCAGACCAAGTATGGTTTACAAATATAAAATATAAATATAAATAAATATATATAAAAGAAAACTGAGACAATGATTGTATTAGTTTCCTATCTTTAATCAAATCTGGATTTGGATTCATTATGACTAAATCATAATGGAGCAAGTTTGAGTCCAATTCAGACCCAAACCCAAATTGGATCAATCTAGTTCTATTTTGTACCAAACTCGGAGTAAACTGGTTTCAGATCAATTATATTAGATCTAGATCCAATATACGAAAATGAGACTGGATCGTTATCCAGTTTGGGACCTATAAAAGAGTAGATTTGGATTTGGATTTGAGTTAGAGAATCAAAAACTAAACCAGGAAGGATCAATTTGGATTAAACCTAGACCAAACTAGTTCTAGGATTGGGTTCAATGAGGGGTTTAGATTTGAAGGATCTAGACCCGTTTGATAGGAGAAATAATCATTTTACCCTTATTCTACTGATTCTGTAATTTGGTCATAACTTCTCACCGAACTCAGAATCAGGTGAGGTATGCTTCATTGGAATCGAAGCACAAGAAGGAATTTGCTTATCTTTATTTCATGACCAAACACATAAAACATAAATCGAGGTCGAACAAACCAACTTTGAGAGGGCGGTTTGAAAATATAAGGGAGGTTTGTTTAGCAATTAAGTGAGTCTTTATGTTTTGAATAGATCTTGTTACTACTATGAGAAACTCGATTGTAGGTTAGAGTTCAGCGCTTGCATTATTGGTAAGAGATATTATGAGCATTTTTTAATTAATAATAAACAATGTGTTTATTTAGGTGTATAAGATAGTTTGTATGAAATCATGTATGCTTAATAATGCAATCGTTACTTATGCATGCTTAAGAGACAAAATAAATAAATATGAGTTAACTATAATATCAATAATGGTTTCATGTATCAAAAAATCATATTCTATGCTTCTTGAGAATATAGAACTACATGCATATGAACAAAATTGAGCATTTCAATAATTTTATTGAGTTCTTTCTTTAGTTATAATTAATACAATTTGAGTTATCTTAACATGTCAGACTTAACCTCATAAATTTTAGAAGAGACAACGGATGAAAATGGCTACCTGACAACAGTGAGAGTGAGAGTCACCACAAGTGTGGGCCATCGGTGATTTATTGATGTAAAAACACTACATCTTCTACATGCTTAGATTTTTGTGAATATCAGAATTTTAGGAATACCTTGAGAAACTTACTTGAGATGAAGAGAAAATAAACTTGAGGGAGTTCATGTGAGAAAAACAAAAGTTGTATAATATATCCTAAGGGTTATCTTTTACACAGTAATTTGGGACTCTAAGCAGACCAAGATGTAGCATGAGCCACAAACCTTAGAGGCAAGTATAATTTATTAGTTTGGCTCTCTGGCTAGCTATCAGTGGGTCCTCTTTAACTGCAGTGCCTAATGATCCCATTCAGGATCGTTAAGAGTGGTTAATAGTATGGCTAACATCGTAGAATTAAGGTATTCTACATGGGTTGTTGCGCTCATAATAGACTATTTTCGATATAGCCAATCTAGAAAAATAATTAGCATTGAGTAAGTGCTAATTTATGAGTTTTGATAAGGTTAATAGGGGGTTAAAGGAGACAAACATATGTGTTATGTGATGAAAAACTAAACTAAGACTAGTGGCTTAGTTCTTACTATAGTTGTAAATCTGAGTTTTTATATTGCTTATAATTATTCCTTATTGAGTTGTAGACTCATCTTCTTAATAATTACAATTGTAGGTTTCAAGAAGTCTTTCAGAGATAAGTCAACGTAACCGCAACTTCTGCAGATGTTCTTAAGCAGCTAGATAGAGACTAGACTTTCATTTAGTTTATGTTTTTATTTTATTGTACTCATATATGTATGATTGATGCAGCTTATAAGGGTTTTTATTATGGAATGATGATATTTTATTTTGGAAAAAAATTTATGTCATAGTTTTGCTATGCTCACTTTGAACTCTTTTTTGTGAGAAGTAATATCTATGAATCCGAACTCGAGAGGTCTCAAAATGAGGTGTTACAAATTGATATCAAAGCCATGTTGGCATAAAAGATACATCATTCATAATTGGTTTAATAAAATACTAAGTCTCCAGTAGATAGAAACCTATTATCTAATATTAATTGGTATAAAATAATCTTTTCCAAAATTGAAACTCCACTATAACAAAACTTGTTGGTGTCCAACAGATTTTCAACTTACTAATGCAAGATGAACGTGTAATGGACAAGCTAAAGCTTGAGATAGTGTAAACCCCCCTCCGGCGAAGTCATCGGAGGGAATAAACATAAAAAAAAAAACACAAAAACAAAAAAAAATAGGGGGAAAGGCAGTTCCCCAAAAATCGGGGAACCCCCTTTCCCCAATCTGCGACGGGGGGGGGGGGGGGGTGTTGAGGGTGAGGGTTATCCTCACCCCATAGTGAGGGCTATAAATAGCATTCATGGTGCGCCCCTCCCCCTCACTCGAGCAAGAGGAAGAGCGATAGAGGGAGACAGGAGGAAAGGAAGAAAAAAAAAGGGGGGTTTCAGAGCTTACCGAATTCTGACACCGGCGACGAGGTAAATACCTTCATCTTCTTCTTTGTTCTTCTTTTTTGTTCCTAGCAAAGGGGGGGGGGGGGGGGGGGACAGCCATGGCTGCCGACGAAGCTGCATAAAACAAAAAGAAAGAAAGAAAAAAGATACAGAGAGAGAGGAGGTCGGTCGGTCGACCGATGTCAGTGGCTGACCCCCTCTGCCATTGAGAAGGACAGATAGGGCCGACTCTGACGGTCGACACTTCTGTTTAAGAAGAATGGAGAAGATGGAAGGGGTGATGCCCTTCCGCCCCCTGTTAGGGCTTTTAACGGGGGACCGGGTCAGTTCGGGTGTGACCCAGATCGAACCGGGTTGGTCTGGGTGTGACCCAAACCGAACCTGTCAGTCTGGGTCGTGCCCAGACCGAGCCAATTGTATTTGTGATTGCATGTCCATATGGTCATTAACACTACAAGAAAATTGTTAATTAGCGACGGATGATATCCATCGTTAATCCATCACAAAATCCATCGCTATAGAGTTTAGCGACGGAATAGCGATGGCTACCGTCCGTCACATATTTCTAGTCACTAAAATGCGATAGAATTTATCTGTCGCTACTTTCATCGTTAATATGCGATAGATTAGCGACATACATGATTTGTCGCTAATTCATTGCTAAATAAGCACAGATTTAGTTTTGTGATGAATTATATTCCATCATGAATCCATCGCTAAATTAGCAACGGCATTAGCAACAGATACTATCCATTGCTAATCCGTCATAAAATTTAAAAAAAAAAAAAAAAAGAGCCCTGAGGCGTGTGCCTCATACGCCTTGAGGCGCATGCCTCGAGGTAAGGCGCGCCTCATCATATTGCATCCATTATCTGGACATCACATAAGGACTAGCCACAAAAGATTATTTGACATACTTTCTAGAAATACCTGTCGACCACCTTCCAAGGCCTTTCTTCTCCAAACACCAGCAGTCCCATTGAACCCAAAACATGCTGGAACATTCATCGTGCACAAACTGAGTAAGACAGGTTCAACCAAATTGAAGTTAGAAATTCTTCTGACGAGGTTGCTCCACCAAATTGAAGTTAGAAATTTTTCTAACAAACTAGCAGGGAGGCTAATCATTAAAATATCATTCATGTTATGATTGATATAATTTTAGTATTCTTGGTTTAGCATAAATTAATCAATAAGGTGGCAAGAAGTCATCAAAGTAACATAAGAGAAACATAAATTCTTAACATCAAGTGGATCCTAATCTAGTAGTGATTCCAATCCAAGACAAATTTGAATCTTCCCAAACAGAAAAAAGGTGTTTTTTAAGGTTAATAACAATGGATATTGAACACTCACCACCCATTTTCAAGCAACATATTCCAACCAATTGCTATCCACCACTCTATGTATTTTTCCAATGTTGATTCTATGGTGTTTATATACATGTGGATTCAAAGTATCATCAGTTTATTAGCAATAAAGAAAAAAAATAGCGAAATGCAAATAATAGCCACCAAATTATTTAATTCCTTAAGCTTGAAAAATCACCTCTCTGCATACAACTCTGAATCTGATGAGCAGTAAATTGTTCTTCCTCCCCTCTTCTTTCAACCATAACCTTCCAGAAATCTTTGAGCATCAAAGGTGCAAGAGCCTTTGTTGGATACTTTACCAATCAAACAAACAAAGAGACATTTAAAGGTACATGACTTCAGTATTGGTTTAGAATACATAAATAACCCATTCTCAAATAGAAACATTAAGGATATAGCAAACTTCTTAGAAACAAAATCTTTTACTTCAAAGAAGATCTAAAACATACCTCATTGCTAGAAATTGTGCAATGAAGAAAGTTAGAAACAAGAACTTTTTTTCTTTTGGGAAGGAACAAACAGGGCAAGAAATGATAAAAGTAAAACCGTACAAATTTCAATAATAAAAACTACAGAGTTAAAGGCATGACTATGCACAAAATGAGCTGAAAATGTTGGAGATGAAGGTCACTCTCCAGTATGCAGAAACATTACAACAAAAACGTATTTATACCACTTCATCCATAGGTAAATGATTTTTTTCTATTATCAAGATGGGTAATTAAGACCCCCTCATGTCCAAACAACCAATTATTGTGTGTTGGATATAACAATTCAATCACGGGTTTTGTCCTTCCACGGGACTTGTTCCTCATCGGTAGCAATACAATTCAGAACAGAACACAATGCCATATCTGGCCTTCTAAAGTAAGACCTGCATCGATTTAGAACCCATTTCGTATTTGAAAGCTCGAATGGCATCAGATCTCTTCTAAAATTACTCTCAGATTTGAAATAAACAATCCACTGTTGTGATATATCTCTATACATCCACCCATAGGCAAATGACGAAAACAAAGCTTGAAAAGAAAAACAAAAATGGCAGGAATGAGATTCTGTCGTCAGCTATGATTTGCACAAACTTTTCCAAGTAACTCCTAATTAGCTATGAATACCAAGAGCGAAAAACTCAGTGCAAAAAAACCATGATATGGAAAAACACAAAGTGAACAAACTAAAACTATACTTTGCTAAATTCCACTAACAACACAACCAAATCTTTCCAACTTATCCAGAAAAGCGGGGTGATTTGGGGAATGCATTGGCGCACACCGCAATTCTCTGCCATGTGATATGCATCCAAGCAGCTCATTTGGCCATGTTTGGATGCATCAATACATCCCCAACAATGGAATAAGCTGAGGAATTGCATTGGGGTGAGTACCACAATTTCTCCATTAATCTCAATTTTTTGTAAAAGTGACTTCCAAATGCTGCATTATGGAACTAAAGATTGTCAAGTTCAACAACAACGATAACCATAGAGGAGGAGCTCACTGTCATGTAGATCGGCCTGTTGTAACCGCAAACCTCCGTGAAGTAAGGAAGTGCCATGACATGGTCCAAATGGCTAAAAATGAAAGGAAAATAAATCCAAAACCCCCCAAAATAGCAAAAACTAACAAAAATTCTGTGATTTCTCCACGATGAGAGCTACAATTGCGAGGGGTAAAAGAATTCACAAGTGGGTGATGATGATGCAAGTGATGTCGAGCTCGATGAAACGAAGGACGAAGGAGAAGTCTGGGAAGCGGCAGAGGTTCTGGTAGGCCATGTGCATGCCACAGTCGAACATGATCCTCTTCCCGCCCATCGTCACCACCACACAGCTCTTCCCTACCTCCTGCCTCGCACCTACGACACCTCGCTAGGGTTAGGGTTTTGAGCGTTTCTAGGTGTTTCAGAAGGGGCAAACATGATCCTCCTGTGTATCCAACCTCCTCCTCGACAGAGTCACTGTGGCCAGTGGCAGATGAGGAGGAGGAGCCACTCGTTGTGTTGTCGAAGGGATGCTGCCTCTTGGCGTCGGAGACACGTCTGTCGATGCATTTGGTGTGGAGGATGAGAGGAGAAAGGAGGGGGGAGGAGGGAAGAGGGAGAGATCGTGCCCTAAATGGGGCTTTTTATATCGCAAATTAGCGACGGCCAATTTCTATCGCAAAATTGGTTGCTACTTTGCGATGGAATTAGCAACGAACAATTTTTGTCTTGAACTCCGTCGCTAATTTACTACATATTGGCAAAAAATAATTTTTGCCACTAATCTATGCCTCTGTCGCTAATTAGCGACAAATTTTACGACAAAAAAATGTTGTTGCTAATTTTGTTGTGAATTTAAATTTCAGCAAAAATTTATTTTCTCTAGCTAATCCATCACAAATTTTCGCCGCTAATTAATGTTTTTCTTATAGTGTAATATCATGCATTGTGATGAGACTATGTTTAGATTAGAGTCTCATTTAGTCTATTCATGTTGTATGAATGAATATTTTTAGATCATCATACATGACCCCTTAAATCCCGAAAGTGGCGACCAGTGGCAAGGGCTACCTGGTTCGCGATCAGAGTGCAACCACCACGAATAGTGGGTCATCGGTGATTTAACGATGTAGAAACACTACATCATTGCATGCTAAGTGAGAGAGGTGTGAGTCCTAATGTCATCATGAGCTTAAGAATGTGATTTGTTGTGATCAATCACGACATCACTAGTGAGAGAACGAGTGAATTGTGAGTTTGAGAATGTGGTTCAATGTGTAAACTTAGTTATGACTTAGGATTATACTCGCACTGGTTTAGGACTCTGGAGGACCATGGATGGTTGATAACCATCATAGTTAGGATGTAGCATGAACCATACCGAGATTGAGAGCTTGACCTCCCGACTAGCTACCGGTGGAGTCTTCATGGTAGTCCACTGCAGTGCCTAGTGGTCCGAGGACTATTGGGAGTGTATGGTTCATTGTCTGGCCAACATATAGAATTGAGGTGTTCTACGGGGTTGCTACGCCCATAGACGGCTATGATCGGTATAGCCAACCTAATGATAGTTGTGAGAGAAAGTGCTTGAGGAAGATAATGGGAGGGGGGTAATTAAAATATATAAACTTGTGTGGTGTGTCGAAAACTAAACTAAGACTAGGGGCTTAGATCCCACTACAGTTGTAAATTAATTGTTTATTTGCTTATAATTATTTCTTACTGGGTTGTAAACTCACTCTCCATGTTTAGTTACAACTGTAGGTTCCAGGCATTAGCCAAATCAGGACGTGAACAAGTTCTTCTTTTACAGCAGAGCACTTGGTATATTTTACTCTTCTTGTCATTGAATAAGATGTATTTGCTTTCTTTTGTTACGAATAATGAAAATTTGTAAGAAAAAATTAATTTATGAGAATAAAATGAAAAAAAAATTTAACCACGTTTTCTCCGTGTAAATTTTGTACTATTTCTCTCTGAAAAGTAATACCAACCGAACTCGGACTCCTGAGGTCCTAGATCAGGATGTTATAGATAGGGACATATGATTGGCCTCGAGGACCCAATCAATGAGACATGAGATCATCTGCTCTTGTCTCAATCCCAAAAATTTTGTGTTTTGAAATCACCACCGTTCATAGTCTTGATTCGTATGTAAGCGTGCCATCATCATTTTTTGTGAGCCCCACTGTTTGTAGAATGAATGGCAGTGACGAAGGCCATGGATAGGGCGGCCGTGATTTCAAAACACAATCTTTTGTGATTTGAGTCTTTTGACATGTCTCCTGTTCTGAACTCAAAACCGACTTGTCGTGTGCCCAAACTCCCACGTCCTCAACACCGTATCGTTTAGACTTTAGAATCCTTTTGGATAAACGGCCATGCACATGATTTGGATGGGACATGACATTCGGTACCAGACAGATTCCGTTAGCCTGTCGTTATGATGATGGTGGTTGTGGTGATGATGATGATGTTGATGACAATCATGATGATGACCATGACATTAATAATGATGATGAACATATATCTGGGGAATTCACAGTCCAGAGCATCTTTTATACGTACAGAGGCAGCTGACAGACCCTCTATTTTTCAATTCAATTCAATTCGATGGTCCCAACCCCATTAGGAATGCGTGTCGGTCCTGCTAGACCAGCATTCTCTTTCTTAGAAGATGATGCCACATTTAAGTTGATCTCATGGGCATCACGGCGTAACAACTAGAAATAATAATAATAGTAGCATACTGATTAAACTAATGGAACAAGAAAAAAATTCAATCCAAGTCCATCTTTTCAACCTCTTCCACACCATTAGAGAAGATCAGTGTTGCTCCTTCAATCTACCATGCTAATGAAGCCACAACAAAAACGATGTTCTCCACGCAAAAGAAGTGAAAATTATGACGTGGGGTATAATCTTTCCCTTCCCTTTTTCAAATTTCTGGCATTTGTAGCGAGTGAAGAAGAGAAACCATATTTTGCAATAACTCGGATGATGAATATATATGAGCAGAAAGAAATTGCAGTACGTGAGAAGCAGAGGGGACAGAACATTTATATACATATCCTACACTCTTTGGTTGTATCAGCAGCTATAATTTTTGCTTGCTACCTCTCTGACATCACTTAACTGCTTTTGAGTTTTGAATCATAACCATAGCTATAGAGCACTGTTCCCTCCATATCAAATGGCAGATGAATCGAACCAAGCAAACAACAAACAGAAGCACAAGAACGAAAGGCAAAGAAGCAATTACTATCTTTATGTAGGGAAAAAAATTGTACAGGATTTGCTAGTTGTGGAGAGGATTAGGACCAGTTTGAATCCTTCTCGTCTCTTGTCCAAACAGTCTCTCCGCATCTCCAAAGCTGCTGCTTCTCTCTAGAGCTTGAGCTGGAGCTGGAGCAGGAGCCAAGTTGATGAAGCTCTCCTTCTTCAACCTGACTGCACCAGAGGAGCTTGGGCTCAGAAGCATCAGAAGAACCCATAAACAAAAAACCACGTTCTTCCTCCTCATAACAAGCCCGATCATCCTATAGTGTCTGGCTTGCTCTCTTTTTTCCTCTCCCGGAAAGACAAGAAAATGGCGAATGGAAGGGGAGGCAAAGCACAGGGAGACAAAACTTCAAACTTTGATGCGTGTCTTCTTGTAGAGCCAGAGATCTTTATTGGTGTCCATCAAAATAATAAAATCGATGGCCAATTAACAGAGAGCGAGAGAGAGCAGAAGGTTCTGATCTTGGAAGCACTAGTTTTTATACCTCACATGATGAAACCTGAATCTTGATTCTTGGAACCTTCTTCTCCTTTTTTTTCCTTTGTCTTACCTTGGCGTTTGACTTGAAAGGATGATTGTTATATTGGTTTTCTCTTTTCTCTCATTTCATTGCGCCTTTTATTTTTATTTTTTTTATGTGGCAGGCTTTGTATTGAGATTCTGGCAGAGAGAGAGAGAGAGAAGCGGGAGAGAGAGAGAGAAGCGGGCTAATTTTAACAGAGAGAGATGTTTTAATTAATAAGAAAACGCATAGAGTTCAACGAAAATCTGGACAACTATACAGCGTGTTACAGCAAATCAGCAGCAGGAGAAGGGAGGTTTTATGAACCCCTAACCGTGTTCTCATCCAAACGTGTTGGTTGGCTTGTAGTAAATATAGCCGTTGTTTTCCGATATTCAAATCCTCCTTCCTGTGGCTTGTGAGAAGCCTTAATTTCTTGTGGATTACTGCGCTGACATAGGATATACACAGTGATCTATTTCATAAGCTTCTCATTTCTTCTTTTCTGTTGGATTTCTTGATAATGTTTTTTGTTAACCATAGCTAGAAAGAACTTCTGCTCTTGGCAAAAATGAAGTTAGATGATCTCATGTCAACAATCTTGTGGTATTTAGCAATGTTGTCAGTATCGGTGCATATCGGTCTGTATTGGCCGATACAGTATCATCAGAAAAAGATTGCTAACCTGAATCGGCTACTTTTTAATAAATGTAAAAAAATGCTTAAAATTGGTTTTTTAATATTATTTTAATGTTTTTAACACATGTCACATTCTGATTGATACTTAATATTTTTAATTTATTTTTTAGCCGACGAATTCACTTGAGAATCGGTATTGGCTGATTCACCTGAATCTTTGGCCAAACGATTCAGGGCCGATACCGATACTGACAACATTAGTATTTAGTCTTTAAAAAAATCACGAGGTATCTTAGATGTGGCTCTCTCTCTCTCTCAACACTCAACAGGGCAACAGATATGGGTACTCTAAGGAATTTCTTATAGGGCAAATTTTCTAGATTTTGGCAAATTTTTGCAACAAAATAAGTCATACAATTTGCTCCTCCGTTATCCAGGCCGACCCCATGTTGATAGGAAAAGCCATGAATGAAGATAATGATGATAATTATGTAAATGCAGTTTCCCGATCAGTTTCTCTCTCTGGTTGGGAGTAATAAATGTCCAAAATAAGTTGGACCGAAGGTACTTTGAACCCAATTTTTTTGTCTAATATCAATTCTCGATTTCGTGTGCTACATGAAAAATCACATCTTCTGGGTCCATGCTAGAACCTAGCGACTCGATCAGTATCGCCATTTGCTATTGTGTACTGGTGAGCTTTATGTCGTAGCCAAGATGTTTCCATATGTATATACAAGATGGCTAAGATTTTTATATACAGCTAGGTGGCCCCATAAATACAAGAAGTACATCTAACGAACAAGTGGGCAGGACCAACGGAGGCTCCGTTTGTCTGGGTAGGAGCAACTAGTGCACGTCACATTGTGTTGGGAAGTTACAGGTTCAAAACCCAATGGTATAACTGCATAACTGGTAGGGGTCTGCCTAACCCCAGCTTAAGGGGGGCAGCACAATCCTCATTGTCCTAACAGATACATTATGTTTATATAGATAGGCCTAGGCCATTCAAAGCCCTTGAACTTGTGGCCCCTATGCGTCATTCCTAAGAGTTGGCTTAGGCATCAGGCTAGGGCTAGGCAGCTACATTGTTGCTCTATTGACATGGTTTGAAGAGTTAAGTAAATCTAGCATCGGCACTTCACAACCTAATTGAAAAAGCTACTGGTGTGCATAGTAGGCCCTCAGATTAGTTGCCACATATAGTAACCAAAGGCAAGCAAGAGAATATTTGTGGTATATTTCTTGGAGGCTTTCGATTGCATCATCCACAGTGCACAGCAGTTGTGAACTCTCGTGCTACTCTTTAAATGCACTGACCCAAAGTGATAGGAAGAAGCTGAGCTGCTGATTGTATTGATCATATGGGGGGTGGCTAGCTGCATTCCTCTTCCTTCACAGCTACACCTGCTATTGCCTCGTTCTTTGTATTATAGCTAAAGTCACCCATCGTCATCTCTGTAAGAGATTATGCAGTCACCCTTCATTGTGAGACCCTAGGAATGAGGCTGTGCAGCCACACTCACGGTAACAAATATTGGCGACATAGTGAAAATATCGCAAAAAAATAACATTCTGTTTGCCGTTTAAACGGCCGAAATATTGTCGTATAATGGTTTTAATGTATATATCTCCGCAATATGGGTTGTTTTATTTTATGTATTTATTTTCTTTTCTACATACTCTTACTAATTTTTTGTTTAATTTATTTTTCCCAACATACTTTTAACAGTGTTTTAAAAATTGGTTCACTAAGTGAATCAACAACAACAACAACAACAACAACTACGCCTTCATCCCAAAACAATTGGGGTCAGCGATATGAACCAAAAAAGAAATTCATTTTGGGTCTTCCACATGAATCCTTTTCCTCCAATCATTTCTATCCAACGCCATGTCCTCGGTGAGGTTCAAAGCATTCATATCCTTTCCTATCATCTCCATCCAAGTCTTCCTAGGCCTACCCCGACCTCTTTTAACTAATATATTTTCCCATTTCTCCAACCTTCTAACTGGAGCATCATTAGGCCTTCGCCGAATATGTCCAAACCACCGTAAACGATTCTCTCGCATCTTATTTTCAATGGGTGCAACACCTACCTTCTTACGTATCTCTTCGTTCCGAATCTTATCTTTTATTGTATTTCCACACATCCATCTAAGCATCCGCATCTCAGCTACACTCATTTTTTGAATATGATGTCTCTTGGCAGCCCAACATTCCGTACCATATAGTAAAGCGGGTCTAATAGTCGTCCTATAAAACTTTCCCTTCAACCGCAATGGCATTCTACGATCGCACAGCACTCCAGTAGCACTTTTCCATTTCATCCACCCAACCTTTATCCTATGATTTACATCTCCATCAATTTCTCCATACTTTTGAATGATGGATCCCAAATATTTGAAATAATCATTCACCGGTATATCTTGCTCACCAAGCTTCACTACACTCCCATCACTACTTCGTTGCTTACTAAACCGACATTCCATATATTCAGTCTTACTCTTACTCAACTTAAAACCTCTAGCTTCCAATGTCTGTCTCCATAATTCTAACTTAGCATTAACCCCAGCTCTAGACTCATCAATCAAAACAATATCATCAGCAAACAACATACACCACGGTACATTTTCTTGAATTGATCTCGTAAGCTCATCCATCACTATCGCAAATAGGAAAGGGCTTAAAGCAGATCCTTGATGTAACCCAACCGTTATCGGAAAATTGGTTGTCACCCCTCCACAAGTGCGGACATTGGTTACTACTCCTTCATACATATCTTTAATTATACTAATGTACTTGAGAGAAACACCTTTCTTCATCATTGTCCACCAGAGAACGTCCCTAGGTACTCTATCGTATGCCTTCTCTAAATCAATAAAAACCATATGCAAATCTTTGTTCCTCTCTCTATATCTTTCAATAAGTTGTCTAAGAAGATGTATAGCTTCCATAGTTGATCTTCCAGGCATAAAACCAAATTGATTCTCCGATATCATGACAACCTTCCTCAACCTAGACTCAATCACCCTCTCCCAAAGTTTCATAGTATGACTCATGAGTTTTATACCACGATAGTTTGTGCAATCTTGTATATCACCCTTATTCTTATATAAAGGCACCAAAGTACTCTTCCTCCACTCATTAGGCATCTTATTTGTTCGCCAAATCAAGTTAAAAAGATTTGTCAACCATTCTAAACCTTTCTCTCCCAAGCATTTCCAAGCCTCGATAGGTATACCATCTGGGCCAACTGCCCTTCTTGATTTCATTTTCTTCAAAGCCTCTGCAATTTCTTTCTTTTGAATCTTGCGCATGAAGTCACGATTTATCTCATGAAAAGGAATGGGGAAGTCTCCAAGATCTTGAGCATGACTATCATTAAATAGCTTATCAAAATAATCTTTCCATCTCTCCTTAATCTCCTCATCTTTGACTAAAACCCTTTGCGTTTCATCTTTGATACATCTAACCATACCCAAATCCTTCGATTTCCTATCTCTCATCTTTGCAAGCCTATAAATATCCTTCTCGCCTTCTTTGGTATCCAACTTGTCATAAACCTCCTTATATACTTTAGCCCTCGCGTTTCGAACAACTTTTTTAGCTTCCTTCTTTGCTATCATATACTTCTCCAAATTCTCATTATCACGACTCTTACTTAGATTTCTATAACACTCTCTTTTAACCTTAATAGCTAATTTGACATCCTCGTTCCACCATGATGTATCCTTACCTAGTGGTGCACCGCCTTTAGACTCACCCAATACCTCCTTAGCTACTTTTCTCATACCACCCGCTATCTTATTCCACATTGATTCTGAATCCTCCTCGAGACACCAATCAACTTCCTTAACTACCTGCGCTACAAACATTCCTTGTTTAGCTCCTTTCAGTGCCCACCACTTAATTCTAGGATCTATCCTATGTCTATCCCTTTTGCGGCATTGTCTAATTCTAAGATCTAAAATTAAGACTCTATGTTGTGTAGCTACACTTTCTCCTGGTATAACCTTACAATCGATGCAACAACCCCTATCTCTCTTTCTAAGTAGGAAAAAATCTATCTGACTCGTATTAACCCCACTTTTAAATGTTACTAGGTGAGACTCCCTCTTCCTAAACCAAGTGTTTGCTAAGATCATATCATAGGACAAACAAAAATCTAAAATCCTTTCTCCACTTTCATTTCTTTCTCCTATACCATAGCCTCCATGGATATTCTCAAATCCATCCCTACTAATGCCTACATGTCCATTAAGGTCACCGCCGATGAAAAGCTTTTCTCCATAAGATGTCTCTTGTACTACTCCATCTAAATCTTCCCAAAATTGATGCTTAATGGAATCATCTAAACCTACTTGAGGTGCATAAACACTAATAATATTAATAATATCCGTACCTAATACTAATTTAATAAGTAAAATTCTATCACCCTTCCTACGGACCTCAACTACATTATCTATAAACTGACGACTCATAGCAATCCCTACTCCATTCCTATTCCTATTTATTCCTGTATACCAAATCTTATATCCCCAAGGTTCTATCACTTTAGCTTTCTCACCTACCCATTTGGTTCTATCACTAAGTGAATCAGTTTCTCAAAAAAGAACGATAAAATTGGTCCGAATCAAATCAAATCAAATTTTGTCATTTTTTGAACGGACCATTTCAGAGATCAATTTTTAATTAAGCTTCTTATTCATAAATATATTTTTAAAGTCATTTAAGTTAATAGATTCAAGGTAGAATCAGTGCAATCGGGGTCAACTCTGCAAAAAAAATAAAAAATTGACTGATCTTTTTGAGGGGGACGATCGAACCTTGTATTGCTTGGGGAAAGGGATGATTCAGATCAATTTTGACAACACTGATTTTGACCATCAAAACGCAAAAAAAAAAGGCCGAAAATTACAAATATTCTTGAGAATTTGATTGGCGTTATTTTGCCATTTTAAACTTTGGTCACTTTAGTCATCCTAAAGTGAAACCCTAGAATCCTCTTTGGAAAACGATCACTCTGTCCCTCTAGAGTCTCTTAGGCTCAGCGTTTCATACCATAAGAAAAAAAAAAGGAAGATTGGTTTAGCTTCAAGATTAGTGTTTCATATTTTGCTTTGATGGGACTCAACAATGGTACTGAAACATTAACCATCTGAGAGCTGTCCTCATTCTGTACCTATGCATTCGATATTTCTAGGCACAAGTGAGAAAACCTGCCCACCTTTAGGGACCCCCAACTTGTGAAGTTTACCCACCAACTAGAGATACCTGGTAGAGCCTAAAACAATCGATTAGAATGAGGTTATACCTGTGAGGATGATGAGCAGCTTCTTGAATCATTGACTCTTAGTTCAGCCCAGCTGTTGGGCCGTTAAACACTGAGTTCAATCTTTCCAACTTCCAAGCCATTCTTAGTGCTTTGGGATCTAGGGATGACCTACTTATCTCTAAATGGTCCTTAATTAATGTTGTGAGTTCTAGCCAATTTTGTATTCATTCAGGGTAATTTTTTGAATTTGGCACAGCATAATTAAAAAATGCACCTAACATTTGGAAAGTTTCAAAAAAGTGCCAAAGTTCTGTTTATGGGGATCAAAACCTAAGTTTTTTATCATTAACTACAGCTACTAGTAGAATCCAGCCGGCCTGGGCCTGTTTAGAGCTTGGCCTGCCGGGATTTAACTGCAGCCCGGCTTGGAGATGGACCAGACCGTTTACTAATGGGCTGGGTTTTGGCCCGGATCTTAACTTGCTCAGTTTTGAAGAGCAGCCCATTGGCCCAATCCAATGTGAAGCAGGCCCGGCCCAGCCCGGTTCAAACCCATTTGTAGATTTTTTTAATAAAATTAATAAATTACTTTTTAGAATAGTAAAAACTAAAATAAATAAAAAAACTAATTAAGTAAATAGTAAATAATTAACAAGTTCCCATGTACCCAACTAATTACTTTTTTAGTTTTTATAAAATTAATACAATTAATTGGATAAATATTCTTAGTCAACAAGTTACCATGTAATTAGTTAATTTTTTACTTTTATATTATTAAAAAATAATAAATAGCTCAAGTCCATCGAGGCGGCATGATAGCCCACAAACCAACCCGAACCCGGCCCATGTATATAACGGGCTGGGTTTTAGCCTGGTAGCTAATGGTCCCAGTCTTAAAACCTTGACCCAAACTCAGCCCATGGCAGGCCGGGTTGGCTTGGCTCATCGCGTCGCCCAACCCATTGCCCACCACTAGTTACTACTAACTTGTATTGGGTAAATACAAAGGTACCACCATTGTAACCTCCAACAATTATTTTATACCCTTGATCTTATATGCCACTGTAGGTTAATTTCCAAAGCTTGTGAATTAGGTGGGCTTAGATTGAGTTTGGATCATAGATAATAGAAAGTGAAATGGATACTGGAAGCGATGGCTGAAGCAGAAGCAAGAAAGTGAGTATTAAAAAGTAGTATGATGTGGGAAGTGGGATTTGTTTTGGAAACAATTATGGAATCATGTAAACGTGAAGGAAATGAATGGAGAATGAGTGGAAAGCAAGGGAGAAACAAAAAATATTAATATTAATATTAATATTAATATTAATATAAAAAACACAAAAAACAAGAGAAAAGTGATGAAAAAGCCAGTGAGAAGCGATAGGAATCAAGTGAGAAACAAAAGGGATGCAAGAGAAACGATTTGAGAAGTGTGTAGGAAGTGCTCTTCCCACAAATGGAAAGCCAGTTCTCCCCACTTCTCCTGAGAGAAGCATGGCGCTTCTCGCTTCAGAAGCATGCTCCGTTCCTAGAGAGGCGCTTACAGTAACTCTGGTTTGGATTGATATCTTCCAACAAATATATTTTATTGTTTTAAATGTATTCTTAAAATGTATTGATATTTAGACCATCATGATCCCCATGCCACAACAAATTGGTTCAACTTATAGAAAATAGAGTAGAAGTATGAAAGAGAAAGAAAGTGGTTAATTATTTGAAGGTCATATTTGAATATTTTTCTATAAATTTAATGCTAAAACAGCCTTTGGGTTTTCTTGATTAGCCATAACAATGTTTAGGTGCACTTTTAAATCATAGCAAAAAGTTTGTGGTCATTTTAAAAGATTTCCCTTCCATTTAGTCTAAGAATAAAATGGAATAATTCCAACAAGTCATTTTCGTACAGTGCCCATTTTTGGCATTCATTGCCACCAACTAGTTATTATCATTAGGTGATTCTTTATGAAAATGGGCTCCATGTATTTACAATCATATGAAATATCATGAAGAGTTAGAAATATGTCAATAGGAAAATAAAGAATCTTTAATAAATGTTCAATATAAGCTGTTTCATGTCCTGCATATTTGTCGGTGGCCACCTCAAGATGTCATCTCCATGCATGAGAAATGTCACCATCATGCAGTACACTCCCTCTTGGGAGAAGCTTCATAGAACTATTGCAATGACTAAACAAGTTAAAACCAAGTTTCCAAATGAAGCATATGAATTATGACAGAGCTTGAAAAATAAAACAAATTGCTTATATGAAAATTTATAGAACCAATTTATTATAACAGATAAAATACACGAATATAATGTTGGAGAAAATTTGTCAAAAGAGTAATTAAATGGGCATGGTAAGCAACACACATACATAATATGCGCATGCATATGTTTGGGTGTGTGCTCGTCGCTCACATATAATATTTTTAGCTACTTACATTTTGATTGTGCTATAGGATATACCCATAGTTCCATTTAAAGTACATTTTGCTTAATAAAACTTTCAAAACTAAAAAGAAAAAAATGAAACTCCATCTTTTTCATTGGCAACAAAAAATGTTGCTTTCAAAAACCTACTTAAATATGTGTCCAATTTTGTCTTATCTCGATCGGGAAGGATCACATTGGAATCCCCAAGTTGCTATACCCCGACTTAATTTTCAAGAAAAATCTCATATATATATATATATATATATATATATATATATATATATATATATATATATATATAGTCTTTTTATTTTTACCTCATTTTATAAAATTAAAACTGAATTTGACCTGCATATATTATTCATTGATTTGTTTTTACTCATTCATATGCTGTTTTCATCCGTCTGTTTCAGTGCAGAACATTTTAATGATGTAATGAAAAATAGAGTTTTGCTAACAGCAGTCTTTCCAAAATAGAGATTCCTTCAAAATAATGTGATAGAATTTGCTACTCTCATGGGTAAGGAACCCCTTAGTGTAAAAATGTAATATTTTAATTTTTTTAGTTGTTTTTAGTTTTTTTTAGTTGTTTTTTGCATATCTAACCCTCCATCTGATGTACACATTAAGTTTAGTAGAAACTGACCTTTGGATCATGTTTTTTTGAGGTATTTGTTAAATTCTATGAGGGTCAAAAAATCAACAGCCTATAATGTGCCAAAACTTTAAACCTTAAAAAACATATTTTTACGTCAAAAACTATGATTCAAGGGTTGGTTAGTACTATTTTTGCCATGTTGAACACATCCACGAGGTCAAATTTGGTCAAAACAACCTCTTCCTAAGCTAAACTAGAGACATAAGAAACATCATGAATGAGTTTAGTCTAACTTGATTTAGTTTTCACGACTACAACTTGTTTTCCTTCAACATTTTAAGATTTTCATCTCTAATTTTTACTTTAGAGGTGACAGGACAAATCACTTATGATTTTTGGTCATGTGGTTGCTACACCCGCTATCTACGTACAATATATCATGTGACTCTTACTCAACATTCATGCAAGAGAATAACATATGGTTTTTGTTATCTTCATTTTTTATAAAGTTGACTTCATTCTTTTCTTGAAACCGATAGTCTTTCTGAGAGTGATTTGGCACTCGACATCTTATGCACTTGAATCGATAATCCCTTGATTCATGACCAAACTTTTTACATACATAGCAATTCTTTTCAGATTGCTTGTGGTTTCTAGGGTGATTAGAATAGCCATTTTCACGACCACAACCTCTAAATCTTGGATTTTTGCACTCTTGCAAAATAAGATTTTTTATTGAAACTCGTTTTTTCTTCATTGATATTGAGCTTTGATTGGAGTGCATGCTCAATATTTTGAGATTTAGACCTTGAGATTTGTTTCTCATGTGCCTCGAGAGAACCCATCAACTCTTATAATGACAAGGTTGTTAGGTCTTTCGACTCTTCTATAATAGCTACAACATAATCATACTTCATCAACAAGCTTTTTGGATTTTTTTCAATGATTTTTTTCCTCAATTTTATCACCATAGCTTTTGATTTGATTTATGATTTCAACAACTCTTGAAAAAAAATTGAATGGATTCACTGTTTTTCATTGAGAGTGTATCAAAATATTTCCATAATGCTTGAAGCTTGATGGAGATAATTTTTTTTGAGCTTTAGAATTCAACTTTTAGGATATTACATGCTTTTTTTATGTATATGCATTCATAATTTAAGAAAAAAATGAATTGCTTACCCCAAGTTGGATGCATAGAAGCTTCTTGTTCTCAGTAAACTCTTTTTGTTTTGTTGGAGTCCATGATGTAAGAGTTGCATCATCAACTGGTTCTTCAAAGGCAACTTTGATGAGCTCCCAATTTTTTTTAAGGCGAATAGAGTCTTCATTTTAAGACTCCACAAATCATAGGCTTTATCATCAAATACAAGCACTTGAAGTTGAGAGAGATCTATAGTTTTGGTGCGAGTGTGATCTCCTTCGATAGTGGCGTTGATCCCACTTATTGGGATTTTGAATACTCAAATAATACAACGATCAATAAGAAACAAGTACCAAGGAGGTAAGGCAAATATAGCTTAGTATGCATACATACTTTAACTTTTACACTCACACACTCAATCAAGGATGCCAAAGAGGTACTCATTTTGAAGAGGCACACACACTTGCATGCACTCAAAGGAATTACATGAGGGGTATATAAAGTGCCAAGGGACAGGATGATAAGCACATCTCATGCTAAAATTGAATAAGAGAGTTAATTAAAAAAATAGATCCCAAAGAGACTTCATTGGAAACCCATCAACCCTATCAGTATTAGTTAGAATAAGATAAGGTAGAAGAGAGATACCTCTACCGACCTACCTAAAATAGGAATAAGCGCTTGGGTCTTTGGACACAATTACAAATTAACATTTAACACCTCTCCCGTCTGCTGCTCCTTCAAGCTGACACCAAGGACCCTGGTTGCACTTGTGCAAGCAGCGATGACAATGGTGATACAGGCCCGATTAATTAATTTGAGGATCTCTACCGCACTTACTCGATGCACGCAGGCACCAGTTACGTTTTCCAGCTACACAGCACACGCCGGTGCTTAGTTACAGAGATAATATGTAAACACACAGCAATAGCTTCTGCCGATTCCAGATCGTAATGGATGATCTTCTACGCAAACCTGGAACTAGCTCAATAATGGATCCACCTGCAAGAGACAGTTGTTACAGATTGCCGAATGAACAATTTAGATAAGTCTGCTGATGCACTTAGCTCAGACTGCTAGCACAGTGAATGAGTATTATCTCATTTCACTGAGGCGTTCAGACAGAGACCGGTTTCATTAAATTCTGGTAAGAGCGCTTTTGCTGAATGATTTCTGATCTTCCTTGTCGTGAACTGAAAGCATTCGTTTAACGGATTTAGAACAGATATTTAGTGTCATCGGATGCGGAAGACTGTATTCTTATGACACGATCCAGTCGTTCCTTGAAGGATTGAACGACGAACAAAGAGAACGATCTCCAGCTATTGGAGATTAGCTCCAGATCAGATGACGATCTTAGGAAATTCCTACTTGATTTGCGGCTGAATCAAGAGGACCAATCCTCTAAAGCGGCCTCTCCACAATGGAGCCAAAAGTAACTCAACTTTATTCATCAAAGAGGAATTACAAGTTCAGAGAAAATGACAGGTTTACAAAATGACAAAAGACAGACCGAACTCTCACATGCCTAGGGATGGCAGTGGACCGGGGGAAAGCGGGGCCCCGCCCCGCCTCGTTTGGACCGGGGATGAAGGGTATGAAACGGGGATGGAGGCGGGGACGAAGGTTAAAATCCATCCCCGTCCGGGGGTGGAGGCGGGGATGGACTGGCACGTTCTCCCGCCCGGCCCATCCCCACCCCGGCCCCGGCCCATCCCCGTCCCGGCCCCGCCCCGGCCCATCCCCGTCCCGGCCCCGCCCCGCCCCATCCTTGTCCCGGCCCCGCCCCATCCCCGCCCCCAACCCTTTATATTTTTATTGTTTGCTAACCCTAACTCCCTTCCCTAATTTCCTAACCCTGGAGCCGTCGAGCCGGGCCGTCGCCTCTTCCCCTTCCCCTTCCCCATCCGCATTATCATTGTAGCCGGGCCGTCGCAGGGGGAGGCCTCCACCCTCATACTCAGCCTCCTCTGCAAGCTCGACGGGAGGGCGGAGCTCTACCGAGACGTACCCCTCTCCTACCTCTTCCTTACGAACAATCTTCAGTACATCATCGTTAAGGTGCAGAGCTCCGATCTCCGACTCGTCCTCGGCGACGCTTGGGTGCGAATGCACACCAAGAAGCTTCGGCAGTACATCGCTAACTACGAGCGCATGGCGTGGAGCGAGGTCGTAGCGGCCATGGCGGAGATGCCGGTGGTGATCGATGTCGAAAGCGCGAGACGGAATTTCAGGCGGTTCAACTCCGCCTTCGAGGAGGCATACCGGGCGTAGACTGCGTCGATCGTGGTGGAGGACATGAAACAGGGATGAAGGCGGAAACGGGGACGGGGCGGGGGTGGAGGACATGAAACGGGGATGAAGGCAGGGGTGGAGGATAAAATCCATCCCCGCCGCGGAGGCGGGGCGGGGGTGGAGGATAAAATTTTGAGGCGGGGCGGGGGTGGAAACCTTGTCCCCCGCCCCGCCCCACTGCCATCCCTACACATGCGCACACTTATTTATAGCCTTACCATGAAGTGGACGCCAGCTCATTTGGGCGGCCCACACTTCAAACCTGATTGGTGACGCCCTTATTCCATTGCTGCAAACCGAAATCCCTGTCTGTGCTACTACCTTACGACCCCTTACCTGACCTGGTCACGTCAACTGACTCTTAGCCTTGCACTGTCTTGGCGGACCATGCGCCTAGCTGGGCTGCTCTGTGTTGCGGTATTCAATTGGGCCCGTATCAATGGTGCCTCCAAAGCTCTGCCCGAGGCCTCTCCGATCTCGGATGCTGATCGTCATTGGTCTGATATGAGTCCAGATTGGACTCCCCCTCAGTAATTTGTTTTCCTAATAGTCTTTTCAATAAACAAGTAGGGGTCTTGCCTAACCGCAGCTTTCTCTCTTCCAATAAATATTGTTATATGTTAAATTGTACAAAAAATAATATATTTATATTAAGCACCAGAGAAAATTACACAGTTTTTTTTTGAAAGGCAAGCTGGGGTTAGGTAGACCCCTACCAGTTATACAATGACACCATTGGGATTTGAATTTGCAATGTCCCAACACTAGCTGCTGCTACCAGACAAGCGGAACCCACTTTGGTAGAAAATTACACTTTTTTTTTGACAGAGAACCCCTACCAGTTATACAACCATACCCTTGGGGTTCCAACTTGCAACGTCCCAAGCTCATGTGCAAACAACATTTTCCGATTTAATTTGAGGTACAGCCTTCAGCTCCATCCAACTATTCATAACCCTTTAACAAAATTCTTAACGTTATCCAGCACCTTAGCATTTGCCATAAGAAACCATCCTTGGTGCTGGTCTTCAACCAATCCAATAACCTACACAGACAAGGAACAAAATAATATGTAAGAAATATTAAGATCATTACTATACCAAAAATAAGAGTTCAAAATAAATTCATCTTGTAGGAAAAAAAAAAGGAACTGTATCATAAACAACTTCTAGCGAAAGATAAAAATAAAGGACAAAAGAAAGGAAAGAATCAAAATTTTGTTGGATAAACCACCACATTGGTGGTGGTTACCCACGATGTGGATAACGCTCCCCCACGGAAGGTGTTCCTTCCGTTAAACCTGCACAGAATCAGGAGGGAACGGTTGCACAAACTGTTCCCACTCTGTGCCTATAAAAAGGGGTTTCATGAGCAAACCCAATACTGTGTAAGGAAATACGAGAGAGGGTTTAGAGACTTACCTCTCCATTCGGAGTATTTCCATCCGGTCGCAGGAATCTATTCTGCTCACCGATTGCATCCGGCAGCCTACGCTTGTGGAGGGCTGCAGTCCAACTGAGGAGAAACCACTCCTTGCTTCTATCAACCTCTGCTCCAGCCGACCTCCACCATCAGCAAAAGCACACTTATGGCTGCCTCAGGTACGCAGTCCTCCCCTGTTGATATATTGTTTTCATAACAGTATTTGTGTTTTCTCTGTCTTAGCGCAGGGCCACCGCCATTAAGGGGAGGCAATCTCGGACCGACCCAACAAATTTATGTAACACAAAATATAAGAACGAAGTCCCATTAAACAAAAAGAACTCTAGCTAAGTTAAAATTGAAACTTACAAATAATTAAATATGATTTTAGTATTTTCTACATTCTTTGCTACTCAAATACCATGCTACGGTTTCCAAACATGGTGAGGAATCAGGAGTAATTGAAAGCATGAATCCTTGAAGGAGTTGTTTATGCTTCCAAATAAAAGAGGGAGACTGCAACTCCTTTAAAATCCATTTTCCTACAAGTCCAGTAATTGTACTTCCCCCGACTCCTTGCAACTCCCTCCAACACGGGTTCTCAAACAGAGCCTTAAGGATGTCAATGGATTGGATATCCAACAGAATTGAGTGGCTTTGAATCGGATCTGACAAAGAGGTGCTGGTACTGGGTTCAGACCCGTTCTAACCAGAACAATCATAGAAAAATCTATACCTGGATATAATAAGGATGACATGAATGAGACCCAGCCCATACCCAATTAAATGATGTTTTTTTTTTGTTTTTTACAATGAAAATTTGTGGATATTAATTGGAACTAGGGATGGTCCTGATGGACCGAATTCTGCTATGAAATTTCATAAACCATATAAATTATTCGGACCATATAAGTCCAACCTGAATTCTTAATTGGACGTCCTTCTTTTTCATACAAAACCTGCATCCTATTGGTTCTAGTTTGGTGAAGATTGGATCACACCCAACCTCTTGACCTCCCTGATTGCCTTGCATATTTCTAGTAAACAAGCCTGATGAACCAAACAGGGCATGTTTGGGCTCGGCTCATTTACCAATGGACCAAGCTCGTGGTCTGAGCTCAAGTTTGGCTTGTTCTTGAACGAGGTATGCCGAACACAAGCTTGCTCATGTAAAAATATTCCTTGCTATTTATGTATAGAATATGTTTTTTTTACATATTATACCTAAAATATATTTTTTAAATTAAACGTAATAGTTCATATTTTATATATATACTTTTCATGCACTTTTCTCTTTACACAATTTGATTTTCTTTGTATCATTCTCTTCATATATTACACTATATATATATATATATATATATATATATATATATATATATATATATATATATATATATATATATATATATATATATATATATATATATATATATATATATATGAGCGCACTTGAGCCAAGCCGAACCGAACACCCTATGTTCAGGTACGACTTGTTTAAGCAAACTGAGCAGTTCGTGGCTTGGCTCACCAGCTGTATGAGCCAATCATAAACGAGTTTGTGATGAGCCAAACTGAGCCGAGTCACGAGCTGTTCGATTCATTTACCAGGCCGGCCATACAATCACTGGCACAAAAATGATAAGTTGGGAAAGTCCCCGCTACCAAACATGACTGAAGATTCCTTCAGGCCACTCTTTACTTGGTGATGAATAATGAATGACGAGTGTCATGGGGCTGGCATTGACCATGACAAAGTGACTGAGTCCAAGTTGTTAAGTTGGAGAAACTAGATTATCATCACATTTTTGTTCTTACTTGGCCAATGTATGGTGCTAGTAGTAATTAACACACACAACACTGCTGTGTGGTTGACAACAGATACAGCCCGCCCCAGGTACAAACACAAATCTGTCAAATTCGCTCAGGAATATTGGGTATATCTGGACCACACTGCTTAATTAGGGCAAACCCAACGTGGATTGTGCTGCATCTAGGACTGCTCCAATGCAGTCTGATCCATGTAGGTAAGGATACGAAGCACTAACTTCCTTGGATGTTGACGAATTAATGTAGTTGAATCTGATTTTTGGGTCTCAGATCCGGGCCTATTCTAAACCAGACCAACGATCCACTTAGCAAAATTATCCTATCAAAACTGGTTTCCCACCGGCACCCAAGTAAGTTGCTTCAAACAAAGTAAAGAAGATGAAGTTGGTAGAGTTCATCCATTACATAAGCTTAATTTGCCCAACAAAATCTACAAAAGGAGGGAACTTAAATCCAAGGGAAACGGCACACTCTCAAACTATAACAAAATACACAATCTATATTCTCACACGATACAATCTTCAACTTCGAGAGATGGAATCTTCGCGGCTCATGCCTCCTTCGGTGGTTGGGGGTGTGGTGGCCTCTCCTGCTTGCTTCTCAATATTTCCTTGCCAACCTTATATACATACCAGACAATGAAAAAAAGATGTTATTTCTCAACGAGAGAGAGAGAGAGAGACTCGGTTCAGTCATTGGCTGGCCCTGAATCGATTTTTAAAAGAATTCATAGAATCGGCCGATTCAGATTTTGAACCCAATCGAGCTGAATTTTGAACTTTTAACCAGTAGATCATGACATGTGTGAGTAAAATATTATTGAAAAATATTTTAAGCATTTCTTTAAAAATATTTTAAAAAATAACCCGAATCAGCTCGGTTTGTATCGATTGGGCAGGTTCCCAACGATACTGACAACAATGGTCACAGGCTCACAGCTAGTGGGGATGTCCACCACAGATCGGATTTGAGTCAGATTCCAAACCAAAACCAAAGCCCAGTCTGACGGATTTCCTTTCTGGTAATTCCCATCTGGATTTGGTACGAGCCTTTTCCAACCGACTTCAAAATCAAGATATGAAAACAAGTTGGTTAATGACCAATTAGCTAGTTTGAATTCAGTAATGCCCACATCCGAACTCAAGTGGACCCGTTTAGACTTAGACGACATCAACACTTGTCGTCTGTGACGTGTGATCTCCGTTCATCTTAATTTAAACTTTGAAGTAAAGAGTGGACTGGGGCCCCCTAGTGAAAAAAAGACAAAAGTCACTTGACTTGACTCGTGCTAGTCGAGCTTGAGGGAAATTTCTGAGACTTTAGGCTTTTCCACTGGTAAGATTGAACCCATGACTAAAAGCAAGAGCGAGAGCCAAAACAAAAAGGGAAAAGGTAGAAGAGAAAAAACCACAAAAACTCACGCAGGAGCCGTTGGCTCCAAAGACACCAAAAAAAAAGAGTCCACTCGAGACAACGAAAAAGCACTAAGATGCGCGCATAGGAAGAATCGTATATACATCGATCCACCAAGATATTATGCGTGAGAGAGAGAGAGATGGTGTTACTAACCAAGGGACATGTCGTATCCCCTGTTCTTGAGTTCCCTGTATTCTTGGCAAAGGGCACAGGACTCGCAGCAGCAGTGGACCAAGCAGTCGGTGCAGGGGTGCTCGTGCAAGGCGTATTGCGACCGCAGCTTGGTGCGGTAGAAGCACGAGAAGAAGCACGCGCAGCCCGTCAAGTACTGGATCAGAAAGTATAACGCCCCGTCCATCGCGCAGGCTGCACATCACAACAATCAATCAAAATCCAGATGATGAAAGAAACCACCACCAAAACCACAAGCATGGGTGCTAACGAGAGAGACTCACCACTCGAGCCACGATCCACAATCTCAGCGATCTGTCCGAAGGTGATGCACGGGCACCAACAAGTCACACAACCTATCATTATTTGACAACATCATCATAAAAAAATAGAGAGACACGTCACCTTGTGTTGGGACGTTGCAGGTTCAAAACCCAATGGTAGGGGTCTGCCTAACCCCCAAAAAAATAACAGAGAGATGGGAAAAAGGTTCACAGTTGGCACAGTCGTCGAAGCAATCGCAAAGGCCGGTGGTCCATGGTCCCGGTGGTTTACCGAACGCTGGCAGCTGAGGCACCGGAAACTGAGACTGGACATACATGGAAGCAGGAGGGCCTGAGCCCACGGGTATCCCCTTAAACTGGTATGGATACGGCCCTCCACTCATCTGCTGCTGCTGCTTTGCCGGATACATAATGATCAAATTCAAGGGTCTCTCTAACGGGTGTCCTCTCCTCCTCCCTCATTTATAACGCAACGAAGAGGCGTTCTCGGACAAAGTCCATTTTGGCTTTTGTGATTGGAAGTCAACACGGTGTTTGTTCAATGACCGAAAGGGGCTTAGAGGATCTTCCTTGCCCATTGTCTTTATTTTACTTCTTTTTTTTTTTTTTTGAAACTTTGAAATACTTTCATGCTCATTCTCTTTTGTGATCTATGGTGTTGCTTTGTGTAGGAGCGAGGAGCCTCCTTATCACCGTTCATCCTCAGCACGAACTACACTCGTAATTTACACACCACTTTAACCGTTCATGTTTGGACTCCTCTAAACAGTGAATGGCAGTCAAAACCTTGTTCGGACACATCCATGTGAGTGGGATTCAGACGGCTAAGCTTTGGGTGTTTGGATGTCTTTTTTTCTTGTTTTTTTTTTTCAATAATGATAAACCCTCGAGAACCAGGTCACTTAGGGTGCTTTTATATACTTTGGAAGAGAATTCTCATGAAAAAGTGAATTCTCAATCTAAAGAATCATCAAGAAAGAGAATTCTCAATCTCTAGATTTCTAGCGTCTGGATAACTAACACGCTTATTCCTTTTATTTGAGAATTCATATTCTTTTTTTTTATCATGGAATTGATGTGAGAGTTATTATTCTTTTGGATTAAGGTTGCCAAAAAAGATAGATATACTAGCATAAACCGATCATACTCAGTTAATTTGGATTTAAGCATTATTAAATTTGATTTGATTTAGTAGTCAAAATAAAGATATATAATAGCAAATCCAGGTCCTATATATATAGGGGTGAAAATAGATTGGGCCAAATCTGATGTTTGATCCAAGTTAGATATTCTGTGAATGGATCCCAAACACAAAATTCAAATGTGCATCCTGGATCAGATTCAGATCACTAAATCATATTACTTTTGGATTCAAATTGAATCAAAATCTTATTTTTATTGGAATTATGTTTGGTTTCAAATCAAATCTGATTCATTTACATCTTTATATGTAAAAAGCTTAATTTTTTATCATTCCTATGGATTCATGTTGTTATTTTTATTTCAGATCCATCTTCAATTGGCATCCTGCCCATTTTTACCTCTCAAGAGAGGGAGAGAGCAGGATAATCAACATTAACAAAAAATGAGCCAGAATTATTGAGCCCACAAAAACAGAGAAAAAAAAAACAGCAGGGAAATAAGAAGCAAAGAAAGAAAAGGAAAAAAATAGGGGCCGATGGAGCAAAGTCGATGCCAAACTCAAGCCACCAGGACAGAAGGGCACCAGAAAGGATTGATCGTCGCACCGGGGAGAGGGAAGATTGGAAAGATGGATACGCAAGATTGAATAAACATCAGTCAGAATGCAATGTGTGAGCTTGGGGATGACCACCCAGATCTGACAAAAAATAGTATATATTATTACACATCATCCAAATAGACCACTAGGTAGTAAGCAACCACGTCCTCAGATCAAACTCAAATGCTCGATATGCCCCATAAGAATGGGGCCCATGACCAAATCTAATGCAAATGATTCCTCTTTGACGATAACTTTCGGATGGTGCCACATCCTTTTAAATAGCTCCCCACATAATGGGCAAGACCAGAATAAGTGAGAAGTAGATTCTTCAGTTGCGTGACAAAGAACGCACCAACTGGCGAGGTGGAAACCCAGCCTCTTAAGATAACTGTGAGTTTGGACCCTATCATGCAAGATTAACCTGGCCAGGACACGAGAACGAGGGTAGGGCCTTTAGCCCAAAGCACACCCGCAGAGAACCAATCGGCCCCCGGAGGCAGCAACGATCGATACAGCTTGTTAGTGCAGAACCTACCATTTTGGTAAAGTGCCCATTGTGACCAATGAGAATTAAAAACAGTGTCCCCAATATGGTCTCTTAGAATTGATATTGTGGTCAACCACATGCGACACAAGTGAGAGATCGCTAACCCCCATTGACCCGATCTAAGCATAAGTAAGTCCGGATCACCATATTTAGCGTATAGCAACTGAACACAAGGAGATTTCGAGCGATTAGCGGACCAACAAATCTTGGCGACGAGGGCAATACTCCTTGGTCTAGGCGCAAAAACCTCTAAGCTATCCATACGCTTGGGGAGCACCACCGTGTGCCAAATGACCAAATGGTGCTTGCCCTGAAGGTGGCACCCGAACCAAAGAAAGTCCACCAGAAGACTAGAGATTTATTTTTTCACACCTACGGGCATTATGAACATAGACATGAAAAATTCAGGAATGGTTGAAAGAACATATCTAAGGAGAGTAAGTCGCCCAGCAATAGAGAAGTAAGGGGCCTGCTACAAGAGTAGCATCTTCTGCATTTTATGAATCGTGGGGGCCCAGGCGGTGGAAGATAGAGGTTTCACTTGGAGAGAGAGGCCTAAGTATGTCATGGGCAAGTCAGAGATGGAGCAATTAAAGATCTGTTAGCTCACATCAAGAATATTGGAGTCAACATTGAACATAGAAAGAGAGCATTTACTGTCATTAAGGGAGCGCCCAGACAAAGAAAGAAATAGTTACAGGATAAGCTTAAATCTAAGCATTTGCTGCATGGTAGCATGACCAAAAATAATCATATCGTCAGCATAAGTGAGAATATGGGCATTGAAGTGAGTAACATGAATGGGATCGATCAGAAACTTATATGTGGCCCGCTTAAGCAATGCCACGAAACCCTCAGCAACGGCGTTGAACAACAATGGCGATAGAAGACAACCTTGACGTAAGTCACACCCAAGATTGAACTAATCACTTGTACGGTTGTTAATCTTAATCATGGCATGAGCATTAGTAACCAGTTTCTTGACCCTGTCGAAGAAACGACGACCAATACCAAAGTTGGATAACATGTGGAATAATAACTGTCAGTGCAGGGAGTCAAAAGCTTTATGAAAATCCAACTTAAGAGATAAATAAGGTTGACCCCTAGAGTGAAGAGAGTGAATAATTTTAGTTGTCAAAATAAAGGAGTGCTGAAGTTGTTTATTAGGAATAAAAGCAAAATGTGAGTCCGGAAAAATATTAGCAACGACGGCTCTCACCGATTAGCCAAGACCTTGGCAATGATACGGTATAGAGCACACATAACCAAAATCAGGTGAAACCTGTTGATATTCATGGAAGCATCCTGCTTTGGATTTAAGGAAATGATAGCCACATGAGTTTGAATGGGCAATCTGGAGTTGCGATTGAACTCATCGAACAAATTACAAATATCAAATTTGATGCAAGACCAGAAAAACTAGAAGAAATCCACGTGAAACCCATCATAGCTTGGGGCTTTCCACCCAGACAAACCTTTGATGGTGCTAAAAATCTCATCTTCGAAAAACTTGATTTGCATCATTCTAGAAAGACCAGGATTAATGGACCCAACAAAAGTAGAGCAGATGATGCCCCCTGCGGTAGGCGAAACTGAATAAAGGTCCTTAAAATATTGGGTAATGATAGATTGAACATGAGGAGAATGGTAGATAATCCTTCCAATGGAAACAGATGAAATGGTATTCCACCTACGTCGATGGGAGGCGTAAGAGTGGAAGAATTTCACATTATCATCACCGTCCGCAAGCCATTTGACCCTAGCTCTTTGCTTTCAACGATTTTCCTCCTTTACTCTCCAATTTTTCAAAAGAAAAGTTAACTCAGTGTGTCTGGCCTGCAAGTGTTGAAGGCTTAATTCAGAGAGAGACGTCGGACAGGATAAAGACTTAAACAAGTTTGAAAGCTCTTGTTCCCAGGCAACCATATGCTGCAATTTGACCACATCATGGCTATGAAGCCAGGCCTTGATATCAAAGGTGTGGCGGGATAGCTTTTTGTGGCACCGAATCGCCGCCCACTACGCAATAGTCTGCTTATTCCAAGAAAGAGAAATAAGTGATTGAATGTCTGATTCTTGAAGCCACCATTTCTCAAACACGAAACCCCATTTAGATTTGAAGTTGATCCCCCACAAAATGATGGTCGAACCATGATCCGAAATAGAAGGGGAAAGCAAGAGACATCTAACGTCGAGAATGATATCTAGCAGCTTGGAGAGACAAAAACTCTGTCAAGGAGTCTGCAACAAGGAGGGACCCGCCTATTTGTCCAAGAAAAATGCTCGCTCGTAAAAGGAATAGGGTAGAGTTGATGTTGATGAACGAAATGTTGGAAACCCCTCAAAGATGAAGAGGAGGGAACAGGGAGGTTAGAATCGTGGATGGACAAAAGACAATTAAAATTGCCCATTAGAAGATGATGGTCCCTATAAGAGTCGATTATTCGGCTTAAGTCACTCTAGAAAAAAGGCCTTAAGTCAGCGAGATTTGGGCCATACACAGCTCTGACCACGGCGGATCTGCCCCCCTCCAGCAAGGGGATAGCAACAGACAAAGAGAAGGAACCCACATCCAACTGGGAGAGGTGCAACAACTGTTGAACCAAAATCAGGATTCCACTGGGTGTCCGACCGCTGGCTTAAAAAAGAAGTCATCACCCCGCCAAATGGAAGAGGCAATTGCACGCGAGACAACCTTCATCTTGGTTTCACAAATGGCAATGAGGTTGGGCTTGTCAAGCCTAACCCAGTTAGTAAGGAACAAACGTTTGGAGGGGCAGTTGAAGCCCCTGATATTCCAACAGAGGGTCTTCATGTCACATAGTCTGGGAAAAGCCTGGGCACGTGAGGCCTTGTGGACTATTGAGGCGAGCTTCCAGTAGTAGTCGGTTCAGGGAAAGCCCCCCTCGGTCGTCTTGTGCGACCGGAATAGGCTGGATGGGTGCCCCCAACAGGAAGAGAGGACAACGATGAGCCCGGGAAGCCCCCCCCCCCGGGACCGGAGAAGCCTTGAAGAGGAGGGTTAGTGGGGTTACTCACCAGTTGAAAACTTACACATATAGCAGAGAGTAGTAATAGAACATGATGCACAGGGAAGAGATTGAATAACGTGCAAGAGATTCATTCCAAAAGTCAACAAATATGCACAAGAAAGATATACCTAATTTCTTATTGAATATTTTAAAACAAATATGGACGTTTAAAACATTGAAGATGTTTTGCAGAGTCACTGACATGCTATAACAGCACCTTTTAGAGGCATTCAGCCACTAAACTATGTGCAGTACTCATATGCTCCTTTATCTTATGCCTCTTCCTCAGCCAGTTCTCAGAAGGTAAGGTTAAATGCCCTCTGTACCTCTTTAGTTAGTTTCTTGATGGGCATAATCCCACAGGAAATTCATGGGTAGTAGGAGTAAATGTGCAGCCCATGTTAGTGAAACTGTTAAATATATAAGGCTACACCATGAAAAGTGGAAAAAAAAGAATAGAGAAGGAACATTGACAGCATAAATAGGTGTCACAATCATCCTACGATTCCTTATTTGTTTATGATTTATAAAAGACAGACTGGGTTCATACCATTATGATGCTTCAAAGGCAACACAATAAAAAAAAGGGGGACAAGCCTCATACATGCCGGAGTCACATTTTATACTCTTTGTTGCTTGTTTCTTTCATAGGGGCGTCATGATCTTCATGCATAGGCGGAGCTGGGGGGGGGCGAACTGGGCTGTAGCCCAGTCCTGCCTCCCGGCCCAGTTAAAAAAAAAATTAAAAGCCCAGTCCTAGCCCAGCCCTGATTCCATATGAAATAGATTTTTATCCATTTTTGTAGCCCAGCCCAGCCCTGACTGCAGCAAATAGTTTGATTCGTCCATATGAAATAGATTTTTACCCTCACATGAATCCTAGCTACGCCCTGTCTTCATGCCAATTCTTAAATTGTAATATGAAATGTCTATCTTCTTCATGGTTGATCTATGCATTCTTTAGACATCACAAACCTTACTTCGAGGAAATAGATACAGAGCATCTATCTGGATATGGTAAAGATCTTCAAGATATGAAAATAAAGAGACAATACACAGGTTAAAATAAGTCTAAGAAGTTAAAGAGATTGAATATTATGGCATTTAAATAACTATATTATCTGTAAGTTTGCATGGGCAACCACAAAATAGTTATTAATCTTATATCTGTTGGAAATTTGGACATTGAGATGTTTTTCAATAAAAGGTTCTAGATGAAAGAACTGCCGGAGTTAAAAGGCTTCTTAGAGTAGAAGTTTTGATAGAAAACAGTTCACCAGCTCACAAAACAAAATGCCCTTGAGTTGCTAAAAACATCCAAGGTAGGAGATTTTAGGTCTACTTCATCTCGTGTACCATACAGAAACTAAAGAGACAGAGGATATCTACGTAAAAATCCATAACTAATATATGCAAATCTGATTTTTCTTTAGATATCTTCAAAGCGTGTTTTTTCTTTTTTGTTTTCAGAAAAGTCAGGGAAAAATATATATAAATAAGATACAAAATCAAACTAAAATCACTAAATTCCTAATAAATCATTGACAAGAGTTTAACAGAAAAACTTGTGATCTATTTTTAGCAATAAAATTCCTATATTTCCGTATATGACAATTTTATTGGAGTTTTTAATGCCTACTTAAATTTTATAAACTTTTCAGGAAACTTCAAAAAATATCAACAATATTTTTATCACTGTGATACAAAGTCAGTCTTTTACCCCTTCTTCATTTCCCTCCTATGATTTTCTATCCATTCCTATGGTCGATAGATGTTTTTATATTAATTAGTATCCTCCAATTCAATATGTCCATCAAGAACTGATATCTATAGTACACTATTCACATGAGCCGTGTGGAATTATCATAATGCCAAGCTAGCTTGCATGCATTTGTATTTATTGGAAATCTTTTTCACTTCTGCCACTTGACAAAATCAGAAATCATGATTCATTTGGAATTTATCATGGTATCAAATTCATTTGTAAATCCCCGAGCAACTTAATTAATTTCGTTAAGAGTTGGGTGACTGAGACCAAGTCTTTGTAAGTGACCACAAATTATAGTCAGCTTAGAATATAATGATGATTACCAAATTATGATTAATTTGGATGAATAAGTTGACTTTAGGAGCAAATCCAAGAAGCTCTAGACCTCCAGTGGAGTCACTATTCTGTGTTCATAAAAGGCTTCTGATCAGATGGAAAAAGACAAAAGGATACCTGCATGATGCTTTTCCTTGCTTAGGATTAAATGGGCAGAACACATGAGTGGTCTTCTAGCACTTTTCGCTTACCCTCATATCATTGTATTGCCTCAGAGTCCTTTTTGGGAATGACCAGAGTCCATCCACTTGTTATAACTAACTAGGGATTTCAAAAATCGATCTTTTGTCATTGATAGTAGAGAACGGTGCCTTTTTTTTTTTTTGCAGCAGGATGTGACACCTCCATCAGACTCTTAAAATATGATGAAGATAATGGTGAGGCCCATGACGCCCATGATTTGTACCTTAGCCTTGCTACAGGTGAAGTGTCCCTCGTAAGTCATGATGCTAAAGAGTTGGCTTGCCAAAACCACTTTCTCTTTTGGATGCTTGTTACTTGCAGCCATCTTTGGTGCTTCAAGACTTGCTGATGACTTCTCAAATGGATTAAAGGCTAATAAGGGTCTGATCGGACGTGCCAAACTTGTTTGGTTTTTTTTATCTCTATAACACTCAAAAGAAGGAGAGTAGAAGACAAAAATTGAATTTTATTATGAACCCCCGACTTTCATAAAAACGAAAAGTGAAAAGAATAAGAAGAGAAAAATAGGATGGACTTTGGTACAATACTTCCTTCCCTCCTCCAGTTTTTTATTATTTTTTTCACAAATTCTAAAGCCATTTAATTATAAGCTTTTCTTTGAAGAAGTTAACAAAACTTAGAGATAGTGATCTCCCTCCTTTTTTATCTCTAACCTTGGAAGTGATGAATGAATGGTGAATCTTTCTTGATAGCACCTCCATCAGTCTCATATTCTCTTATTTTAGGTGAAGTAAGGAATACTTAGCTTGAAAGTGCAAATAACCTCCTATAAGTGAAAGAGAGAGAGAAACCCGTAAGTGGGCCACCTCTTCAAGTTAATTAAACTCATAAGTGGGCTGGAGAGAAAAACCTGTAAGTGGGCAATCTCATCAGTGGGGGAGAAACCTGACAAACAAAATAAAACACCGTATCCCATTAAGAATCTCCGCTGCCCTCCTTTTTTTTATACGAACAGAGTTTAATCATCCATGCATTTCCTCCCTAAATTTCTGGGCCTAGAATAGAATGTCAAACTTCCATATGATATGCACATTCAACCTTTCTTTAGAAAATCGCAAGTAGAAGGTTGTGCAATAAGTCCTTGAGGGCAATTGTACTATGAACAAGAGCATCACTGCCTTAGATCCCTTTGATGGTCCACACATCTATATAGTATGTCGTTCAGTGAAGCATTTCCTTGATTAAATGAAACACAAAGGGAATGCTTCTAATTTTTTAAGCTATTTCCATAAGAGCTGGGGACTAAAATATACTTGTATTTCTGCCAATTTTAATTCTAAAAAAATCAAATTTTTGGTCGACTGATGCGTATGCATTCTTGTGACACAATTGTGCACCTGTCTGCTGGTAGAAGTGGCTTAGATTGACTTGATATTAGAAACAAGCATGAAATATTGTGATGTATTTTTTGGGTACACTTAGTGCGCATTCTTGTGCCACAATTGTGCCCCTCTCAGATGGTAGAAGTGGCTTAAATTAACTTCACATAAAAAGTAGCATGCAATTTTGTTATGTGAATTAGATACGTAATGGTTCATATTTGGTTTTGTATTGAAAAAAATAAACCTATCTGCCATTTATGTATCTCGTAGTAAAGCCCTTTATTTCTTCTAATACATGGTATGTTCACAGAAAGGTCACTATTATACTTGCACTCTAGTAGCAAATCAAGATGCTGCCAAGAACCAAAATCCTCAAGGCCCAAAATGGCAAAAAGGTTGCAGGAGCCTGCTGATGATAAAATTTCCAAGGTCAATCAGAGAAGGAAGGCATCATCATGCAAAATTTGCAGTGGTTGGTCGAGGACTGGTCGCCTGTTGGCCAGTGTGGTGATCATCTATATACATTTCCGGGTATGTTGTAATCTCCTATCAAGACCAACAAGCTTCTTGTACCAGTTTTGAAATCTGTCATTGTGATCAGAACATTTCTCTAAAAGAGTTTTGTTTTTGTGTTGCTCAAGCCTATGGAGTTGTGGCAGATGTCCTTTCATCCGGCCTCTTGTGGGGGCCAACACTGTTGTTGGCTTATGCAATTTATTCATCTCATTGGGTAGTTAGAACCAGGGCTGGCTGGCTGGCTGGCTGGCTGGTCTCTTTCAGATTTGAGGCCACCCTTAGGGCCTCCTGTTTTGGAGGGGCCTCCCTTTTTCTTTCAAAACTTCTTAGCACGTGACACAAAATAATAAAAAAAGAGAGAAAAAACAAAGATTGAGTGTTTTTAAATTTTTGTAATGTTTTAATATTTAAAGAGAAAAAGATAAAAAACATTGTTGTAGAAGGATCTCACAACCAACCTAAAAGTCCAAGTTGGACAAAACTACTTTCTTTTCATTTTTTTGTTTTTATAAAAAAATTGCAGTCTTACGGTTCATTGCCTCAAATTATTTAATGAAACCAATGTTGTGAGTACCTGTATCGGCCCTGCATCGTTTGGCCAACGATCCATAGGCCGATACCGATACTCAAGTGAATCATTCTGAATCAGCTAAAAAATAATTTAAAATATGTGTCAATCAGAACACAACACGTGTTAAATCTATTAAAATAATATTAAAATTAATTTTAAGTATTTTTATATTTATTAAAAATACAATACATATCAGCCGATAATGACAGCATTGAATGAAACAATATTTGTTTAGGCGCGTGCCAGTTTATAGTCCTATGTTGCGAACCAAAGTAGATTTGACATCTTCACCGTCCATTGCGTCATCCCACGACTTTATGCAATTTGTGGACCGTAAGGATGCCAAATCACTTTCCTTTAAGTGATTTGTGATCTGATCACTGATCTGCTCTTGTTGCCAAAGGTTTGGATTGGATCTCAAACCGACTTTGAGTCTGTTTAGCATTTGCCCAGTAAAAAAAAGCCATATCTTAATCTGACTACCAATAGGACGGATTAATCCCATTTCAATATTCTTGCATCTCAAAATGCAGTCTAGTTCTAGTTTAACTCAAATTCTAGAAAGAGCTAAATTCTTTACTTGTAATGTAAGGTATATACTTTAGTAGGGTCTAGATTGAGATGCAAACGGTTGGGATCCTATTTTGGAGGTGTCTCCTATATATGAACCCAATTAGTAAATATGGAGGATATTAAGAATTTAAAGAAAAAAAGGTGTAACTCTTTTAATAAATAATACAAAATTTATGTACAATAAAAAAAAATTTAAGGCCTCGTTTGGAGGTTTCGCCTAGGGCCTCAACTTCTCTTGATCCGCCCTTGGTTAGAACATACAATTTGGAACCATCTTGTTCACAATGACGGTAAATGTGGCAAAGCTGCAGGCGGTGGTGTGAAAGCAATGGGTATGTGGAGCATGAATGAGCCACTGCACCTGATATTTACTAAAGTTTGACAAAGATCATCCATGAGTCGCCCACAAAAACTGGTGATGCCTACTTTATGTAATTTCTCTGGTGATGCCTGAGGACATATTTGAAGCACCTCCACCAACTATGATTGAAAAGTTGCAGGGAATAAAAAACATGCTTCTTGAGTTTCTCTCTAACCATTTACATGGATTCCTGATGAATTTATGCACTGAGATTCATCCTGCTGCTTAATCCTTCCATGTTACCACATATTTGGCTACATGGTTTGCCAACAAAAATTAAATGTCAGTGACCTTGATTATCCGATTTTGAGAGAACTGACTGGATAGGTGGTGAAGTTCAGACTTCTGAAACTTCAATTCTCCCATTTTGCTTAGTTCCTCCTGTTTGAAAGTCCCAGGGCTGCATCTGTGCATAACATAAATGACATCATATTAGCAAATGCTCTTGGGTGTTTGTGCCGCCATGAAAGCCTTTAACAACCATAGTATTCAATCATCAATGCAACCATGACATTCCGTCAAAAGCTAAGTCATAGTTATTCAACTCTAAATATAGCACATTTTATAAAGTTTTGGTGCTTTATTGTTTTCACCAAAAGTGCTTTGAAAATGTTTAATCCATTATGGTGATTTAAATAGTATTTGTTTTCTATTCTTTGGTAAATCTTGTGTGTTAGGGTTACTTACATACATTGCTCCTTGTGTGTATGCTTGAGGCATAATATGGCATTTTGATGATGCACTTTATACTTCGTACGCTGGCAGCGGTGCGAGACGCTTGTAAGATGTCAAGGTTCTCTTTGACTTTTCATTTTCTCAAATGGTTTGGTTGTTTAAAGGACTTTAAAAATACATTTATATAGTGTTTTGTGGAGCTTTATGACCACTGGACAGTTTTGAAGATCCTTGATTGTTAGTCAAAGGTGGGTGACCGTTTAAAATCATTTTTGTTCAATTTTCAAACTGTTGAATCTATGACCTTTAATTTCATTTATCACCAAAAGGTTGCCTTCCTAAAGTCTATAAATTTCTTTATTTTTGTTTTTTAATTATACATCAGATTTTTTTTATTCTTAAGATTTCTCTCATTCTATTTTTTTATTCTTGATTTGGTTTGCCAAGTTAAAGTATGGAATCTTGCAAAGCAGTGATGCTCTTGTGGTCCAAGCTTAGTTGTATCCTGAAAACTCAATCGTGAACCAACTCTTTTTGCATATTTGAAAATTCAGAAGTAGAGCGATTGAAGTTCTAAAAATAATGTGCCTCTAGGCTTGATATCTGGCTTCTCCAAAATCCTATTTTGTTCACCATTTTGTATGAACACTGACTCCAACCTCAAACAAGATGTGTTTGCCCTTGTTCAGTTCATTATATGATTGAGTTTTAAATTTGCCTACATTTTTTACTTTTCTATATTTTTTGTATTTTATATTCTCTGATATTACTGCAAAATATTTCCAAAACCAAAAAAAAATTAAAAAATTTATATGCCGTAGGAGTTTTCCCTTGCCGAAAATTCAAATACAGAGATTTGTGACGTTGGAAACTTAGAAATTAGTTTATGTTCAGGTTAAAATTTGTTACCTAGGATCCGATGTTTATAGATTTAAAACATGCATAGATTTAGATCAGGCTCTGAACCCAGTCCAGTGTGTCCCACCCGAACAATGAGACCAAAGCTCAAATCCAAGTGGGTTGGGTTGCAATAGGAGTATAGGACCAACCGGTATCCATTTTATCCGGCCTTTTCTTTCCTGGATTGCCAAGCTTCATGCAGTTTTTTTTTTCAGAAAAAAACTTGAAAAGATATCAGCACATAAAAAAATGTAAATTTATAAAATTTATAAAAAAATATAATTTAAACATAAATAACATATAAAAGTAGGGGTGCCAATTAGTCGGGTATGATCCAATCCTAGCAAGCACCCCAGATCCAATAGGATTTAGGTTTGGTAATAAAGAAGGAGGTCCTATTAAGAGTTTAGGTCGATCATAAAGCCAAATTGCTATATAAAGTGGGGTATGCTTTGTGAAATTTCACGCCAGACCGAGGTCCGACCCAGGTTCCTTTTAAGACATACAATGTAAAAAACATAACAAAAGTATTTTTTATCGGTAGGGACCAGGTCTGGTTTATACAAACCTTATAGGAACCAAGTATGGTTTTCCCTGTGGTAAGTTCAGACCCGGTTCCAGCATTTCAGAGTGAGATCCAAGTTCGGACCTATCTAGAACCATTGAAGCCAATTAGGCCTAACTCATTGACATCCTTAATCAAAACTGTGAAATTGCTTTTGACAATAATGTGATAGTTTAAGAATAGATAATATTTAGAAAATATCACGTTCTTTTGGCTGTTGAACATAACATGTTAAAATTGTGATATTTTCATAATATCGATGCCAAACGTAGCTTGAAGACGGCCACCGACTCAATCGGGGCCCTGTTCATAGGACATGGTCTAGTGACTAGGCCAAGTAGGTCCAACCTGAGGTAGTCAGGCCTAGGGGTGTCAACGGGTCATGTTTACCCGGATCCATACCAAACCCTAACCCTATAGGGTCCGGGTAGGGTGATAAATAAGAAGACCCGATTAAAACCCGGGTTTGGACCCAAATGTCTGATTAATACATGGATCTGGGTATAGTTTGTGAAAATTTATATCAGACCCAGTTCCGGCCTGAGTTTCGATTAAGACCCGTAATTTTTAAATGTAAAAAATGATAAAAATATTATTTTATTGAGTATGGCCTGGGTCTGGTTCATGTTGTTCTTATCGGGTCCGGGTATGATTTCTCTTATAATAAGTCCGATTAGACCTAGGTCTGGAACCGATACCATACCTGAAAATTGAGGCCAGGTCTGGTTTCACCTGAGTCTAAACCAAACCCGGCCCGTTGACACTCCTAGCCAAGCCCCACCAAGGCGAAACCTGGTGCGAGGTGAGACAGGCCAGAGTGTGAATTGAGTGCAATCACATGGCACAGAAATTGTGCATTAAAAACCTGGTCTCCCTCCATCAAGCCTTGGGCCACTGTCCAAAAATAGAGGGTGATTAGGTACTTAATGCACAAAAATATTTGTACAATTAAATTGCATCTGATCTTTGTACATACGCTAAATTTGTTGAGCTATGTGCCATCACATCACATGGCACACTTTGAGTATGCCTCTGCACCTGGCTGCCTCTGCTTGACAGACTGTCAGCCAAAGATGAAGGGCAGCCAGGTGCAGAGGCGCACTCACTGTGCCACGTGATGGCACCTGAACCTGACCCAAATTTGTTGGGTAGTAGAAACCCATACCCTAAGTAAGCTTTCTACAAGCATCTAGAAGCTACCACTCTCTAGCCAAGGAGGGGTTTTAAATCCCCTTTCCCCCCTCTTCCCCCAAAGCCTCTCCCCTCCTCCTCCTTCCTTTCGCTTCTGCAATCATCCAGAAGGAAGAACAAAGAAATGGCGAAACGCCTCGTTCCGTTGTTGAACAGAGTCCTCGTTGAGAAGATCGTCCCTCCGAGCAAGACAAACGCCGGTATTCTCCTTCCGGAGAAGACCACCAAGGTGACTTTCTCTCTCTCTTCTTTTCTATTGATGGGTGTCTTGATTCGTCTTTCTGACACTTGCATCTTGGGATTTGTGTTTGTTCTCTCCTATTTTAGTTGAACTCTGGCAAGGTCGTAGCCATCGGGCCTGGTGGGCGTCACAGAGAAGGGAAGCTCATCCCTGTATCCGTCAAGGAAGGAGACACCGTTCTCTTGCCCGAATATGGTGGTACCGAAGTTAAACTTGGAGACAAAGAGTGGGTTTTCTTAGATCTTTGCTGCTGTTGTTGTTTTATCTATTCCGTTTTTTTCACTTTTAAGTTTTCTTCTTTCTCAAGGTTTCGCTTTTCATGAGGTAGGATATGATGTTGGTCTGCTTTCTTTGGTGTGAAAAAAAAATGTGCAGGTATCATCTATACAGAGACGAAGATATTTTGGGTACCCTCCACGATTGATGGGTTTTGAGGATCTTACAAAACTTTTGGTTCTCTTCCATTTGTGTTAATAATCTTCCCTGGAGTTAGCCATGCTGCTTTGAAGTTGCAGAAGAGTACTCATTTGAGGTTACGCAACGAGGCTTTGCAAGGAATGAAAAGAAATGTGGTGTTTTTCTTGTTTTCTTATGTGTTCGGTTGTTTCCTTACGGTTTACACTTTAGCTGTGCGTGGTATTCGATAGATGGTTTAATGGAAGCTCAAATGGTTGGTTCATATTTGTATTGAATGAGGCTTCTGCTCACTGCTTTGAAGTTTTGGTGTAGTTGGACTCCTGGCCAATGGCCTTTATTTGGTCACCCATGGTTGAAAGTTTTAGCAACACCTCAACCATTGTTGCAAATTAGTCCGACACAGAGGTGGGAATCATAACTGAGCATCTTCTAAGGCACGTAAACACTGGAAGCAGATATATTGCATTACAGTGTGGTGGATCCTGTAAAGCAACCGCAACTAAGCCAAACTATCCGGGCTTCAAAGATCTGTATGAAAAACTAAGTAGTCCATATGATGTTGCTGAGCCTGTTTGTGTATTTGAAGATTACCAAAATTGAAAGTTGTCAAATAGAATGTTTCTCGTTACTAAAATAAAAGGGTAAGATGAATATGACATCTAGGGCACAGAAAATCAAAGAACTTAATCTGATTGGCTTCAAAATGCTTGGATTATGCGTTATTCAACGGAAATACAGAAAAAATTGCTTGTGAGATTGCATAACATACTAAGGCTCTCCAAGGACAGATGAGCCGGCTATTTTTTACTAGCTACAAGCTCCAAAGAGTTGCTGTCAAGACGTTATTTTACTTGGTCGGTCAGCCTCTGATATTAAGTCTCCGAGCAGCTTGGTTCGACACGGTTGTCAACATTTTTATGCAGCAAACTGTAGCAATGCCTCTAGTACAGCTTCTCGGGTTGGTAATGCAGGGATGGCTCCTCTCTCTGTGACTGTTAGTGCCCCGCAAGCATTGGCAAACTTTAGAGCATCTATTAACTTGCCTTCATCCTGAAATGAAAGAATGACAACTATGTGAAAAGAGGATTCCTATATATGAAGGTTTTACAGATGACTTAAATCAATCATAAATAATGTGAAGTTGGGCTTGTTTGGGTGTTTTGTGTCACTAAACACCATAACCATGACGGATAAACATCCAAACCTGGTAATCGACTAACTGTACTTTACAATATAGAACTGTTACGATGTTGCTTTTTCAACTTTCCATGAGGCCAATAGCAGTCCAACCTATTCTTCGTCTTGTGATGCTCGCAAACAAAAACGAGTATAATCTACCTATAAGCCCACGATTGCACATGCAACTAGACTTGTCTAGTTTTAGTAACATTGGAGGCCGTCACAACTATGTGGTGTACATAAAGTACTGAAGCTTCACTGAAGCTTGAGTAACAAAAAGCACACTGCAATACTGTATGTAGACAGGTTAAGACATTGCAGGTGGGTCTGGGAAATAAACAGAATGCATTGGTGCTCAGGTATGTGACTTGTCCTTTAAATTAGTTTGAGTCTTAAATCCCTAGCATAACAACATAAGCACCATTGAACAAAAAAGAGACATGAGCATCTGCAACCAACTCTCAACCAGATATGAACGATATTGCAGAAACCGATAGCAGTATGGCGATGGCGATGCTATCTTCTTTCTTAGAAGAACATATGGCAAACATTCAGTAAAGAGAATACTGTGATGGGTCTATCAAAGAAGTGAGCACCGTGAACATCCAGTGTAAAAATAATAGTTGACAGTGTATGCTCAATCTACTTGACAAGGGAAAAAGCATAAAGATTAAAGAATGCACAAAATTATGCATAAAGTCACATTCTCTATAATTGAGGCAATGATAAATAATATATATTAAAAAATATATTTCCAAGTCATTTTAGGAAAATGTTGAAATGCAGTTGGTACAACTCTTGCTACATACGTTCAAGGGCCAATACGAGAAAGATGTAACAGCATTGACAGATGAAGGAAAAGATTGCTAAAAGACACTTTGAAGGATGGAATGCTAAATGCTCGTTTGATGAAAAGGACTTTTGATGTCAAAACGAGTATAAATACCTGGAGTAAGGAAAGATCAGCTGCCAACTGTGACAAAATTCCCGCGACAAATGCATCTCCAGCACCAGTGATATCTATAGCGTTCACTTTGAGTCCGTTGACTCTCCCACTGAAATTCTGTAAGGTTAAAAGATCCAAATATCAGTATTGCAATCCAGCAAAATTGACAATATGACTCATACAGAATGGAAAAGAGAGCTGTGTCATCAGCATTTGGCATAACAAGTTTTACAAGTGTTCCATAATTCATTCATCCTCCACTCTCAAAACAGATTGCCAAACAATTCTAACCAAAGTATGTGTACATTTATTTACTTTAATTCAAGCAGAATTAAAACCACGAGGCAAGTAAACCTACCACATGCAGAAATCACAACGTGTGACATTGATTGGCACCATCCAAAAAAACAAAAACTCAAGAAAGCAAAAGAAGAGGAAAAAAACAGGAATTAGCCAGTAGAAAACTAGGAACCTTTTCATAAGCAAGGGATATTACCCATGGGATTCGAAGCTGAGATCCCATGATAATGATCGTGTGCCTAACCATCCAGCTATCCCGTTCAACCCCAAAAACTAGGATGATGTTGTCAAAACATATGCAGGATATCCTTCTTGAATGCATAAACAATCGGACAGGTACACAAGCCACACTAGTATTGCAAATAGAGATGGGGATTATTGTCTTATGCTTAATCAGCCAATACTGATATTATTTCATCCCAAACTCTAAGCACTGGAGGCATATTGTTACTCATCGATAGAGCTTTGGGCAGAATCAGTAACATGTTTTGGCGGATACCGTGATGCCCAACACAATGCTCCCTGGAAGCTCATCTAACATGATCATTGATGCAGTTGTATAAACAATTACAGTTTTCTAGTTTACATAGGTATCATAAGCTACATAGATATTCATCATGAACTAGATGAAGAGGAAATGCTTCCAACAGGCAAGGTCTTACGGAAGGACATAGCGAAATCACAATTGCAACAACATCATTCTCTCGACATATGCACACCAGAAGATGACAGTTCAGACCTTCTTTAGTTCTTTCACGACTCCACAGCAAGCTAGCTTTTACTAATTTTTCTTGGCAGAACTAATCATAAAAGAAAAGGATGAATCGTTACCATAAAACTAAAGATCCCATTGTGGAACAATGAGGGATTTTCTGTTCAAAACGTAAAGTTTGTTCTTTTAAGTAGCTCATTTTGTTTTTCAATTGCATGGCATAGTGAGAAAGATTAGTTTTTGTGGTTTCGCTACTTGATGATGTTGAAGAATCAGGCATGTGCCTGATACATCCCTGTAATTTTTTGGGTTTCAGCAAACTTGTGCACTATCTTCACAGGAAATCTAAGATCAGGTTTTGATATGGACAATATTTTCAACCACTATGTCGGATTACCTTTGAGTAATACCTGCAACCATCTGGCCCCTCAGTTACAAGCAGCAGCTTAAGATTGGGATGGAAAAGCTTATGGACTACAGCATCATCATACGGATCTTCTCCTCTAGTTAAAAATGAGATCTCTTCTTCACTTATCTGTTTGTGCAAGTCAGTAAAGAGAACAACAACCAGATGCTATATATCAGGCAAATCCCATATTGTAGAAAAGACAGAAAGAAAAGGGTGAAAAACATTATAATCAGGAATCTGATAGGCATGTTTAAGAATAAGCCTACATCAACCTTGATAATATCTGCAGTATCCCATATGCTGAGAATTACTTGTCTTGCACTCTCTGCGGATGGCCACAATGGAAGTCGCAGATTTGGATCATAAGAAATAAGAACACCAGCATCTTTTGCAGCTTTTGCAGCTGCTAGATGAGTGGACTTGCATGGCTCTGAAATCAAACTTATTGAACCGTAGTGAAGGACCTGGGCCTGCATAGAACAGAGAAAACTTGTCACCTCTAAGATTACAAGTCAAATAGCTACAAGTCTATATTAATTGGTGTCAAGATGAAAACTACATAAAAATGCTTGAATATATTAAAAAGCTCAATAATATACCGCCCTGATAATCTCAAGGTCAAGTTCTGATTCCTGAAGCAGCATATCAGCACTGGGATTACGGTAGAACATGAACTCATGTTCACCATCTTCCTTCAGTGTAACAAATGCTAAGGCAGTTCGAGCACCGGGATCAAAACGCACACCTGTGTTGTTAACATTATTCTCCTTCAGAATATCCGCAAGCATATACCCAAATTCATCTTCCCCAACCTGATTCAAGATTTTTTTTAAAGAACATGCAAACTAGCAGTTTAGACTTAAGCAACATAAATACAAATATTATGATGTATACTTTAAAGTGGTAAGTAAACATCATAGTGATAAGAAACAGCACTATCATTAAACATCAATTACAACAGTTTATTGACCCACTGGAAACATGTAAATAACCGAACAGAATACATTTAAATTGTTTTCTCCATAAATTTCAAAAGGTCTTCTGCATGTCACACACACACATGGCATGCTATAATTTCCAATCCATCTATAAAAGAATGCCCAACTGTTTTACACAGAAAAAGGAGAATTCTTAACTGCAGGAATAGTTATAAGATGATTTGGCACCGATAAGGAGACATCACTGCACCACCCACTCATGTCACAAGTTTTCTTAAGGTACAATTTTTCAATGCTGGTGCCTGATAGAGAAACAGATAGGCTCACTGAGCAGATCAGTTCCATTGATGTGTTGTCTGAAGATCTGATGGCATGGCGGTTGGCAAGCATCAACTGTTGTGGTTTCTGATGTGCAGCCCATGTCACTAAATGGAAATCTGGTTGAGCCAGTTGGTATTGAGTTTTGGTAAGGTAAGTGAACCCCATCCTTTTTGACCCAACAGTGATTCCATTCCCCAAATTAGAAGTGCTTTTTAAGCTAGCTCATAGGCAGAGGGTCAATGAAAATGCTCAACTAGGCGATTTTAGCCGAGTAAACTCCCCTGGGGGTTCAACTCAAATTTCCTGGCAACATATTTTATCAATTGGAGTCTGCCAAGCATCCTGTCCATGAGAATCAAATCATGATGGGTGATACTCAGACATTTGACAGTTTTCTAGGACTTATGAAAGCCAGTAAGACAACCCTCCTCAAGGATTTGCTGCTTTTCGTCTCGTGCAGTGCTAGCAATTAAGAACGAACAAATTTTTCCTATGAACAAATCAGGCAATAATCTGTCATCATATCAGACTACAATAAGACCCTGTGTGCATGTGTGCGTTATCAGATCGCCTTTCTTCATTCGGTGAATTTGCAAAGTATTGTAACATGAAAGAGGCATGCTGAATGGGTGTAACCACCAGAAAAATCACATTTAGTGAAGATCTATGTTCCTTCAATAATCTGCCTTGTATTGTTTTCATAATACCCATGTAAATATCATTGGTTGATGGCATTTCCCATCTAACTCTGCCATTTTTCATTAGAGAAATTTTCTTGGTAGGCCTTTCCCGCATTCAACCAAGTCCAAGATAAAATGGTTTTATATTCAGGTTGTGTACAATCAATACTAAACAAAATGCCCTTGGCAAAACTTGCAACTCCATATGTTCACTAATTCTAGAAGTTTTAAGCTTAGCTTCAAAGGTTTTACCATGGACCATGCTCAAGCTTATTGTGGTTGCTCTTTATTTGCTCCTTCCTGTTCAGGCTCCCAGGCTCATTATCTCACACCCCTGTGTTTCTCTTGTCCATTTGTGCATTGTAAATGGTTACCCTTGATCATGTGATTCAAAAAATGCATTTGGAAATAATTTGCATTATCAAACTATCCATCTTATTCACTCGGTCATGGAACATAAACCCTTGCAGACACATACACACATTAATACAGAAAATAAGCAACACAAGATTCTTTTAAAATGCCAGAAAGGTGGTCAATGAACCATGTATTATGTTTGAGTTCATGATCATCATATAATTGTCCATTATAACAGACAATACCGGTGATATTTTGAAAATATCATATTTTAAAATATCTTCAAAAAAGCAGAAAATTGGACAATATTGGGACATTTGTATTAAAAATCCAAATTGAAAATAATGCGATAATATCATGATATTTTCCAAGAAATTCAGTTTGCTGAATTTTTTTAGTTTTCATTTTAATTTTAATTTCATTTTAAAAACCCACATGGGTTTTCTGCGAAAAAATGACTTATTCCAAATTCTCCCAAGAAAAAGCCTTGTTGCCCAGTTATGCCTGAGACCGTTATTGGTTGTTAAGGAGTGTTCGGATATTGAAGCACAGAAGATGGAACAGGCCCAGGATTCAGATCCAAACAAATGTGAGCTTGGCGGGAAGAAGATAAAGATCGACCAAGATAAGAATGTCAGAGATCTCCAGCCAAAATAGAGAAGGCCGTCCCTACATTCAAGGAGAAACAAAGGGGAGGTTATGAAGAAATTCTATTTTGGTTTTAAGCCAAAGGTAGTCTTATCCCTTGTCAATTTCTTTTATTTTGGCCAAAATCTCAGAGTTTTAGTCAGACTAGGACTCTATCACAGAGTTTCAGTCGGAGTACGACTCTATCTCTCATTTCTATTTTCATCTATTTTCAAGAAAATCTTTCATTTTTGTCCAAAATTTTAGAGTTTTAGTCAGACTAGGATTCTGTCCCAGTTTTAATCGGACTACGACTCTATCTTGATTTCATCCTTTATTCATATTTTTCACTTATTTTCAGAAACCTTCTCATCTAACTTTCAAAAGATAAAAAATTTAGAGTTTCAATCGGCCTAGGACTCTATCTCAGAGTTTCTGTCGGATTAGGAGAGCCAAAAAGGCATTCTTATCTAAGTTGTAACAGCTCTGTTATATACGTTAACGGAACCTCTCCTCTGTAGAGAATAACAGAGAGTGAGAGAGTATCTTAGAGCCGTGGATGTAGACTCAATCAGAGTCGAACCACGTTATATTATTGTGCTGTGCGTGATTGTGGTTTTGTGTCTCTCTCCTACCCATTATGAATTGTGATACCTTGTTATTGGTGACTGTTGCTCAGTGCTCATGCACAAGACATGGTTATGACTGAAATTTTGAACAAAAGGAAATTGTTTGAACCTCGTATCCTGTTTGCCTTCTATTAATAATAGAAAATAAAAAAAAGGTTAACCCAGATGCATATTATCAGAAAATTGTGCATACCCTTATTAAAAATAGTGTACATAGTGAAAACACACTGTGAATGAGATTCACAAAATAAGAAGAGAAGAAAATGGGTAACCAAACAAAATATTCTTAAAGAAAATGAAGGGGAAACCACGCAAGAAGAATGTTATACCATACCTTTCCAATGAAAGCCGAAGAACCGCCAAGTCGAGCGATGCCAACGGCAACATTAGCGGGAGCTCCTCCTGGAGCCTTCTTGAAGGCAGGAGCTTCGGCTAGTGAGAGCCCATTGGTGGTCGGGACGAAGTCGATCAGCATCTCACCAAGGCAAACAACAAGCGGCGACGCTTTCACATCAGGCACCTCACTCTCACCCGTAAAAGCCCTCACGCAACCTAGTTGCAGCACCCCACCCAATTCAGAAACTGACAGATTTTGAGAAGAAGAATGCGTCAAGATCTTAAATCAATGGCTCCCAGTAATACAATCTGATCAAGATAACAAGTGTAACTTCACTTGCAATTAAAAACACCAAAGGAACACTAATTCCGCATCAACTCACACCAAAATGGTGATGTGTGTGTGTGTGCGTTCGTTCGTGTGCGTGAGAGAGAGAGAAGGGTTTTGCCAAACATTTATACCATCTACAAGAATTACATAAAAAGATCGGCGAATGCATGAGAGAGAGAGAGGGTGGATTGCTGCAAAACATTTATACCAACTTCAAGAAATGCATAAAAACGATGGCAGAATGCATCAAATTTCCCCATCGAAAAAAAAAGAATCAAACCATCTCCTAACCTTTGAATCTCTTCCCAAGGACGCTATTGACCGTCCGGAGACGGCAGAGATGGGCAGAAGAGATCCTGCAGCGCCCGGTGGGGGCGACGTCGACGCCAAGAAAGCCGAGAGAAGGAAGAGAAGAGAAGGCCATCGTCGTGGGGGAACGGGGAAGGCTCAACTGAAACCCACTCACAGCAGCGATCAACCACCCAACAGAGTCTGTTACGTGACGCTATTGAACGATCAGAGTGCCGAACAGTCGCTCTCTCACTTTAGGAAACCTCTCTCTCTCTCTCTCTGCGGGAGGTGAAAGCAACCTGGCAGCGGTCTTTCACCAAAAAGCTTTCTCGGTCTGGTCTTCCCCGGGCAATGTCGGGTGACTGGTGGTGCGCGGGTTGCCTATCTCTCAACTTCCGCAGGCCTCGTGCCTGCCTCCATTGCTCCTCGTTGTTGAGGTCAGGGCGGTTTTCAGGCGCTAGTAGGTCGCCTCTCCTTCCCCTTAAGATGTGGGTCTCTTCGCGAGTTATACACCTCCCTCGCAAAACATCATTGGTGCCTTGGGTCTAGATAGGCAAATTGGAAGATCCTTCATCGTCGTTTATGGGGATCAAGATAGGCTCTTTTTGGGTGCCAATGCTTCCATCGTCGACCGCACCAATGTCATTCTCAGAAAAGCGTTTCAGACTCAACCATCTTTGTGGTGACCGCCCCGGTGGTTCACTTTCCCTAATGGGCCCGGTTGGTTCCTGCTACGCTTTGCTAGGTCCACCTATCTATTGTGTTGCGGCCGTCTATGAGGGCTCTTCGATGAAATTTACAGCTCGGGGATACAGGTGGCGTGCTTTGGGGTACCTGCGATTAATTCATCTTCTTCTATTCAACAGAGCTCGGGGGTGCAAGCTGCGTGCTCTGGGGTGCCTACGATTAATTCATCTTTTCTATTTGACGAAGGTACTATTTCTCTTCTTTCGTCTTTTTCGATTCCCGAAGAGATGTTAAGGCAAGAGGTAAGGCAAGCGGCCTTTCCTCGATTCCTATGACGAGTTCTAGTCTCTCATTGTTTTGCTGGCCACGTTGGTCACTCGGTTATCGAGTCGTACGACATCCAGTGGCTAGGGTGGGGCCCTTTACCAACGACGCGGGGTCCATGTGGGCGAGCAGGGGTTCTCTTCGTCTGCAGTCATCATTATGCTCTCCTATGGGGGCGCTCGCGTACGGGCTACCTCAGAAGCTTGGCGGTGACTGTGCATTTGTGTCGGCATGGGGATTTTTGCAGCCTCGGGGTGAGAGATCGTTGTCATCATCATCTGCAGTCTCATCCTTTCTAGGCTCGTTGTTCGGAGGTACTTTTCTTTCTGGGGGACCGCCTTTTTCCTCTTTGATTATCGGGATCACTGCGCGTGGCGGCTTTGGAAGCGTGTTTCTGGGTCTCCTCATCCTCGAGAAATATTCTCTAGCCTTACAGTGGGTGGATGAATGAGCGTTTTCCATATCCATCGCTCTTCCCTTTCCGCCAAAGACGACATCAGTTGTAGTCACAATGGTATACGGTCCTCACCGCCAAAGCCATCGGGAGGAGTTCTAGTCGGACTTGAATAGGGTCATTACTTCATTCGGGGACCAACATATTATCATGGGAGATTACAACTGCCTTCTGTCACCTATCGACTCAAGCATTTCAGTTTCTTACTCAGCTTCAATGAGGGGCTTCCAAAACTTTATTCAGATGAACCGACTGTACCTCGTTCCCCATGTAGGTGAAGCTTTCTCTTGGACCGATCGGCGATCTAGATCGTGCTTTCATTTGCTAGATAGGGTGCTCGTTTCGTCGGATCTGCTGAGCTCTATTAATGACATTTCATGTTGCCTACTTTCACCATCTGTCTCAGACCATAGTCAGATTGTTATTCGATGGGGTCAAGGCTTCAGCGACAACAAATCCTTCAGATTTGAGCAATGGTGGCTTAAGGAGGCGAGTTTTGAGTTGTTAGTCCAACAATCTTGGAGTAGACCTTGTTATGCGGATCGGGCGGCTACATGATGCATGATTAAGCTTTTTCGCTTATCCCGTGACATCAAATCTTGACTTATTTCCAATAAAATAAGCAAATTCCAAAATATGGAGGATTGAGAGCGCGAGCTGTCGTCTATCAATTAGTCTCTCTTGGTTATGACCTCCATGAATGCATGAGAGATGGAAAGCCTAAATGCTAGATCGGTCGAGCTGACTCTTCTTTTGCAATCTTGGCATCTAAAGGATGAGATTCATTGGAAGCAGCAGTCAAGGGTGACTTGGCTTAAAGCGGGTGACAGAAACGCAAGGTTCTTTCATTCTTTTGCATCTCATAGCCATCGAAGACATGCAATTCATTCTATGTCTATCAACGGTATCTCCTTCTTGGGCGATCGGGTACTCCATGTTGTCACCAACTATTTCTCTAACTTGTATTCCTGTAGCCAAGTTGCAGGTGGCTATATGGGTACGACATTATTTTTGTTCATGGATCGGGCGCTCTCCAAGTCGATTCAGGTGTTGTTCATAGAAGAAGAAATCTTCTCGGCGGTGCAAGATTCGTCAAGGTGGAAGGCTCTAGGATTTGATGGGTATCCGGTGGATTTCTTTTGCATATTCTGGCAATGCGTTAAGAATGACATTATTAGTGTCTTCGTTGAGTTTCATCGCAATGGTCGATTACTGATTCATTCTCTCATAGCCATTGTATCACTTATTTCTAAGGAGGAAGCCGCATCGGACATCTCGCAGTTTCGTCCTATATCAGTGTTAGGGGGTTTATATCGCATTATCGCAAAGGTCTTGGTTAATAAGATGCGGTCAGTCGCTCCTAGGATTTTTCGGAGGCTCAGTTCGCCTTCATTCCTAATAGAATGATTCAATATTCCTTCATTTTGGCCACTGAAGTGTTGCATTCTCTTAAGATCAGCAGGGGCATTTTTCACTCTTAAGCTTGACTTCCATAAAGCCTACGACTCAGTTCATTGGCCACTCATTTTCAATATGTTGGCGAACTTAGGCTTCGGTAGGCGCTTCTCTAGTTGGGTGCATGAGCTGGTAACCAATGCCCAGTCACAGATTCAGATCAATGGGGTCAAGGGAAAACAGTTCAAACTTCATTGTGGTCTTCGGCAAGGATGTCCCCTGTCTCCTTTACTCTTCAACGTCGTCTCTAAAGGCCTTATGGTTTTGGTTAAGAGGGCAGTGGAGTGTGGTCTAATTGAGCCTCTCGGTATACAGGAATGTCGTAGTCAGATCCTGACCTACGCCGATGACATAATTATCTTCGAAGGAGCTTCCATCCAACAAATGTTAAGATTCAAGCTTGTCCTTCTTTTTTTCCTATCGATGTCAAGTATATCCATAAACTATGATAAGTGTTGTCTGTCCATGGTAAATGCCCCTCTGTCAATGCTGGTCATGGGCCAGCGGATATTCAGGTGCTCGGTATCGAAAAACTCCTTTTCTTATCTGGGTCTACCACTTCAGATCAGTTATATAACAACGGCAGCTTGGAGCACTACTCTTCAAATGGTTCCGAATAAAATATCGGGCTGACAAGCTTTCTACCTTTCCATCGCTGGTAGACCGACTCTCATCAAGCATGTTCTAAATGCTATGCCAGAATTTTTTATGTCTATGTTCCTGATGCCTATAGGGATTAGTAAGAAGCTAGCTCGGGTAGTGGCGAACTTTCTGTGGTCTGGGCGAGGTCCCAACAACAAGCGTCACCTGATAGGGTGGGACATCTTTTGACTTCCTCTATATAGAAGGGGGGGGGGGGGGTTGGGAATCAAGGATCCCAGGCTGAGGAGTATGATGCTCGTCGTGAAGCAGAGCTGGCTTGCGCACAAGCCTGGGTCAATTTGTGCAAGCGTTCTTCTAGATAAATACGGGGGTGTGGAATCGTTGGTGGGGGCTACGAGCGTGCGTCAGCGAACAATGTCAAATCTTCATCGATCATGGATCCAAGCATGGTCCGCAGTTCTTTCAAACAATGGAAATATTGACTCGCAGTCACAGTTCTTTGGTTGCAACTTTGCTCCAAACGGATCTTTCCGCTGAAAAGAATGCTACCTATCTCTCCTTCCTTCAGGGGTGGGCCGGTTCCCGGCGAGCCTGATTTGGGGCAAGGGACCGACTCCTCGATCATGTTTCCTGACATGGCTAATCTTACACGATTGGGTGCAGACTGACAACTTCCTCAAAACAATCAGATTCCATCTGCCGAGTAAATATGTGTTGTGCGAGGCGGCCGAAGAATTTGCGCTTCACCTTTTTTGGGAATACATTATTTTTCAAAACATCTTTAAGGTGACCTGGAATAGGTCAGCATGCGTCAGGAATCGTTCATCAATGACTTACTGTGGGGTCCCCAGCCAGTTCGTCATTGCAACAAATGGCGGATTATTTGGCGAACTTGGCTTCTATCATCTTGGTAGGCCGTATGGATGACCTGCAACAACGCTATTTTCGGCATATTTCGGCAGTGTTCAATAAACTGGTGAACCTTTTTTTGGCAGACATGTACGCCATTCTGCGCATCAGCATCCCTGATCTTCAGCGCAATTTGCCTCCATGGCCCCCTCACGATCCAGGGTGATGTTCGTCGTCTAACTGTATATGTATCTTGTTTTTCTTTCTTTTTTTTTCTGGGCTCCTTGGCATATCTTGGGCTTTTTTTGGCTTTCCGTCAATGTTGGTTGAACCTGTTTCGTAATGTTGATGGTTATAGTTCATCTCTCTCTCTCTCTCTCTCTCTCTTGGGTTCCGGTGACCCGATGGCAAGATGCGGTTGAGCCTCTACGAACCGAGTCTTGCAGCACTCAGCTCGGTTCTGTGAGTGGTTCTGATCTGAACTGGATGGGTAAGATCCAAGCCCATAAACAAATCGGAGGTAGAAAATTAAAGAAGAGCCGATGGGACAAATAATCTTTTTATCGAAACAAAAATATACTCAACCTTGTGGGAATCATTCAATTTATATAATCTATATATTTATGGTGAAAAATGCGAAATGGGACAACTAAAATGGCTCTAGTGTTTTTATTATATTTTAATATATATTAAAATATCAAAATGTGGTTTTTTATTAATCAAATATTATCCTCATATCCAAAATTTTAAAAAAATAGTGAATTCACTTTGCATACTCGTATCGAGCCATTTCGCATCACATACATTAAACTGAATCTCGGTCCTATCAGAGATTATCCATTTAGCATTGGGTCATACCCAACCCATTTAATCCTTATGTGACTCGTAGGCTCCATTCCGGTTCATGTCACATACATTAAACCGAAACTATCAGAGATGATCCGTTTTGGTTTGGGATCACACCAGACCCATTTAATCCAAATCTCTTATTAGTAGGTAGGGGTGTCAACGGGCCTGGTTTAGGTCCCATTAATACATGGACCCTGGTATAGTTTGTGAAATTTTATACCAGACTCGGATCCAACCTGAGTTCCGATTAAGACCCACAATTTTTCAATGTAAAAATGATAAAAAAATATAGTTTTACAGGTTATGGTTCGGGTTTGGTTCACGTAGTTTTTATCGGGGTATAGTTTTTATTATAGTAGACCCGATCAAATCAGAATCTGAACCCGATACCATACCCAAAAATCTGGTTCAAGTCAAATTCCACTTGAGTCAAAACCAAACCCAACACGTTGACGCCCCTACTTGTAAGCTTGTAGCTACGATAGGTTGGACTCGGCGAGTCCAGTATAAATATTAAAAACCAAGACAGTGTTAGGGAACGATTTTACTTTATCGGTAGCTTGTTTTGTTTTCTCGTTCTCTTGGTCTTTTCTTTTCTTTTTTTTCCTTTTTTGAGAAAGACTCGTGCTCTTGATCTTCAACCGAGCTGAAAACTGGCCTGATTTGATTTGGTATAAAGTTGTATGATCGTATCTTAATTTTAAAAAGAAAATTTATGCATTCGTGTCTGGCACTCATATTGAGTCCCCGTCCGTCCGTGTCCATATTCTTCTGAGGTACGTGGCATATATATATATATATATATATATATATAGTGAGGTAGGTGCTTAATGAGCTTTTTAGGGTTGTTTTATTAATTTTTAAATATTGACCGTACAGATGTGATAAGGATCAACTCTTAGAAGTGTTTGATTCCAATACGGGGTAAGTTTATGTAAGGTTTGAAAAATCAATGGTCCAAAATCATTGTAAATTTTTTAGGCTCCAAATATCATTATTTCACACATGATCCCGGTGTAGATTGCTCTTAAAAAAATTATACCCAACACATTTACAGGGTCAAAACTGAAAAAAAAAACACTAGAAGAATAGAAAAACCCATTAAGGAAGCATATTTCATTAAGCACCTACCCATCTCTCTCTCTCATATATATATATATATATATATATGATAAGGTAGTTGCTGCCTACCACCTTCTTAACTAAACAGCGCTGCACCTGATTTGACGGTTTTGTGCAAGTCATGAAAACAGCCTTTAGAGGCGGTCACTCAACCACCACTAAAGCCCTTTTGAAAGAAAAAAAATGACAAATGGTATGCACATCGTGCACACTCACATCTGCTTGGGTCTTGCCCTAAATGTGGTAGGCATCTCTCTCTCTCTCTCTCTCTCTCTCTATATATATATATATATATATATATATATTAAAATTCTGACCTCGTATATGTGTTCAACATGATTGATTTACTAGAAATCACCACGTGCATCATAAATTTTTGGATACAAAATAATTATTTGAGCCTCCAAAATTATAAAAATTTTAGGCGGTTGATTTTTTAAACCTTATAAAAACCTATCCATGCATTGAAATCAAATGCTCTAAGAAGTGATTTCTATAAAAACAAGCATATAAAACACTTATGTACTGTCAAAATTTTCAAAAAAACACAAAAAAAAATCATGAAAATCCAATAGCATATTTCATTTAGTAGGTTCCTATATATATATATATATATATATATATATATATATATATATATATATATATATATATATATATATATATATATATATATATGCAAATTGTAGAAGAAAAGATAAGAGTGCATCATGTCCATGATTACATAAGTTTGATTTGTTGGAAAAAATGTGATTCCAATCAAATTTGATTTGGAGTAGGTGTCAATGGGTTGAGTTTGACCCGGGCCCAACCCATACCATATCCTATAGGATTAAGGTTCAGTGATAAATAAGATCCGATTAAAAATTGGGTAAGATAAAAAAATGCCCGATTAGCATATGGAACAGTTATGGTTTGCAAAATTCTACAGCCAAGAAAGAAAGGAACCAATCACAACTCTCTATCACTACCGTTACATGGAGTTTTTTTTTGTTTTGAGGGAATCTTTTCTTTTAATCCAACATGCTCTAAAGGATAAATTCACTTATTTCATACAATTCTTTTGGTTACATTACTTTTTATATTCTCCTCTACAATGATGTAGAGAGAGTACATGAAATCAACAGAATTTTCAAACTACTAAACCAACTGATTTCACTTCTACAAAGGGGGGACATCATCCACAACAACTAACTCAGGAATTTGGAAATATCTCAATAAAAGGTTTTAGCACCAATGTATTCTATATGTACTCTTGTTTATTCAAAGTATTTCATTGGTGCAACGCCATCGCGAGGAATGGAAAGAAACATTCTATATATGATCTTTAAGTCATATAGCACTCCTTTCAGTATGGGTTGGCCTTGGCCTTAAAATATACTGCAGAACAATGTAGGCCAATGGCAAATACGCGACGGTTTTTTTTGCCCTATGCCTGACAGTCGTATAAGGAAGATAAAAAGCATACTGAAGGAAGTCCTCCATGTCTTGGCAAGTGTTGGCATCTTGCCCAGGTTCAAACGATAACAAGGTTCGCTTCTTGAACAAAGTGTTAATGTAAGGAGATGAGAAAATAATTCAAAGAAGAAAATAATTTGGGGATCACTCCTTTTATAAAGTACTTTTGTTTGGACCTTGATGATCTGGAATAGTCTTATATTGATAAATCACAAAATGGTGGTGGGGTTTATATCCTACATGGTGATTCAATCATTTGTTTCAAGAACAAGGGGATGGAATGGTAACCACACGTGCATGCCCGCCCGTCGAGTCCGGGTCTGGGTTCAAGTAATTGACCCTTTAAGGCCATATCCATTAATCTAAGTCCAATGTTTTTTTTTTCTCAATTAAGATATTCTCAGATTATTGAAAGTTTGATGTATCTTGCAAATTGCACGAAACCAGATATTGTTTTATCTGTAACAAAATTAAGTAGATACACAAGTTATCCAAATCGCATTCATTAAAAGACATTGAACAGGGTACTTAGGTACCTGAAAGAAACTATTTTCAAGAGTTTGCATTATAAGAGATTTCATGTCGTTCTTGAGGGATATAGTGATGCAAACTTGATAGCCATGAACTATGAGAGTTATGGCGTAACAGGGTATGTATTTACCTTGGGAGGTGGCGTAGTCACCTGGAGGTCAGTAAAGCAGACCATCTTGTCACGGTTTACTTTTGAAGTTGAGCTTTGTGCTTTAGATATCATAGAAATAGAAGTTGAATGGTTAAAGCGACTTCTAGAAGAACTTTCTTTAATGAGCAAATAAATTCCTTCGATATCTATGCATTGTGACAATATGACCACAATTGCAAAGATCAAAAACATAAAATATAATAGAAAACAAATAAGACACATCTAAGTTAGAATAAAATCTGTAAGAGAACTGGTGTCTCAGTTAATGGTTGTTGTAGACTATGTTGAATCCAAAGAGAAGACAGTTGATCCATTAACGAAAGGACTAGATAATTCATTAGTCCTGAAATCCAGAGAGGGGATGAGACTGAAACCCATCAGTAGTTCATCTACAGTGACAAACCAAACTACCTAAGTGGAGATCCCACAAAGTAGGTTCAATAAGGTAATAACAAGTTGTAGGGTGAACTGGATAGCACCTTCTTAATGTGATACTATGTATCTGTATCTTTTCTCCTGATTACTCTGGAAAGGTGTTGTAGCTGCAAGTAAAAGAAGAGTGAAAACTCTGAATAAGTTCAAAGCCTTCTAAGCGAGATGTTAGCAGTGTATCTCTGGAGAAGCCTACCTATGTGTGTACGACTGTGTGGCCGTAGTTTAAGAAATTGGGTTATTCCTGAAGTCACATATGAAACATGATTTGTCGCCCATAAAGATTACAACTAGGACCTTTATTTTGTTGTTGCTAATGGATACTCATACACCAAATATTCAAGTTCAAGACTTTAGTTCACTTCATTCTTGTGGGGATAAAGATAACCAACTAAGGTAGTGGTTTAAACCGGAAGGTACCATTACTGAAAGCATGATATGTCTTGCTTCAGATTACTCCATCTTGCATCTTTGTTTTCTTTTATTTTCATTATTTGAATTTGTGGGAGAATGTTGGATGTAAGAAGAGGTGAGAAAATAATTCAAAGAAGAAAACAATTTGGGGACCACTCCTTTTATGGAGTACATTTGTTTAGACTTTGATGATGTAGAATAGTCCCATATTGATTAATCACAAAATGGTGGTGGGGTTTATATCCTACATGGTGATTCAATCATTTGTTCCAAGAACAAGGAGATGGAATGGTAATTACACACACTCACGCGCCCTTCTGTTGCGTCGTGTCTGGGTTCATGTTCAAGTAATTGGCCCTTTAGGGCCATATCCATTAATCTAAGTCCAATGTTCTTTTGTGTCCTGCATTAATTGTTTTATTTAGATTAAATAAAGGGAAAAGAGAAAAATGGATAATGGATCATTCTGTTGCAGGGTCACATCACTTCATAACATGTAACAAATCTCTTCCACGTCTTTAGTATCCGTTCGGGGATTATAAAATATGGTTAGAGAGTTGCGGTTACACTGACGCTTTAGAATTATCCTGCATTTTTTTTTCTCTCTCTACTCTCTCTTGCTTCTCTGGGCGTTTCCTGGAAAGGGGAGTTCTATAGTAGGTTTTATCAGAGGTTGTTTTTGAAGGGTGATCTACCATCGGAGTGCACCGATCCAGATCACCGAGGCTATTGTATCCTGAGGGAAGGACGCTGGACCCTTTTTGCACCATATGTGGGGGTGAATCTTCTCTAAGGAGAGTATTTTTATATGCCTTAGCCTATTATAGAATATTAACATGTTGTCATTGTTGTTCTTATTCTGTTCTATGCATATGTTTGATATGTTGTCCTTATCTGGATTTTGGTATAAAACAGAACTTGACATGATTGAACCCTGTTACGGTTTGAATCTATTGTTAAACATGCATATCATGTTGATTTATAATCTGTTTTGCATCATGATATTGTTTATGGACTTAACACAAAGCAGTTTTTTGCAAATCTTTCTCTAAAGTCATCTCATCTCACCTTCTCTATGAAGCTTTATGCCAGAATTTGGGATGGAAGATGCACCAAGTTGTTCGAGAGGCATGTTCTCCCGCGCCATCCCCTGTTTCTGAAAGTTAAGTGAAGACTAAGTTGGTCACCTATGCACCACACGAATGTACCATCTCTTCAATAATAGATTAACAAGTGGATTTCTTAGGCTTATCGACCTCTTAACTACGAGAAAATAGAACCAGCTTTTCGGCCATCCCTCCTATCATTCATCTTTCTATAAAAGGTAGGAATGAGATGAGGTAGATCGTCTTGTGTGAAGAAAATAGAAACTGAAAGGTTAATTCATCGGTCCCATTCTCCACAATAAACAGTATATCATTAAAGACATGTTTAAGGTAAAAAACAAGTAGGAAATTCAAACTGGACCTAGATTCAGCCTGAATTATAATTAACACCCATGATTTTTTAATATAAAAAAGATTAAAAATGTTATTTTACTAAGTATGAATTGGGTCTAGTTCATGTAATCCTTATAGGACCTAAGTATAGTTTGTTGGACCCTGGTCCATACCTAATACTCACACCTCAAAGTCATATAGTTTGAACCAGATCCAACCGGTTGGCACTCCTAATTATGAATCATAAGAATCAGAATCACATAAGGGTTCTTGTGATTTTGATTCTCATTTGAGAAAGCAACTCTAGTTTGTAAAGGCAAATAAGAGTATTTCTCACCACTCATTTTCTAATGTTTGTTTAGACAATGACATTAAGATTCATTCTCTCATTTAAAGGAGAGAAATTTCACGATACTCGGTCAATTATTAGCACTTTATGCATATCATGCTCAAAATTGAACTAGAAAGTGTTATGTTTGAAGCTAAACGAAGGTGGTTCCATTTCAAGTTCAGCAAATTTTTTGTTGAACTGATGATTTGACTTGAATGGAGTCTTTAAGGAGTTCGTGGTTTGACTTAATGGGCAATGCAACTCAAATCTTAGATAACACCTATCGTGAAAGTTTGGTCATTGATGCTCACAAGGACTAGGCTCATCTAGTGGGGTTGACTTGTAAATGTCACAAAGTGGGGATGCACATGAGCCGAGTTCGAGCCGAGCCTGGGCTGTTCAAAATGCCTCTGTCTAAGCTAAGCTCGAAGCCAACCTTGAACAACATTGTTTAAACTAGGTTTGGTTTTGAGCTTGAACCGAGCTGAGCTTGAACGACATTCTAAAAAAGGTGAAGAGTTTTGAGAAGGAGGATTTGATCCACAACATCTCCAAACACTTCACAAGAGACCCACCACTATGCCTGATCATGTATTTTGTTTATTGTGACAGAAAAAAATTATTAATAGTAAAACTCCATAAATTAACGTACAACAAAAAAAGTAAACCTTTTCAAGAAATCAAAATGAAAAAGGGCTATGGATAAAGAAATAGAATCCATTGAAAAGAATCAAGTCTGGAAATTAACTGATCTTCCTGAAGGAAGGAAACCAATTGGTTGTAAATGGGTTCTTAAAAAGAAGTACAAGGATGATGGGTCAATAGACACTGTTGGATGGCGCAACAGGAGCTCTGATATCGTATCCTCTAGAATCACGCAGTAGAAGAGCGAGTAGGTCAATAATGAGAAGAAGATAGGTTAGAGTTTTGAAGGTTTGCTTCGAGAGTCTTATTTTTGTGTTTTCACACACATTTGACTGCTGAGCATGTTTCAATTTATAGATTGCATCTCTCGATTTGCCTTTGGCTCGGCTTTTTCAGATAAGCTCAGCGAGAGATTGTTGGAATGGGCAAAAGCAAAACAGTTAGAGATAAAGGTTTCATTTGAAAACGGTTTTGAAAACTGCCCAAGCATATCCATGAACGGGCCATGTTCATGGATATGCCGAGATGTGCGGATTATGGCCACATACCCCAACATCTCCCACTTGACCATAAATCTGTCGGCCTTGCTTCCACTATTGTGGGCTTCCCATTAACTAATTATGGATTTTCCATAAGGATTTGCTTCGTAATCACAAGTATATTAATCCCATATGTGTCACATGTTTTGTAAACATATCCTCAGAGATCCCTTTTGTGAAAGGATCTGCTACCATATCTGACGATGGTAGATAATAAACGGTTATCTCATTTCGTTCAATCATATCATGTATATAGTAATATTTTATCATTATATGCTTACTCTTAGAGCTATCTACTTCACTCTTCATCAGAGAGATGGCGGCCTGATCATCACAAAAAAGATATGCAGGTTTAAATACAAGATCTAGTTTCAAATCACAGATGAACCTTTTAATCCACACTACAAAGGTTGTGGCTGCATTACATGCAATATACTCAGCTTCTTGAGTATGCATGGCCACACAACCTTGATTTTTACATGACCAGGCTACTGCACCTCCTCCAAACAGGAAGATATAGCCAGAGGTAGACTTGCTATCATCTTTGCATCCTGCAAAGTCTGCATCTGAATACCCGATCAAATCAAGTTTATCAGATTAAAAGCTCAACTATAATCCTTTTGAGTCTTTCAAATATCAAAAAATTCTTTTGATAGCCTACCAGTGAGGCCAACCAGGATTACTTTGATATCTGCTAACAAGACCTACTACAAAACTTATATCAGGTCTTATACAGAGCATAACGTACATTAACCTTCCAACAGCTTGAACATAAAGCACATCTAATCTTTGTTGGCCTTCTCCTAAAAAATCACTTTTACTTAAGTTCACTCCTTTAGCAACAGGAGTTCCAATAGGTTTCGAGTCATGCATTCTATATTTCTTTAATATATAGTCAATATATCTTTCTTGACTCAAATTGAGAATTTTTTATTCTCGATTTCTGGTAATTTTGATTCCCAAAAGGTATGAGGCTTCACCCATATCTTTCATTTCAAAGTTGGTATACAACCAACTCTTTATGTTGACTATCATATCATTATCATTTTAAGTCACCAATATATCATCAACATAAAGAGATAAAATGCAAAAGTGACTCCCACTTTTCAGGCATATACACAACGGTCTAATTGATTGGCTTCATATCCAATCTTGGTTATTACTTTATGAAAAGCCAAATATCACTATCTTTGTGACTGCTTAAGTTCGTACAAGGATTTTTTCAACTTGTATATTTTGGCACTATCTGTAACATATCCTTCTGGCTGAAACATATAAATGGTTTCTTTTAAGTCACCATTTAAGGAGGTAGTTTTTATATCCATCTGCCATACAACCAGATCTTAATGAGCTGCTATGGATAATATTATCCTGATGGAAGCAAACTTAGCAATCGTTGAGTAAGTTTCAATGTAATCAACACCCTTCCTTTGGGAAAAACCTTTGGCTACCAGTCTTGTTTGAATTTGTCTATTGACCCATCAGCCTTGTACTTCTTTTTAAGAACTCATTTACAACTAACTGGTTTTCTTCCTTCAGAAAGACCAGTTAATTCCCAGACTTGATTCTTTTCAATGGATTTTATTTCTTCATCCATAGCACTTTTTCATTCTGATGTTTAGTGTAATTTAATAGCATCAGAATATGATAGATTGTTGGTCATTTCATCTATATCTACTGAATAGCATAACTCTTCAGTTAGATACACATAATAATCATCCAGATAGGATGGGGAAGCTCTAGTCCTCTTATGATCACTTAAATTTTGAGAAGTAGAGGAGCCTGGATCAGTTGGTTTATTGCTTGACTGATCCACGGTTGGTTCATTGCCAAATTGTTCATCTTGATCATCAAGATCATCCAGTAAATCAAAGGGATCCTCAATAGGATCACTGGATTCATTGTTGAGTCCTTCTAGGAACTCAACATCTCTACTCTCAATCAGTCCCAACCTTTCATGGTATAATCTGTAGCATTTTGATCCTTTAGGATATCCGATAAAAATACCTCTAACAGATCTATTGTCCAACTTATCCATACTTGGATCCAACATTTTAGTATGTGCTACAGATCCCCATCTTCTGAGATGGCTCAAATCTGGTTTCATACCAGTCCATCTTTCATACGGAGTTATTGGGACAGCTTTGCAGGGCACTCTATTCAGGGTATACATTATTATATTTACAGCTTCACCCCAAAAAACTTTGGGTAATTGTGCTCCTACCAACATGGTCCTAACCATGTTCAAGAGGGTTTTATTGCACCTCTCTGTAACATCATTTTGGTGTTCTTGGCATGGTTCTTTGCCTGTTAATACCAAGATCTTTACAGAATTCACAGAACTCATTTGAGGTGTATTCACCTCCCCTGTCTGACCTAATTATTTTAATATATCTTTCAAGTTGTCTTTCAACTTCACTTTTAAATTCTTTAAATTTCTCAAGAGCTTCTGATTTATGTTTAATCAGGTATAGGTAATTGTATCTTAAAGAATCATCAATAAATGTTATAAATACAACATTCCGCTGTGAGTTTGAACTCTGAATGGTCCACAAATATCAGTATGAATTATTTCTAATAATTCTTTAGCACGTATAATATTTGGTGGAAAGAGTTTTCTAGCCATCTTTCCATATATACAAGTTTCACATTTTTCAAAGTGTGATTAATTGAATGTAGGAATTATTTCTTGTTATGCTAAATTTTTCATTTTCTTTATGCTTATATATCCAAGTCTTTTATGTCATGCATTTACATCAATGTTAAAGGCACAATCAATATAAGCAGAAACTGATTTTTTATTATCACACAGCTTGAACATACAATGTTCTTTGACAAAGATTCCTTCAAATAGGACTCTACTATGTTTCCCTATTGTGACTTTCCCAGGAATGAATTTGACTTCAAACCCTTTTCCAGTCAATGTCGAGACAGATTCTAAGCTCCTCCCCACTGGGGGTATATAAAGAACTTCATTAAGAAGAACCCTTGTTCCACCTACATTAAGTCTATAAGACCCAATTCTACGTACATCACAGTAGGTGTTATTTCTCATGTACACCTTGTGTTCTCCTGGACCTAGTTCTTTCATGTTTACAGATTCATTTATGGTCTTAGCTATGTGTCAGGTTACTCTAGAATCAACCCATCATCCTGAGAGTTCCTCGTTTGCAAAGAGGCATTCAGACACCACGTAGACAACTTCTTTATTATCAGGTCTTCTTTTGTTGTTCTACTTCTTATTTGTCTATTGCTCCTATTAAAGGTCTTTGTCCTGCAGTTCCTCTAGATGTGTCTCATCTTTCCACATTTGAAGCACTTTACTTGAGGTTCATTTGTCTAAGGTCTTCTAAAGTTGGTTTCATGTCCTTTATTGAACCTGTTGTTTTCGTTTCCTTTAAAGTTATTATTGTTTCTTTTAAAGGATACTTGATTGTTGGACGGGACATCTTGAGCTATCATGAGTTCTGACTTTTTGTCATTGACCATGTGTTCTTGTTCTATCGCCAGTTGGAGAGGTAACTTATTAAGGTTTAGACTTTTAGTATCCAGCCTAAGTGTTGTAGTTACCATTCTCCAAGATACAGGCAGACTATTCAAAATTGTTGAGATTTGCATCCTGTCAGGTATCACGTTTCCAGCTATTGCTAAGTCTTTTGCCATGACCAGCATACAGTTTACATGATCTACTATATTGTCTGACTCTTTCATTTTATATGAGTTGTATTGTTCTAATAGAAGTTAAACATGTACTTCGGATGTAGTGTCATATTTAGACCCAATTGCTTTTAATATTTCATTAGTTGTTTTATAGTCTTCAAAGTCTCTAATCAGGTCATCATCCATATATGTTAGCATAATTGTTCTAGCCATAAGATCATCTCTTAGATACTTTTCATATTTTTCTTTCTCCTCCTTTGACCCTTTTTCTTCAGGATTTTCTATTTTTTTTTTAGTACATATTTCAATCCCTCAAGTGTAAGAGCTAAAGGTATTCTTCTTTTCCAGATTGAGAAGTTGGTTCCATTTAACTTATCAGTTTTGGCAAGTTTAGAGGCACACACACGGCTAGTCATCCTGTTTAGTTTTGTATATTTTATTTATAGTAATTTATTTAATTATTATTATTATTATTATTATTATTTATTTTATTTTAAAAAACAAGAAATAGTAAAACAGGAATCAGTTTCAGCCTATAAAATGTTACGCTGAGAAAATAAGAATCAATAAAAAATAAGAGGTCTGTAGCCAGAATTTTGAAGAAATATTAAGACTAAAATAGAAAACCTTGTTTCTAAAAAATTTAAACCTTCTCAGGCTTCAATGGAATTTCAGGCAAAAACATAAATTTTCAAGAAATTTCATAGCACGCAAACCTCTTTTAGCAATTTTCAAAAAAAAAACTATACAGGTTAAATTTTTAAAGATTATAAGTGTATTTTTTAATAACCCGCAAAATAGAAGGGTAGTAAGGTCTTTTCACACCACAAGGTATAAATACCCTAAAGTCGACTGAAAAGTTTATTTTTTAGTTTTTTTCTCTCTCTCTTCTCTCGAACGTTCGTTGAAGAAGATGAACTCCTCTGTCAAGTTTCTGGCCAGGGGTTCTGACGGGAAGTTCCGCCAAGTGTTTGGGTAGCCGGACGACCGACTTCCGGTGTTTTCCTTTTTTGGGGGTTTTCTCAGATGAGTTTTTCTGGTATTCTGTTTGTTTTTTTTGCCTTTTCAGGAACGTAGATGGATATATTCCCTACCGGTCACAGTTTCAGGCAAGGAGAGAGAGTAAGAACAACAAAAAGTTGGTCAAAGACCAGGGTCACTGATAAAGTAGCAGTGGTCACCAGAAAAAAAAAACTGGTGACAGACCAATAGAGGATCATTTTTCTTTTCTTTTTTTATTTAGACTCGTATTCTTACTGTAGGTTGCTATAAATGCAGTGAAAAAAAAACTACTCACCACAGGTATGATTACTACTGCATGCTTTTAGATATATAGGCACAACACAGAAGGATCTCTGCTCTTAGAGTCCCTCAAGCAGAAATGCATTTAAGCTAGTAAAAAAAATCTTGTGTATGTGCATATTTCAGTCACAGAAAAACAGAGGGCTTCTTGAAGCCTAACTAACCTGTCATGCTTTTTCTTGTAGGTTTCGATAGGCAGAAGAACAAAGAGGATGCGACAGACTCCAAAGATCTCAACTTGGCTCTAATATCACTGTTGGATGGCTCAACAGGAGCTCTGATATCGTATTCCCCAGAATCACGTACCAAAAGAGCGAGTAGGTCAAGAAGGAGAAGAAGATAGGTTAGAGTTTTGAAGGTTTGCTTCAAGAGTCTTACTTTTGTGTTTTTACACACATTCGACTGTTGAGCATGTCTCAATTTATAGATTGCATCTCTCGGTTTCCCTTTGGCTCAGCTTTTGCAGATAAGCTCAGCGAGCGATTATTGGAACGGGCAAAAGCAAAACAGTTAGAGATAAACGTTTCATTTGAAAACGATTTTGAAAACTTGCCAAGTGTATCCACAAACGGGCCCTGTTCGTGGATATGTCAAGATGTGTGGATTATGGCCACACACCCCAACAAAGTCTAATGCCCTATATGTTATGGAAACAATGACTTCTTGGTTTAATTGTGCAAACATATTATATATATACTTTTATTCGAGCCTTATTGAGCTCAGTAGGCCGATCAAGCTGGGATTGTTTGCTCATCCGAGCCTCAAAATCATGTACAAGCTCCACTCATTTAAGAAACAGACAAGCTCTGAGCCAAGCTTAAACGGGTCAAGCCCAAGCTAGCTCAGCTCGTTGTGCATCCCTATCACCAAGCTGAAAGGATATCATGAGTTTGAAATCTATGGGGTTTTATCTCTTGTTACGAGGTTGTTGGGTATACTCTTTGATGGGCAAAGAGGACTTGGGTTGTATTGACACCAACGGGCTCACGAGTAAGTGGAGTAGCTCAGTTTTTCCTTAAAAAAGAAATCAATGACTTCACCTACTAAGTTTCAAGATTTTGCCTCGAACAAAGAACTTAATTTACTTTACCTAGACTAAGGTTTCGGCATATCATGGGCTTAATATTGATTGATTTTTGATGAACTTGTCACTTCAAAATTACAACCCAAACATGAGCAATCTCATAGGCAAGTTCGTTACACCAATCACATGAGGAGTGGTTATGTTTTGGGGGAGAACACTTTAGAAATGTTTGCCCCTTTTAATAAGGGGCAGTACACTGGGCACCCCTTTTCAATAGGGGTTCCCTTCTTTTTTTAGGGAAGCTGCCACCATGTGGCTCCCCAGGTTGGGCAGAACACATTATATAAAGTGTTCTCTCCCAAACACTGAGTCATACAGTTTATTTGAGTGGGTCCTGTTAAAACACAGGTGTAATTGTGCATGGATGATAGGCAGTGGTTAAAGAACGATAAACAAACACGACAAAGTGCTTTACGTGGTTTGGCATTGCCTACATCCACAGGAAAAAGAGAGAGACGCCTTCTTTATTCATAGTTCTTGATCTCATTACAAATGAGAGGAAAGGTATATAGAGGGGAACGATAAGGATAAAAAATGATAGGAGTTATCGACAGAATGGGTAACGCTAATCCTGTCCAAATGACAACGCTAATCCTGTCCAAATGACAGGGCATTACCGAGAGAATGGGTAACTCCAATCCTATACAGCTGATGGGAGTTACCATGAGGATAGGTAACTCCGAACCTATCCAACCAATGAGATCCCGTGAAGGTTGTGGGTAGGAGATAACGCCCCCACTCAAGTTGGTGCGCTGATGTTAAGCAACCCCAACTTGTTGATAATGTACTGGAATTTGTCTCTGCATAAGGCCTTCGTGAAGATGTCCATGAGATGTTGATTGGTGCTGACATGGGGAGTTCATATATCCTTAGATAGGACCTTTTGCCTGATGAAATATCAGTCGACCTCTATGTGTTCTGTCCTCTCATGAAATACAGGGTTGGTTCCGATGTGTATGGCAGTTTGATTGTCCCACTTAGGTCCATCATGGTTGAATCCCATGTCATTGAGGAGAGCTTTTATCCAGACCAGCTCGTAGGGGGTGGATGTCATTGCACTATATTTTGCCTCTACACTAGAGCGTGCAACAACCGTTTGCTTTTTACTTCTCCATGTAATGAGATTACCTCATACAAAGGTCTGGATATGGACCTTCTGTCATTGGAGTCCCTTGCCTAATCGACATCGGTGTAACCAAATATGTTATAATTATCATTGCGTCTTAGGACGATCCCCTTGCCATGTGTATATTTTAGATACCGTAGCATTCGATGAGCTAGGTCCAGGTGTGATTGTCTTGAATTATGCATGAACTGACTGAGGAAGTTGACCGCATATGTAATGTTGGGCCGAGTGACAATTAGATATATCAGTCATCTGATGAGTCGTTGAAAACTCGTCACTTTTTATGGGTTCCTCTGCTTCTTTCATCATTTTTTTTTGTTCATTTCGATGGGGGCACCTGCCGGTTTGGCCCTAATATCGGAGTAAATCAATTTGAAAGCATTTATGCTTCTATCATCTGAGTTTTTAAAAGGCAATCTAGACTGTTTAGCATATTGACAGACATCGCATGATTTATAACAATTACCAAGTTCAGAAAAGAGAGATTTTAGAATACTATCAGATGGGTGAACGAGCTTGTGATGCCAAAGCTGATACAAATCGATGTCTCCTTGAGTCAGAAAGGTGCAGTTCTTGGCTTTCAAGAAGTATAAGCCAGCAGATTCACGTCCGCTGAAAGAACACATGGTCAGGGAAAAAAGTAACAGAACAATTTGAGGCCTTAGTTACCTTGCTGATAGATAACAAGTTCACAAGGAAGTGAGGAATATAGATAGCTTTTGAGGTGTTGTTTTCACTTAAAAGGAAGACGTCACTAATTCCTTGAATGGGGACTAGGGAACCATTGGCAATGTGCACAGGTTTTCTGTTGACGTTCCTCACATTTTTCAGCAACTCACGATGTCCTCTCATGTGGTCAATGGACGGTGGCCCCAGTGTCTAAAATCTAATTATGTTCTATAGTATGCATGACAGGCTAAGTGATTACCTGTGGTGTTTGCACTGGTGGATTCAGATCGATTTCTAATGGCGAGGTTTGACTTGCTCATGCATTTGAAGAGAGTTATAAGATATTTCATGGTGTTGATCTGTTTGTTTGCTTTTTGAAACCCTTGATTTTTGTCTCTATTGGGTCTACTGTGAATTTTCCAATATTTGTTTTTCACGTGACCCAATTTTTTGCAATGGGTACACCTAGGTCTTGCTTGGTTCTTATTAAGATTCAGTTTTGGCATTCTCTTTGGATTCAGCCATCGTTGTTCTTGGTTTACCTTCAGCGTTGCTTTCGAAGGCCGCTTTTTCATGGTGATCAACATTAGGTTTTGTCATGACCAGTTTGGGATCCCGGTTCATCACTTTGAGGCAAGCTTTCTGGCATTGGATGGCAGTGCAAACAGCATTGAAAGATGGCAGCAGTTGAGTCATTAGCAGTTGGCCTCTTAGAGAGTCGTAATCTTATCCCACTTCGGCTAAGAGCTTGAACACCTTGTCTTCATCAAAGTGTTTGTTGATATTGGCCACGTCGGTGGTGATCGGCCGATGCCGGGGCGAGTTCACCCCACATCCAACGTAAGGTGCTGAGATATTGGTTGAAGGATCGATATACCCTGATCAAATTATTGTTTTTGCCCCAGATCTCCTTTGCTGTCTCCGGGAATACTAAACCTTGAGTTCAAGAGCCATGACATGACTAGGTGGTTGCCCGATTCTCTACTGGTGGAACATTTTCCAAATCACAAATCCGAGCTTTGACTTGTGGCTGAGGAATAATATCGCAGCTTTAGACCACGATAGGTAGTTGGATTCGTCCAGAAGAACGGTGGTGATCCTGTGCATGGGGGCTCCTGTACCACCATCTTGGTGGTGTTTCGGTTGGGGTGCAGCTCCTTTATGATTTTCCATTGCCACAGGAATGAGAGGGTGGTGTATGTTCGCCCCCGATGATTCACTGAATCCCACGTCTGTGTTCGGGGGATCGAATGAGCGCCACGTATTCATGCACATGGGGCTCGTATTCCCGTGTATGTTGACATAACTTTGCATCGGACTCTGGTGCTGTTGCAAAGACTTAATCACCCTTACTTGCTTTTCCTGCCCTGAAATGACGGTTCGAGGAAATGACAAAAATATCCTCCATTCAAAAGTTGTGAAACGACGGGTCGATAAAAAGACAAAAAAGTCCTCCATCCAGAAAGTTTGATGTTAACCATTTAAAGTGGAGACGTTCCCTATTCATTAAACTCCTGCGCCATCTGCTGTAACAGTTGCTCCCATTATCAACCAAAACTTTGCCTTCGTCTTCAGTCTAGCTTTCCGCCTTGTTTTTTATCCTGTTGTACAACACACTGTCGCCTTCTCGTGCCTGCCTTGCGTTACAAAACATTCCAGTGTCTTCTCTTCATTTTTGCTGTCGTTAGGCATCATAGTAGAAAGCAATGATTCACAAACATTCCTTCCAGTGCCATTAAGGCAGCGTGAGTAGCTTTTCATCTCATCATGCGATCGATAAAGAAGGCATGTCGTCTTGTGTGCCATTAAGGCATTGTTTGGTTAATGTAGGTAGATCTTGTTCTTACGAAGGTTGGAAACTTATCGATATTTGTAAGACGCTGGGACCTATTGACAAGAATGCTTGTTTGCAGATGCTAGGAAGGGCCTCTACCCCATCAGGTATCCTACATTCATTCATCGTATGCATTGTATCTCAAACCGCTGTATTAGTAACAGACTCCCGTTTTTGTGAGATACATTTTTGTTAGTTAATATCGATTTGTTTGCTATTATGCTCAAGTTCTTCCTTATCGATTTGTAATTTATTGTGCGATATATTTATCGACCTTTTAGATAGTATGGTTTTGTATCGTCGAGTTGTAAGTTATTATGCTGAACTACCGTATTGATTTTCAATATCTTACACATCACTATACATACGATATTTGTAAGACGTGACCTATTGACAAGAATGCTTGTTTGCAGATGCTAGGAAGGGCCTCTACCCCATCAGGTATCCAACATTCATTCATCGTATGCATTGTATCTGAAACCGCTGTATTAGTAACAGACTCCCGTTTTTGTGAGATACATTTTTGTTAGTTAATATCGATTTGTTTGCTATTATGCTCAAGTTCTTTCTTATCGATTTGTAATTTATTGTGCGATATATTTATCGACCTTTTAGATAGTATGGTTTTGTATCGTCGAGTTGTAAGTTATTATGCTGAACTGCCGCATCGATTTTCAATATCTTACAAATCGCTATACATACATATCGTTTGTGTAAGATATTATATTTCATGTAATATGTATTTGTAAGATATTTGTACACAGACTTTGAAAACATGTGGATGCAGAAACACAGCGTTACACGAATGGCGGGGCGATTTTCGCATGCATATCGCTGCTCTCTCAGCGACTTCTATTGAACTCGCTTTAGAGACTCGTGGATATTATGAGAGCGTTATCGTCAACACACATGTACGACATGAGTATTTTATTGGCATGGTAAGCGATAAGTCGATGCTCAGTATAAGCAAACATCAAACTGCACTTGATTTGATACTGTCATGCATTAAACCGTTGCTTTGACTTGCTTAACCCTAGTGGTATCCGTTGTTATATGCATCCTGATTAAATCGTAGTAAAGCTATGCCGCTTGCTAACGCAAATTGATATATTGCTTACAAAACATTCCACTGTCTTATTTTATTTGTCGTTGTTGTTAGGCATTATCGAAGAAAGCAATGATGCACAAACATTCCAACCAGTGCCATTAAGGCAGCGTGAGTAGCTTTTCATCTCATCATGCGATCGATAAAGAAGGCATGTCGACTTGTGTGCCATTAAGGCATTGTTTGGTTAATGCAGGTAGATCTTGTTCTTACGAAGGTTGGAAACTTATCGATATTTGTAAGACGCTGGGACCTATTGACAAGAATGCTTGTTTGCAGATGCTAGGAAGGGCCTCTACCCCATCAGGTATCCTACATTCATTTATCGTATGCATTGTATCTCAAACCGCTGTATTAGTAACAGACTCCCGTTTTGTTAGTTAATAGTGATTTGTTTGCTATTTTGCTGCAAAACACAAATTGATATATTGCTTAAAACATTGGTGAGCTTATCATCAGGTTGTAATAAAGATGATGTAGCTGAATCCATCGAAAGATCTAGAGAATTGAATATCTATACTTATGACGCAACTGAAGTATTGAACATCTGCACTAACAATGCACATGAAAAGAAGGGTGCAGGCATTAGACCCACTCTTGACTTGAATGTTCCAGCGGAAGAAATGCAATTCAATGATGAGTTAGACTACCATGACAGTGCACATAATAAAAGTGTAGGCCCCGAGAATGTACACGGAAGTACACTTGACTTGAATGTTCCAGGAGAAGAAATGCAATTCAATAATGAGGTAGATTTTGATGACAGTGCACATAATAAAAGTGTAGGCCCCGGGAATGTACACGGAAGTACACTTGACTTGAATGTTCTAGGAGAAGAAATGCAATTCAATAATGAGGTAGATTTTGATACCGTAGGAACTGGGAATGTACATGGAATTACACGTGACTATGTTCCTGTAGAAGGAATGCAGTTTAATAACGAGGAAGATGCATATAAATTTTATAATGATTATGCCTTAAAAGTTGGCTTCAGTGTGAGAAGGTTTTCTTGGTCAAAAAAATGCACAGGGTGTCTTGGTTAGAAAGATATATGTATGTTCCAAGCAAGGTTGGAAGAAATCAATGGGAAATCCAACAATGAGCATGCCAGAATCAAGATGTGGATGTCAGACGAGATTTATTTTGAGAAGACATCTGAATGGAAAATTTGTCGTGCGTACTTTAATCAGTGATCATAATCATGATTTATCTGCATCATTATGACTGCTATGCTAAGGTCACATCGTAAAGTAACTGTAGTGCATGTTGCAATGGCTGAAATAGCCGATAGCGCCGGCATTGCACCAAGGAAGACATACAATTTGTTTACCCGCATAGATGGTGGTCGCGAAAATGTGTCATTCACTGCTTAAATCGATAGATAGCGATTTTTTGCTTCTGCAGGAAGTCGATCGATGACATCACTGTATGGCGATTTGTGATTATCGTTGATTAGCGATATGTGGCATCGCAGCGAAGTGATTTGAGTGTATTGTTCGAATGTCGATCAAAGCGGGATGACAAAGGTTGTTCAAGTAAACTTTTTTCGGCCAATGAGCAAGGTTGCGTTCCATTTTATGATCTAAGTATGCTATCACCTGCGCGGTTGAAAGCCTACTTGGATCATAAAATGAAGCGCAACCTTGGTCAATGCCCCAAAAAAGCTTACTTGAACAACCATTGTCATTGCGCTTAGATCGACAGTCGAACAATACCCTCAAATCGCTATGTTGCGCTGCCACATATCGCCATACAGTGATGTCATCGATCGACTTCATGTAGAAGCAAAAATCGCTATCTATCGATTTAAGCAAATCCAACCACGAACTGCAAGTCGTCAGTGACAAATGACTATAAAAGCAAAAACATACCCAGCATTGTGGAGATCGAGGCATGCAAAGAGGCATGACAACTAAATTAATTGCCTACACGAGATTCTTGTGACACCTCCAATTGCCTTTTAAAATCATTATTGTTATCCTATGAAATGTTGTATCCATATATTATAAATAAAAGGCTACTCAATGTGTCTTTTCTCTTTCTCACTTCATTTCTTAAGAGGTAAGTCAACCTCTTCATCTGGTACAGGGGGAACATTGCTCGCTTTAACAGTCGAAGTGCAAGTGTGAGTGGTACATCACAATTTCTCACAATCGATATGTGGTTCAACCCGTGGGTTTTTTTTTAGATCCGTGGGGTTATTATGAACAAACGTTTACTATCAATTTATACTAGTATCGTTTAACACCGCAAATCGGCGTTGACTAACACCCTTTACAAAGGCCGAGTATTGCTGCACAAATCGCTATTCAACGATAACCACAAATCGCCATGCAGCGCATATGAAGTCGAATTACTCAGTTACAACGGATAACAATAAATGTTTGATTTATCGTACAGTATTCATTGATCATGTTGGTTGAGCAGTACATCTTTTAGGTCATAAATAGTCGCACGAGTACTAGAAGCTGTGTTTGTCTTCTACTTCGTGAACCAGCAACAATCAAACAGACGGTTCCTTCATACATACAAACTTACACAGACGAAGATAGCTGCACGATCAACAATGGCGAATCATGGGTATATTGTCTACACATCGTCTACATTTTCATCAAAATCCGTCTGTTTCATGCCGTTTTTTGCGATTTGTGTTTTGTGTACTGTATAATGTATTTTCAATATCGTTCGTTGCAATGTCCACATTCATTTCAGTCGAACATCCACCGACGAAGTTGGGCGAAAACTTAGTCAATCACTCCTGGAGGACATCAACAGAATGCAGAGTGAATTCGCACAATACAACATGATCAGTAATTTTGTTAGTATGAAACTAGTAGCAGTTGTCTATATACGTAAGTCATGTGTACGTCCGTTAACAACAACATATTTGCTGCAAACAGACTATATCTGATTTCGTCAGTTATATTAAAAGCAGCGCAATAAGCCAGACTATATGCATCGTAAGCCCGTATTTCATGGTATATCGGTTTTATTTTATGTTGTTTTCCATTATTGATTTATTCCAATTGATTCCTATGTTATCGTTAGTGTTAGCAATGTTTGGGTTTGCAGACTATCTTACGCTGTTTGTCATACTCTAGTGGATTTCAAGATGGCATACCTTATTGGGTTAACGGTAATCACTGCAGAGACCCTTTGTCAAGTGAAAAGGTAAGCAAACAAACCTAGAGTGCAATATTACAGCATAACAAGTGCTAACATCAATTTTTCGATCTATTTGCAGATATTGATTCCTACACTATGGCAATCTGAAAAGCATTGGGTCTTATACGTGATGGATTTACGCGAAAAACAACTATGGTGTTACAATTCGTTGGAAGCTGACAGTGGTTTACGGCTAGACATTTCCCATCTCGTAAGTTTCAATATCTATGTGAGGAACAAGTCGTGTACTGGGGTCATGAATTTACTGTCGGTCGCATTATTCTCAGATCAGTTTCCTCAAAGCCATTTTGGGAGTCGATGCTAGCGAGTGGATCTATCGCACGACATACAATGCTCCTTTACAAGATAATGGCGTTGATTGCAGGGTATTTGTAATGAAGTACATTGAAGCAATATACAATGGTGCAGAACCCTTATTCGATGTTGTATGCCATTTCTTCGCCTCTGTTATTGGGGATTAAGTGCATGTCTATTGCTTCTACTTTACAATCTGTTTTTGCAGGTTGATATACCCGTATTCCGCGAAGAACTCTGCAAAAAATTGACGTCCTTTCTAATTGCGGAGGAGAAAGTGAAGGATGCCTCACGAGCATCTAAAAGGCTTACAATTGATAAAAGATGTGCGCTCAACCAGCGTGGTTGACAGTCGCTGAGTGAGACTGCGATGTATTTTAATGAGAAAAAAACTTCTACTGTTCGAAATGATAATATTCAACATCGCTATGAAATGTTTTATGCTTAAACATCGCTTTATTGCTGGCATATGAAAAAAGTGGTGAATAACAGCCATTAATGTAGCTTTCGTATTTTACGAATAGTACGAAGCGATACGCTTAGTGGTCTACCGTCAACTACACTGCTACCACCATGAAGACTTGTCGGTGTGAATATTATCGATTTGTCGGTTCATTATTCGCGAAGCAAAGTGGAAGTGTGTGTTGTGTCAATCAAATATTGATGAAACGTCCTATCACCCTCCGTCAGTTTTCAAGTATATACATCAGTTTCATTAAACCAAAAGCAAATCTTCAGTAAAAATGCACTCCGCATTAATGAAATTAAACAATGTGGGGGCTATTCCAAATATTAATCAATGCGATTGGACCAAATTTTTCGATCTCAAATAAATCCAAAAGTACGTCCAGACGTGTCCCAAGAAATTGCCTTAGGCGTATCTTACCGTAGGTTCAGCAATACAGCGATTTCTGATTACGATTTACATTTCGTAGAACACCCGTCACCGGAACGAGATGAACACCCGTCACCGGAACGACGACTGTGCTGAGACCTCCTCGCTAGGGAGAGGAAGACAACGTGGTGGAGCTTCTGCTGGCCATCCTCAGCGCGACTACACCGACTGGGTTGCTGTTGAGGAGGAGGGTGAGAACGGTGATGGCGGAGAGGAAGACAACATATTTTGTCTGTCGTTCTTTTTAAACTTAATCAATTGTTCGCATATTTCGTCGCGTATTTCCGGCATAATATCCTGCAACAAAATATGTAATGTGAAACGAATATATAACAGGAATAAACAATAACATCAGATACAAAGCTCATACAGCGTAGAAAGTAACATCTATTCCATTGTATATTGCTTCAATATGCTTCATTACGAATATGCCACAATCGACCCCATTACTTTGTAAAGGAGCATCGTCAACACAGAGCAACATCCACTCGGTAATGTCGACACCCATAGCCTCGTTAAGGAATCCCGCCTGTGATAAAGGGATAATATATTACACTCTAGTCCACCTCGAATAGCTACGATTCACCTATGGCCACAATCTTACCAAATGCATAGCGTCACGTTATATGCCACTGTGGCAGTCCAATGAGTTGTAGCACCATAGTTGTTTTTCCAGAAAATTCATCTCGTATAGGACCCAACGGTCGAGATTTTGTCAGAGTGTAGGAAGTAAAATCTGGGAATCGAAAAAATAATTTTTCATTCCAGAGACATATCGTGATGGGGATGTTACGACTAAACCTTTGAGAAAAGGTTTGTTCACTTACCTTTCCAAATTTCGAAATGTCTAGGCACTCATCATCGCTGTTCCAACAAGGTACTGTATCTTTGAATCCAATGTTGTATGGCTTTCGCCGGACGTACATCTGTTCCACGAAATAGTAAGATTTAACCATCAAGAAACTTTAGTACGTAATAAAAACAAACAAAACAACAGCGGAACAGCCATACCATGAAATAAGGGGTGATGATGCGTATTATATTGCTCGTTGGCTTGCTCTAGATGTAATTGACAAAATCACACATTGTCTGGTTGCACAAATTTATGAACTTCAAAACATACAAACCAGAACGACCTAGAAATTGATAGTGGTTAAATACTTACAAAATTACTGATAGTGTTCCCAACTGCAAATTCATCTTGCATCTGCTCGATGTCATCTACTGACTCGTCAGGGCGTTGCCGCTCAACCTTGCCTGTGGATGTTGAACTGTGTGCACCATGAGCGTGGTATTCAGGATTCGACATTAAAATTATTGTCTACAGTAAACAACAATAGTCCAAATATGACATGAAAAGGCAAATGTTGACTAAACCGCTCAGGCGTTTCAAAAAATATACGTCTTAAGCGCTAATGCTGGTAATGTGGATGTGGTTGTGTTCTTCTTCGGCGCCGTGTCTGGCCGTTTTGCTCCCATCGTCCTCTTCGTTGCCGTTGTGCCTGGTTGTTTTGCTCCCATCGTCCTCTCCGTTGGTGTCGTGCCTGGTCGTTTTGCTCCCACCGTCCTCTCCGTTGCCCCCGTGCCCGGTCGTAGTGCTCCCATCGTTTTGGCGCCGTGCCGGGTCGTATTGGCCCCGTAGTCGTCTTCTTGGACGTCATGGCTGGTCGTACTGCTCCGATTGTCCCCTTCTTCGGTGCCATGCCTGGACGGAGATATCGATGGCACCTTTGCAACGCAGATACAGAAACGCCGTCCTCAGTCAAATACAAAGGTAAAGTCCTTTTTCGAAAACGCCACCCTTTTTCGAAAACAATCCGCTAATTAAATGATTGCGTTTTAAATAAATAAAAATACATCGTTTCGCATGCCGCCCTTTTTCCGATAGTCGCTGCGAAATTAAATGATTGCTTTCGAAGTATTTAAAAATATGTCTTTCCACAAACCGTCCTTTTTTTGATAGAAATAATTAAAAATACGTTGTCTCACATGCCGGACATTTTCGGAAAACAACCCGCTAATTAAATGATTGTGTTTTAAATAAATAAAAATACGTCTTTTCGCATGCCGCCCTATTTTCAATAGCCGCCGCCAAATTAAATGATTGCTTTCGAAAATTTTAAAAATACTTCTTTCCACAAACCGCCCTTTTTCGATAGAAATAATTAAAAATACGTCGTCTCGCATGCCGAACTTTTTCGGAAACACCCCCGAAATTTAATTATTCACTTTTAAATAATAAAAACCCCGTCGTTTGTCGGTCGCATTATAACAAGCTTTTGGGTATGAATAATCTTTCACGATTATTCTATTGATTATCGTATATGGATACATCGATATATTCATGCAACGACAAACCCTTTTCTTATCGCTATTGACTGTTATCATTTACGCCGTCAGAACTCGTTAAATTATTATTCAAGGCTTACATCGCCAATCCTTATTGCGATATTCTTTCGAGGCGGAGACAAATACAACAATTGCTAAACAGAAATGATATATCTTAGCGATGCTAGAGAGGTTAGACAATGCACGATTTTTGAACAAACATCTATTTTCGATTAAAGTTTATTTATTACAGAAATCCACAGACGAAAAGATCTAATAAAAAAGAATTAAACAATAAAAGAATGTCACGTTACTACAACTCATTATACAATTACAACAAAAACCTAGCGTGATAAAAATGAAAAACTACGATTTATTCCGAGGCACTTGACGAATCAGATGAAATATCATAGACTTGTCTCTCACTTTTTATTTGTGCACTGTCTATCCTGCGTGGCATCTTCGTTGCGAGACCTTTGATTCCCCACTGAGTTCAATTGAATCCTCATAGTGCTTACTTCTGCCCTTAATTTCTTATTCTCCCTCTCCATAACTTCGAACCTTGAGGCAGAGACAATGTTCTCTTTTAGTGCAAGTGTTCGCTCTTCCTCGCGCTTTGTTACTGAGGGACCAGTCGTAGTAACCGGAGAAAGACGACGTTTTGGTTGTAGAGGCTGGGCTGCAACATGAGAAGGGGCAGTTGGGAGGCATGGGTTCACAATTTTTTCAATCTTCCGATTTCGCCGCATTGGTTCCCAATACCTTTCGAAATAGAAGGGATCAAATTGTCGTCCTTTATGTGGTTTCGAAATAGAAGGGATCAAACCACCTGAGTTCCAATTTAATAATTCGTCCCTGTAGCGATCGGGCCAATTAACGTTCCTGCCACCACCAGTATTCATCTTCCTTCTCACTTCCAAAGGCTTATTTGGGATAGACTGCCCCAAGCCAGATTGTAGAAGAACTCGACTACCTTGCTGCAACTCGGCTTCAAAATTGCAGAATAGCCACAAATCGCGGTAAGACAATCTAGCAGCCACCGCAACAACGTCTTTATCATCGTCCTCCCCATCTCCATAAGGTCTCCACAAAACCTGTACATTGGTAATTCTTTTTAATAACGAATGACAAATATATTAACATTTATTTACGCATGATATGGCAACAACGATATGTACTACGGAAGACAATCTTGTAGCGATGGATACTTAAGAATGCTGAACATTACAACGATTTATAATACTCAATGGTAAATGTTGTCGCGATTGTAAACAATTTTAGAACGTTTACCTCATTTAGTTGCAACCCATCTAAAATGGACTTAGCATTATAAACTGCGACGTTTATTCTAGCCCAACGACCGATATTTGGAAAACCACAAATCGGAGGGCCACAACGAGGACGCAATGGGATAATATGTTCCAACGCCCAAGCCTAACAAAAACAATATTATTAGTAACACCACAACTTGCAATGAGATTGTTCTACAATTAGTAAGTATGTAATCAACAAATACCTGAATAAATGGCCAAAATCCACCAGTTGTTTTCGTACCGTTACTCGCACGGTGGAGTTGACTGTACAAGTGTGCGAGCATAGCGGCACCCCAGGCATAGTTGTCTACTTCGTCTAAGTCTGCCAGGTACTGCAGCCACATGGAACTTATTCTCGAACCAGAACAATCGGAAAATAATGTAAGACCAAAAAAATATAGAAGGAAGTCGCGCAACTCTTGGTCAGCTATTTCAGATGCACAAGTAGCGGAGTGACCTTCCCATTTATTACAAAAAAATGAGACCTTCATTGATGTGGAATTTATTCCACCAGAAATACATTGACTTCATTCGTCCATCGACATTCCTAACAAGGCCGTGCATTTCTTCCTTGCGTTATAGTTTGAATGCCGTAACAGGACAGCACTGCCATCGCACTTAAGGCCAGTGATCCTCGCCACATCTTCTAGAGTCATGGTGATCTCAAAAGAATCAAACTGGAATGTGTTCGTCTTATCATTCCATTTATTTACCAGGTGGGTCATGGTATTCCAGCAAGTTTCAAAATATTGCTGGTCCAAAAGGCCACCGAAATGCATATTTCATAATCGGTCCTTCTGATATGCACTCAGCTGACCATACCACAACAGAACTACAGGCCATTGACACCGACCTCCGAGCTTTTCACCTAGTGCTCTACTTCTCCTGTGAACTCCCTGTAACACAAAATAACATATTATTCCTACCAATTGTAATTTAGTTCCATTTGTACTTATAAATATTATTCTACTAACCGCTATAAATAATATTGGTTGCAGACAGACTATCACAGTAATCGCTATACAAATTAATACCTAACACAGTAATCGCTATACCAAAATCGCTAAACATGTTATTAAATCTTCACAGACAGAACGGATATATTTACCTTCGTCGCTATTTTCTGTTGTTTTTCATCCAACCTGGGACTTTCTGGTGAGTCCACTGCCTCCAATTGCATTTCAATCTCCATCTTTACCGGCTCCACCATCGCATGCCTTTCTCTCACCTTCCTTTTCTCGCCCTCCTTCTCCATCCTTTCTCTATCCTTCCTTTTCTCATCCTCCTTCTCCTTCTTTTCTCTCTCCCTTTTCTCCGCCTCCTTCTTCTGCTTCCTTTCTCTCTTCCTATTCTCCTCCTCCTTCTTCTCCTTCCTTTCTCTTTCCCTTTTCTCCTCTTCCTTCACCTGCTTCCTTTCTCTTGCCCTTTTCTCCTCCTCCTCCTTCTGCTTCCTTTCTCTCTCCCTATTCTCCTCCTCCTTTTTATCGTTCCTTTCTCTCTCCCTTTTCTCCTCTTCCTTCCTCTGCTTCCTTTCTCTCTCCCTTTTCTCCTCCTGCATCCTTTCTCTCTCCTTTTTCGCCTCCTCCTCCTTCTCCTTCATTTCTCTTTGCTTTTTCTCCTTATCCTTCCGCTTCATTTCTCTCTCCCTTTTCGCCTCTTCCTTCTGCTTCTTCCTTAACATTTCTTGCACTTCCTCCTGCTGCTTCTTCCTTTCCCTTTCCTTTTCTTCCTCCTCCTTATCCTTCCGTCGCCTTTCTTTCTCTTACAGTTCTTGTTTCCTTCTTTCCTGGAATTCTTCCTCCTGCTTCTTCCTTTCTCTTTCCTTTTCTTCTGCCTCCTCCTTCTCCTTCTGTTGCCTTTCCTTCTTTTCCTCATTCTCCTTCTCCTGCCTTTGCATTTCCTTAGCTTCCTCAAACTCCTTCTCCCTCATTCGCCTTTCCTTTTCTTCCTCATATTGAGGAATATTTTGTTCCTTCTTTTCCTCCACCTTATTCATTTGCCTTCGCCTCTCTTCCAACTTCTTCAGTAGCCATGCCTTGTTAAACATTGCACTGCGCTCCAAGTCTCTCCTCTTACATTGTGCCGCAGTTTCATCCACTAAATAGCTAACATAACTTTGATATTGCTCCTCATTCTTCTTCATCTTTTCCCTCGCCTGTGCGTCAATCCACAGCCTTCTTTTCAAATTCTCAGCAATATTTCTTGCCTTTGCCTTCTCTTCGTCATCCTTGTTCTGCATCTTTCGTAATTCAGAGTTCTTCCTTTGATCCGCAGCCTCGAAATCTGATGGATAATCCTCCGCATAATACGATTCCAAGGCTTTTTCCCTATTTTTATCGTTCTAAATCTTAAGTATATTTTGGTATCTTTCAAAAACCTTAGATAGATGGGACTGGCGGATCACTTCTCTAATAGACAACCCATAGAACGACGGGGTATCTCTAATCTGATGAGGCGCAGACATTGTTAACCTGCACAACACATTACACGATCATCATGATTAGAAATCGTCGGAATATTTGGGTTCATAAGAAACAAATCGTTGTATAAGAAGCAAAGTTCAGATTGAAGAAAGAAACCTTACACGAAACTCACCGAAACGATGGGAATTTGGATATTCTAACTGTAGAGTAAGCAGTGGTAAGACGGAAACAGATGCTCTGGAACAAAGGGAAAGGATGCTCCGACGACTCCAGATGAAAGCAAAAAATCTCCGATAGAGTGCTTAGAGCGAGAATGGATTGTTTTGAACTATTTGAATCCTACAACATAACGCTTGCTACATACGCAAACTCTGCGGAACGTTTTGGCGCGATAACGATGGAGGGCAGTTTTGTCCTTTTCACGAACCGACGGTTCAGTTTTTTAGAAGGAGGGCATTTATGTCCGTTCGAGGAAGATGAAGCGAATGGCGGTAAAGGGTACTTAAGTCTTTGTTGCGACACCAAATTACGATGCAGTATGATGCGGACTGTCATCGGGAACCATGCCGGTCTCGATCGTATACGTGGCGCTATTTGGAAGCCCCGAACATGAGATCTCAGTACCGGACCTGTTGGGGGGGGGGGGGGGGGGGGGACATGTAACCTGCTTTGCAGAGGAATAGATGAGGCTGGGACGTTGATGATGTGTCCTTACCTGACCGGACTCAGATCGTGATGACGTCGACGATGAGAAGTTGGAGTCTGCTCTGATATATATGCAACTGTGCATTGACGATAGGCAGTGGTTAAAAAATGATAAGAAATTACGACAAATTGTTTTGCGTGGTTAGGCATTGCCTACATCTACGGGGAAAAGAGACGTCTTCTTCATTCATAGTTTGTCTCGTTACAAATGAGAGGAGAGATATATATTGGGAACGATGAGGATAAAAAATGACAGGGAGTTACCGAGAGAATGGGTAACTCTGAACCTATCCAAATGACAGGGCGTTACCCAGAGAGTGAGTAACTCCGACCCTACCCATGGAAGTTACCGTGAGGGTAGGTAACTCCGACCCTAACATACCGGTGAGATACCTTGAAGGCCGTGGGTAGGAGATAACAGGGCCTGCGCTGAGGTGTTGTGGGGCCATGCAATGCTGCCAAATGATTGGTCATTATGATCTTGCAGATAACATCGCTGATGTTTGGATCCCGTTACATTTTTACTATTGTTAGGTCAGATCTGTGTTTGGGCATCCAACCACCAGAGTTGAATTTTCAGATATGGACCTATAAAAAACCATCTCCAACATTATTTGGGGTCGACCCGAAGCCCACTTCAGCAATATATACTCATGCTGGACTTGAGCTAAGCTTTTTGTCAGGAATACTACTTGACCCAAGCTTCCTACTTGTTTTATTTGTATTTCAAAGTAAAAAAATGTATATTTTAAATGCTTTTTGGATTAAATGGGTCAGGTTTGGGATCCACCTCTTTAACCAAACATAACTCCCAACCGGCTGCATGTTAGAGTTCACCCTAATGGGTTGGATATCCGGCTTGTGAACAGCCCTACGTGTACATTTCAATACATTTTTTGGTATCCGACAGGGTGAACATTAGCAGCATCCAAAAGTTAAGTTCTATCTGCCAGTCGTAAGGAAAAAAATGCTGCTTCTCTAATTAACCAAAAATATGGTGGAGATTTCAGGGAGAACGTGTACAGAACTTTACACTTTGCAGCAGATTGATGTTGGGACTTGATTTCTAAGCTAAAGTTCAGCCAGTGACTCATTTTAATTTAGGAATGCATCCTTCTCGAATAAAGTTTTCAATTGTCAGCAAGCAAAGTTATTTGAGCGCTCTGTTTCGACCAAAACACAAGTGAACTATGAAGCCACGAGCTAAAAGCTGGGCTTACAGCTATTTCTAAGAATAATTTATTTCAATCTGTTGTTGTCAAGCCAAGGCTTCCAAACGAATTTTCTGACTAATTCAAATAAGCAAACTTTTTATTTACAGATAACAATTAGGAAAACAGATGTTTCTCTTGGACTCTCTATATTCAATGCACATTATAAAATAAAGAAATAACATTCTTTCATATATTACTTACTATATTTATCCCTTTCACACAATCAATTATGAAAGTAACCCTGGGAGATATACTGAAGTTGAACTTGTACACTTACTAACCTAGAGTTTATATATGGTTGCATTATTTATTCCATTGAGTATATATGCATTTTAGTGGGAATAAATATCATTTAGGAATAACATGTCAATTATGGTCATGTAGAGAACAACTGATCATCGGTCATATTCAATGGCCACCGCATCTCACTTGGGAACTATGAGATATGTGAGAGTGGGCCCATGCACTCCGCGATCAGGTGAGATGTGCAGTGGTGACGGAACATAAGGTCATAGACAGTAACGGCTCTCCTATAAGCAAAGCAAGGAGACTAGAGACCATCTCATGTCACGACAACCATATCAAACTAAGTTGGAATATGTGTTGTGACCTTGTGTCCATATACATCAAATAGCTCAACTATAGGATCTGTATTTTCATCAAAAGTTATTAATGTATTCATTGTCCTACTCTCTCTCTCTCTCTCTCTCTCTCTCTCTGGATTCAGATCATCAATTCAGTAAAGATGAGTTGGATCCAAATCCAACTCATCAGACCCGATTCGGGATGCGATACCTTGTAGATCCAATGACATGCATGACTATCCGAGTTTAATTGGATCTCTTTGAAATAAAATCCCTTTTGATTATCGTATTTCAATTTTTGAGATGTTTGCTTTTATCTTCTCAGAAATTGCATTTTTATTTTCGATTCTATTTTGTCAAGTTAAGGAATCATTTTTTTTATTTTTCTTTCTTTATCTTTTTTTATTTTTATAGGTGTCAGATTCTACAGATCCGGATAGTTCTAGTGCCATGTAGGATCACTTTTGAGACACTAGAGAGTGCACGGGGTTATCGGATAGATTTTTATTTTTCTCAATTTTATTTTAATCTAAAAATTATTTATATTTTTTTTGTGATCCATTTGAGGCATTGGATCTTTCCCAAGAACCAATACCTCAAATCCGGGTCCATATTTGTACCCTCACAGCTGGTCCAATATGGACCTAGTCAATTAACATTTGAATGGGTTTTGATCAGCCATGTCATTCAACATTCATTGGGCGTGAAAAAGGTGTTGCCCACCTATCCTATCAGTTGGTGTATAGCGTGATTGGGTCGGTTTGAGGTGCAATGAGAGATGGAACTTGTTTGAAATAAGCTCTCTCATTGGCCTCAAGGGAGGTTGCCTCTCACCTGGCCAATGAGAGGCCATGTTGCCTTTTGAACCCTTTAAATACTCTCCTAAAAATTCGTATAGGGGCTGGCTCTTGTTTTTGTTTTTGTTTTTTGAAATGAAGAAAAAATACTAGAAGAAAAATGGTTGGAAGGAGTGTTTGAAAAGGGAAGAAGACTGGTTCGTTTAGAGGAAGAAGAAAAGGCATGTGAAAGCTCTTTTAGTTTGTGGTTTGTGTTATGAAGTTCTCGTCCCCATAGTGTGCTTTTTGGTCTTGCTATTTGTGGGCAATGACGTGAAGTCCTGGTGCTATTATTTGTGCATGTGAAGCTGAGTCATCGATCATTGTGATCGTCCATTGTGGTTGTTGATAACTGTGTCCGATCTAGCCCAAAAAAAATATTATTTTTCTACAACTTTCTGTAGCATTAGTCTGAAATCTTATGATTAATACCTTGTGATGATTAATCTCAGATCTAAACTTGCGTTAGTGCGATTGAATGACTGTTATGCATATTATTGTTTAGTTGAAATTTGAAAGTCTTATTTCATCTTTGTTGTCTCGATTTCTAAACTATTTGCTTCGATAATTTTGTTTCTAATCAGAAATTGAAAGCAAGAGAAAGTCAATTTTTATTCAAGGTAAAAGAGTTTTAAAAGTGATTTTGAATGCAGGTTGAACTCTGATAAAATCTAATTTCATTCTAAACGAAATCATTTTATATTGTCGGGTTTGTGTATCCCGTGGATGAGAGTGGCCAAGCCCTCTGATAGAGTTTTGTGTTTTGCTATGTTCTCCTAATTGGTTGAACAGAAAGTTATGAATCTTATCTTGTTGTAAAGCTAACATCCTGCTCTCTAACTTTCATGTTTATCATATTTTATGAATCCATTTTGTTGCTAGTTTAAAAAGTCTGGCAATCTCTGCTACTTGATTGATATCTAAGTTTATATACTGTGTTTTACATTTCCTGACAGTGTTTTGTGTTTGAAGCATATCTCTGTCAATACTGATTTGTTTGTTACTCTTTTTGCCATTTTGGAAAGACAACTCATGAACTCACAACTTTTATGTTTTTAGCAGTTCAAGAATCATCCATTTGTGACTTCATATTTGAGCTTGTTTTCTGCATGTTAATCTCTCAAATCATTATTTTATTTAGTTTAACTCAAAAAATACTTCAACGTATTTTGAGTATAACTTTATATGTATTTAACCAAAAATTCCAATTTTTTATTCTTTGGAAATGTAAGATCATTCTGAACAAGTTTCATGTTTTGAGTTTCAACATATTCATCATTATGAGGTTTCAAAATTTCTCCCAAAACTAACCATCTGTCCCTTGGCTGGAAGACAGGCGCCTTGCTTGTCCTGTTCGTGAAGTTTTGGACAAAATTCTTCCATTGTTCCTTGTCCGGTGTGTTCTCACCCATTCCGGGTCTGTTGGGGTTCTATTTTTCATTTCTGTGTTGGACAAGTCTGCTAAGTTCAAATAGAACCAAGTCATTCTACTTGGTTTATGAGAGTTGATTAGTAGCTTCCAGTTTAGAGCCCATAATAACTTATTCGATAAAAGTTTCATAATTGGGTCATCCAAGAACCAAAATTCATGTTCTTTGGATCATTGGAAAGGTGTCTTCAATACACATCTTTCTTGTGTTAGTCCCATTGTTTGTTTCAGAGTGCTTCTGCCACTAAATAGAATCCAAGTGAGCCTTGTTCATACTCCTCCTTTATAATACATACTTCTGTGCGTTGAGATCAATTCGGATCTTGGATTGTGGTTCAGCTTCCTCACCAACTTCGCATTGTTTGGTACTAGAGCAGGTTGTCGGGTTTCTTAATCTGACACAATTCATGTTCTCGGTGTTAGGCATTTTTATATTTTTTTTTAGAGTTGTCTCAATGTTTGCGAATGGGTGGTAGAGGTCGTACTGAGCCCAACTTACAAAATGAAAATAGAAACCTAAAATATGAAAATCGTGAATTGCGGTGACAAGTCAAAGACTTAAATAGGATAATAGAAGAAATGTCTAGAGAGAGAGAATGGCGATCTGAACAGAGTATGCATGGATCCTAAGGTGGCTTCAACACTAGTTTTGATTATTCTGATAATGAATAACATCATAAACATACCAACTCAGTTCAAAACTAGAGTCAATTTGGGCGATCAAGCTGAGAATCGAGACTTAGGTTTGAAATTCTTGAATTCATGGGGTCCAGTACTTTTGAAGAGTTTTTAGACTGGATTAGCGAAGTTAAGAAGATTCTCAAAATTTAAAGAAGTCCCAGAAGAGAAGCGAGTAGGGTTAGTTGCTTTCAGACTAAAAGGTCGAGCTGCAACTTGGTGGAGGCAGCTCAAACAAACTCGTAGACATCAAGGTCGAGCACCAATCGAATATTGGAAGCATATGGAACATAAGCTTTGTGCAGAATTCTTACCTCTCAATTATCATAGGGAACTTTATCAAAAATACCAAAGTCTAAAATAGGGTACAAGGTTTGTCGACCAGTACACTGATGAGTTTCATGATTTGATCGCTTGAAACGATATTCGAGAAAGTGAAGAACAATTAGTGTCAAAATACATTGGTGGGCTAAACTTTCATCTCCAAGACATGTTGAACTTTGTGGAATGTTGGACTGTGTCAAAGGTTCATCTAAGAGCACATCAGTGGGAGAAGTCTTCCCAAAGGAAGTCTTTAACTAAGGTTGGTCAGCTGGTTAAGACTAATATATGGGCTCCAATGACCTCGAATGGTATAATTGTCCACCCCCACCGGCACCCCAATGCTACTTAGCCTAGGTTAGCAACTCATAATGCACCAATGTCATCCCAATCTAGGTCATCTAATTCTGGTACCCTCATTAAATGCTACACGTGTGGAAAACCATGTCATAAATCCACAGAATGTCATAGAAAAGCGTTATTTACCGAAGGCAATTATGAAGTAGAAAAAATTGAAGAGGATGAGGACGTGAATGTGTTTTTGCTAGAATTTGATCCTGTTTATGACCCAGACAATAAAGATTTTGAAGAAAAAATTGAAGAGGATGAGAACGTGAATGTGTTTTTGCTTGATAGAGGAGAAGCACTCATCTCAAGAAGAGTGTGTTTAGCACCTCGACAAGAAGTGAGTAACAGATGGCTTAGGACACACATATTTGAGTGAGCTTGTACTATTGATGGTAAGGTTTGTAGGTTTATCATTGATTCAGGATGTTGAAAAAATATTATATTTATAGAAGTTGTGTCAATATTATATCCCAGACCCTATCAAATGTCGTGGCTGCAAAAGAGCATTGATGTTCAAGTTGACCAATAGTGATTGGTCAATTTCTCTATAGAAAATACCTACTTTGACTAGGTTTAGTGTGATGTGCTTCCCTTGGATGCAAGCCATTTGATTTTATGAAGACTGTGACAGTATGATCGAAATGTCATGCATAATGGTAAGACCGACATTTATTCCTTCACTTTTGAGGGAAAGAAGATACAATTGCTTCCTTCTAAAGATTTATCATCGTTATCTTCAGCCTCATCATCAGTTGTACAATCCACTTTTACATCTCCATCTCTATCTGCCATCCCCATCTCCCCCAATACTTCAATTAAGAGTCCAGCATCTCAAGTAAAAGTGTCTAGCGTGTTCATGGCCAAGCATGAACTTCAGGATCAACCTACATCTAATACTATTACAAAGGAATCTCTTGCAGACCCTTCCTATGAAGTTTTTGGTGATCCAATATTCAACGGGGTTGATGATGAAAATGAAGAGAAACCTATCCTCGATAAAGCGTTCAATGAGTTGTCCCAAATTTCTTCACTTTTTAACATAGATTATCATAAAGAACTTTCTTATATCGATTTTGACAGCCCTTTGTTCGTTGAGAATCCCAAAGGTTATCTATCCTTGTTCGAAGATAAATTCATCTTTGACAATTTGATCTATGAAGATGATAAAAACATCGAAGATGAAGAATCATTTGAATGTGAGGATGTCGACAATGACCTCATGCATGTCATTAATAACCCTATCTTCGAGCAAAATATAAGAATTAAAAAGATGGATTTCAATATTGGGGATCAACAAGAAACGTATGTCATTGAAAGGTTACAAGCTCAAAATAAAAGTTTTCTTGTTGAGTTGTTAGAAAATTTTGAGACTCATCTTAGTCTTGAATATGAGTCGAACACATTAGGACTGGCAAGCATGAAAGCCCCAAAATTTTTTTGGGATTATCCAGTTTTTGTTGATAACATTGCTTCTATATCTTTGTCAAATTTTGATAATAAGTTTGCACTATTGTTATATTGTGTTGCTTATTTTCAAAGTGAATTGTCTTATGATTGTCAAGTTCTTTGTGCAAAATTTGATATTTTAAATAGCATGATACATAGACAATTTTTATATACTGTTGATTCAAATTTTGTTGCAATCATTTGAGATCTTATGCAAGGTAAAGTTACTAAATACCATGTCTTAGATAAATTAGTACCTCAAGACAAACTTTATGAATTGAATTGTGAAAAGCTTAGTAATGCATCTAACTTTTTGGATGAGTGGATGTATTTACATGAATATGTGCATGAATATCCACTTTATTTTGGAGTATCTTATCCAAATTTTGTTGCATTCATGCTCAACCAAATTTTATGAAATTTACTTTGCATGCATGATTATTGTTACACATATTTGATTTTGTTTGCATTGCATAACTTATCTCTTGTTCCTGGGAACAAATTCTGCGTTGATTTTATTTTGAATCGTTGTAGGGATTTTAAAGCTTTACATGTGAAGGACAAGGCTTTGAGGATGAAACCTTTTGACCTAGGAGGGGGTGATGCATATCATACGGATCATCAATTTAGTAAAGATGAGTTGGATCTAAATCCAACTCACTAGACCCGATTCGAGATGCGATAATGTGCAAATCCAATGACATGCAGGACTATCTGAGTCCAATTGGATCTCTGAGAAACAAAATTCATTTTGATTATCGTATTTTGATTTCTGAGATGTTTGCTTTTATCATTGTGATCGTCCATTGTGGCTACTGAGAACTATGTCTGATCTGGCCCAAAACATATATTATTTTTCTGTAACTTTTTATAGCATTAGTCTGAAATCTTATGATTAATACCCTATGGTGATAAATCTTAGGTCTGAACTTGTGTTAGTGTGATTGAATGACTGCTATGCATGTTATTGTTTAGCTGAAATTTGAAAGTCTTATTTCATCTTTGTTATTTCGATTGCTAAACTATTTGCTTCGATAGTTCTGTTTCTAATCAGAAATTGGAAACAAGGGAAAGGCAATTTTTATTTGAGGTTAAAGAGTTTTAAAAGTGATTTTAAATGTGGGTTGAACTCTGATAAAATCTAATTTTATTCTAAAGGAAATCATTTTATATTATAGGGTTTGTGTAACCCATGGATGAGAGTGGTCAAGCCCTCCGACAGAGTTTGATATTTTGCTTTGTTCTCCTAATCGGCTGAACATAAAGTCATGAATCTTAGCTTGTTAGAAAGCTAACATTTGTCTCTCCAACTTTCATGTTTATCATATTTTCTGAATCTATTTTGTTGTTGGTCTAAAACATCTGGCGATCTTTGCTACTTGATTGATATCTAAGTTTCTGGACTGCATTTTACATTTCCTGACAGTGTTCGGTGTTTGAAGCATATCTCTATCAATATTGATTCATTTGTTACTTTGTTTGCTGTTCTGGAAAGACAACTCATGAACTCACAACTTTTATGTTTTGAGCAATTCAAGAATCATCCATTTGTGTCTTCATATTTGAGCTTGTTTTCTGCATGTTAATCTTTCAAATCGTTATTTTATTTAGTTTAACTCAGAAAACACCTCAACATTTTTCAAGTATAACTTTATGTTTATTTAACCAAAAATTCCAAATTTTTGTTCTTTGAAAAGGTAAGATCATTCTGAACAAGTTTTATGTTTTGAGTTTTGACAGATTCATCCTTCTAAGGTTTCAAAATTCCTTCCAAAACCAACCATCTGCCCCTTGGCTGGAAGACAGGCGCCTTGTCTATCCTGTCTGTGAAGTTTTGGGCAGAATTCTTTTACTGCCTCTAGTCTGGTGTGTTCTCACCTGTTTTGGGTCTGTTGGGGTTCTATTTCCCATTCCTGTGTTGGACCAGTTTTTTAAGTTCAAACAGAACCAAGTCATTCTACTTGGTTTACGCAAGTTGATTGGTAGCTTTCGGTTTAGAGCCCATGATAACTTATCTGATAAAAGTTTCGAAATTGGGTCATCTAAGAACCGAAATTTGTGTTCTTTGGATCGTTGGAAAGGTGTGTTCAATACGCATCTTTCTCGTGTTAGTCCCATTGTCCGTTTCAGAGTGTTTTTGCCACTAAACGGAATCCAAGTGAGCCCTGTTTGGACTCTTCCTTTACAATACATACTTCCGCGCGTTGAAATCTAGTGGGATCTCAGAGTGTGGATCTGCTTCCTCGTCGACTCTCTCTCTCTCTCTCTCTTGAGAAGTCTCTACTTTTTCCAAACTGGCAGTGCTTTCAATAGATCAACCTGCACACTTACACTGCACCATCTACTGCATGCTGTATAAAAATGTGTCCAACTATGCTATTGTTCCATATGCTGGGCACTAGATTTCTTCTCTCTTTTTCCATGATACTCAACCATTTCAACTATTCCACAGATCAAAGAGTACATCTCTTCAAAATAAGTGTCATAGATCTCTCGTAATCAGCAACTGGCCTTGAATCTTTTCTTCATGTGAAGTAGCGATGCTGATAGAGATGTGAGAGTGGCACAATTTCCCATTTATTTTCTTTCCAGATTTGCCTTAATCTTGTGTACCAATATATGGGCCAAGAATTGACTTTTGCTTGCCTCTTATCGTGAAAAAATTGGATTTATTTAAGGAATAGGAGAATAAAGCAAGACTATGGCCATCACGTTTGTTGTATAGATTCATTTCTTGAAGATGGGAATGAAATCGAAGGTACTAAACATGAGAAGACCAAGGGATTGCTAGGTCTTTGTGATCTTACTCGGTTGCAGTGTCGCAATTGTATGCACAAAGCTCCGTTCAATAAAAAATATTATATGTACAAGATGAGTCTCTGGATGGCTACATTCAACTGCGAAGTGGGGATCGGACAACAATAGTTTAATGGTCTAAAAGTGTAATGTACGAAAAGAAATCTCAAGTATAGGGTCGAAGCAGCCTGACCCTCTAGGCCGCCAAGTTCAGGAACGGGGACCAAGTCGTACATAGGGAAGGAGCACGCTTGACCATCATCATCATTCCATCTTTGCACAAGCAACAGTAGGCTGCACTCTCACTGACCCCATGAGCTCAGAAGCTAGCTAGGATGCCCTTTCTTTTTATTCTATTGCCAAAAGAAAAAACTCCATACGCTATAGTAACCTTTTCAACATTGTACCTACACCTCCATTCGCTATGGGGAATGGAGATCTGAAGTTGGACCATGACTCTCACAATTTGTCCAAGGAATCAATCCTTTCCTGTTTTTCTTTTCTTTTTTGTTTTCTTTTTCTCTTTTTTTTTGCATTTTATGTTGGGGTTGGATTACTTTTTCAATTACTTGAGTGAGACCTCACTGCATCTTCTTTTCTTCTTCTTCTTCTTCTTCTTCTTCTTCTTCTTCTTCTTCTTCTTCTTCTTCTTCTTCTTCTTTTTTGAAAGCCTCTCTGCATCCTCTTAATAGGCTGGTTTTCAGTGGCACGACTAAGCATGCCTACCCCCACATGGTCTGGAATTGAGACAAATCTCATATGCTGCCCAATCATGTTACATCCTACAATTGTCCATTTTTGAGCTATCTCACATGCTAGGTTCGATACACAGACATGAGATGTGGGGTATTCAAAAAATGCACCTTTAATTGGCATATTTGCTCTCTCTCTCTCTCTCTCTCTCTCTCTCTCTCTCTCATGGACCGATCTTCGACCAAGTTCATGACCTCGAACATTTGCACTGGAGTATTTCATGATCTTTGTCAAGTTTCATCTGTTCCCAAACGTCTCTCTCCCTCTCTCTCTAGATCTATAGATCTCTCCGCACATTTTAAATGTCATCGTCAAGAATGCTTCTGTAGAACATGCATGCGCTCTGGCAACGGTGGACAAACTGCGCGTAAATTAATTTTCGCTTTTTGTAATACAACCTACCAACCCATTTAATCTTCACACGATTCTCAAAGTCAATGCCAGACAACCGTTGATCTGATGATCAGAAAGAGATCCCATATCCAAATTCTCAGAATCCAAGCCCCACGGATGAGATCCCTAGGCCACCCCCAAATCTTTTTGTTGTACGTATGAGGGCATCCACGTATTAAATAAATTTTATGGGGCGGTCAGGGAAACTTAGGCCTTAGGGTTTGGGTTGGGCTGCTCGTGACGATGGTGAAAGTACCAACGACCCACTTTCCTGCCTCTCGGACCCGGTCCATAACAGACCTCCTTTTTACCATCCAGGTAAAAAACAAAGTTGGTGAAGAACTCAAGGGTTGGGGAAAGGTAGAGGGGGATCCTTCTTGGGTATGTTTTTCTCACTTTTTAGTTTTTCACTCTGCATGGCTCAGTTGCTTTTTACGGCTTTGTGTTTGTTCCGTTTTTTTACCCTTCGGTCCATTGGTTATTGTGCGCAAGGGTAAGTCGCATGGACACAAATCTAATATTGAAGTACAGTGGTTAGGTGTCTGATGATAAGCACCACCATGCCAGAAACTCTTATAGTGTGTAGCATCATTAGAGACTTAATTATCATAAAACAGCTTTTTGCTTCGATACACATTCCTTGGAAATCAAAAATTCTGACGGATTATTTGAAAATCTCTATGATGTAAAAAATTCCCATAAATTAAAAATTACAAAAGATTACAATCTAAAACAAGTTTTTAAAACATACATGCATAGGAACACGGATCCCATCATTTCAAATAGGATGGATTCCGTCATACATTCAATCCTAGCCATCCATCTGAACCATCGAGCCGTTAATTGGATGGCTAGGATTGAATGTATGATGGAACCCATCCTATTTCAAATGATGGGATCCATGTTCCATATATACAACCACCAGGTGCATTGGGCCAAGTCCATGACCGGAGACTCACTATCTGTTGACAAGTCCAAGTTGAGCTGGCTAACCAACGTGGCCCAAATCCAAACTATGTGGGCCTGGTGGAAGCTTGGCTATCGATCAGACCTGGGTCCAAGCCAAGTCCTAAGCCCAGTAAATTATGATTTTGACAATTCCATTGATGCATACGAGCATATGACTGACTGATGTTAACACATGTTCATGAAAGGTAAAACGACACGCTGAAATTCATTCACGGGTTGGAAGCAGGAGGGGAAAGACATAATATAAAAGAGCAACAGAGTAAATAGTTGTCAGAGTGTTTGTATATTAAGCCATCAACATGGAGAACCAGAAATTTCATAAAAGTGTAATCCTTTATATTTATTATCTGAGATCTACTGTTGTATTCATCTCGGAATTTTCCATATATGTTTACGAGCAAGACATGAGAAATATTCAAGTTTGCTCAGAGTGGTAGATTTGTTTGTTTTTTTTCATAAACATGGGAAAAAAAGTTTTTCTAAAATTGCTCGTTGATAGTTCATCGGGTAATTTTGAGATGTAAGCCCGTATTAGAAATTTGATGACATGACAACCCAACCTACCAACCAACCCTCCTTTGATAGTTAATATCAAAGACCTTGAATATCATGGATGGTGATTTACAGATGGACTAATCAACGTTGGCTTTCTCTAATTAAAAAGATATCAATTCTCGATATCATTCGACACGACCCTTTTTTATATAATATGCACAGGACTTTATATATGAAAGGTACTACTCTTCTTCCAATAATACCCCCAACTAGGGTAACACTTAGAAACCCTTTCTGGTGTCAAACTGATAAAGCTCATGCAAACATTTATTGTATGGGTTGCCATGAAAATAAATAACAATGATTTTGCAGATATTAAATAAGATGTTTTCCTTATATTCCACGTAATGCTTTTATTATCTTGTCCATATCCCGGCAACTCAATGGACACTATGTTTTAATTTTATGACTAGGAATCCTCGCCGAAGCGAGTTAAGAACACTTATAAGCTGCCATCCAGCGTCATATATATATATATATATATATATATATATATATATATATATATATATATATATATATATATATATATATATATAGAGAGAGAGAGAGAGAGAGAGAGAGAGAGAGAGAGAGAGAGAGAGGCATGCTTGGGGAAACCATGCACAACATTAGATCGTTTCAGCTTTCAAAATGCGAGGGCCATCTTAAACAAAAGGAAACTTTTCTTGTGCCAAAGTGAACACTTTTTACTGATGTAGTATGTCAGAGAATCACAGATTTGACTCTCTCTCTCTCTCTCTCTCTCTCTCTCTCTCTCTCTCTCTCTTTGAGATGTCCATGAAATAGGAAGCATGCCAAGAAAAAATTGGTATGAATCTCGAAATAAAGTTCATTTGCTAACAAATTGAATCATGACCCGCATAACATTATTCCCATAACACAATCATGAAATAATTGGCTATTAGCAAATGTCCGGGACAATGCCTAAAAGGCTCAGGGCGTTATGGACTCAGAGACACTGCAAGCAATAATTTCCTATTTATTGAATAAAATAAAAACCACACCTGACCAGAAATAAGGAACCAGCACAACTGCCAAAGGCACCGGTTTTTATTAGTTTCATATGTGTTTAATCCCCATTCACCGGCAGAAGCTTTTGGAGATTAGCTATTAAATGATAAAGGAGTGAATTAGCAGATCATTACAATGGATTTATGTTTCCTGCACAAAGTTATGTTTATAAATTTTATGAAACTTGTTTTGTCTCATTGGGTTTGAGACCTATCGTCTCTAAGCTCTATTGTTTACAATAAAAGCAGTAGATCATCTACATATTAATTATATATATACGACCACTCTTACCATAGAACTTCAAAATTTAAACCGCCATTCTAGTGATTCGGTGAAGGAGATGTACATGGTGGGCTAAAATACCAATAAGTACACTCTTAGTCACTCCATCACTTGCATTTGAGCTTTGATTGCAAGGATAATGTGGTCATGTTCAATCACATTTATGTCCAACAGCCAAGAGTACCATTGACTTTTAACTATGAACACTCTCAAGGGATGGGAGTAGTGAGGGAGCACAGATGAGTAACAGGGCATTTAGAGGAGCTGTGAATGGTAATAAATGGAGGGGGCAGACAAGAAGGATCGTTACAAATGGGAAGTGATAAGACGGGGCCGTATAACTCCGAGCTCTGCTGACTGAATTCAAAAGCAGACGGCATGCAGACTGCTATGACAAAGCAGCTTCCCCACGTTCCTCTCTCTCTCTCTCTCTCTCTCTCTCTCTCTCTCTCTCTCTCTCTCTCTCTCTCTCTCTTAAAATGATGATCTCATCATAAGGGCTTTTGAGGCCGCCTAGTTAGTGTCGGAGACTGGGTGGTGAGGGATGATGATGGCCCTCTTCTTCCTTCCTCCATTTCCCCTCCCTACGCACTCGCTCTCAAACAAAAACCCCACATTCCTTATACCCTTGTCAAACAATCAATCGCAGGACCTCCAATGCTTCATGCACACCCTGTGGTCCCCCTGAGATTTTTTGGACAGAGACTGAGACCCTCCAGTCTGTTCAGTCCTCTCACACTAGATTTTTACCTCTCTCTCTCTCTGACTTCACTACACATGCAAGTTTAAGTATGTAAACGACTGGCTCAAAGGAGCAGCCTTTCAGCCAATGCATTCAATGGAGGATGATACAGAACCGACCTCTACTTATCTCTCAGAGCTAAAACCAGTCAAAGTACAGTGCGTTGAACAGGGTGATACTCTCTTAGAAGGAAAGCTGAACATAACACAAAGTCAATTAACAGTTTGGGAGCAGCACAGCAGTTCACTAATTTCCTTTGTTAAACAATAAAGAAATTCCTTAAATTTCCACTGACTTGTTGGCATCGAAATGGACGAAGGATTTTGGTTAACTTCCCAAATTATCATATATACTAGAATTTCTGAAAGAAATAAAAATCCAAATATCATTTTGGCAATAATTATATTGTTTTTGTTGAAAGCTAGGGCTGGGGGCTCTCAGCCGACTATTAGACAATAATTAAGATGTATGCGCATCCTTTACCATAAGAATCAGCATTAGTTTGATAACTGCTCAGAATTAGATAATATTTTTCCATGGCATTTGTTTTCCTTTTTCTTTTTAATTCCACCAATTTTTGCTCCCCGCTACAAACACGGATGCTATACATTTCAGGCAACCCTCTCCTGATGATTGCAGAATGTAAAACTACCAGTTATGTGATAATGAAGCAATGAGAGATAGAGAGAGGGAGATCCTGATCACAACCAAGCAACATACCACTTTCTGATTCCATGAAGCAGTTTCTTGGACGAGTAAAACAGATGCTCTACAAAAGTAATAGAATTACTAGAGAGAAAGAGAGAGAGATGTTGGTGCTCAGTTTTTGAGTGGTAGGAATTGAAAGAACTGGCGGTCATGGAGACCCTGCTGCTCTCCCAGGATTGCAGTCATTACAGCACCATCATTCTCATGATGGTGGTACTTCATGGTAGTGGTGGCCGGGTCGCTACGTAGAGGGAAGAGTTCTAGCGTCTCTGTTCCACCCTCACCCGCCTCCTCACGCCCTTGGTTCAGAGCTTGTACGGCGGTTGCACTTCTAGGGTTTTGAAAGAAGGCGCCTGCAGGAGGTGAATACTGAGCCCTCTGCAACAGTAAAGCTGAGGCCTGCGCCGTCTCTGCTGCTAGTATCGTCCTACCGCACCCAGAGTTTTGCTGCTGCTGCCTGGCGTAGTCCTGTAATTCTCTATCCCACCAAGCCCATTTATCTCCTAGGCTCTCCTGCGTTACACAACATCCAAAAACCATCATGTTCACTCCCCAAACAACCAACCATCCCGACAAAAAGGAGAGATTGCAGGCTTTTTTTTTCTCTCAACCCTTTTTGCCTTCCCAACATAAAGCTTTTTCACCCCCTTGCCCCTTTTCCATCCTAATCAATAAATAAATACTCATCATTAACCAATAATCCCCAGCAAGAAGAAACCTACCTCTGTCCTCAAACTGGGTGTCCAATTCTTGGTCCCTTCAAACCCACTCCAACTGGTATCTGCCACAACCAACATCACAAAACAAAATCAAACAAAACATACACATAAGCCACCCCCCTTATAAACATGCCTTTCATGAGATATACATATACGTCATCCATGTATACTGTGTATATGTGTTTATCCATGGTGACTTATGGTGATGTTTATACATACATGAGGAGTCTTTCTTGTCAGAGTTATCGATCTCCAAAGTCGCTTCCGATTGCCGCCGGCGCTTCTGCCTCTCACGGGCCTTGTGGTTCTGGAACCAGTAGAACACGTTCTTTCCTTCGATCTTGCCAAACCGGCGCAGCTGCGCTGTGATATATTGGATCTGCTCCGCCGTAGGCGTCCGGGTGCCCCTCCTGTAGATGTCCTCCAGAGTGCGCAGTTGCTCCGGGGTCGGGTTCCACCTCGAACTCACTGCAGGCTGGGTGCTCACATCCCTCCTGCCTTGCTCTATACCTGTTATAGGACTCAACACAAAAAGAAGAGAAGAAAAGGCTTGTAAACTTCTGTGATTAAGAAAAAGAAGGAGAGAAGGGGAGAAGGATATTGCACCAGTGGAGGAGAGGTTCAGTAGAAGGAAATCGGTGGCTGTTGCCGTTGATGATGTTGAGGAGGAAGAGGAAGGGGAGGAGGAATATTGAGAAGAAGGGAGGTGGGGAGGAGGAGGGAGGAGGTGAGGTCGTGGGATGAGGGGTCGGAGTCTTCTGGTGGCGTGACAGGAATCGGACGTGTCGTTTAAACTGGGAGTGTCGCTACACCCCATCATCCACATCTTTGCGTAATTCTCACGTCGATAAACCCTTTGGAACTGATTGCTTTGTTAGTTTGCCCGTGCTGTGGAGGTTTTGTATATATAGAGGACATGGATGAAGACGTTGACTGAACACTTTTTCTATAATAATGTATTATTGTTTTTTTTTCTATTGATATTCTAGAGAGAGAGAGAGAAAGAGAGAGGTGGGTGTCGGCTTGGGGAAGGTTGGCATGTTGAAGAAAGAGAAGAAGGGAAAATTGTGGGAGAGAGAGAGCGTGGAATTCTGGAAGTTATCGGGAGTCGTGGATCAAAAACGACGTGACGATGATGAGTGCCATCATAAGGCTCATCACCCTTGCTGTTTCATTTATTGATCACCACCGACTCGTGCCTTTCACACTTATTCTCAATCCAAACTGCCCCTTTGCCCCCTCTCTCGTTCTCTATATACCCTTTTTCAGGAAAAAACAAAGGAAAAGGAATTTCTCCCATTGCCCACTTTTTTTCTTTTCACTCTTTCATATGACAACCTACGTAGCTGCTGCATATGCGATGAAAACATAACATGATAATTTTTTCTTTTTTGTATATAATGACAGGAATATTTTATTGGTGGCCAGTGTAGAACAGGAATATGGTATTTTGTTTACATTAGCTCATTTAAAATGTTCAATGAGATCATTTTGAGTGCTTTCAGTTGGAGCTAATCAACTTTTGGTGGGGGAGTGCACAAAATGGAGAGCACCCTTAAGCTGCAAGTCCAATCAGTGGCCGACATGTGTGCTAGCCGGGCTTGCAAATTATTGCCCAATAGCATCTTCTTACGGCCCCATCAGACATTACTGAGCAAAACGAATAGTGATGAAAAACGGAACAAAATCAATGGAAGTAAAGTTCATGGCCATTCAATTGGCAAAACAAGTCCAAACATGCCTTGAAACAAGTAGGCAATAAGAATTATATTAAATCAAAATAAATCACTTGTCACAAGTCTTTTTCCTATTTAAGTGTTTTTTTTATTAATTATTATAGGTAAGCTAGGGGATATATAGTACCCCATGCATGGGATTCGAGCCAGAGAGTGACCTATTCTAAGAGATTTTGTTCTATATACTGGAGATCATAAAAATGAATTGTGAATCTTCACTTAATGCAACGAAAGGAACTTTGCCGCAAAAGCATATCTTTATCAGAAAACGAACAATTAGTCAATCACTGCTGGATATTTAGACAAGCACCCGTGAGATGTAACTAAAAGTGGGATATCAGTGGTGCTTTAACTATGACCAATCGTATATATATATATATATATATATATATATATATATATATATATATATATATATATATGGGTTAATATTTGGTGTTGTTGAAGGTGTGAAACTATTGAGTATAAATCACCATCTTTTCATAATTTTTAGATTTTTTTTTTTGGATTGGATCTTATGGGTATGATTTATGACTTAAAAATTCATATTTTAGATTGACAAAATACAATCCAAGTTTTGTTCCTTAGCAAACAAACCATGCTAAACACATCTATGGTCAGCTTGAACCTGTAATTTCTAGCTCAATAGTTTTGTGCCTTCAATATCATCAAATACTACAACTTAACAAACTTCTTTTTTTGTTATTTTTTTGAGAAAATGACTCCATGCATGTGATGTACATCCTTCTTTTAGTAGGAATTGTGTTTTGAATTGTTGAAATCCGACTTATATACAGGTTTTCCGGTGATGTAAAAATCAACGGCTATAAATCCTTCTAGAGATAATCTTGCGAATTGCCTCTTAGTGACTCTTAGACATACCATGTTACATGTCGTTTTGGTACTCTCCTTATACCTAGCTCTTGTTGTTGTGCATTGTCCTAGACTATGGCTATTCACATGGCTTCATTTATCAAGTATCATTAATGAGTTTGGTTGTCCGGTAGGGACAACTTGTGAATGCCACCAAGTTGACTGGACATTACAAGTTCGAAACCCATGTCAAGAAGTTGCTAGGTGTACTCCTCAGTGGGCAGGGATACCTCAAGGGTTTTAATGGAGGTCGGTCAATGTGCGGTCATTGATAGGGGTTTTCCCTTGGATTATCCAAAAGGAAATAATTAGCTCGCATGGCACTACTTCAATTCCTAGTGGACGAGGATATGAGCTTTTTACGTCAACAAATGTGTGAGTTGATTTTCTCCGGTTATTGCAAAAAAAAAATACACTGCTTTTTATGGGCAAAATGGGGTTAGACCAATGTTGTCAGTATCAACCCTGAATAGTTTGGCCACAGATTCAGCTGTATTGGCCAATACCGATACTTAAGTGAATCGTTCTGTATCAGCCAAAAAATAATAATAAAAATATTATGTGTCAATCATAATGTGACATGGCAAGTGTTAAAACCATTAAAATAATATTTAAAAAACAATTTTTAATATTTTTTTACATTTATTAAAAAATAGAGAAACATATATGATCCATTTTCTGCTGATACACACCGATACTGATAACATTGGGTTAGACAGACCCCTACTAGTGGACTAAAAAAGCCTAAGAGAAGTTACACTAACCAATCAGATGGCTTATCCTTGAGGCGTGGTTATGTTTTGAAGGTGTTCTGCCCTTTTAAGAGGGGGACAGTACACTGGAGACCCCCTCTTTAATAGGGAGATCTCCCTTTTTTTATGGATGGCTTTCCCCAAAACTGGATGGGCTCACCTTATCCTTCTCGAGCAAGGCAAATTTTGTTGAAACCTGATTGCAAGGTTTAGTTACATGGCAAATGCATAAATTGCTCATATGCAAACCAAAACACGATGATTGATCAATTTGGGTTGCCTCTACACCAATCTCACCAAATCATTTGCAAAGGATTCAATGATCACATTTGTTTGTATAGATCTAGCTACCAAATGGCAAATGTAACTGCAAATATGTGTTTAGCATGGTTTATTTATTGTATTAGTAGGTTTTGTCATGTCTAATACATCATAATACTTTTTTTTTTTAGACAGTAAAAATCGGCTCACAATTCATGAAAATAAAAGGTAGTTTAAAAACGGTATATATCATATTCAAATCAACTTTAAAACATAAAATAATGATTAGAGCATGTCTAAGGTTATATTTTGCTTTTGAAGCTTAGATCTATGTAAATCTAGTGTGTACCAGTACCACCGTAGACGCACTATATATAGGGTAATTGAAATATGTAAACTGATATGCACTGAGATTTTTATAGAGTTTTTTTTTTATTTTTTTCTAAAATTTTATCGTAGGGATGCAATCTACTTGTTTGGTTTTATAGAAAGAGGCTCTTACATCATTCAATTATGATGTATAAGAAGGATCTTTTAAGGCTTGAAAATCAATGGCTCTGAATTTTTGTAAATATTCAAGCATACAAAATCATATTTATTGATCCGATTAGGATGGTCCAATAGTCGATCCCAAGCAAATGGACCATGCCGAATGCATCAGCAGGATTAGATTACTAGTTTACATATTTTGCTGGTTTACATATTTCAGTTTGCCTGACATATGTAAACCAGTATGCACCAAGATTTTTATATTTTTTCTAAAATTTCATCGTACAGATTCAATCTACATGTTTGGTTTTATAGAAACAGACTCTTAGATCATTCAATTAGGATGTATAAATATATACATATATAAGAAAGAGAGAGAGAGCATGTACTTTTCAATGTTGTCAGGTATCGGCCAATACATTTTGTATCGCCAGCAAATAGATACAATATTGACCCAGCTATTTTTTAATACACATAAAATATCTTATAATTAGTTTTTAATATTATTTTAATAGTTTTAACACATGTCACATTCTAATTGATACATAATTTTTTTAATTATTTTTTGGTTGATTAAGAACGATACACTTGAGTATCAGCCAATACACCTGAATCGTTGGCTAAACGATACAGGTCTGACTCCGATACTGATCAGCATTGGTCATTTTGAGAGTACTGCTTGATGGTGGGATAAGTCCATACTAGCCTTTAAGGGTTGAGACTAGGTATTTTCTTTGAGGGAAGTCAAAAATAATCTTCAAAAAATAGTAAAGAGTATTTTCATAATTTAAATTTAAAAATAAAAGCCACTTTTCTAACCTCAAAAAGCAACTGCTTACTTTAAAAAATGACATTGCTCATGATGAGAGAGAGAGAGAGAGATTGCGGTTACTTTGCACATTTATATGTGGATGGATGACATGGTATCTTCTACCATGTGTATGTGCGTGTGCATGTATGCGTATGTGTGCACGCGCATATGTGTAATAAGGGGAGAAATGAGTTTAATAAGTGTTTCAATACCATTGAATGGCTTAATATATAACTGACTGCTTATGCATTTGGTGAGAAAGAGAAAATAACAAATAACATAATTTGCTCAGAACTAAAATGCCCATAAGGGCTCCACTCATTTGATAGGGGCAACTTATGAATGTCACGAAGTTGATGGGACGTCACAGGTTCGAAATCCATGGATTGTGGTAAGGTCAAAGTTGGGTGTACTCTCCTGTGGGCAGGGGATCCTCAAGATTTTATTTTATTTTTGATAGGCAAGCTGAGGTTATTTCATAAGAACTACATGAACCAGAGCCATACCATACCTGATAAAATAATATATTTTATCATATTTACAATTAAAAATTGCGGGTCATAATCAGAACCGCATTCATCTGGTTAGGTATCTTTTATTGTACGACATTCATTGTCAAATTATTTCAAATAAATGGTATCCCATTTAAGTGTACGCATATGCTAACCATTAATGCCTCTTTTGCTCGTTATATCTTTTATTTTTCATTAATATTTTGACTGGTTGGCAATGGATTTATACATTTATATTGCCAGTCGTTGTCCATTTCATTATTTTTATGTTTATAACTTGTTTTATCTTGCTATAAATATTTTTTTTATTTTTGTTAATGCTTGTTATGTTTTGAACCTTTTTTAACCCTTCCGTTATTTGATTTACACCAGACCGGGTTATCCGAGTGGCAGTGGGCGTGGGGAGAAAGTGATGAACCCTTCATCCCAGGTTCCACTCCTACTGGGTGTGTGGGTGCTTTTAACTGGTGGGCTTTGTAAGAGTTTGGGTGTAGGGGTGACCAAACCCAGGGTTTTACCCCGTCAGGGGCAGGCCTATTAATTTTCTGTGAGGGTCCCTCGTCATAAAAAAAAAAAAAGACGATGAAAAACGACTCCAAAAAATGAAAAAGGAATATAAGAATTACTAATGTTACCATGTGGTCCACCCCAATGTGGTTTGTGTAAGGCTTGATGATTATGATGATATCAAATTATGTTGTATGTGCAGGGTTGAATGAGAGATAGCTGGCTGGATGGTAAATTAAAGTTTCACTCAATGTCGTCAGTATCGGTATCGGCCCTGAATCGTTTGACTAACGATTCAGGCTGTAATACTCAAATGAATCATTTTGTATCCACTAAAAAATAGTAAAAAAAAAATTACATGTCCATCCAAACTGGGGGATAGCTCCTGCGAGATTCAAAGTCGAGACCCCTTTAGTTATGACAGTATCACAACCATCCATCTGTCTCATTCGACACTTGATCTTCATTATTGATACACACACTATTGTTTGCATTGTTTTGTGGTGTATATCAGAAAATATTTAGAAAACAAAAAAATGAAACTAAAAAAGTACTTAAAACTAACCAACTTTGAATGATTCTACCACATCTTTCAAATTCTTCACTTCTCAAAAATCAGTGTACAGAAATTCCACCGTGTAAATATAAAAAAAAAACAAGGTGACACCTATTTTGTTTTGAGTAGCAGAGTAATTCTCAGGCCGTGTTACTGAATTTGCTCTTCACATTACCCAATTTGAGACTTCATGTACCCAGACCTCCTTTGACCTAAGGGAGCGATTGAATGTGCGTCCATCCGCGTGGGACTCTGTCCCTGTCAAACAACAGATGGGTTGTTCCGCGGATCAGTTCCCATCAAACAGCGAGCATGTTGTTCTGTGCATCCTGGTGAATATTTTTTTGTACCACGCGACCTCCCCCCCTTTTTTTAAAAATGAAAAATAATTAAGGTGGTCCATGAGACAATGTGTACTAGACATGAACACTCTCCCGTCTGTGCTAGACAGTGTGTTCTGTCTAAGCTTGGACAAGCAGTCAAACGCCCCCTTAAGGGTATGTTTGATGGCTCGTCCCGTGCATCACATGGGACGAAAAAAAGGATGTCGAGAACAACATTTTTAACAAATATTAGATGTGGCGGATGGCATTCGGCACGTTCATTAACTTATGTTATTTTTTATCCACCTCCCCCTGTTACAAAAAGAAAAGGAACGAAAGGAATGATTAAAAAAAACATCGATGGGTGCGTTGTGTTCATCGATACCTCTAGAAGTACCACCTCTACCTCAAGAGGATGCAAGGCATGTTCGGTGGAGACTTCGAAGGCGACAGTGGTGGTGCGGCCCTCGGCCCGACCTCCACCTGTGACCACCTCTTCGCCTCCACCCCAAATCTCCCCCATTACCATTACGAGAACCACCACCTTCTCCCCTTCGTGCCCATCGGTTTCAATCCTTCTGTTGCTCCGGCGACTACCGCCTACCACCACCATTTTGTCACAGGTCTGCCGCCCCCTGTTGGCTTCCCGACATTCGATCATAGGTACTTGGTTTGGCACCAGCATGTCCATAGGGTGTTGCCGCCTAGAGCCAGGGCGGTGATGGGGAAGGCGAGGGAGTTTGGGAGTATTGTGGATGATTTGTGGTCTGACTCAACGACGACGACAACGGGGATGGGGACGAGGAAGGTTCTAACTTTGTTCCCGACGAAAGATGATTGTTCAAATTGGGTGTGGCCGAGGGGGGAGGTTCATTGGTGGTGTTGGTAGCTTGGTATGTTGGTTCCTACAAATTAGTTTCATTTTTCTTTTGAATATTTTTGTGCTCTTGTGATTATTTACTATTTCACTTTTTTTTTTTACTGTTTGTATGATGTTTAGTAGGTGGCTTGCTGTTGAAGTTGATGCTATTGGAAGACTTTAATATTTGTTATTGTCATTTTGTTTTTGATTGATAGTATACATGTTCCCTTGCGACTTACAGTGTACAGTTGCGCTTAGAGTCTGTTTTTCTTTTGTTGAGTCTGATGTAAGCTGCCCGGTTCAGGTGAATCAATACCCCGAAGGGACAACCCGTATACTTGAACTGTAATAGCCTGCGGGCAAAATTGTGAATGAATTAAATGCATTGAGCTTTCTTTTGTTCACCTTCGTTGTGATTGCAATTTCTCTCCCCCTATTCTTTCTTGCCCTCTTGCACTCTTATCACAAGCTTCCACGACCAGCAAGCGAGCTGACGAGTAGGCTTGCGGCGGTAAGGAAGGATCGTCGCGCCGCGCTGGCCCATTGAAGGAAATAGGCCCGTGACAAGTGGTATCAAAGCCCGTTCTCGTGCTGGGGAAGGGACTCCGGAGTCGGTGTCGATAGACACGCCGACAGGCTGCGATTTGTGAGCAAGACATCGTGGCGCCTTATCAACACTTGCGCAACACCAAGGGCAAGGCAGTTGCCGGAGCTGAGGAGATGGGTTCACCTCGGGGCCAAGAAGAGTTGGCTGCAACTGTTAACAAGCTGGTGGAAGATGTGACTTCGCATGATGAAGCGATTTCACGCGCATGAGAATCATTCAATGGATTGAATGATGTGGTGGCGAGCCTGCAAGAGCAGGTGAACTTACTAATGGGGCAGGTCACTTCGTTGACGACTACAGTGACCGATCTTGAGTTGAGGAACCGTACGTTGCAGCGGACGGTGACCCTGAATGGCGGAAATGGTGAGAGACCATCAAGGATTGATGTACCTAGACCCGCAAAATTCAATGGTTCTCGCGACAGCAAGGTCATTGAGAACTTCTTGTTCCAAGTAGAAGATTACTTGGATATCCAGAATGTGACCCTCAAAGATCTGAGGATCAAGGCTGCAGCGGCCTTACTTGATGGTGATGCTATCGCTTGGTGGAGGCGGAAACGCAATGACATGGAGAGGGGTCAATGTGTGATAGACACCTTTGACGACTTCAAAGTAGAGTTGCGCAACTACTTCATGCCAAGAAATGCGCAGAGACAGGCTTACCGGATGGTTCGTGAGCTCAAACATACTGGTTCGTTGCAAGACTATGTCAGAACGTTCCAGAAGCTTATGCTGGAGATACCTAACATGCCAGAAGACGACATGCTCAACTGGTTCATTGTGGGACTTCAACCATGGGCACAGTCTGAAGTGGAAAGGAGTAACCCCCGTATTTTGGAAGATGCATATGTGGCGGCTGAGCGCTTAGTTGACACTTAGCGCAAGCCTTTCACCCCATCAACCAAAGTTGAGAAGAAGTCTGACCACGAAGGCAAGAAGGATGAGCAGCGCAACGATAAAGGTGAGGCGTCGACACGCCATCAATCCGAAAAGAAACAGAACTACACAAAGCATAACAACAGCAACAAGGGTGCGGTTGTGACATGTTGGTTCTGTGGTGATAGACATATCGTTCGGCAATGCCCAAAGCGCCTTGTAAAGGACGACGTGCAAGCCAATGCTGCACAGGAAGAATGCAGCGATACTGAATGCAGCGACACTGAGACCATGCAACCGAGGATGGGCGCCATGCGATCGATTAATGCAGCCAGAAGTTGTGCAGCTAAAAACATGCAGGTCAGTAAGGAACTCATGTACGCTGAAGTTATTATGAATGGAAAGTCTACTTCAACAATGATAGACTCTAGGGGCACACACAACTTTGTCTTGCGGGAAGAGGCAGAGCGGTTGGGCTTGAAGCATGGGCCAAAGCAGAGGACCATTAAAACGGTAAACTCTGAGGCCAAGCTCATCCTTGGTGAAGCAAGGGATGTGGCTATTCAAGTGGGAAGTTGGGTCGGTAAAGCCAACTTCTCTGTGGTGCCCCTGGACGATTTCAATATGATTTTGGGTATGGAGTTTCTACGAAGCCAGAATGTTATGATGTTGCCAAAATTCAACACGCTGACGATCATGGAGTCAGACCTGTCCCACACAGTGCAGTGCCTTACGCAGAAAGGCAAGTCTTCAGTGTTGTCGGCAATGCAACTAAAGAAGGGTGTCAAGCATGGGAGCAGACATTCTTAGTGGCAGTGCGCGCAGAGGAAGGGAAGGTGGAAGCAGCAGTGCCACCGACCCTAGCCCCACTGTTGGAGGAGTTTCGGGGGGTGACGCCCCCGAAATTGCCAAAGCGTCTTCCGCCAAGACGCGAGGTCGACCACAAGATTGAGTTGACCCCGGGAGCGAAGCCTCCTGCTATGGTTTCATACCGTATGGGGCCAGCTGAGCTGAAGGAACTGCGCAGGCAGTTATATGAGATGTTGGACGCAGGCATTGTTCGTCCATCAAAAGCCCCATTTGGTGCCCCGGTCCTTTTTCAGATGAAACATGATGGCTCTAAACGGTTATGTGTGGATTACCGGGCCTTGAACAAGGTCACGGTGAAGAACAAGTACCCATTGTCATTGATAGCAGACTTGTTCGATCAGCTAGGCAATGTCCGTATCTTTTCCAAGCTAGATCTGCGATCGGGTTACTGGCAGGTGAGGATTGCCGAAGGTGATGAGCCGAAAACAACTTGCGTCACTCGCTATGGTGCTTACGAATTTCTAGTAATGCCATTCGGGTTGACAAATGCTCCAGCCACTTTCACGACTTTAATGAACCAGATCTTCTACCCTTACTTGGACAAGTTTGTGGTAGTCTACCTGGATGATATCGTGATCTACAACAGCAACATGAAGGAACATGTCGGGCACTTGCGAACAGTGTTTCAGGTGCTGAAGGATAATGACCTCTGTGTCAAACGAGAGAAGTGTCTCTTCGGGCATGAGGAGATCAGCTTCCTTGGCCACGTTGTGGGGCGTGGTGTGCTGCGTATGGATGGGCAGAAGATAAGGGCCATCCAAGAATGGGTTCCGCCAAGCAAAGTGCCAGAATTGCGGTCATTCCTTGGTTTGGCAAACTATTATCGGCGTTTCATCGAAGGTTATTCCCTCATTGTTGCGCCCCTCACAGATTTGTTAAAGAAGAATCGGGTATGGCTCTGGACAGGAGCGTGCCAAGATGCCTTTGATGGCTTGAAGAAAGCCTTAGTGAGGGAGTCAGTGCTGCGACTGCCTGATCATTCGAGACCCTTTGAAGTCCACACTGATGCCTCAGACTTTGCCATTGGCGGAGTTATTATGCAAGATGGTCATCTGATCGTATATGAGAGTCGCAAACTGAAGGATGCAGAGAGGCGTTACACAGTGCACGAACGTGAGATGACCGCCATTGTGTATTGCCTCAGGACCTGCCGACACTACCTTTTGGGTGCCGAGTTCGTCGTCAAGACGGACAATGTGGCCACGAGCTATTTTCAGACACAAAAGAAGTTGACGCCTAAACAAGCTCGATGGCAGATGTTTTTGGCCGAGTTCGACTTTGTCTTGGAGTACAAGGTTGGAAAGACCAATGTTGTGGCGGATGCTCTGAGCCGTAGGGCTGAACTGGCAGCTGCGCGTGCGGAGTCTTCTGAAGTGCATTTGGAGGGTGCATTGCTGAGCCGCATCCGCGAGGGTACGCAGCAGGATCCGACCGCACAACACCTTGTTTCTCTGGCGCAGGCAGGGAAGACTCGACGATTTTGGCTACAAGATGGCCTCCTCGTAACAAAAGGGGGACGCATCTTTGTACCACGGTGGGGAAGCCTTCGCCGAGAGCTACTCAAGGAGTGCCATGATACACTATGGGCCGACCATCCTGGTCAGGAGCGGACCTTAGCACTCCTTGAGCGCGGCTACTATTGGCCGCAGATGAGAGACGACGTTGAGGGGTATGTGCGGACATGCCTCATCTGCCAGCAGGATAAGGGGACAAACCAGAAGGCTGTCGGTCTCCTTGAGCCTCTACCAATTCCAGAACGCCCTTGGGATAGCATCTCCATGGACTTTATTGTTAGTCTGCCAAAGGTAGAGGGCCTCAGTTCTATTCTGGTTGTGGTGGATCGTTTATCAAAGTATGCCACCTTCATCCCAGCTTCTAAGGAGTGCCCTGCAGAGAAGACTGCAGAGTTGTTCGTAAAGCATGTGGTGAAGCACTGGGGCATACCAAAGAGCATTGTGAGTGATCGTGATGCTCGCTTCACGGGCAAGTTCTGACGTGAAGTATTTCGGCTACTTGGCTCTGAGTTGCTGTTTTCAACTAGCTTTCATCCGCAGACAGATGGGCAGACAGAGCGTATCAACGGGATCCTGGAGCAGTACCTTAGGCACTTTGTTAGTGTCAATCAGAAAAATTGGGTGAAGCTCCTTGATGTGGCACAATTTTGTTATAATCTGCAGAAGAGCGAGTCTTCAGGCTACAGTCCGTTCGAGATAGCCACAGGGCAGCAGCCACTGACCCCGCACACTCTTGCCACACAGGAAAAGGGAAGGCCATGATTCGCCTATCAGTTTGTTCGCGACTGGCACGAGCAAAATGAGTTAGCGAAGGCATTCTTACACAAAGCGGCAAAGAGAATGAAGAAGTGGGCGGACAAACACCGTCGGCCCGCAGGGTTCCAAGTTGGGGACCAAGTGTTGGTGAAGTTATATCCTGGTCGCACAGGCATCTTCCGCGGGCGGCACCGCGGACTACTCAGAAAGTATGAGGGACCCTTCACCATCACAAAGAAGGTGGGCAAGCTGGCATACAAGCTGGAGTTGCCCCCAGACTTCAAGGTGCACCCGGTGTTCCACGTGTGCAACCTCAAGCAGTTCCATCCAGATGATGGAGACCCGGAACGCAATGTGCCGCAACGCGCTCCCATCATGCAGAGGGCCCCGGCAGCACAACGGGCCGAGAAGCACCTCAGTCAGATCCTTCGCCACAAGGTTAACTACTTGGGGCAAGCGAAGAAATACTTGGTGCAGTGGGAGGAAACATCGAAACCAACGTAGGAGCCTGCATTTCGAATGAACAGCCGCTACCCGGCTGAAGTTAGAGCTTACCACGAAACAGATGGTGCCGAGGACGGCGCATGATTTGAAGGGGGGAGCATGTTCCCTTGCGACTTACAGTGTACAGTTGCGCTTAGAGTCTGTTTTGCTTTTGTTGAGTCTGATGTAAGCTGCCCGGTTCAGGTGAATCAATACCCCGAAGGGGCAACCCGTATACTTGAACTGTAATAGCCTGCGGGCAAAATTGTGAATGAATTAAATGCGTTGAGCTTTCTTTTGTTCACCCTCGTTGTGATTGCTTCTTGTGATTGCAATTTCTCTCCCTCTATTCTCTCTTGCCCTCTTGCACTCTGATCACAAGTTTCCGCGACCGGCAAGCGAGCTGACGAGTAGGCTTGCGGCGGTAAGGAAGGATCGTCGCACCGCGCTGGCCCATTGAAGGAAATAGGCCCGTGACAATACAAGTGTATTAATTAAAATCATTGTTAGTGTTATGGATTGAGCCTTCTCAATGGGGCCATGTTCACTGTAGAGCTCTACTAAGTAAAAAATGCATTACGTATAAAAATATGTGATATGCGTTGGCTTGATCGGTGTACAATAATAACACAACACGTGATAGAAAACGATATCATCGTTAATGTATCACTGTGTGGTGACACAAGTGTGAAGTATTGTTTGATTAAGTAGTATCAGCAGATTAAAGGATGTTTTTTGAGATTTGGTTAAGGAACTCTTGGCTTACAGAAGTTTCTCACGTGCAGTGTTTGGATACATGAGAGTATGTGTGAATTCAGGTTAATTATCTTAAGGATCACTTTAGGTGTTTTCAATCAAGTATGGTGACTCAAGGCTAGACGAATGAATACTTAAGTATCGACAATTGAGTCTGAGTGATGCTCTTCGCTATGGTATTCAATCATCAACTGGTCTTTAGACTGGAGGTTGTAAGGTCTTATTTTTTCAGTGATGAGATTTTGTTGTAGCCTGTACATCAAGTCGCAATACGCTCCATAACATGCAAGACTAAGGTGATGTGCAGAATCAATGAAATGATTCAGTAGATTTTGTTGTAGCCTGTACATCAAGTCGCAATACGCTCTATAACATGCAAGACTAAGGTGATGTGCAGAATCAATGAAATGATTCAGTACATAAAAATGTATTAGTGCACGACTTTTGGTCATTAAGCTGGCCAGATTGAGCAGTATAGTGCATCGCGGGTTTAAAAAAAATTTATACTCATGATAGTTAGTATACAAGTATATGATAAGAAATGCAACTTTCCTTGATGGTTATTCTGTTACTCAAATTAAATCCATATTTAGAGTAAAAATTTATGATTTTTAGACATAATTTGGTAATTGGATTCATATCTAAGTAAAAACGAGGACACACATACACAGGAAAACCATTACTGCTGAAGGGGAGAGTTCATCTTTCCGCGGAAAAGAGGAGATCGTGTTTGCATCACGTTGGTGCGCCCCACTGAAATGTAACCCCCGCCCCATATTCATAAAAGACACGAAACTTTTAAATTCCGATTTATCCAAAGCAAGACGCCAGCGGCTTCGTTCGCGCCTCCTGGACGAAGCAGCCGAAACCCGTGTCCGTCAACAAAACCGCTCCTCCCCGTCTTTCCCCGCCATCCCTCCACCGGTTCGTCCTGCAGATTCCCGATTCTCCGGAGATGCATCGGGAGCCATGGATCCCCCGCCGCCTGGTCCTTCTCCTCCTCCTCCTCTCTCTCTTACCCCTCTCCGCCTTAGGTCGCCATTTCCTCGTGATCCTCGAGAACGATGACGGGAAGGGGGATTCCGGCCCTTCCCTCGACGAAGAAATCTCCGGCGCCGAGGAACCCGCGGGAGACGATTCCTCCTCCTCCTCCCACTGGGACGACTTCGGCGATGCCGACGTCAAGCCCGACGAGGAGCTCGACCCTGGCTCCTGGCGCCTCGTCTTTGACTCCGATCCGGTCGGGAACGCCTCCGGCGACGACACTATCTACTACTACGGCGTCCATCGCATGATCTCCGCCGCGGCCGACGGAGATCTCGGCGCGATGGAGGAGGCGGTGTCCGAGATCGACGAGATCGCCGACCGCGGCCACCCGCACGCCCAATCCGTCATGGGGTTCCTCCACCGCGCCGGCTGCCGAGTCGAGCGGAGCGCCGCCAAGGCCTTCGCGTACCACTACTTCGCGGCGGAGGGCGGCAACCCTCAGTCGAAGATGGCCCTTGCCTACACCTACTTCCGTCAGGAGATGTACGACAAGGCGGTGAAGCTATACGCAGAGCTCGCCCAGACGGCGCTCGCGAGCTTCCTAATCTCCAAGGACTCGCCGATGATCGAGCAGGTTAGGATCAACGAGGGCGCCGAGGAGAATAAGGAGGCTCTGCGGAAGCTGCGCGGGGAGGAAGACGACGATTTCCAGATAACGGAGTACCAGGCGCAGAAGGGGAACGCCGCGGCCATGCACAAGCTTGGGGTCATCTACTACTTCGGGTTGAGAGGGGTGAGGCGCGACCACGCCAAGGCGCTATCTTGGTTCCTGAAGGCTGTGGACAAGGGCGAGCCGAGTTCAATGGAGCTCCTCGGTGAGATATACGCTAGGGGTGCTGGGGTCGAAAGGAATTACACCAAGGCGTTGGAGTGGCTGAGGCTTGCAGCGAAGCAACGGCTCGTTTCGGCGTACAATGGAATTGGGTATCTTTATGTTAAAGGTTACGGTGTGGAGAAGGAGAACTACACGAAGGTATAGAGAGTTCTCTTCCGTGAGATGTCCATTGGCCTTCTTTTGTTTCTTCTTGTTTAATTTTCACATTCTTTATTATCCCAACGTCACTCCTTACGGTTTAGTTTCTCTCTTTAGATAGTGGGAAGCAATTCGACCGGCAAAATTCTTTTCTTATAAGTAGTGCTATTAGCTTCTGCTCGAACTGTTTCTCTTCTGGTCAAGAAACTAAATTCACACAGGTTTGAGTATTAACTAAATTCACACAGTTGCACTTTGGAGTCCTCTAGTCATAAGACATAAGATATATGGCATATAGTTTGTAGCTTTTGAATGTCACTAAATGTCCCTTCTGGTTAGTACCATGGCCAAACATTAGGCATCGAATGATACAACAGAGAAAGCTTACCTAAATTGTTAGAAATTAGAAGACAACAAAGATAGCCTGCAAATGCAAATAAGACAGGTAATAATCTATGTTTCTCAAATAATAGAAACCTTGGTGGTGAAAAATATATGTGTTACCAATGTCACTTTAGTAAGGAGTCCCAACTATGTTTTGTTCAAGTGGAGTCCTTTTTATGGAGTTAGACACATTGTGGAATCTTGAGATCCTTAAGCGAGGACAAGTTTCTTAGAAGCTTGCTAGCGCAATCAAGTCTCAATTCTTGTGGGTTGAAAAGAGATTAGGACTTGGACGAAGCATTACTATTGTTGTAGCAGTCAAGTCTTCATCGTTCATTTTCTTGTTCTCATGCCTTGATAGGTGACTCTTAGAAGATTTTTGTTCCTGATCTGTTATAATTTTTCTAATCAGCATTCCTGATCTCTTCAGCAGTGACTGGGGAAACATAAAAGTTATTGAGATGTCATTTCTGCAGATAAAATCTTGTTGAACTTTTGGCATTTTTTCGATGAATATGCTTTTTGAGTGTGTAGAGATGTCGGTACATCTGAGTCCTAGAATATTTTGCTTTCAATTTTTTTCTTATGAACCATACCCTTTTGAGAGATTGTATCCTATTGAATACTTTTATGATGGTTTCCTTGCAGAATTATGGATGTTGTAGATTTCCCATTTTATGTTTTTCTCTTTTGAATTCTCTAATTAATTTTTTCTGAACCCATGTTCTCTGCAGGCAAAGGAATACTTTGAGAAGGCCACTAAGTATAATGACCCAAATGGTCACTATAACTTAGGGGTGCTATATCTCAAAGGGATTGGTGTGAGGAAAAATTTGAAAGATGCAATGCAGCACTTCTTAACTGCAGCTAACCATGGCCAGCCAAAGGCATTTTACCAACTTGCAAAAATGTTTCAGCATGGAGTAGGCGTAAATAAGGAATTGGCTACGGTACATCTTTTTGTTGTATACTTTTGGCTGCTGGCGTATGCTACTTTTCTTGTTTTGTTATATCTTAATATGCAATGGTCGAGTGATGTTTTTTAGTCATCCTCTCATTCATGGGTTGCATCAGTGTTATTAAAAATGCGCCTCAAGGCGAGGGCCTTTGTGCCTTCAGGCGCAATCATGAAGCGTAAAAGCATCGAGGCGTACGCATCATATGCCTTGAGGCGTACGCCTCGAGGCGTATGCACACCTCACCGTGAGGCGCGCACGCCTCATGTTGTTGGTCAAATGAGGGTCAAAGCCCTCATTTGACCAACATTAAAATGTTACCCCCGACCCTAATGAGGGTCGGGGGCCCTAATTTGTCTCTCGCAGCCCCTCTCTCTTGTCTCTCACAGTCTCTCCCTCTCTCTCGTCTCTCGCAGCCCCTCTTTCTCTCGTCTCTCACCTCTCGTCTCGTTCTTTCCCACCTCTCTCTCTCTCGTCTCTCGCAGTCCGTCTCTCACAGTCTTGCCCTTCTCAGCCTCCTCCTCGCCGGAAGCAGCCGCAATGCCGGCAGCAGCCGCAATGCCGGCAGCCCTTGCCAGACCCCATGTAACCCCGACCCGCCTCCCTCTCTTCAATCTCTCCATCAAGTAGAGGCACGACCCCTGTTGTGCGATTTATTCCGGCAGGCAGGGCCCTTGGCCCCTGTCGATTGTGGTCCCTGTCAGCCAGGGGCCAAGGCCCCTGCCATTTATTGTTTTAAGCAGGGCCCAAGAAAAAATTTCTTCTGGGGGGCGCTGCCCCCCTGACCCCCGCCGGCTGAACGAGCAGCGGGACCCGCGCCGGGGGGTCGCCGGAGGGAGCCCCCGGATCCCCGTCCCTGCAAGGGCAAAAACTCTGAATCAGACTCCACAACTCATCATGTTGGTTAATCTCATATATTTTCCAGTTATGTAATCAGTTTTTTAGTTACTTTTATATGTTAATCTCATATTTTTTAGAATAATCTCATATATTTTAACTTTTGTTGGTTAATCTCATATATTTTTCAGTTATGTAAATGGTTTCTTAGTATATTTTTTCTTTTATTGGTTAATCTCTTATATTTTCCAGTTATGTAATCATTTTTTAGTTACTTTTATATGTTAATGTCATATTTTTTAGAATAATCTCATATATTTTAACTTTTGTAGGTTAATCTCATATATTTTCCAGTTATTTCAGTTATGAAATAAGTTTCTTAGTATATTTTAACTTTTTTTGGTTAATCTCATATATTTTTCAGTTATATAATCAGTTTTTAGTTACTTTTATATGTTAATCTCATATTTTTTAGTACTTATTTGAGATTTTCTATTTCTTATTGGTTGTTATTTCATCAATAATTCATTTCTTTATTTATTTGTATTTTTAGATATTTTTTTATAATTTTTTTAAAGTTTTCAAATTTTTTTTTTGAGGCTCTTGAAGCTTACGCCTCTCCTCGGTTTTTGGTGGAGCGCCTCGCTACGCCTCAACGCTTTTCACAACACTGGTAGCTGCTAACCACTTTTCTAGTTAACCGTTGTGCTAACCAGGGTTTTTCCATGTCTTCCTTAAATCTGACCGTACTGTTGCGTTCTACATGCTTGATTTTATAAGAAACAACTCTTGGATCATCCGATTCTGATATGCAGGTTTTTATAAGGTTTAAAAAATTGGCGGTCTAAGATTTTTCTAAATATTCGAGGCTTAAAAAATCATATTTTTCATCAAAAAAACATGATCCAAGTGTCGCTTTCTAATAAATCGACTGTGCTGAACACATCTGTACTGTCAGATTTAAGTAATACATGGGGAAACCCCTTCTAAAGCCCAGTTAGCACAACAGTTAGTTAGAAAAGTGGCTAGCAGTTATCACCTTCTCTCTCTATATATTCTGATTATGCTATATATATATATGTGTGTGTGTGTGTTACAATCAATTTTTGTGAAAGACTAAAAGCATATTTTGTTAATTATATTCAATATGTTATGAATAATTGAATATATATCAAAAGTATGACATGACTATATATATATATAAAGTGTTATAAAATAATTTATATTTTTCACTTAAAAGCTTTTTTTGTTGCATTATGCACTTATAAAGTGTTTTATATTAATGTAATATCCAATTAACATAAAATGTTTTATATTGCCCACATATGAGGGCATTTTTATAATAATTGAGAGATGAGGAAGTTTTTGAATTTTCTCCTTCCAATTGACCCTCTCTTCTTAGTCAACAATGTGATTGGTGAAAAATTAAAAAAATGCTGTCATTTACATGTGAAAATGTCATTATTACATCTTCAAGAAAAGTATCATGACATGTCATCTCTTCCACTGCCAAAGGACACAGTGGAGACTTCCCTCAAAAGCAAACAGTTTTTTGGTTATTTTTACATTAAAAGAGTCATTTTTACATTAAAATGAAGAGACGTGGCCGACATTTTGAATGAGTCCGACACTTCGTAGATTGTGTCATGAATGTGGCGCTCGTTAAATCGTGTCCGAGTGCGTCATTTGTGACATGAGGCTGTTTAGGCGTGTCATTTTGACATGCATATATTATATTCTAGTTATATATATTTTGTGAAAGCATGTGTAATTGTGTCCTTATATGATTAAAACATCTTATTATTAAAAGAATTAAACATAGTATGTATATATTTTTTTTAATTGGGGTACCGACTAGTCCTGACCAGGCCTCAACTAATCTTTTTAGGCGTCTACCATCTAGGCACCTTCTAGCGCTTTTGACTACATAGATAAATGGACAGGTCAAACGTTTATTTAGGCCTAGTCAGTGTAAAATTGTCTACGAAGAGACAATACGCATATACGCACAAATACTTTAGAAAAAGAAGTGCACAAAAGCACTCTCACAACACTTGAACAAAATACGCAAAAAGCGTATAAATAATAAACATGCAATAATGCATGTATTTCATAAAAAGCAAATGCTTGAGACTCTCAAGCTTAGGAAATACAAAGGGGGAACACCCCTATTTATACAAGAAAGAAGGAGTGCAAGAGGGGGCTCCCCAAAGGAGTCGTTGGGGAGCTCCCAACGGTCACAATTGTGACCGTTGGGGGCTCCCCAACGACTCTATTGGGGAGACCCCCAATGCACCTTTTTGAGAGTGCAAAAAAGAAAAAAGAAAACAGTAAAAGAATTACAAAAATAATGGGAAAAATTACAGCATATTCCAAATGGAATATGCGCAAAATGTAAGATGACAAAAATACCCTTTCGGGTAAAAAAAGGAGAAAAATGTCTAAATATATATACTTATATATAGAGATACGTATACATATAATATATGTATACGTATTTCTATGTATATAAGTATATATATTTATACTTACAATATTGATTTTGAGTGTACATTTTAACACCCTCCCTCAAACTTACGGTGTGATAACCGCAAGTTTGTTCAGAAGGAAATGAAATCTAGGCGAACAAAGAGCTTTTGTGAAGAAGTCCGCAAGTTGATACTCAGACGTCACGTATGGTAGATCAATGACCTTCTTCAAGTATTCTTCTCTGACATAATGGCAGTCCATCTCTATATGCTTTGTTCGCTCGTGAAAGGTGTGGTTTTTGGCAATGTAAATTGCACTTTTATTGTCACAGCACAGCTTTGTTGGTTCTCGGATAGGAACTCCCATATCTTCCAAAAGTTGTCGAATCCATACAATTTCCATGGTAGTGGATGCCATGGCTCTGTATTCGGCTTCAGTGGATGACAAAGAGACTTTCTGTTGCTTTTTACACCGCCATGAAATCAAAGATTCACCTAGGAAAACACAAAAACCAGTGGTGGAGTGACGGTTACTAGGGTCACCTCCCCAATCTGAGTCAGTATAAGCAAGTAATTTTAAATCAGAAGAAGAAGATAAAAATACTCCCTTATTTACAGTGCCCTTCAAGTATCTGACGATGCGAAGAACAACACTCATATGAACGGTTGTGGGAGCATGCTGAAACTGACTGGCGATGTGTATAGCATGTGATAAGTCAGGTCGAGTAATACTAAGATACATTAACGAACCTACCAGCTGCCTGTAAGGGGTAGGATCAGTTAAGGGAACACCATCGTCAATTTTCATTTTTGCTCCCACAACTTCAGGAGTTTCGCATACTTTGTCATCTGAAATCTCGGATCTGTCAATAATCTCACAAGCAAGTTTAGACTGAGATAAAAAATAACCACGTTGCGAATAAGCAACCTCAATTCCAAGAAAATATGTCAGAAAACCCAAGTCTGACATCTCAAATTTTGAAGTCAAGACGGACTTAATACCCTTGATTCCTTGAACATCATCACCTGTAATTAACATATCATCAACATAGAGCAATAATATGACAATCCCTGCTTTAGATTTCTTAGTAAATAGAGCAGTGTCAGTATAGCATGAGGAGAAACCATTTTCCAACATTACACTGGTAAATCTATCATACCAGGCTTTGGGAGCCTGTTTCAATCCATAGAGAGCCTTTCGAAGACGAAGAACTTTATTTTCAGGAATCTTCATGCCGGGTGGGGCATCCATATATACTTTTTCGTTAAGATCACCATTTAAAAAATCATTTTTCACATCCATTTGAAAAATGTTCCAATTTTTAATAGATGCAATAGTAATGAGACATCTAACTGTAACCATTCGGGCTACAGGAGCAAAAGTTTCTTCATAATCAATTCCATACTCTTGCCCATACCCTTTAGCAACTAAGCGAGCTTTATACCTTTCCAGGGATCCGTCGCTTTTAGTTTTAACTTTAAAAACCCATCGACAACCTATAGTTTTCTTTCCCATGGGTAGAGTTTGGAAATCCCAAGTTTCAGCCTTTTTTAGAGCAATAAGTTCATTCTGCATGGCTTCTTGCCATTCTATACATTTTTTAGCTTCTTCAAAATTCCTTGGCTCAAAATAAGAATGAATGGCACTAAGACAAGCCCTATACCGGGTGAAAATGAATCAAAAGAGACAAACCGAGTTGGCGGTCTCCTATTTCTCTCAGATCTTCGGTGATCGAGAGTAGGTACAAGCTCACTATATTGGTCAATGGCACTTCTAAAGGTGCCTTGGTTTCTACGGGAGTAGGTTATCGGATCACTTGAAATCCTGTTTTCTTGATCATTGAGAGGGTTATGTTCTTCAACATCACCATCCTCATCGTGGTTTGATGATACATCATCATCACTAGATATATCATCGTTACTAGCCAATAAATCAAAAAGGAATGAATAATCAAAATTTTCTTGTTGAGAAACATTTTTTTCAAATCCACTCTCATTTTCTAAAAACGTTACATTTCTAGAAACATATAACTTATCATCCCGAAGATCATAGCAACGAAACCCTTTTTGAGTTTCGGAATACCCAAGAAAGGCGCAGGGGATAGCTTTTGGAGAGCGCTTGTCGTTTTTATCCGTAAGTATAAAACATTTACACCCAAAAACACGTAACCTATTATAATCAGGTTCAAGCTTATATAAGATCTCAAAAGGGGATATTTTTCCTAATATCCTAGATGGTAAGCGATTTATCAGATAAACAGAAGCGAGGGCTGCTTCAGCCCAAAAGTTCTTAGGAATGTTTTGAGAAATAAGCAGGGTCCTAGTGGTCTCAATGATGTGCCTATGTTTTCTTTCGGCCAATCCATTCTGTTGAGGGGTTTTAGGACAAGATCTTTGGTGAATAATTCCGTGATCCTCAAGATATGTTTTAAATTGGTTGGATAGATATTCTCCTCCAGAATCACTTCTAAAAATCTTTATATTACTATTGAATTGATTTTTGATCATTGAGTGGAAGGTTTTAAAACATGTAAAAACTTCATGTTTGTACTTTAGGAAATATATCCATGAATACCTGGAGAAATCATCCACAAAAATAACATAGTAAGAGAAGCCTCCTTTTGAAATAACAGGTGCGGGTCCCCAAACATCGGAATGAACAATTTCGAAGGTTTTAGATGAGAACATAGTTCTTTGCTCAAAAGGTAAACTTTTCATTTTTCCGAGAATACAATCATTATAGGAAAAAGAACTTTTACATAGATCATTTGCAAAATGTAGATAAGATAACTTGGTGACATTAGGATGACCAAGTCTTTTGTGCCATATGTTTATATCTTTGTTCCGGGCAACATTACAAAAAGATTTTGGAACTTGGAGAGATTCCATATAGTATAAGTCTCCTTTTCTAAAGCCTTTCCCAATCAATTTCCCGGACCGACGATCCTGTATTAAACATTTGTCATATGAAAATTTAATATCGCAGCCATGGTCCGAGAGTTGAGAAACAGAGAGAAGGTTTAAGTTAAGTTTAGGTATAAATCTAATTTTTGGAATGAAAAAATCTTGAGTTTCAAAATTACCTATTCCTTTAATTTCAAGAGCGGTTCCATCCGCAGTGGAAACAAAGGATGGAGAAGCATGTTTTGAAAAATCGGAAAGTGAAAACATGTTTGGGGACATATGAAAAGATGCACCTGAGTCCAAAAGCCAAGAGACTTTACCTGGAATGGAAGAGGTAGACACGGCGCCGCCGGATGTAGCTCCCTTGAGAAGAGGTTGAAGGGCCTCCACTATTTGATTCAATGAGAGTGACCCACTTGATGAGGCCTCTTCCTTTTGTGGTACACCGGTGGTGGCCATAGCTAGAAGTCTCTTCCATTTGGGACATACGGGCTTGATATGCCCCGGTTCCTTACAAAAGTGACAAATAGTCTTGTTATAGTCCCTCTTTCCTCTTTGTCCACTATCTCCTCCTTGATTTTGGAATTTAAAATGAGGAGGACGGTATGTCTTTACATTATTTCCGGGTCTTGATACGGCATTAACCTCATTGTTTTCTTCATGATTACAAGAAACCACAAGAACATTTGGTCCTTGTTTACATAAACTCATACGAGTTTCCTCACCACTTAATTTGGTGAGAACATCTTCAAGAGATGGAGGGGTAAATGAGGATAGAAGTGATGACCTTATTTGCTCAAATTCCGGTCTTAACCCATTCAAAAAGTTGAAGAACCGATCTTCTTCAAGTTGCTTGTGGCGGAGTTCAATTGCCTCTCCACTCCATTTTGGTTCAAGCATGGAAAGCTCATCCCAGATGGAGGAGAGGTCGGCATAATATTCCCTAATGGACATTTCACCTTGAGTAAGGGAGAGAGCCTTCTTTTGAAGGTAATACTTATGGGAAAGATCTCTTGATGTATACATTTTCTCGAGATAATGCCAAGCTTCTGATGCTTTCTTGAACTTGATAATGTTGGCATTAATCTTTGTTTGGACGGATGCGAAGAACCTAGAAAGAATCTTGAAGTTCTTCATTTCCCATTCGTCGTGCTTCTTGGAGTATTCTTCAAGAGCTTTGATCCTTTCTTCTCCCTCAAGAATCTTGATTTCATTTCCGTCCATCATGGTTATTTTGGGTTCCGGTTCCGGAATTGAACCTTGCACGTAACCCCATAATCCTTTACCTTTTATGTGAGCCTCCATGTTCCCGGCCCAAATATGGTAGTTGAACCCATTCAACTTGAAGCCAAGCGCGAAGTGAGACTCTTTTTCACCCATTATGGAGTAAAGAAAAGGAGAGGGAGGCGTACCAACACAATGCTTCAACTTCTAGCTTGCACAAGATCCTTCTAAAATATTTGAGAAGCGAGATCCACCACTTCTACTTCTAAGAATCCGAAGGCACGGTTTTCGAGGCACTTGAAAAAAGAAGAATCCCACGATCCTTGATCACCAATCGAGCTCTGATACCATGTAAAATTGTCTACGAAGAGACAATACGCATATACGCACAAATACTTTAGAAAAAGAAGTGCACAAAAGCACTCTCACAACACTTGAACAAAATACGCAAAAAGCGTATAAATAATAAACATGCAATAATGCATGTATTTCATAAAAAACAAATGTTTGAGACTCTCAAGCTTAGGAAATACAAAGGGGGAACACCCCTATTTATACAAGAAAGGAGTGCAAGAGGGGGCTCCCCAAAGGAGTCGTTGGGGAGCTCCCAACGGTCACAATTGTGACCGTTGGGGGCTCCCCAACGACTCTATTGGGGAGACCCCCAATGCACCTTTTTTAGAGTGCAAAAAAGAAAAAATAAAACAGTAAAAGAATTACAAAAATAATGGGAAAAATTACAGCATATTCCAAATGGAATATGTGCAAAATGTAAGATGACAAAAATACCCTTTCGGGTAAAAAAAAGGAGAAAAATGTATAAATATATATACTTATATATAGAGATACGTATACATATAATATATGTATACGTATTTCTATGTATATAAGTATATATATTTATACTTACAATATTGATTTTGAGTGTACATTTTAACAGTCAGGGCCTTAGGCAAGGAGATCCTCAATCTCTTTTGTTGTTTAATAACAAAGGTGATGGTCTTAGTATGTTAATTCATAAGGCTTTGCTGATGATATATTACCTTTTTGGTTTTCTGATAAGGAATGATTTTGGAATTGGGAGAATTTTGACAGACTTTGAAAATAGTGAAGGTAACCTCTTGTCTCAAAGTGATGAAACCAAGCACAGTTTGATAGTTCTCAACGTATGTGGTTTGACTCATTAACAATGGAATGTATAGGTTTGTCACTTCATTTGTATGGAACCAAAGAAGCACGTTGGGCTGCTACTGAGGACATGATAGCAAAAAATACTACTAATGTGAACTGCTAACAACCTATGGTAGGTAGAAGCATTACAAAACTATGCGGTATCTAGCATTCCCTTTTACGTGATCATTTTTCAAATCCCCTAATGACACAGAAGCGGTCGATAAAACTGTGTAAGGGCTTTATGGAAAGGCAATTGTGGTAGTTGGGGTTAGTTTGTAGTATCTTGATGACAGTCTTACTTGCCAACTGATATGAGAGGGTCGAGCATAAGGAGATTGAGGTTAATGAATTTATCCTTCATTCAAAAAAGATTCTTCTCTGCTATGTCACAGGGATTCGGCTAGCAGGGTGCCGCACCCGCGTCGACGCGACTCGACGCGGGTGCGGCCAACCCGTCCTTGGGTGCGTTGACTGCACCCAGGGTCATTTTGGTTCATTTGTTTTTTAAATTTTTCCTATGAAATGGGCTGCGGAATTTAAAAGGGGGGGGGAGGGGCTGCCCCCCTATAACCCCCCGCCAGGGGCGGCCCTCCCTGGACCCCCGCTCGCTGACCGCGCAGCGGGACCCGCGCCGGGGGGAACCCCGGACCCCTTATATATATTTTACATTTTTGCCCCTGCCGCACCCCCGCACCGGGTTTTTTTGGAAGTGCCGAATCCCTGCACCCGCACTCATGTGACATAGCTTCTCTGTCATGAGAATGATTGGTGGGTTGGACTTGCAAAGAAGAAACTTAAAAGAAAAGGGTGTCTGTCAGTACTGAGAACTAATTATGGATGGAATAAGGTGCAGGTCCTTGAAAAAGGTGGATGAAGGTTTTGAACATTTTCAAGGAAAGGGTTACTTATAGACTTTTTTAATGACATTGGTTGGTGATTTATGAGATATCTTTATCCAATCTTTTCCAAGATTTATATAATATTATAGAAATGGAAGATGTACACTGGTGGAAAGTTGGTCCAGGGCGGGGACGACTCCTGAGTAGAACGGTGGTGCATAATGTTCTCAATTTCATGTGACTCCTAATTGTCTAGATGACTCTTTAGAATGGATTAATTTGTCTAATGGTTTATTGCTTGTGCAACCTTATAATATTTCTGCCTTAGAACCCCTTAGGATGTGTTTGATTGCCTCAAATCTCAGACTTGAGGCAATCTGAAATACATGGAATCTGAGATCCCCTACCTAGGATCTTTCGCCGACAGGTTATTTGGTCACTGAACTGCTTCCCTTGCACATCACTTCACCACTTGTGAATGGTAGGCTGCTATTGGTCTAGGACTCTTGCCCAAAGCTGTATTACCAAGTGTAGTCTACGGAAATTGACAACAGGACCAAAGATTCAGTTGGTGGAATTAGTTATCCTGCAAAATATAGAAAGATGCATCATCCATACTCGTCATCTTGAACTAGTGATTATTTAATATCTATATCTAGGGGAAAGTAAGTCAGGTTCAGTTCATGTGATTTTTCAACCATTGGATGCTAGCTGGAGGCTGAGATACAGTTTAACCAATTCCTTAAACTGCTGCTCTTATATGTCATTTTAAGGTGTCAATATATATAGTAATACATGTTTGACAATCATTTGAGTGAGTGGCTGGTGGTTGGCTCAACATGCTGCTTTTTCTATCAAATGCTTCTGTCACTTTGAAATGTAAGTTCATATCCATTTATGAGATTCATGTTTGCAGGCTGCAACTTTATATAAAATAGTTGCAGAAAGAGGACCTTGGGGTTCTCTGTCACGCTGGGCTCTTGAGTCATACCTGAAAGGTGAAATAGGCAAAGCATTCTTCATATACTCAAGAATGGCAGAGATGGGATATGAGGTTGCACAGAGCAGTGCTGCATGGATTCTTGATAAATATGGTGAACGCAGTTTGTGCATGGGAGAATCTGGATTTTGCACAAACACAGAAAGGCATCAACGAGCACACAGTTTGTGGTGGCTTGCGTCGGAACAGGGTAATGAGCATGCAGCACTGCTCATTGGTGATGCATACTATTATGGACGGGTATACTCTCTCTCTCTCTCTCTCTCTGACACATGCATAGATGATATATCTTAGTATTGCAGGGTACAGAAAGAGACTATGAGCGTGCAGCAGAAGCTTATATGCATGGTCACTCCAAGCAGAACTCTCAGGCCATGTTCAACCTTGGGTACATGCATGAGCATGGAGAAGGCCTTCCATATGACCTCCACTTGGCTAAGCGATATTATGACCAAGCACTCGAGAATGAACCAGCTGCAAAGTTACCTGTCACACTTGCACTCTTTAGTGTCTGGATAAGGATGAACTACGCAGACACCATTCTGGTGAGGTTTACGTTAACACTTCTTCGATATTGTTTTCTTTACTTGACAAAAGCATGACAGTCTAGTGGCTTCCTTCTTTCTGGCAATCAACAATTATCTTCTTTTCACAAATTATGAAAGTAAGAAAGTTTTTTTTTTCTTGAAAATTTCTTTTCTTAGATGTTTATGCTGCGTGCAAGTGTCTCGATCTCTAGTTATAACTTCTGCTGCAATAGAAGTTCTCAGCGGGTAGTTAATCATGGCGCTGTTGCTTGATTGCAGATTGATTTCCTGGATTCACTTCCCAAGGTCTGTCCCAAAGTGGGAGCTTGGATACAGAACAACATTATGGATGAAGGCAATGCTACCATCCTCACCCTCTTAGTCTGCCTTATCACAGTCCTCTACCTCCGTGAACGGCAACGACGACAGGCTCCTCCCCCTGAACCAGAAAATGTTGTCAATTAAGTTCTTGAAGATTTCAATTTGATGCATGGAGGAGTCATACTTAAGCAGAATGATTATCAGTTTTGTGTAAAATAGTCTCCTTCATCAAAGTCATTAGCAATCTGTAAACGAGAACGCCTCCGTGGAAACTACCAAATTTGGTGATCAGCTGAAATGTCCGAAACCCCCCTAGTGTAAATATGAGTCGAACCCCAATGCTTAAATTTGAAAAAATGGCAATTGGGGGTCTTTTTTGGAACCATAAAGTCTCTGAGGCATATAAATTCGTGAGTTTTGTGGTGGGGTCCGCCCTCTTTTGACCGCAATTTGTTGTAGTCTTCAGTTTCATAGGATGAAATCTAAGAACTGGAAATATCTGGGAAAAATCTTCATTGTCGATAACATGGAAAATGTGTTTAATTGATAGAGCCATAGAGGTGCTAGTTATGTTCCCCGCAGGAATAAGTGAGAGTTTGAGGTCTATTTGCTTTAAAGTGGAAACCTTGGTTAAGGCTTGGCTCAAGACTGCAGAGCAAAGTTGGGTCAGACTTTGGTAGGTTCCAGAGCTCGAGATGGATGGGGACCGATGGGTTCTCAGAATGGGGCAACTCCAAATGATCAACGGGCTGCATTGCAAGACTTATTCGGACACCCATCTGACTAATAAGATACAAGTGAGTTTACTAGGTAAGCCATGGTAATGTTGTTTTAAGTATTGGATGAGTGGTTGAACTTAGTTTGGACTCGCAACGGCTTGACCTAATCACACAAATCGTTTCATCAAATTTGTTGCCACCTTTGAAATACAAAGTTCTCTCGGCTTACCTGTGTCTAACGATGAAAAAACGTCCAGATATGGGTTGGATAACTCTTGACCTGATATATACCCAAGGGGTTTGGCATAGTGGGATGGGGCCTAAGACTGTTTGACGGGCAGTCTAGGTTCAAATCTCATGGGCCTTACTCCCCTGCCTAAACCTAAGCTTGGCAACTCCCTGGGGCCGATTGGTAAGCCCTTGAAGTTTTACACCGACATGGATAGGCCAGGCTGAGCCAGCACGGCTAGGTCTATGCGCCTGGGGCAGTTTCTCCTAGTAAAAAAAAACTCTTGACCTGACATTGTATCTAAATTTTGCAAAAAATGGTGCAGTTTTGGATCTAGAAGTGAATCAAATCGCATAATACAACAGCTGAAACAGCAACAGTTTGGCAAATCTATGATGCCAATGGCCGGTGTTCAGTTCAGACGACCTGTTTACCCAGATTCCGGAAGACTTCTCACATCGGATTGCAAACTGAAATTCTAGATATGGTTAAGATCTGAAACTTGACTTTCTATGACTTCCGTATATATGCCAACTGGATCCGCATCCAGTAAGGTATTTGGGCTCTCCCTCTCCATGTCCAAACCTGGACTCAACCTGAACAAAGACCACCCAAGATGAAATGGCCTCTTGGCCGAAGCTCAATCATTCATTTCTGGGTGAAAATATATGCAGGTGCACCATAGTGGTTCAAGAATGTAGTTCTTACCCAACCATGGGTCTATGAAAATCTAGTCGGATCTAACTGGTTTAGTTCTTTAACTCGGGTCCAGTCTAAGGATCCATTTTACAACCATAGATTGGGTGCCGAACCGTGAAAAAAGAGACAGGTTATCGTCCAAGTATTTTTCGCAGGGATGCAAACGGATTGAATCCAGTATGGAACTTTTATGAACTTTGGCTGTTCCTACCCGATCTGGATCCAGCTTTGCTATGTATTTTGCTTATCCGGATCCGATCCGTTTGCATCCGTAATTTTTCATGAGATTTTGAAACCTTTTCAAGTTTCTAATAAGAAAAATCTCACAAAAGACTATATGTAAACTTGACCCATGAATTGCAAAAAAGTGACATATTTTCGTAACTTGTTCCTGATGCAAACCTCTTCGTAATTCTTTTGGAGAAGATGAAATGCTGGTAGATGACCCAAGGTACTATTTCTAGGGGAAATTTCCTGAATTTCGCTAGAAAATTTTGATACCATACTACAAGGGGAAGGGCCAAACAGTGTCGACGAAATGAAGAAAGCATCCCCAACTCTTCTTGACATTGAGCATGAAAGAGATTGATCACGATCATAAACCAAAACATTAAACGTCAAAAGGCACATCATCGCCACATATGTTAAGGATAGATAACAGTTCGCGTTCTTTCATTACATGGAATAGAAAACAACACTCCAAAAAGAAGGAAAGAAAACGAAAGGAGCAAAAGCTCACTGAAACATTGAAACTACAAAGGGAGGCAAAGGAAAGAAAACTATGATCTGCTCATTCATGAATAAGGCCGACTGCAAACGAAAACGTGCACACCGCGAGACCCAACAGAGCCAGAAAGTTGAACCTCCTGCAGAAACATAAAGACGCAAGATTCATCAGACCCAATCCAAAAAAACTCGAAACGAAGAGACCAACTACACCATTTACTACAACTAGGCAAAATCTGAAGAAATGATGAGAGAGACGACGCTGAGACTAGATCCGGCAGGCACATCACCCCATGATCATATTCTTTTCTTGGTGCATTCTAAATGAGGAATAACACCTCTATCCCCTCAACCAAAAGATGAGAAAGCCATCTACCTCCTAAACCCACACACCCCATCATGAGAAACCCCCCTTTTGCTTGGCTTTGAATCAAACATACCCGAGAGTCAATCTCCTGGCCGGGTCTCCGGTGGAGTAACCGGTGAAGTAGAAGTAGCGAGCGACTGTGTAAACAACGCCCAAACCGGCGGCGGCCAGAGGATGGCGGAGGCCTCCCAACAAGAGGAGGACGAAGAAGATGGGCATCACCTCAAGGGAGTTCTGGTGCCCTCTCTGCATCACCAACAAAGGGACAAAAACACCCATAACCAACAAATCAAGATTTCGAAAACAAAAAAGGAGGATAGCAATATTGAAAGATCGTTCATGGATATACCTGGACGCAGTTGAAGAGCTTTGCCTCCTTGTTCTCTGATTCAATGGCGTAGAGGGTCGGGTAGGGAACCTTATACCTACAAGAAAAGGCCCGAAAAAGAAGTGGGGTGTTTACCTTAACCATTGAGAGAGGATGAGAAGAGTGTTAGAGAAGTGAGAGAGAAAGGGGATCGTCTGTATAATATATTGAATACCTTTTCCTGGCCATGCCAACTTGGAAGGCCATCCAGAAGTTGAACAAGGAATAGAAGACAAGAACGAGGACGACGAACCCATACTCTTTAGCTATCTCGATTTCCATCGTTTCTTCTTCTCCTCTTTTGCTCTTAGGATCGGTGGTTTACTTCCTTCTGAAGATGAGATGGAAGAAAACCATACGAGGAATTTTTTATTTATATTGCCAGGGGAGGGAGACGCCGTTTCGTGAAGCTTCGGGATGGGTGGGTGGCTTCAATCGCAAGGCACGACCTTCTGGTGGAGAGGCCCAGTCTGGTTGACGAACATGATGATTCATTCAACGAGTGCGTGGGGATGCCAGAGAACAGTTGAGTTTAATCTGCATTTGCACGACGGGAGCAAGTAGTGGACTTCGGTTCCACTCATCCTGTATGTCATCCCCATTTTCACAGCTCTTTGATCAAATCTGACTCCATTGATAGATTAATTCAACATGGTAGATTTAATAAGCAGCGACCCTTGAGTGGTATTTTTTTCAATGAAAGTGTTTTTTGAAATCACAAATTCTTGTGTTTTGTCGATTGATTTTTGAATCACAAAAAAAAAATCCTGAACGCAAGCCCGGATTCGGTGATTTAAATGTCAGATCTCCGCTAGATCAGATTTATGGGGTTCGATTTGATAAAAAACAACTTGCATCAATGGGGGGAGGACCTAACAATGTGATTGTGTTTTGCAAACAAATACAAATGATTTTGTTGGTAAGTTTCCTCAACAAACGTATCACCTCTATTACGAGAGAGAGAGAGGGGGGGGGTCGTGTTAGAGGTGATATATATATATATATATATATATATATATATATATATATATATATATGGTCAACTGTATGTACAATTTAATTAGAAAATCATAATTGCCACTGGTTTTCTCTTAATTTGACATCACGTGATCAATTTGTTGTCAATGGACATTGGATTTGTGTTTTTTTAGCCAAAGAGAATCTAGATAAAGAACTTTTTGTGTTTTCACCAAGACTGGTACACAATTCAACAAACCAAACATGAGGTGTTTCAAGCTTGGATGGTTTTCATAGTTAATCGATTTAAGTTCAAGCTCATAGCGAGTCCGAATTAAACCAGCTGGAGTTCAAGTTCATAAAGAGTTCAAAACTAAACAATCCAACCTCGAGCTGGCTCATTTCCAAAAAATGCATCGTTTCATAGCGGGAAGTAATTGGATTTGAAGGCTTATGAAAAAAAAAACTATTAGAATTTGAAGTGTCAACTTATTGAGTAGAGGTCAAGCAGGCTGATGTGGAGAGAAAATACATTATCTCAAGTTGAAAGCGATTGGATTTTAACCCTAAACCTTTTGTTTGCAAGACAAACATGTCAACTATTTATCCTACATTTTGTTGTGGAGAGAAAATACAGTATCTAAAGTATATTTATTACTTCTTAATGGGCCATTACGGATTGAGTCGAGTTGAATACCTCTTGTTCATCTAACTTTTGGGGAGTCTATATTTACAAGTCGCTCAACACCTCTTATTAATGTTCAACTTGTCGAACCTACTATTGAGTTTGAATGAGCTCTTTATATGCCAAACCATCATTTCTCAGCCTTAGCATTTGGGAACTTCATTTTTGTATTTGTTAAAAGAAACTTGCTCACACATTTGAATTCAACAATTTAAATATCCATCCCAATAAAACAGGCCATGTAGGCTACACCTATATCTTATATTTGAATAAATGAAAAGTTTCAAAAACACAAGCTTACACCTAAATTTATGTTCAGTTAATCAAAAAACACTTTCATCAATGTAACTTAGGATATCATTAACGCAGGTTAAGACGTTAAGTTAATATGATAAAGTTACTAATTCGCCCTTGAATATTTTTTTTTTGAAAAAAAAAATCAAAAGCACGCCTAAAGTTTTGGCAAAAAATGAAACGCACCTAACTTTTTGTAGTTTCAACACATGTTTAACATCAACTTTTTCCAAAGTGAACCCTAGGTTTTTTAATTAACAATGGCAAAGTTTAGTCTCGTTTTTAACAATATTGAGAACTTAGATGTGTTTTTTCTTATCATCCAAAATTTAGTTGTATTTTTGGAAATCTTCTCTTAAAAAAATGTTAAACGCTAACATTTGATCTTACTAAAAAATAAGTTTGATTTAGGAAAAATAATGTATTGTACGACAAAAATGATGCATTTTTGAAAAAAAAACTCTATTTTTTTTAAAATCCACCTGATATCCAAAATTGCAAATGTCCAGCTTCAAAAGAACCATTTTAAACTTCGCACAACAAACCTCTTGAGGTTTGCACAATATATCGGCTTGTTCGTCAGTTAGTGCAAACACTCACTTAAATATAGATTCACATGTTTTTTTGTGAACCTCACGAAGTTCACATAATTATATTTGCAAACCTCCTGTTAAACTTCATAAATAACATACTAAATTTGCATATATAACATGAAATTCATGAGATATATTGCGAACTTCAAGTTAATATATCGTAACATTACAAATATTGTACTAAATTCGCATATATAACACGAACTTCATAGGATATAGTGCTTACTTCAAAGAGATCCACAAATATATGAGGATCTACGCAAATAATATGTTGTAAATTCTTGTGAAGTTCACACTAAGAAAAGAACTCTGCAAATTATGTAATAACTTCGCAAATCATATCATTGCAAATATGTTTTTTCATGGATTTTTGTATGAGCATTAAATATGATTTTTTTTCATTGTATAAAAACTAATTGTCAGACCCAATGGGCATTTTCACATAAACTATGATTTTTTGTGGTCCCCAACATGCTTCCTCCGACAACAATTTTCAACAACTATTTTTTGGCAAAACATAGGTAGTGATTTATCAATGATAATACATCGGCGACACTTCATCGATGATGAGTTTTTCTGGTAAACATATCTTTAACGGTTGAGCCTATTATTTTTTTCCAAACGACGGCTTAAATCAGCTATATTTATTTTAAACATTGGCATGAGTTAGTTATGTTGTGAAAGAATTGTATGGTTTTTTAGTTATCTTTGCATGTTCAATAGCTTATTCCATTTTTTTCTTTGATTAAATCATTTGTGTGTGAGTATTTGTGTGATTATATGTTGTGTATTTTGTATTATAAACATGATTTGGGAATACTTTTTGTTTTTTTTGGTTGTTTTCTTAACGGTTCAAGTTTTTTTATTAGCTATTCTGTTTGTTTTTTAAAATATTTTTTCAATAACCCATGCCCTGTCTTTGTTGCCCATTAGTTTATATATATTTTTTGTGTTGTTATTGTTGAAAATTCTGAATTTGTTTAATATGGTGACTAGGAATACTGACTCGAAGGGGCTACACCCACAACATCTGATAATGTTCATACATAATAGAAAAAAACAAAGAAAAATTTTGTACTGGTTGATAGTTCGTATTATGAAGTATGAAGTAGGCTTGACAAGTGGGTAGAGAGGGAGCTTGCTCCATGGCCAAAAGCCTGAGTATCCGATATTTTTCACAAAAATGCAACATTGATAAATTAAGACCCAGAATTCTACGCTCAAACTCGCATCAGCTAACACCTTTAATACAGGTCAAACAACAACAAAGACTTGAAGTGTTACCTAAATCTAAGGATGAATGTAAAAAATTTATTAATGAGTTTATGGCCACATTGATGTCTCTCATCTTGAAAGCATCTAAGATGGGAGAGAGAATGAGACTCAGTTGGAAAAAAGTTTCACCCATTTGCTGACTCTGAGGTTGTTACTAACTTCAATGTCAGAATAGAGTAAGCTGGAGATGCGACCACCTAAAATGCCAATGACGAGATGAAGACAGTACCTTAGCAAGAAGAAGATGTGAACCCTAAGGTTGAGGTTAATGTGGAGGGTCTTCTGAAAGTAGAGGTGAGTGAGGGTCCTCAGAAAGTGGAGGTGTGGATGGATTACATGCTGAGCTAAAGGCTGAGGTTGTGGTAAATAGTGCACAAGATCGAATGCAATTAAAAATAAGGTCAGGTACTTCGGGGACAAGTTTTAGTTCTCCAAGAAGGGGAGTCACAACGGAGAATAAGTTCATGTACTTATGGACAAGTACTTTGTTTATTTATAATTTTGTATATAATGTTTGTAAGATGTTTGCAATCGTTGACAATTTTACATTCAATCAATGATTAAATTGTTATATATATATATATATATATATATATATATATATATACTTCAATCTTAAAAATATTATATCTATGTGTGTATAATTAAATGATTGATTTGATTGATTTCATCAAAATTAATTCTGACTAGGATCTACAATCTCAAGATTCAGAGGATCCAATAAGTTGCATGCATCGATTCTAACAGTTCAAAACACATGAGTGATTCGTAACACCAATGGAGGATACGAATGACAAGTCAAATCAAATGCATTTTTGAAAATTGTTAGAGATCACACCATGAAACATCAGTCACAATATCTTAAATATCATTGTCCAGTTCTGAAATCTGACAACCAAAACATTCCAGTTCAAAGATATTAAGATGATCTTCACGTTGGAGGACATGGCACGAATCACAGAACCTAAGTGTCAGGGGGTGCCAGTGAGAAGATTTTAGCAACTGTGTGATGTTTATTTGAAAGCAAAGAATAATGTGTTTGAAGGTGAAAGGCTCAAAAACTACTATAACCCCAACAAGACAAGAAGAATGAAAGAGAAGCTATAGTGTGTTGGAGAAAATGACAGTGTTAGGGTGGACAAGGAATTGAGAGCATTCTTGTTCTACTTCTTTGGCGCATATGTATTCATCGATACTGGTGGAAAGACGATCAACAACTCATATATTCAACTATTGGAAGACTTGTATCATATTGATGAATATGAATGAGGAGCAACGTCACTTGCATATCTATATAAAAGTTTGACTAGCGTGATGAGTTCTCGAATATTATTTTGGGTTTCACTTCAATCCATCACAAAAGAGCAATAGAAATTATATGAAAAAATGAGTTTAGATTACTAAAATATAATGCATATTAATTTTATGTTTATCAACATCTTTAAATGTTTAATTGAATATATAATATTTATCAATTAGAAACTTTCAGATGGACCGAGTATGAAGTGGGTTTAGGTATGGGTCAATTCAAGAATATAGTCAGTTTGGGTTTAGGTGTATAATCGGGCCAGTTTCGGGTCGGTTTATTTTTTGGGTCTGGTTCGTTCGGTTTCAGGTCTTCATTTACAATAGTCAATACCCAGCAGTCTATATTTTTTGGGCCCGACCCAAACCCATGGGTCCACCAATATCAGGTCAGGTATAACCAGTTTGGGACATCGGATTGGGTAGGGTATGCCCCAACCCCGTTACACCCCTAGTCAAACTGCTTTACATAAGAGTGCTCTTCATTTTCATCCTAGTGGATACTGGAGTGAATGGGTCAGATTGGAGCCAGATCATGGTAAATCTGAACCACGAACCCAAATCTGGTTATCGGGCAACATGTCCAAATCCAAATTCAGATCCAGACTGAATCTGATTTAGTAAAGTTGAATCAGGATCAAAATTTTAAATTTCATATAAGATGCAACAAATAAAAGTCGATCACAGGGATTTTAAATGTACAAGTTCAAATGCATCAGGTTTGATTCCCTTCCAAATGTAGATCCAACAAGTATTAATCCAAATTGGTATCTGACTCAGAAAATTCCTGTCATGCAAGCCCCAATCCGAGCTAAGTTTACTTTCAAATCTTATTTTAGGATCCAAATCCTAGAATAAATTCTTAGATTCAGATCGGATGTCCAACTAAATCCGATCATTTTGCACTGTCACTAAGGGTGTCAACAGGTCAGGTTTACCAGGTCCCGACCCGAACCAAACACTATAGGGTCCGGGTATGGTGATAAATAATAAGACCTGGGTCTGGACCCAAAGATCCGATTAATACATGGACCTGGGTATAGTTTGTGAAATTTTATACCAGACCTAGACCCAACCCGAGTTCGGATTAAGACCCACAATTTTTCAATGTAAAAATGATTAAAAAATATGGTTTTACCCGGTATGGTCCAGGTCTGGTTCATGTAATTTTTTTCTACAGTTCTTATATTTGACCATGTCCGGACCCGATACCATTCCCAAAAACCGGGTCCAAGTCTTGTTCCACCAGAGTCCGAACCAAACCAGACCCCTTCACTAACGGAGTCTATGTCTATGCATACTATTCCAAATTCACATGTATGAGAGAGAGAGAGAGAGAGAGAGAGAGAGAGAGAGACTAGTTTTATTCTTTTTAAAGATTGAACAGTTGAAAATGTGCAAGTGGGACTACTGGTTGGATCAGGCTTGATTGGGCTTCATTATAGTCAATTCCAATTAGCTTTGCAATTTGGACTTAAAATGTATATAATACAGCTAGTCAAACAGGGGTCCAAATCAAAGAAGGGGGTCAAAAGTGTTTAGTGCAAACCCCCGTTTAAATCCCTTTGTAAATTGCTCCATGCGATTTATACTTATTTTAAATAACAAGTTTTGGTAGTTGGATCTTTTACTTTTATTTTTTAATGAGCTATTATAAATTTGGTGAGAAATCATGTGAGATTTGCAAATCTGTCCAAGTCATTACATGATTCTAAACTAGATTTGACCAAAGATAATTGGATCCAGCTAGTGTGTGCATACTGGACTTTGTACAAACATGGTCGGGCCTAGCCAAATCCGGGGCAGACCAAGTCAAATCCCACTGGACCTAGTGTGCAAGTGGGAATCCACCCTCTCCAATAGTCAAAACACACACACACACACAACAATACAACATGAACGAATGCTTCTTGGAATAGCCATCCTCGAACCAGAGAGAGAGAGAGAGAGAGAGAAATCGCGCCGTGTGATGTGACGACCGAGCCAAAAAGAGCACGCCCCAAATCGAACAAACCTCCCCACCCTTCTTCCCCCGTTGTAACAGAAAGAGGGTGAGGCCGAGAGAGAGGGCGAGCGAGCCATCTGATGGCCACGGCACCATCACCCAACCACGCCTTCCCTATGTCTACCTCCCCCATGGTCAAGACAGCCCGCAAGCTCCCCGTCAAGAGGAAACTCCAAACCCTTCAGACCCAGCAAACCCTAACCCCTCTCCGAACCCATGCCCACGACGACGATCTGCCGTCTTCGCCGGACCAGGGAGAGCCCAGGTCGTCCTACAGGTACAACCGTCTCTGGTCCGAGCCGGACGAGATCAGATTCCTGCGGGCCCTCCTGCAGAGCCGCTCCGACGGGTACCGCTTCCCCCGCGATATGCCCCTCTTCTACGACCGATTCCGTCCCTCCATGACCCGCTGCTACACCCGCATCCAGTTCTCCGAGAAGCTCCGCCGCCTCAAGAAGAAGTTCCGGCACGTCTCCAGCCGCGTCCGCCGCCGCGGCCCCGCCGTCGCCCTCAAGACCCCCCACGAGAAGGTGGTCTACGAGCTCTCTCATCGCCTCTGGGGATCCGAAGCCGCCAACGCTGAGGAAGCTGATGGAAAGGAACCCGACGTACCTCCTCCTCCTCCTGCTGCTGCTGCAGCTGCTGTTACAACGACCGGTGAAGCTTCAGCCGGTCCGCCGCCGCGGGAGACCATCATCATCATCCGTCACGAGCCAGCTCCCCCTTCCCCTGCCGCTCCACTTCCGCCGATGGCTACTCCTGTTGCTTGCAGCAACCAGGTGTGCGATTCTCAGCAGAGTGTTGGCAGAAGCCAGGCGGGTGAGGCGCTCGGCCGGGTTACTGTGGGGACTGTCATCGGCGTGCTGGATGAGTCGATCAAGGACGTCCGGACGGTCCTGGTCGGCCGCACCGAGCGCACCGCCGGCGGGAGGGGAAGGAAGCGTAACTTGAAGGAGTGGGAAAGGCAGCAGATCGCTGAGTTTGACGTCCTGTCTCAGCGGTTGAGGCTTGTCCTGGAGACCGCGGTCTCCAACTTGAGGAACCCGAGGGGGTTCGGTGGCGCCTGCTGATGAGGATTCAAGGGGACCGAGTCTTCGGTGCACGAGTAGGTTTAAACTTTAATCACTCCTCTTTTTTCCATCTTCGATTTTTCTGCGGGGTTTTTCGCAGCCATCTCGGTTCCTTGTAAATAATTTGTAACAGAAATGGCCGGTGGTATCGTTTGATATTTTAGATATTTCGCGTTTTTCTTCTTCTTCGTCCTTATCCTTCTCCCTTTCTCTTTGTTTCTGTTGTCGATACAACATAGTTAGTTTCTGCAAATTTTTTTTTTCTTCTCTGGGCAAGGCGTTTCCTCGATGGGTATCCGATTCTTAACTTTTATTTGGGCTGTGTATGGTTTGTTCCGTGGCATCTTGCTTGGTGCTGTTGAAGATGAGCTTGTGAATTTTGATGCTGAATGTTGGAATAAAGGTATCGAGTAACAGATTCCATGCAATTTCTGTATCACTTATAAATGGTTCTTATGACATTTAATCAGCAACGAAAAAGCATGGATTCCATATAGTTTGTCTATATTGCTATTGAGTGATTCTTATGACGTTTTTCTGATCCTTGACTGGGATGTTTATGTACAAGTGCGCGCAATGTTGGGCTCACTTACATTTGAAATGTGTCACGTAAACCTCTGAAAGTATGTTGAAATAAGTTTTTAAGTTTTTAGGCCAAGTTTAAGGTGTTTCCAATACATCATTTTTCTTATTTCTGCCCTTTCTCACAGCAACCAACAGTTCCTTTCCTTGCTACATTTTATGTCAAACTTCTATGAAATCTTGATATTGGTTTCTCTTGGTTGCCATACAGGCCATCTAATATTGAAGACTGGAGAAGATGAGTCTGTTAAGTGATTCAAGGTTCAATCTGAATGAATCCTTTTCACTTGATAGAAAAGAAGGTGTTTTAGAAGCTCAAGGTCCTATTACAGCTAAAGAGCTTCCATGAAAGCTATATAGATGTTACGGTTTCCTTTTCATAAATACTGCTGAAGTATTAGGCGTGTACATTACATGTATGGTGTATATTTTGTAACTCATGATATGTGCGTCTTGGTGTCCTGGGCATTTGGTCTTTGTGTTGCCTTGAAGAGTTTTTTGGTCTTTAAATGGTTCCTTGCAGGAAAATGACGAGGCTTGTGCCTTTATATTTTTCACTTATACCAACCGGGGCCTCCGCGTGGTTGGTAGGAGCTCTCAGTGCACGTCTTCCTGTGATGGGACGTTGCAGGTTCAAAACCCCAGTGATACGATTGAATAATAACTGGTGGGGTCTATCTAACCCGAACTTGCCTTCCAAAAAAAGTGTTTCTGAATATTGGTAGATAAAAAAAAAAATGGCAGCAAGCATGCAGTTGAGATATGTGTATCAAGATAAATTTGTGACATGATCAGGAAACAAATAAGGAACACTTATATCGGAGTCAGCTAGGAACCTAGGAAATAGAGGATGTCAGAGGTGATTTTGAAAATGTCCTCTGCGACTATCAATGTGTCTCGTTGAAGAGGAAATTTCAAGTAGGTTGGAGGTGGTAATAATAATGTCTTGGAGGTAGGGGTGTCAACCGGCCTGGTTTACCCGGACCCCACCTGAACCAAACCCTATATGGTCCGGGTACTGTGATAAATAAGAAGATCCGATTAAGACCCGGGTCCTGACCCAAATGTCCGATTAATACATGGACCCAGTATAGTTTGTGAAATTTTATACCAAACCCCGACTCGAGTTTTGATTAAGACCCTTTCAATGTAAAAATGATAAAAAACATAGTTTTACCGGGTATGGTTCGGGTTTAGTTCATGTAGTTCTTATCAGGTTCGGGTATGATTTTTTTATAGTGAACCCGATTAGACCCGAGTCTGAACCCAATACCATACCCAAAAATCTGGTCAAAGTTTGATTCGAACATGGGCTGGTAAACAAGCTGAACGAACCAAACATGGCATGTTTGGACTTGACTAGTTTACTAGTGGATTGAGCTCGTGGCTAGACTTGTGTTCGTATTTAGCCAAGTTGAGCTCGTGTTTGTGTTTAGCCAAGCTCTAACTCGGTTCGTCCCTGAATGAGACTAGCTGAATACTAGTTGGCATGTATAAAAACACTTCATGTTGTTTATACATATACAGTATATATATTTTTGTATATTATACTTGAAAATATATATAACTTTTATAAATTACACTTAATAGCCCATATTTTATCTATATATTTTTCATTCTTTTTTTCTTTTTTATATATATTTTATACATTATTCCTTTTATATATTACACAAAATATATATTATCTATATGAGCACTATCTAGTCGAGCTGAACACCTTGTGTTCAGGTTCGGCTCATTTAAGCCAAACGAGCTGCTCATGGCTCGCCTCGGCAACTATACAAATTGATCATGAACGAGTTCATGATGACCCAAACCTAGCAGAGTCATGAGTTGCTCAGATCGTTTACTAGCCCTAGCGGTGGTGACTAGGATGCTGTAAAACACCAATGTCCCAATGTATAGAGCTTTCACGAGCTAAATTTCAAAGCCAAATTTTTCACCTTTCGAGCCAAGGAATGCCCATGCAGCACTAGGCCTCGTGGCCTAGTCAGCCTCACAACATGTGTTTTTTTTTACACGTAATCTTCTTACACAACAGAATTTCCCTTTCAAGAAATCCTTTCGAACATGGTGGTGACACATCCAATAGCCACTTACGTGCATAGCCATCCCATGTCGGCTAACACCTCCAACCGAAGGGCCAAATGTGCCTTGTTGCTCACACAAGCAAGTGTACACTGACATAGGTTGAAACGTGCCTTCGTGGCACTGTCGACTTAAGCGCATCCCAAAGCCTTTACCGATGCATGCCAAGCCTGCAAGTATCATTTTGAGCCATATTTCCTTAATTTTGATCACTCGAAGCCAACAATGCATGAATGCCTTAGCCTCACGTGCCATGGAGCAGATAGCGACCCCATGGACACGCCCCCAGCAAAACTTCACCACCAAAGGGACAAGGTCTTTTGACCCCCAGTCTGAAGACCTATTGATAATTATATGGCATAGCGAACAACACCACTCAAACTCGTTCGTCGGCACTGTGCACTCACTTGCACGACCCCGTGCCACTATGCATGGTTGGGACCACACCGCCACACCAAGGGCCGCCTTGTTATGCCCAAACGAGTTTAAGAAAGTGATGCCTCCCGAGCTCCCAAAGAGATTGTCTTTTAGAAGGAAGGTAGATCATGAGATTGAACTTCTGGCAGGCATGAAGCCCCCTGCTATGACCCCATACCGCATGGCTCCACCATAGTTGAAGGAGTTACAGAGGCAGCTGGATGATATGCTGACCTTTGGCATTATTCATCCCTTAAAAGCACCATTTGGCACACCAATGCTTTTTCAGAAGAAACATGATGGGTCTCAACGGTTCTGCATGAACTATCAGGCACTAAACAAGGCGATAGTCAAGAACAAGTACCCTCTGCCATGGATTATTGACCTGTTCGATCAGTTGACCAATGCCCGTGTGTTTTCGAAGCTAGACTTGTTATTGGGTTATTGGCAGGTTAGGATCTTAGAAGGGGACAAGCCCAAGACTACGTGCGTGACGAGATATGACACATACGAGTTATTGGTTATGTCATTCGATTCGACGAACACCCCTGCAACCTTCTCGACCCTTATGAACAAAATCTTCTACCCGTACCTAGACCAGTTTGTAGTCGTCTACTTGGACAATATCATTGTCTACAACAAGAATTTGGAGGAGCATGCACGTCACTTGCGCATTATGTTTCAGTTGTTGAAGGACAATGATCTATATGTGAAACGTGAGAAGTGTCTATTCGGGCAAGCAGAAGTGGAGTTCTTGGGCCATGTTATTGGACGTGGCATGTTGCAGATGGACCAACAAAAAGTTTAAGCCATCGTGGAGTGAAATCCTACCTCTATGGTTATTTATGGGACTCGTGAATTACTACTACTGGTTCATTGAGGGGTATTCTTTGGCACGTGCTCCTCTTACAGATTTGCTTCAGAAGGATCAAAGTTGGGATTGGTCGGATGCATGCCAAACAACCTTTGAAGAGTTGAAGAAGGTTGTTACCAGTGATCCAGTGTTAAGGCTACCCAACCACACAAAGACGTTTGATGTCTACACAGACGCTTCATATTTTGCTATCGGTGGAGTGCTCATGCAGGAAGGGCACCTCATCGCTTTTGAGTCACAAATTGAATGATATCAAGTGGTGATATTGCATGCACGAGAAATAAATAACTGCAGTCATGCATTGCTTGCGGGTTTAGCGTCACTACCTCTTGGGATCTCAGTTCGTCGTTAAGACGGACAACATAGCCACTAGCTACTTTCAGACACACAAGAAGCTTAGCCCTATGTAGGCTAGATGACAATAGTTCTTGACAGAGTTTGACATGGTCTTGGAGTATAAGCCCGAAAAGACCAATGTCGTAGCTGATGCACTAAGCAGAAAGACCGATTTAATCAACATTACTTAAAAGTGAAACTCAACAAAGGGTTGAGTCCCACAAGCACAAACACAACAACATAACATGAAAACACCATTTACACAAAAAACAGAAAAACCCGAACACAAAACAGAGAACTCATCAAGGACCACAGACATCTAGATGAGGATCGATTGGAGGCAGAGGCAGGTCTTTGAGATATATGTGTAAGATAGCATACACATCAGCCAAGACCCTATAAGTCAAATGGTTAAGGTTGAACGGGACATCTTGAAAAATAGCATCATTTTTGGCCATCCATATGAACCACCACATTGTAAATAACCAAACTCTCCAAATAGTCCTCTACTTCTTTTCGCGTCTAATTATAGCAGGGCCGATGATAAGATCTAACTCAAAGCATTCCTCCCACACAACAACTGATGGAGCCCTCCAAGTTTTAGAAAACAATTCTAAAAATACTTCACATGACCAAAAAAGATGTCGTGTGGTTTCTTCAGCCTGTCGACAAAACACACACCAATTGAAAAACTGAAACTCCATACTCTTGATATTGTTATGGGTTTGTATCCGGTTATGAAGAATCAACAAAGCCAATACCTTGGTCCTCAGAGGTGGTCCCTTCGTCCATAAAGCATATTTGGGGATCCAGCCCGAACCTGGAGGTAAAAGAGAACGGTAAACCTTGTGGACTTGGAAAACTCCCGCAATTGAGACTACCCATTGAAGCCAAGATCTGTCTACCCCCACGTCCAAATCCCTGTCAAGAAACAAACGCAATGCCCTAAACCATATTTTCCTCAAATGTGATGTGTATGGTCCATGAGCCCCCCGATGAACAACAAGTGAATCGATTAGACCATATTTCAACTGGAGGAAGTTTGCACATGCATCCTTTGAAGTATGAGTCAACCAACACTGCTTCACAGCCAATACCACACTCCTTTTACGCAAAACAAAAATTCCTAAGCCAGCCATAGTCCTTGGCATAACGTGGTCCCACCAAGTGCCTCCTATAAGGCCCATTTACACCGCACCACAAAAAACTTGACACGTGCTTAAGCTGTTGCTGAGAGAGATGGGGTGAGAGAGATGGGGTGATCTGATCTTTAGGTGTAACATGAGACTGCACGCATTCGATTTGTATCAATTTGGTTGACCTTGATTATCATTCTATCTCTCATGTGTCTGTTTATGATACCGTTCTTGTGGGGAATTACGTTATTAGAATGGATCTTCACCTTACTTCGGTTGCATTGTGGGAAGAGTCGCAAATCAAATCAAGGATGGAAAGTTTACCCTCGACGGAAAGGAGTACACTCTGCCCATCAACAATCCTCCAAACAGTCTTCACGGTAATTATTTTCCCAACTGAACCTGACTGCTTACCGTCGCTCTTTTATTGTTTACCGCGTGGTAGTCCATTGGCGCTGGTGATTGTTTTTTTTTTAGAAAATGATTGGCAAGTGATTCTTGTTCACCAAATGTGTATTTGTGTTATCTGGTTTTCTCTATCTTGGAAATCGTTATTAGGAATGCTTCATCTTTAAGGAAATGCCGTTATGTACGTTCTGTCCCCCCCCCCCCCCTATGATGGAATGATGGCTGCACGCCAAAGTCAATGCCAGATTTGTTCCCGTTTCTGGATAAAACTGCAAAAGTTATTATTTACTGCTGTCAACTTGTTGAGGAGTTTTATTTACATTTGTTTGAGGTAATGCAACAACACAATGAGTCTTTGAAGCCATCACCAGAAAAAAAATGCTGGAAAAACCAGAAAGCAAACCGATTATTCTTTCATGCCAACCATGGGATTATCACAGTGCAATCAATTTACTGAGATGTTTTCTGGTGATTTGTTTGAAATTAGGGATGTGCTATTGGGTTATATGAGCGTTGGTGTTACAACTTCTTGGAAATTTTCAGATAAATCAGTATCAAACATCAAGTTAAATATGAAAACGGTTTGACCACCCTGCAACATTTTAGTCTGCTTATTGTTCTGAAAATACATATGAAATTGCCTGATTGCCAAAAGTTGTGCAGATTCCAAGCCTCTTGTTTTGTATTTTTCTTTAATTCTTTACCAATCAAGTTTGTGTTATTTTTTATCTGGTTTGTTAGGAGGACAAAAAGGTTTTGATAAAGTAGTGTGGGAGGTGGTCGAACACAAATAAGGTGATGACCCTTCCATTACATTCAAGTATCATAGTCATGATGGTGAACAAAGTAATTTCCTATGCCAGCTGGTCGCTGCATTTGGGTCTAACTTAGTTCCATATCATTAAGATTCTCTTGATGACGAGGGACAAAGTTCTGGTTGAAATTCATAATATTGGGTCATGATGAATTCACAGGTTACCCAGGCGATCTCATTATAACTGCAAAATACTCACTTATCGGAAAGACAACACTAAGGCTAGATATGGAAGCGGTTCCACAAAACAAAGCCACTCCAGTCAGTTTGGCTCAGCACACTTATTGGAACTTAGCTAGTCATAACTCGGGAGACATTTTGGGACACTACGTTCAGATATGGGCATCACATATAACTCCAGTTGATGAGTATACCATCCCCAAAGGCGATATCATGCCTGTTGAAGGTTTCCCTTTTGACTTCAGGGAAGAGAAAAAGGTCGGGAGCACAATCGGTCAGGTTCCTGGTGGTTATGATGTCAATTATGTGCTCGACTGTTGTGAAGAGAAGTCTGGCTTGAAGCATGCTGCTAAGGTCAAAGATCCTTCGAGCTCAAGGGTCCTCAACATATGGACAAATGCTCCTGGTGTTCAGTTCTACACTGGGAACTATGTAAATAGCGTTGTTGGCAAGGGCGGTGCTGTTTATGGAAAGCATGCTGGGCTATGCCTAGAGACCCAAGGTTTTCCAAATGCCATAAACCAGCCAAACTTCCCTTCTGTTGTGGTCAATCCCGGAGAGAAATACACCCACACTATGTTGTTTGAGTTTCCAGTGGACCAGCAGTAATAGGTGCTAGAAGTCAACGGTTTGTTAAACTAGCCACCTTTGTTATCAATTATATTTTATTCCTTGTGTTAATTTTCTTTTGTTTTTGGGTTTTTTATCTCCTTTGCTTCCATAATACTGCTTTACAGTAGCATTTGTCTAGTCTAGATGCTACTGTAAATAAGTTAAAGAAATCTTATATTGAACATTAGCAGCAAGTCTACTGGCAAGTTCTTTCTAGGCTAACTGTGAACGAGCATTAATGATTGTTGGTCAGTCTCCTGAAAGGAAACTGCTGGATTGACCTTATATGTTCTTTGTTTAATGTCAATGGAAGCATGAGAAAATTGTTCTCCATGCCTGCATGCGTCTCAAAATGCAATGGAAAGGGACACGGGAGAAAAAGAAAGGACTTTGTCTGGACAAATTTTCCGAAGTAATTGAATAAGATGCCATGTTCTTCTCAATGGTATCTAGCCCAATCTCATAGAATGTTAGTTATGGTTAAACTGTATAATATGCAAGCATCAACATCTCTTAAACCCGGCTTTAGTACTCTCTACCCATTTTGTCAATGCTTGTTTTTTTTTCACCCTAATTCTTTATTTTTGAGAAAATCAAATGTCTCTCAGAGTTCACACAGAGGAAACATGGTTAATTTTTTTTTCTTTTTCTAATAACTCAATTTCTTTTATAAAGTTCATTGTTCATAACATAATAAAATAATGATTATATGAGTGTACAATGACAAAAAAATAAAAACTAACAAGTACTCTGCTGCAAAGTCAGAGTAGCCGATCACGTCTTACCTGTGCTAGTATGCCTGAAACCTATAGTTGTAATTATACAAAGGGTAAGTCTATAATTAAGTAAAGAAAATTTATAAGCAAATAATGACTTTAACTTACAACTGTAGTGGGCTTTAAGCCTCTAGTCTGAGTTTAGTTTTCAACACACCACATAAAGTTTGTATGTTTTAATTTTTCTCTCTTAACTCTCTCAATCAAACACTCACTCACACCAAACTATAACACTTGGTTGGTTATACCGATCATAACCGTCTATAGGCGTAGCAACCCACGTAAAATCTCTCAATTCTACAATGTTGGCTTGACTATGAACCATAGACTCCCAGTGATCCCCGGATCACCAGGCACTGCAGTGAAACAATAAGGAGAACCCCACCAGTAGCTAGTCGGAGGGTCAGACTCAAACTCAATATTGACATGATTCATGCTACATCTTAACCACAATGACTTTCAACCATCCATAGTTGTCTAAATTTTTAAATACTACGTGAATATAATCTTAAGTCATATTTTAAGTTCATTATATTGGACCTTACTCTCAAACTCATGTTTCACTCGTTCTCTCACGAGTGATATCGTAAAGTAATTCCGATGAATCTTACTCTCAATTTCTAAATGATATTAGAGTTCACACTTTTTATCATATTAAGCATACAACGAGGTAGTCTCTACGTCATTAAATCACCGACAGCTCACTCTTCATGGTGACTACACTCTGGCCACGAACCAGGTAGCCCTTTCCACAGGTCACCTCTTTCAACATTTGAGGGGTTATGCATGCTAATTTCAATGTAAAATTCATATGGCATGACTAGATTAAAGGGAGTCAAGTCTAATCACAATCTCATTACAATACATGTTATTTGCAGATTATAACATAGATATGTTATTATAAAAATAATATCTTTCTAATATACATGAGATATCACAACTAATGTGTGCATATAAACATCTCGTTGTAATACTCTCATGCATGATCATTTTATGCATATCATGCTAACGCTCAAGAGCTATATTTCTAAATATTTTAATATATACATCAATCATAACATGCAACACAATATGATTTGTTTACAACTAAGATTACTTATAATATCCCTTACTTCGAATATGAATGTTGTACTCTGATTGCAATCGAGTCTCAAGAAGCTCTAACAACAGAATCTGATCATCATACAAGCATGTTCATATTAATACACATACCTTCTTTATATTTTGACAAATTACCAAAATACCTCTCTCAACATAACTCATCAAACCTCAATTTTTGTGCCCCTGATTTGACCGAAACCAGAGGACAAGAAGATTCTTCTCTATGATATGAGTTCAACGCACCACACTTTACTCAAATATGAGTTTAAAGGGCAAAGTTAAGTCCACTTTACTTAATCGAATATTGGGTATTCACAAGGGTAATTTGGTTATTTTAAGTCTTATGATTTGATCTGACTCCTCCTAGGTCAAAACAGGTTTGGTCTATGTTTAGAGTACTAGGTTTACTAAACCTAGTCTTGACCCATCTCGGTTTGGTATAAAAACTCAATTGGATTCTTAAAATTCACAGCTAATCACAAACTAGATCCTAATCTAGTTCTGATATAGATCTAAAATTTTCAAACTGAATCCAGACTTGGTTCTGATCTGGATACAAAACTGTCATACTGGATCTAGACCCAATTTTGATCTAGATGAAAAACTGATCCATTCAGCTATGAGTTGGATCTAAATCTAGCTTTGGTCTGCAACTAGAAATGTTAGACTGGATCTAGACCCAGTTTTGATATGGATCCATAACTGATCCATCTAGTTGGATCCAGATTCAGCTCTGATATGGATCTAGCGCTGATCTGAAGAAGATCCAGTTTTGATTTGGATCTAGATTTGTCAAACAAGATCCAAGCCCAAATTTGTCTAGATCCAATTCAATTTGGATCAGTCCAAACTGACTTGATCAAACTGGACCTAGATTTGGTCTGGTCCAGATCAGACCAGATCCAAACAAAGAACCAAGACCCAGTCAAACCCGACTCGGTCAGGTTCACACCTTGATAGGTTTGGTCTGACTGAGTCGATTCGGTACGACTGAGTCATACCGATTTGATCTGTTATGATCGATTTTTTTTACCTAGTTCGGTTTGGGTGCAACCCAAACCGTCTGATTTGGTCTAGGTCACACCCAGACTGACCCAAGTCAACCTGCTATATAGAAAAAAAGGGCGAAAGGCGCACAACCCCTTCCCGATTTTCCTTCTTCTGCAACAGAGGGGTTGACAACTTGAGATGGCTCTCTCTCTCTCTCTCTCTCTCTCTCTCTCATCAACATGGCCAACAACCATGGCTGCTGTTGTTTGTTTGTTTTTTTCTTCATGGTTGTCGGCCCTCTGATCAACCGAAAAAAGAAAGAAGAAGAAAAGATGGACGACGTACCTATGGTATCGGCGACAACGGTTCTGGTAAGCCTCTCCCCCTCTCTTAGCAACTCTTTCTCATTTTTTTTCCTCCTCACGCTCCTCTCGTGTATCGACGGGGTGGAAGGCTCTTTATAGGGACTTCACGGTGGGTGAGGATAATCGATCGTGGGGGATGAGGTTTATCCTCTTTCCCCCCCTAAGATAATGGAGAAGGTGGTTCATGCAAATGGGGGAACTGTCTTCACCTGATTTTTTTCCCCTATTTTTTTTAACTTCCCCTCACTCTATGATCTCGGGTGGTTTTACACACTTCTTTTCCCATATGGATCGACCAATTTTGTTCATTTTGAAGACTTACTCCATTTCTTTATTTTATATTTAAACTTTTCAAATTGCACATCCATTGGGCATCCACCAATTGTCTGGTTGTAAGATCTCACTGGTCACATTATTAGCATCCTAGGGAGTGAACTATGCAAGATCGATAGGAAACATATATTTTCTGTTGTCCTCCGTATGGATATTCAAGAACAAAAGTGAATGATGAAAGGAAGCCTTAGTCTAGCCTATGCACGAGCAAAAAGGAGGCCATGCTGAAGGCTTAATTATTCAGAATCCCATCCAAAATTAATACTTTCTCCATCTGCATTCTTTTCCAGGTAAAGTCCGTTCCTTAAGATCTGTTGAATTATTTCTGCTTGTAACATCATTAAATTCCTCTGCTTATATTGTTGGGATAAATCTGCACCAAAATTTTCGTCTATACCATGGACAATATGCAAATGTATTGGGAGCCCCAAGGAGGATCTACATTGCTTTGAGAAAATATCATCATGGTCCGCCATGTTTCTTTGTGGGAACAAAAAGAATTCTTAGTTTTTCATAAAAAAAGTTGATGATCATAATATACATGTGTGTGTCCATGCACACATGCGGAGCTGGTAATTTCCACAATTATCTGGGGATGTTAACATGTTCACCAGAGATTTATATACCTATGATGGAATTAGAAAAAATGTGATGGTTCCACACATTGTCACCAACCATGAGCATTTTTGTGATTTTATAAAGTAAACACATTGAAAAGGCATTGTGATTTCCAAAGTACACTTGATGTATCATTTATAAAAATTAAAAATTGGCCATGGTAGTGGCAATTAATGCAAGAAGCACAAAGTCCAGTTTCTAATTTGTTAGGGTTACATGTGTTGTGAATGTGTTAATAGTATATCAATCCCATTTGGTGAAAGAAACAGAGTGATTGCATTCCTCTTTGCTCTTCATTTCCTCTTTCTTGGCGATAGACAAGGTTTAGGACAATTACCTTCATCTAGAAAATATTTGAGGTTTCTTTTAGTAACAACTGAGTAGTCCTTCAAAATGTTTTCTAATTCTTCCAAAAATTCTTCAAAGGGAAATCAATTGCTTCAACAAAATAGACCGAGTATTTTTGTAAGACCCATGAATTTTTTGAGAAAAAACTTAATACATGATGAAATTTTAAAAGATATTTATGTGAAACTATGTATATGTATATATAGGTACATGTATATACGTATGTGTGTGCATATTCACATGTGTGTGTGTGTGTATATATATATATATATATATATATATATATATATATATATATATATATATATCGCAACGAATATTTAATCCCTAAGTTTTATTTAATTGCATAAAGAATTAATTGAATTGCACATCGAGAATTTTAAATGCCTAAGTTCAAGGTATTCTACGAAATTCTGACAATAATATGGGTTTTAAAAGAAATTATGAGTTTTATCGGAATTAAAAAAGAGCATTTTAAACCCTAAGGGTGAATTTTAAATAAAACAAAAGATAGGATTGTGGATTGGTTGGGCTCGACCCAGAGAGCTCGGACCTAGACCCTAGCTAGGCGTGTTTGACCAGCTAGGGGGTTTGACCAAGATGGGCGGTGGCCCCTTTGTAATTAAAAGGTAAGACTTAAAAGGATGAAAGCTCATTGGCCATAGGGGTGGCAGCCCTATGGCATTTTTGAAAGAAAAACTAAAGAGAAAGAAGGATAAAAGCTTATTGGCCACAAGGGGCGGCAGCCCCGTGGCATTCTTGAAAAATTATCAAATTTAAAAGGGCATGAATGACTTAAATAAATGACATTTTCAAAAAGTTTTTGAAGAATTCAAATGCTTGAAGCCCATAGGAGGCGTGTGAGGCATACTTGAAATATTTCAAGTATGCCATGGTCTAGATGGGTGTGCAACTTATCCTAACCCTTCCTTTTCTGAGATTTAATCTCAGCCTTCCATTGTAAACCCTAGACTATTAAACCTTTTGAGAAGGGAAGACAGAGAAGCAAGGGGCAATTTTTCTCCCCCTCTCTCTTTCTCTCCTCTCCTCTTCTACCAAAAATTTAGGTGTGGTGTGTGTGTACTCTAGTTGTTTTTCTTCTCCAAGCTAGAAGAACCATCTCCTTCTCCTCCATCGGAAAGCAAGGTGAGCTTCCATTTTGCATTTTCTATTTTAGTGTTCATCCGTTTGTGTAGGAATCCTTTACGTTTTTTCTTTCGGTTGTATGATTTGGTGTAGCATGAAGTCTCACCTCCGTCACATGGCTTGTAATGCACGGTTGGAGGTGGATGTAGTTTTCCATTCACTCCGCAACAAGTATTTTTATTTACCATGCTAGCATTTTCTTCTTCTTCGCTTTACAAAGCATGGATATTCAGGTCATGGCCAAGGCTTTCGGCCTTTGATGCAGGCCACAACTGGAGTCTGTCCATCAATCAAAGCAATTCCAGGCCGTCGACATACTCTCTTGCTGGCAATGATGCCCGGATTGGTCGAAAGACCAGCAACACCAACCTCGATGAGGTCGGCCTTGGTCGTGTGCTGCTGGCCTGGGTCAGTCCCGACGAAGGTGCTCTCGAACTCCCCTTTCCCTTCGATTCAGGATTGCACGCACCTCTTGGGTGCAGGTGCAGTCATGTGCATTCCGAACAGGACCCAACCTTGTAACTGGGTGCAGGCTACCTGCCCCAACTGGCCGAGCCCCTGCAACCGAGTGCACCCTGCACTCAGTTGCAGGTCTGGTTGGGCCTGGGCCAAAACCATGTAAGGCTCAGGCCAGTCGTGTTGGACCATCCAGCACCCTTGCTCAGGGTCTGAGCATCCCAGCATAGATCTGAACAGATTGGTTCAGACCTAGGCTGCTCGTTTCAGCCGCAACCTGACCCGGGTTGGGCTAGGTTGTGGCTGCCGCATGTGGTAGCGCCACACTGAGTTTGGACAACCCTGTCCAGACCGTGTGTACTGTCAGCACACCCCAACACATGTCTAGATCAGACTGTCCAGACCTGGGCTGTTTGCATTGGTTGTCGCACATTGGCCCCAAACTGGGTGCAATGTGCTGACTGTTTTTTGGGTGTTGTGCCGTACCCTATTGTTGCATCATGGCAGCATGGAGGTGGTCGGTGAGGTGCAGTTTACTACTCATTTAGGGCACCTCATCCATAGCATGGTCACGGCCCCCGTTTTGCCAAAGTCATGGATGGTGTGGCACTCTCACTGTAGCCTCACAGCTACCCATGTCGCGGCTGCAACATGTGGTCCCTTGCATCAACCTTGCTTTGGTGTCATTGGAGCGCGATCTCTAATGTTTGAATCTTCGCAAAAGAAAAGATGCGCAATGTGAGTTGCAAATGCAATGCTTGCTACGAAGCAATCACAAAAGAAAATGTACTATGTGATAAATTAACATTGCCATGTTCATTAAGTTATATCGCCAAGTTGCTTATGCTCACTTGCATATATTAACTCAATCGCGAGATAGAATGTATGCAATATATGTAGTGGTTGTGAATGACATCTTATCATGTGCGTAAAAGAATAATAGAAGATTATTGTGTAAATTAGAAGCCTAGCATGTTTGTTGAATCACGAGCGCCTTGCTTGAATTGTTGCAAAATGTAGCATGCCAATATATTTCTGCAATGTTATTATTATCACACATCATGACATGTGCATGTGAATCCTTCATTAAATTATGTATGAATGATGGCTCGATGCGTTGTGATTATGTGAATCCCCTTAGCACTTAATAGTACCAAATGCGATGCAAAAAGACATCTGATGTGTCACGCAATTGCAAATGCTTATTTTGTCATAATTACAAAACAATACATGAAATGTAAATGCTTATATTGTCATAACTTGTGAAAATGAGTATTTGCTCACGTATCGTTAGTTGTTGACCAATGACACTTCACACTCACACATATTTTCATGAATGCAATTAAAAACTATATGTGACAATCATAGATGCTACAAATTTACATGTTTATATGTGTGCAAAGGTAATGGAAACATGTTGTAAGTCATTGCACTCGGACTTTGGCACACCATGTCACTAGACTCAACTATTGCTTACCTGTTATCAAGTATCGTACTTTGTTTTTGTGTGCTATTCATGTTTGTCTAATATGTTATACGTGCATAATACACTGAAATATGTCACACACTATGCACTTGATGTGTCCCGACAAAGGGTTGGGATCGAACACCATGTTTGGGTATTGGCACATTTTCAATTGATATTTTGGGACTCCATATGAGTTGCGTTAGGTGATGGTTCTACGTTCGTGAGTGAGCTCACGTATCGTAATACCCTTAAGACATAAAATGGTGTTATGTCACCTCCACTGACGAAATGCTCATCTTGACTTTGTTGTGTTAGAGCACGTGTATGGGCAGGCTAGACTTTTGTGTGTTGTTCATGTTGCCCAACGGGGAACACAAGGCTAGATGGGCCTAAGTACCTCGAAATGAGGGAATATTGCTATAAGTCTCACTGTCCGGTTGCCCATTTCACAAAAATGGTTCGCCTTGAAGAGCGTAGATTAAATCTGTTACCTATGCAAGTTTCCACGTACCCGAAGGAGTAAGCAAGAGAAAACTATCACATACTTACCGGTTACAATTCTTTCTTTATGTTGGGAATGTGTAGTTACTTGTGCTTTCCTTCTTAGTACTTATCTTGTGATACATTTCTAGAGACACCTTACCTTGGTTAAATGTTTCTAACTGTCTCATCATGATGCGCATAGCTTTGTATTGCTACTCTTGCTAGTTCTCGTACTCGGCACACGATGCACATATATGCTCACATGCACATATACTTTCGTTGCATGTTTTAACAGTTTCATCATGTTAGACATAGTTTTGCTACGTACTTTTAAATCATGTCTTAATTGCTATCATGTTCATGCTTTCCTGAAAATGGTATATTGTGAATGGTTTATCTCACCAACTCGCAAGAATATTGACCTCGTTTTATGGGGATACAGGTGACTACTAGTGGTGCAATGGCGATTGATGTGCGGCAGGAAAATGAAACCACACTCTAGAACTTAGTGGTGTTGGCAGTTAGTTTTGGGAAATCCCTTGTCTGGGAGACATTTTATAAAGTGAAACAATGTATACCTCATTTTTGTAAATCAATTATAATGAAATGCTTCTATTTGATGTTCATCATGTAACTCGCTTAAATTTTCCAACCGATTTCCCTTATGGTTTTTCGCTTGCCCAATGTTTTAAAAAAAATAATATTCTCTAAAAATCTAAGGATTTTCTAAGTTAGGATTTTGGGGCGTTACAATTTTTCTTTTTCCTTAAGGTTCAATTTACCTCTGAATACGGGCAAAAAGACATATATACTGCACTTTTCTCCACCATACAGTGCAATGAATGACTAGCATGCATCAATCTCTTCTTAGGATTGATGCACTACTAGATAGTCAATTGTTTATGTCTTTTCAGTAGCCTAATGAATCCACAGAATCTAAGAAAAATTTTAGGAAACATTTGTTCATCTTCCAATCCAACATGGTGTTTTTTTTTAAACAACATGGCTGGAAGGAATCCTGAATGTCCAGCCGTATGCCGAGTGTTGTTGGCTATGAAAATGTCCAAATCTGCTCTAGCAATACCATGGTGAGTTTTCAAAATCTTCAAAATTCATGTGCTTTGTGTACAATCAATTCCTTAAACTCGAGTGATAATCGAAGAGAGACTTTTTCCTTGGTTTGAGACCCCTATTGAATCTACATGGACAACCTAGCAAGATGCTTCTGCAAGAGAATCCACTGAATATATTGTACATATGGAAGATGTAAAATCTGTAATGACATTGCGTAACTTGGTGAATGAGAATAGGAAATTTGAATTTCAACTTTTCTTGGAGTACATAATAAAGTAGGTAAAAATGTAATTTAGGGTCTTATCGAACCATATAGAAACCTTACTGACAAACTTGGTTATTCCAAAAATATTTTGGGTTCCTAAGCCACTGTTAATCTTTCATGGTTCGTGTATGTATTGCTAAAAGTTCTTGTGATATATTTCTTCCCTTCCAGATTTTGAGGGGTTTATCCTTATTGGCTATGTCATAAACATCATAATTGGAATACTTAATGGGTTATTTGATTTCTCTTTTTTGTTGAGAGCTTTGAAAACCAAATCAAACTAACTGTAGGGGTGTGGCAGGAAAACAAGCAAAGCCACTCGTGGCTCATGTGATGTTGAGTTCATAAAGAACTTATTCAAACTCATAAAGAGGCTCAACAAGCTGAACATTAACAACAGGTACTTGGCTTGGCTTGACTCGTATGAGCTTGTTAAGTACTAACAAATATATTTTAAATATATGTTATATCATATAATACATGTAGAACATATAATTAAACTATTTGGTTTGCAAAAAATAGGTTTAGCTGTAAATCGTGTTAGTTTTAGCTCTGAAACAATGCATTCTTGCACTACAAGAAAAATGCTAATTAGCGACGAAAATTTATGATGGATTTTTTCCTCGCAACTTTGCGATGAATTAGCTAGAGAAAACTATCTGTCGCTAACATTCAAAAGATTTGTGGAATTAGCGACGAAAATATTTCAGCATGAATCCGTCGCTAATTAGCGACTGATTCACGACGAAAAAACCTTTATCGTTAATCTGTCGCTACTTAGCGATGGATTCACGACGAAAAAATTATGTCTCAAACTCCATCGCAACTTAGCGACAGAAAGTTTTCCATTGCAAATTCATCGCTAATTAACGACGGATTAGCGACGACATTTTTTTGTCGCTAACTCCCAATACAAGAAAAATGTTAATTAGCGACATAAATTTATGACAAAAAACTTATGTCGCAACTTCGCAACGAATAAGCGCCAAAATTTTTCTATCACGAATCTGTCACTAATTAGCGACAAAAAAATTCTATCGCTGATTTCGTCGCTACTTTTTGATTTAAATCGACCCATCTAGGGCACAAAATTTTCCCTCTTCGTGCGAAATTTAAACCTACCCAAAAGACATTCGATTATACCAGTTTTTGGCAGGACGTTCGAACGAGGATGACTTCATGATGGAGGAACGCGAGGAAGAAGAGGAGTCGGAGTCGCCGACGCTGGCAGACCAGGCCGGCCTGACCTCTCCGGTCTCGAACGTCTCTTCTTTTGTCGGTTTTGCCGACATTTTTAATGGCAGCGAGCTTTTCGTCCTGGTAAGTGGTTTTCTTTTCTGACCGTGGCTTTTCATTCCCGACCTCTATTTTTTCAACCTAACGATTCTGTTGGGGGTTCTGGTTTCAGGTCGACGGACAAGTGAGGGAACTAGGTCAGGAGGGCGCCGAAGAGCCCGCCGGTTTGGAGGTGCAGCCACTGCCTTGTGTAGAAGACCCTGCAGTGGAGGGTCGGGCCGGACAAGCGGGGAAACAGGTCAGGAGGGCACCAGAGAGCACGCTGGTTCGGAGGTGCTGCCACTACCTTGTGTAGAAGACCCCGCAATGGTTGGCCGAGCCGCTCGGGTGTAAGACCTTGTGCAACGCCTGTGGGGTGCGGTACAAGTTTGGCTTGTTGTTGCCAGAATACCGTCCGACAAGGAGCAAAGTTTTTTTTTTTAAATTTAGCGACGAATATTATTCGTCACTAAATTAGCCACGGATAATATCCATCGCTAACTCAACGCTAAAATAGCAACAGATTAGCGATAAATCATGTTCGTCGCAAAACTAAATCCGTGTTTATTTAGCAACGGACTCGCGACGGATCATGTCCGTCACTAATCTGTCGCAAATTAGAGACAAATATCAGTTTTGTCACTAATTAGCGACCAAAAATTTACGATGGATGCTATCCATCGCTAATCCATCACCAATCCGTCGCTAAACAGTTTAGCGACATATTAGCGATGGATAGCGTTTGTCGCTAATCCACGATTTTCTTGTAGTGTTGTAATCATGTTTTTTCCAGCTCTAAAACAATGCATTTTTTATAAACAAGCCATCTCGAGCTTGGGTTGTTTAACTTTGGCTCATTATGAGCTTGAAATGGGCTTGGTTCGCCACAAGAACTTCAAGCTCCACTCATTTGACTCGTTTAGTAGCCTTAACCGTAGGTATCTAAACGCCCATCATCTTGAAAACTTCTATTTCTGTTAAGTGTTCACTTTTAAATTTAGCACCTAACTGTAGGTATATTATTGCATATACCAATGAAATCTTTATGTATCATAGGTGTTTTATATATTTTTATGTTGTTTGTTTCCTTTTAACTATAACACTTTGTATAGGTATTTCCTTACCAACCATGGCTTTCCTATAAAACAAAGACATGTTAATAACTGGACAATATGACAAGGGTTGGGGGACAGATGGTATTAGAACATAGATATCTCTTTTTAAAGTAATCCACACAATGATTTTCTTATGTGGACCTTAAAGTTTATTTTAGGTTGATTTCTCTAGGAAATGTTGGATATGATGAATAATGTTACTTTATATATCCTTTGAAAATCATTAATTACATTTGCCAAGTAGGAGCCATGTGTGTGTAAGAGAGTGAGACTGAGGTTACTGAGGTGCGCAATTCAGTATGCTCTTTCGTTCCCTCAAATATGTGCACCCAATTTGAAGTCTTAATTCTGTTAAGGCTTTGTGGCAATGGCATGGGGCATTTATGTTGGTGGAATTTCTTTGTAATAGATGGGACCATAAGCTTGGAGCCGCGTAGCAATGACACTTTCTTAAAAGCGACAGTTACTCCACCAGAGGTAAACCCGAGTGTAGTACGGTTAAACACAACCTCGCTTATGAGATACAATCAAGTCTTTAACTCACATGCAGCTACTCTTAGCACTAGGAAGATTGACCACCATGACACTATTACCTTGAACAACTTCAAGAAAAAATGAGAGAGGGAGAGAGAGACAGAGCATAAAGAACATTCGTTGATGGAATGGCCTCATACAGTTGGGGTTTACATAAACCCTAGCAAAATAGTCTAGAAGACCATTTTCATGGGCTCATAAAGACCAAACAGATGGCATGCATCCTTTAAGTCTCAAACAGGTAGCATGCACCCATTTAAGGCCCAAACAATTTTCCAAATAGGCCAAAAATGATCTTTGACTGCCTGGTCAACCACTAAACAATTTTAAAAAAATAAAAGCTTTTTAAGAGGTACAAATTTATTAAAAAATGAGTGAGAAAAAGATTGGCCAAAGTTAAACCAAATACCAAGACCAAGATCAGACCGAATAGAGTCGAGCTGAGTCGGGTCGAATATGAATCCAAATCCAAGTCTAAAACTAAATCCAAATCTAAGCCTTAGTCTAAATCCAAATCAAAGTTCAATTGACAAGCCCCTTGAGGTCCTTGCCCTCTAAGTTGACTCTATATATTTTATTTATTAAAAAATAGGCAAAGAGAAAGTTATTTGGCCAAAGATCTTGGTTCAACAAAGGTTACAATTTTGAATCAAACAACAACAATTTTCCACGTGGGTGAAAATTATAAAAGAAAAAACATAAAGTTGTTTGTGAAAGTCATGCATAAATAGAAGTATCTTTTGAGTTTGAACCTTCACTTAATGTGAACAATATTTCGACAATCTCAAAAACTAAATAGTTAAACTTTAAACTTAGTGTTTATTATGAACTTTTTAAGCTTATTCACAACACATTCTTTTTAGGTAACAATATGTGTCATCAATATATAGAAGTCACATATATTATGGGTTTGTGCATTATACTTTATGAGTATTCTAGAGACAAATTCAATCTCATAGAAGATGACCTACACCTTCACACTCATATAGGTGAGTCTTTCAAAAATGAAAACATGTTTAAACTACTTTAACCAATTTGATATACAGATCTTACATCAAAATGAGACACAAAGATGCTCTCTATCTTCATATATTCTTTAGTGCTCAACCAATTAATCTAGTGATTTGTTCTTCCCGTTGAACCAACTTAGTCGACCCGATTCACTTGGTTGGATTTTTATCACATATAATTTCTTTGATAGGTTTTAATCTCATTCTTTCATATGTATTTTGGATAATCTTTTCACGAAAGACCTTGCGTACATGGTTTCAGCATGATCTCTTTTAATAAACAAAAATTTCTTCTTGCTTGAATAGTTATTCACATAATTTCACTTTAGACTTTTTAAGTTTCTCTAAATTCATATTTTTCACCTTTATATAATAGATAACTTTCATGCTAGGAAAGATTAGTATCATTAATTGTATTCATATAATCAAATGGGTTGTTACAATGTGTTTAGATATCCACAATACTTCAACATCTAAACATACTAGAGTAAAATTTATTCACTCATCTATTCAACAAAATTGGAATTAGAATTGTCATTCTCATCAATGTACTTTTACGTACATTATGTCTCATAATATTAAATTATCAATATTCTTTAGGGCATGAAATGAATAGCATTTATACTGCTTATTTTCTTTGATTATCAATTCTTTGGCTTATCTCATTTATGATGTGATTGGTCTAGTTTCAAGTCATAGCATAAATAGAAATTGTCAATGATATTCATATACTTAGTTGAAACCAATATCTTCTTATGTAAAATAACACTAGGTTCATACTATATATCAATGGTTAAATTTTCTCTAAAGTTTTCAATATGAATAAATTGTGATATACTTGCATCATAAAATAGTTATATGACCACAAATTAAAACAACTAATCTCATAACATAAAAATTTGGTGAGAAAAACATTGCAATCCATTTTATTACTCATAATCAACATATTACCCATATGAAATGTATTAAAATTCAAGAATCGTGTTAGGATCATAAAATCTATTATCCGTTAGGTTTTTCTAATTAAGATATAAAAACTCATTTTCAAAATGACATGTAATTGCTCGATAGAAACCAATTCTTTTTTTAATATCATAAAATTAATGAACTTTCTATTTTAGGTTTTTAAATTTTAAAATTTTGATTAAAAAATTTGATTATGTGATTTTAGATCAAAAAGTTAAATACTAAAATTCAAACCCATATCAATTTCAAACATGGTAGATATGAAAATCGTCTAATCAAATCAATTATTACTCCCACGAGTTGGAGTGTATGAAAATTTTCATCCAACTATAATTAAAGTTTAAATTAATTATATGAAACATTATTTTACCACTTTTCTATAAAAACCCACACATGTTGATTTATGCCTAGTAATGATTCAGGAAAATTCGTTACATACTTATGCTTTCAAACATCTAAAGATCTTATATCAATAATTAACATATTTAACTGATTAAATGTGAAGGCAAAATAACATCAACTTAATATTTAAATTGATTTTGAAAAAGTCGCACTAATCTTAAATAATTAGTTATCTTAGAACATTGAGAGTATGTTTGACCTACTAACCGCTCACAATAAGTAGATGGTCTGATTTGTCATAGTTGATACGTGATACACATATCAAAGGGTAAGATATGTACTTAAGTGAAGTAGAACTCTACACTCATGTTGTCATCATTTGGCTCCACATGGTCTTCATAAAAGATTGTATTGTTTATCCCTACGATTTAGTGTAATTATATATATATATATATAAGAATGGATCAAAGCCATTGCGGTTGAAGGGAAAGTTTTATAGGATGACTATTAGGCCCACTTTACTATATGGTACGGAATGTTGGGCTGCCAAGAGACATCATATTCAAAAACTGAGTGTAGCTGAGATGCGTATGCTTAGATGAATGTGTGGAAATACAATAAAAGATAAGATTCAGAACGAGGAGATACGTAAGAAGGTAGGTGTTACACCCATTGAAAATAAGATGAGAGAGAATCATTTACGGTGGTTTGGACATATTCGGCGAAGGCCTAATGATGCTCCAGTTAGAAGGATGAAGAAATGGAAAAATATATTAGTTAAAACAGGTCGGGTAGGCCTAGGAAGACTTGGATGGAGATGATAGAAAAAGATATGAATGCTTTGAACCTCACCGAGGACATGGCATTGGATAGAAATGATTGGAGGAGAAGGATTCATGTGGAAGACCTAGAATGATTTTCTTTTTTGGTTCATATCGTCGACCCCAATTGTTTTGGGATGAAGGCATAGTTGTTGTTGTTGTTGTTGTTGTTGTATAAGAATGGATCAAAGATCCAAACCCATATTTCACCCTTTATCTGAATAAAAAAATATATGTATTCATTTCTACCACTAGTATTTCATCGGGTATGATTGCTTTAGTGTCATGTGAATACAATCTAAATTGGCACATTCAAGCAACACTACGGTGCTAACAAAAAAAAAGAACAAAATATAAAACATGATAAGATATTTCATTTTTTATCTTTGATACAAATTGAAACTGGATCATGCATAATTAAACCTTCTACTAAATCAATGGGTATTCTTACCTTCTTAAAATGCTTACAAGCTAAAGGTTGTAAGGCTCAAACAACTAAGATAGGGTTGCAAACACACGTTTAAACATAAGTAGATCGATGCAGAGAAAGAAAGAGAAAATAAAACACTCAAACAGAAAATACTTTTTTAAAGTGGTTGGACACTTAGCCTATGTCCACGAGTCCTCCTTCACTATCAAAAACTCTCAACAATAGTAGGAGGTTTCCTTATGGTTGATTTATAATTACAACATAATAATGATCCTTATTTTGGATCAGATCTACATGTTCTTGGCCACATTCTATGGAAACTAGCATCACACGTTGAACCTGCGTCTTTTAGCAGAGTTCTACTTGGTATAGCTTTCTTTACATAACAAACCTCATCAGCCTTATTTTGATAACTTCCAGAGTTATCAGTTTGATAGTCTCCAGACTATTGTTTTCTTGATGGTAGTTTCCAGCTTTATCATCTTGACTAGAGACCGATCCTTGCAAGAGTCTTGTGCTAACCAAACTCTGTTGTGGGACTGGGGCACACAGGAGGTCCTTCAACAAAAGCCTTTGACTTGCTTTTGTTCACGTGATATGGGTGTGGCCAGGTTCCAAGGAAAAGTACATAAGGGTGGCAAGGCAAGCACTACTTTTCAAGCATGGACACCATTATGTGATCATGAGCTCCACCACACTGGCCTCTCCTTGCCTCCACTCTGTATTTTCTAAGAAACATTCAAGCATTGTTAATTGTCTTCATCATGGACAAACTTTTAATTCAAGCTGTGTTGCTGCTCATGAGCTTCTATTGCAAGTTACACCAGGCCAACACCTCTCTTAGATTGCTGGTTGGGGAAACGTACACTCCCCTCTTAGGGCCCCTTCCTCACCTACCAATACATTAGTAGAGGTGGGAATGCCTTAGGGTGTGTCATGTGTGGGAATCACGTGGAAAGAAACTTTGCTGGAATAGAGTACCCCTCCCCCACACCACACGGGAAACGTTACCGCAGAAAATTGTGGGGACGCATTGATTTTGGTCCATGTTTGCATGCGCATGTCATCCCCGTGGAAAAAGGCTGAGGTTTTCGCACTGTTCCGCAGAAACCCAACCTTTTCCTTTCACAGCCAAACACGCCCTTCACGGGTACTCTCTTTTCTAGCTTTTAATGGGATGTGGAACCTCAGAATCTGGATTCTGATAAGAACATGAAACTTTATCGAGCTCTTAGTGGACTTGCCTAGTTTAGATCCTAACTCGAACCATGTTTTAGATGGTTCCAGCTAGTTCCTATTAGAAGATGTAAGAACCGAGCCACTTACAGCCCTATACATGAGGGTGGGGGCACAAGAATGGTAGGGATGATTAAAGCTTATTGTGAAATCAAGAATTCAACTATAAGTTAAATTGATTGCTGGTTTATTAGCAACAATCATAGCATATTACATCTTGCTTAACCTTGGGTCCTTGACCAAAGGCTCAAAAATTAGGTTTGAACAGCTCTCTCTCTCTCTCTCTCTCTCTCTCTCTCTCTATCTATCTATCTATATATATATATATATATATACCCCCATAGGTTTAAGTGTTTTATGATAGATCTGAACCGTTAGATGTATTTAGCATGCTAGATTTATTGATAATCGACTCTTGCATTATGTCTTTTTTTCAACGAAAAAAAACATGTTTTTCTGAACCGAGAAAAACTGGGTACCTTCATGGCCATTGATTTTGGATTACCAAAAAAACCTGTATACAGGTCAGATTCCGGCGATCCAAAAGCCGGTTCCCACTAAACAAAACCTATAGATGGCATCTACCGTGTTAGATGTGAGAAAAAATACTTAAAACTACAATTTTTTAAGAGGCCTAAAAATGAAGCCTAAGGAATGCATTATATATATATATATATATATATATATATATATATATATATATATATCATTGTTCTTTTAAAGACAACACCATCATGGCTTGCTCGAGCTTTTCTCACGTGGTAGGAGCCACAGCCTGCTTTTACTTTATCATAAAAAATAAATATCATTAAGAAAAATGTAAGGCAGAGATGGATCATTATCCTGCGTTCATCTGGAACGTTGAGGCTCTTGATGATCAGCAAGAGTTTGCCTATGTGCCCTCTTTCCATTAAACTTTAAAGAAAGCTGCATTGTGTTTTTTTTTTTTGGAAAGGCAAGCTGGGGTGGGGTTAGACTGACCCCCTACCAGTTATAAAACGATACAATTAGGATTTGAACTTGCAACGTCCTAATACAAGGTGACGTGCACTAGCTGCTCCTACCAGACAAAAGGAGCCCCGTTGGTAAAGCTGCATTGTGTTTCTTATAATGAATTTAACCAGCTTTTGAAACAGCGATTAAGCGTAGGGGAGTTTAAAATTTAAAGCTTAAAATTCAGTTTTTATGTTCATGAGTTTGAACAGGTTGATTAATAATGCAGAACACAAATTTGGGTCATATGACGGACCTGCGGCAACAAACAGGTCAGATCCATGTTTAGCCCGAACCCAAGATCTGGATTGAGCTTTAGGATTTAACCAGTTCAGACTTCAGGGTTAGATCTAGACTATGTCACAATGACACAGACATGGATGGAGACAGGACACTAGTTGAAGACATGAATACACAGTTTTTGAGAGTTAGGACACAAGGACATGTTTTCTTTTGTTTTTTTAGTTGATAAAACAATATTTATCTTTGATATTCTAATATGTGAAAGTCCATTTATTATTAACAATATTATTAAACACATTAAAAATTATTGGATGTTTCATAACACTTCACGTGGCATGTCGACGTGTCGTGTCACGCCTCCTAGACATGGGATCTGCTTACTGTGTCCTTGTGACATATATAGCTTCCAAGTTGGGATCCAGCACCACAGGGCCAGGTCCAACAAAAAATGGTGAAAATCTGTTGTTTCCTTCTCCTGATTGAATCAAGTAAATACATCATGCCTGAAATGGACAAAAGGACAGTAAATGAGTAATAATACCCTAACTTTCTGTCTTCTTGTTGTGTTAGAAGCTGACAAGATCTGGACTAAGACATTGGCTGAGACCCCTTGAACACCTGCTTGGCACCTCATTTGGATCCAATCAATTTTGGTTAAACAACCAGTGGAAACATTTATATGTCAAGATTATTCGGATTCCAGATCAATCAGTATTATGTCTGATATGCTTGAGCTATAGGGATGAAACTGATGGATATGGTTGGTCACGCTTGACCTCATCCAATATCCAACTTCTGAAAAATGGGTTTGGCTATAGATCCAGATTCAACTTGGATCCTACAGTATCGTCTCAGTTAATGTATGATCTGACTTTGTAAAACAAAAGCAAGCTGTGGATGGGCCAGATCTTAGTCAGGCCAGGCCCATTGACAGCTCTATAAACAAAAACATGAAAATAATAGCATGCTTAAGGCTAAGTTAATATTCCTTCGTTGTTTATTGAGCTAATAAAAAATTTAATTTTTATAATGCACACAAATAAGTGGGCCGTGCAATTTTTTTTTAATAAAATTGAGAAAACAAAGAGGGAATTGTTGTCCAATTTCGATTTTTGTTCATAGCTTTTTCTCTTACATATTAAAGTACTGCAAATATAAAATACTCAATCTTCTTTCTTTTCCTTCTTTTAGTTATTATTAGGGGTGTCAACGAGTCGGGTTTGGTTCGGACCCAGGTGAAACCAGATTTGGACCAGATTTTCAGGTGTGATTTTGGGTCCAAACACAAATCTAATCGGTTCCACTATAAGAAAAATCATACCCGAACCCGATAAAAACTACATGAACCAAACCCAGACCATACCCTGTAAAACCATATTTTTATCATTTTTACATTGAAAAATTATGGGTCTTAATCGAAACTTGGGTATGGTCCGGGTCTGGTATAAAATTTCATAAACTATACCTCTTTCCATATATTAATCGGACCTTCAGGTTCGGACCCGAGTCTTAATCAGATCTTCTTATTTATCACCATACCTGGACCCTATAAGGTTTGGTTCAGGTCAGGTCCGAGTAAACCAGGCTCATCCACACCCCTAGTTATTATTGTTGAGTTGATGTCTGATTCGTTAAAGCGGGTTTGAAAGGTAAAGTGGGGAAGCAAAAGCTGAATAAAAAAGCAAAAAGTGAATAAGAGGAGGAGGAAAAGGATTCCCACCCAGGGAAGAAAAGGGGCAGTTCTAAGACTTTATGCTTTTTCCAGCTTCTCTTTCCTATCCATCGGTCTCATCGCCTTCCATTTATACTTTTCTCTCTCTCTCATTTTTATTTTCCCATCTCCTAATCTAGATGTGAACCACAACCATTGCTTAATTAGTTGCGTGTGGTGCACCTAATGCACCACCAACAATTGGTAAACGAGCCAAATGAACCAATGTTTCAAAGGTGTAAGCAATAGGATTTGAACTCTAAACTTATTATTGCATGCAAACCAAACACTTTAATCAGCCATCCTCGTATAAAATATCTGTAAAATATATTTATCATCCTATCTAAACCCATCTGGGCCAAACACTCATTATTCATATTCGGCTCATTCATTGAATAATCAGTTGGGCATGCATTGAATAAATCTACCATACAGACATCTCAAAGAGTGAAAGAAAGAGATTGAGTGAATCGAGGAGATAAATTAACATGCTGGACTGCGACCAACCTGGTTCATTATTTTTTATGATTCCTTAGCAAGGGACAGTTGATTCGACCATTTTCTATTTTAATCGAACCGGATCATGGCTCCTTTGAGCTGTTTCATCATTCCTTAGCACGGGGCAGCTGATTCCACCATATTCTATTTTAATCGAACCGGCTCCTTTGAGTTGTTTCATCATTCTTCAGATCACTCTTGGCTGGTAGCCACCAAAGTCACCAACCAGGGGTGTCAGCAGGTCAGGTTTTGTTTGGTCCTAAGTGAAACCAAACCCAGACCTGATTTTAGATTATGGTACTGGGTTCAGACCCGGTTCTAATCGGACTCACCATAAGAGAAACCGTACATGAATCCTATAAGGACTCCGTGAATCAGATCCGGATGATACGTGGTAAAATAATATTTTGTATCTTTTTTTTACATTGAAAATTTATGGATCTTAGTCGAGGGTTGGGCTCGGGTCTAGTATGAAATTTCACAAGGACTCCAGCTTTATATATTAATAAAGGTCCAACCTAGATTCTAATCGGACCTTCTTATTTATCACCCAACCCTAACCCTATAGGATAAGGTGCAGTTGGGTCTGGGTCAAACCCCACACATCGACACCCTTTATCACCAAGGATTGGATAAAACGATACTGTACGGGACCATTATCCGAATCGTAGACTGAATAATCAAAAACATAGTTTTTAGTTTTTGAGATTAATCCTTGTGGTAAGCAGGGTCCTGTGCCAAGCTGAAGGACCAGGTTCGAATCCCTCTGCTACATGGGGGCTTAACCTCTTAAGAGGTATCTGGTAGGGGTCTGCTTAACTTCTGCTTGCCTTTAAAAAAAAAAGATTTGTAGAAATTCGGCTGTCTCATCTTTCTTTGGTCCTCGGCTGCCCCCGCTTTAATTCTTCTTCTTCACCGACACTCTCTCCCTAACCAACGAACTGCTCTCTCTCTGGTTTCTTGTTTGTTCTGTCAAAGATTGTACATATTCCGTTGTCTGATTCGTTCCATCTTTCTTTGGTCCCTGGCTGCCACTCTAATTACTCTCTCTCTCGTGTAAATAGTTACAGAACAATAATCAATGGCTGGCAACAAGTTTGCGACCATGTTACAGGGAAACACTTCAAGAATTGCAGTGATTCTGGTCTATACCATCCTCGAATGGGTTTTAATACTCCTCCTCCTCCTCAACTCTCTCTTCGCTTATCTCATCGGGAAGTTCGCTGCCTACTTTGGCCTCAAACCGCCGTGCCCGTTGTGCTCCAGAGTCGACCATGTGTTCGAGCCCGGTAAGGAGGGAGGCTCCTATGTCGACGCTCTCTGTGAGGCCCATGCCAAGGAGATCTCCAGGTTGGGGTACTGCCTGAATCACGCGAGGCTGGTGGAGGCTTGTCAGACGTGCGAGGATTGCTCCCTGGAGCGACGGTGCTCGCAGGGGAGCCTGATCGCTTGCGTCTCTCTGGTCACCCAGATCGATGTTGGTGATGACAGGGAATTAAAGTGTTCTTGTTGTGGTGTTGGCTTGAACGATGGGTTCTACTCGAAGTATTTATTGAAGAATGGGTTGTTTCAGCCATCGTGGGACGTTTTGGATTTCACCACCAAGGGGACTTTGGTTGGTGAAGAAGAAGAAGAAGAAGAAGAAGAAGAAGAAGAAGAAGAAGAAGAAGAAGAAGAATTTAAAGATGATGGTGGTGAAGAGGAGGAGAGGGAGGAAGTGGTGGTGGAGGTGGTGGTGAGGGAGGAGGAAGTGGAGGTGGTTGATGAGTCATTGGACAGAGCAACAAAAGGTAGCGTCGTGGTTTCTGCTATCGATGATTCTTCTTGTGATGTTATGGGTACGAGTTTGAAGGATTGTTGTGATGATTATAACCGTGTAATTCCTCTGGCATTGATGGATTCCATCACAGAACAGAACGTGTTGAAGGATAAGGGAAAGGGAATCAAGGAATCGGATGATGGTCATTTGCATCTGCTGGACGAACTTGATGTTAATTTCCAGAGCACACAGTTGGGGAATGAATCGACAGCGTATTCTCGTGACTATTTATTAGTTTTGGATTTAAAAATCCCTGTTGCCAAGAATTCTAGACCGTCTTGCTTGAGGAACAATGAGGATTCACAACCATTGCATCCACAGGCAGTTGGTACGAACGATGAATCGGGTGGTGTGGCTATTGCTGATCAAAATGACGGTGATCGTGAAGGGGAAGAATCGACTCGAGCGTCACCGGCCGATGATCAAATTACCGGTAAGCAAAAGAGACCATAAATTCTTGAGTACACAAGCCTAGTCTACTGTATTTTGCATTTCTGTAGGTTTGGTGTGATTAAAGTTGGCAATTTGTTGATTCAAACAGCACCAGAAACCAAAGAAGTTATTGATATCCAAGAAAAATCCGTGAGCTTTATTGATGAAGGGGTCATCCATGAGGAACCTGTGGATCGGTTCCGAGGATGTGAAGTGATTCCTTTATCTACATCCTTAGACGATGATGATAGTGGTGATGCACAAAAGGATATTGTTTGTAATGTTTTACAAGCTGAGGAAGATCAAGGTATATGGGGTTTCTCTTCTACCAATTTTTTTGTTTCTTTCTGAAAGATGAAAATCTGATCAAGTTTTCTGAATAAACAGGGCTAGAGCAAACAAAAGGTTCTAGCGTTGATGATGACAATGATGATGGGCAAAAGGATGTTGTTTGCAAAGCTGAGGAAGATCAAGGTATATGGGGTTTCTCTTCTACGAATTATTTTCTTTTTTTCCCCTTTCTGAAAGATGAAAATCTGATCCAGTTTTCTGAATAAACAGGGCTAGAGCAAACAAAAGGTTCAAGCATTGATGATGATAATGATGATGGGCAAAAGGATGTTGTTTGCAAAGCTGAGGAAGTTCAAGGTATATGGGGTTTCTCTTCGACGAATTATTTTCTTTTTTTCCCTTTCTGAAAGATGAAAATCTGATCCAATTTTCCAAATAAACAGGGCTAGAACAAACGAAAGAATCAATAGTCGATGATGACAACGGTGATGCACAGAAGGACGTTGCTTGTACTGTTTTGCTCGCTGAGGAAAATCGAGGTATATTGGCTTCTGCTCTACCAACTATTTTCTTCTTTCCCCTTCTAAAAGGTGAAAATCTCATCCAGTTTTCCAAATAAACAGGGCTAGAACAAAGAAAAGAATCAACCGTTGATGATAAGGATGATGCACAAAAGGATATTTGCAAAGTTTCACTCGCTCAGGAAGATCACGGTATATGGAGATTCTGCTCTACCAACTATTTTCTTTTTTCACTTTGTGTAAGATGAAAATTTGATCTTGTTTTCCAAATAACAGGGCTAGAACAAGCAAAAGAATCAAGCATGGATGAAGTAGATGGCTTCTCTGCATCTGAGACATTAGGTGTGATTGAGAAGATGGAGGAAAGAATGAAACACTTCTCTCTCAATGCTGAATTTAATGAGATTGAGGAAGAGAAAGCACCTGAGACGCCAACTTACATAGAAGGCATCCACACTCTGCAAAAAAGGTTGATTGAGAGGAAAGACTCAGGAACTGAGTCTTTCGATGGAAGTGTGATAAGCGAAATTGAAGGTGGTGAAGCTGTGGTGATTGAGCGATTAAAGGCAGTTCTCAAAGGGGAACGCATGGCTCTTGGTGCTCTATATGCAGAGCTAGAAGAAGAAAGGAGTGCTTCCGCTATTGCGGCTAACCAGACTATGGCTATGATTACGCGCTTGCAAGAGGAGAAGGCTGCAATGCAAATGGAAGCGCTTCAATACCAGAGGATGATGGAGGAGCAATCCGAGTATGACCAAGAAGCGTTGCAGCTTATGAACGAGATCATGGTTAAGAGGGAGAAAGAGAAGCAAGAGATTGAGAGGGAATTGGAGTTGTACCGGAAGAAGGTACTGCATTATGAAGCTAGAGAGAAGAGGATGAGGCAGATGAAGGCTAGTGAAAATGGTGCTGGGCAGGTCTTGGATCATCAAGTTGGGAGGAATTTGATGTCACCTGCATCTTCTACTGGAGCGGGTAGCGATGAACTCTCTATGGATTTTAATGATGGGGATGACAGCACGGATGGCATTCTGGAGAGCAACCAGAACACCCCTGCTGAAGCAGTTCTGGTTTCAAGCAATGGCAATGAAAACACCAAAGAGCTGACCACTCTGGATGAGTCTCTTGCTGATTTTGAGGAGGAAAGACTTTCGATTTTAGAGCAGCTGAAGTCATTAGAAGAGAAGCTTTTTACATTGTCTGATGAAGAAAGCACTGCACCAAAACACATTATTGATAATTTCGGAGTGGCAGTTCCCGAAGAATCCCTCCAGACTACTATTGGAAATGAAAATCTAGAAGAAGTGAATCACGCAGAGACTAATGACAAAGATGAATTGTGTGCTGAAGATGCAGATTTGGTTGTGAATGGCACCCCTGATCACCTAGACTGCAATGGGAAGCGTCCTACTGAAAGGAAACACAACGGTCCTAAACCAAAGAGACTACTTCCACTATTCGATGCCATAAGCGGTGAAAATAGAAACGAAGAACAAGAAGAAGCAGGTTTCTCTCACTCAGGGATGCAGCTTAGTAAACATGTAGCCATTGAAGAGGAGGTAGAACAAGTGTACGAGAGATTGCAAGCACTTGAAGCAGACCGGGAGTTTTTAAAGCACAGTATCAACTCTCTCAAGAAGGGAGACAAGGGTATGGGCCTGCTTCAAGAGATACTACAACATTTGCGTGATCTAAGAGAGGTTGAACTAAGAGCACGAAATCTCGGCCACCCTATGCCTTGAATCCAAGCAATGTCTCAAGTCTATATATTGGTATGACCCTCTTTCTTAGCTCTGACATTATATATATATATTGAAAGAAAGTTCTGACATATATTTAGAAAATTCATTTATATTATCATGGTATACAGTAGCATAGTTTTATTTTGCAACCATAATGGAAATGGCAGAACATGAATTCATGTATGTGTGAATCAAATTTTCTCATATTAAGATGGCTTCAGTTATTTGATAATTTTTGTTTGTGTTGATTGATGCAGGTTGGTGAGAAGTACAGAAGTATGAAGTAACTCCCAATGCCTGATTGGTTGGTAGAGTAGCAAGAAAGGGAAGGTGAGGTTTAGATTAAGGGACATCTCCCTGATGATGCCTCAAAGAGTTGATCTTTCCTCCCTCCTCTCAATGTCAGTTCTACCTGTTTGTTACCAGATATTTTCTTTTATTTCTTCTGGACCCGAGTTTTTGTTGGGTTTTCTAGTGGGGACCCACCCACCTTTCAAGGTGAAAGGTGAATTGAGGCATGGGGGGATTGGTTAGGCCATCCAATCTGTCTCTAACTTGGTGGAATCCTGGCTTCAAAACTGGAAGCACTACCAAAGATTTCCAGTGTCAGGTTATATAATCAAGACCAAATAGGTAGCCTTTAGATTTCTTTATTGTTCTTTCTAGTCCTAGAGTTTTTTGAGTGTAAAAAGAGGAGAGAGGGAATTTCCTCTTGATGTTGGTTTCGGTTCTTTTGTATAGTGTTGTTTTTTTCATAACCTGGCTCCTTGGATTGCTCTGCTGACAACTTTTCTCCTTGGGGGAAGCCTAAGCAGATTGATAGTTTGTATGTTTGGAAGCATCTGTGTGCGCCATCTACTGTAAAACAATTTCATTCATTTTGTTTAACAGTGTGGTGGTTGTCTGTATGGCTAAACCCTTCATTACTATTTTGTCTCAAAAGTGATTTATACCCATATATCCCTATCAACCAACAAAAAGTTTGGTTGTTGTGTAGTGGTGGGAGTGTCATGCATATGGTCCCTTCAGATCATAACTGGTTGGTCACTATTAAGACAACAAAACCAAAGTAAGCCTCATCATAGCATCAATACAATGGATTGGTGCTTTGTTGGATACAGTGTCATCTAGATGTTGCTGTAACACTGGTTTGATTCATTGGTCATAACAGAGGTATGAGCTGGGGGGTGGGGACGTATGCTTTTGGCCTGAACAATAATACATGGTCCAAAAATGGGTTTTGTGGGCGATCACCATCAATTTTAGCCTTATCCTCCATTGTCCACTCTCCATTGATTTTTTTTTTCTTCGAAGTGAAGTAAATACCAACTGAATGCTCGTTGAGAATTTTTTTTCAGAATTTTCTTTCACACGATTCACTTGGGTTGTGGGTATCAATGGTTGATGAAGTTGGACATAGGGAAGGAATAGGACTTTTGAAAGTGGAGAATGTCAAAGTCAGAAGTTGAATTGCTCATTGTCCTTTTGGCTAGCTAGCCTAACGGTTTCTTTCTATCAACGGTTTGTGGAAACATGGGGAGTCCTTCAGCACAAAACATAATATTTTAATCTCGTGTCATGAAAGCCAGTTTTCAAAAGGTCGTGCCTCCGAGGCTTCAGTTTGCGAGCTGTACAACTGACGAAGGGTAGGCTAAACAGGAAAAGCCTCGTTATTGACCTTTGGTTTATCGGAAAATAACCTTACTGTCTTTGTAAAATGTAAAATAGCGTGTATTCGGAAACGCCTCACACAAACATACGAGAAGTAGAAATATGATTATTTTCAACACTTTTTTTGCAAGTCCAACCTTGTGGATGTGATTGGGATTGTGAATTTGCTAGGAGAATCAACCATTGGATCATGTATTTTCTATGAAAAAATGTGATTTTTGAATGCTTGAATATTTATGAAGATTATGAGCCGTTGATTTTAAAGCCTTAAAAAAAATCTCGTTTGTATTTCAAAATTGGATGATTCAATAGTGGGTTCTTATGGAGATCACATCCTTATGTTTAGATTCTAGAGAAAATAACAAAAAATCTCTGGTTCACACATTGGTTTTCATATTTCAACTCCCATATTCTAATTATATATATATAGTGAATAGGTGCTTGATCCATTCGTATTTGATAACAAACTTGATATGCGTGGTGGTTTTTGTGCAGAAACACTAAAAAATGCACAAAAACAAAAAAAAAATACCAGGCGCATCCCCATGACCTTTAGCAGTGGTTTTGAGTGCTACTAAAAGTTTGAGCAAAAATGGGACCTTTAGCGGCACTTCAAAACCGCTTAAGGTCTTTTTTTGTACATTTTGCAATTTTTTTACTGTTTTTTTTTCATGCTGATTGTCCATCCGTGCATGATGGATGGTCAGCACGATCAAGTTTCATCAAGGACATAATAAGTCAAGCAGCTCTCTCTCTCTCTCTCTCTCTCTCTCTATATATATATATATATATATATATATATATATATATATATATATATATATATATATATATATATATATATATATATATATATATATATATATATATATATATATATATGCAAATGTAAGAGATTCACATGCAACGCGAAGAGTAAAAATAATCTAAAAAAGTCAAGAATCAAAATTTTGGACATGGAGAGGATTTTGGCAAATTGTGAGTTATTTTAAAAAAATGTGCTATTTTTATAAAGACAATATGATCATTTTCTGTTGGTTTATTCTTTCCTCTGTTTTGTCTAGTCCAGGGCATTGATTCCGCTTAATGCCAGCCTAACCAGAACAAAGAACATCTCTCTGTCAATTAAGATCACTGCTGCTCCCAAGCTTCTATCTCGAGCGGGTTGCTTCACTTCTATCTCGAAAGTTTGGACCTAAACATAAAATATTTTTTAGCATGGCCAAGGGAAAAATCCATCATCGACTGCACATTGCTAGGCCTTCAGCTGGTAAGAACCCCCCTGCCCACTGGTGATTACATCACTGTATGCCGAAAGACACCTTCCGTGGGTTTCGAACTGATGTTCAGTCAACTTTGGTGACATTTCACAACTCGCTCATACTAGATGAGTGAACAATTAGCTTATATTGGTTGATGCACACACTTAAATACAAGAAAACGTGAGTCAATTTCTCTCTCTGTCATAGAAAAACGTTTTGTCAATAAAACTCGCTCGGGCTTCTTGGATGTTTAATTGTGATGAGCTACTTAGGCTCTGGCTTAAGCTGATAGTTTGCAGAAATAATGCAGCTTTTGTTTTGATATCTAGTGATGAGAAAACTAGTTCAGGTGGTGGAGCTAGAAGAAAATGGCACCGTGCTGTATCAGTATCGATATCGATGCTTAACGGCCCATACTTATGGTATCGGCAGAAAATCCATATGTTTCACTCCTGAGTCGGCTTTTTTAATAAATGTAAAAAAATACTTAAAATTATTTTAATAGCTTTAGCCTGTGTCGCATTCTGATTTATACATATAATATTTTTAATTATTTTTTTAGCTGATTCAGAATGATTCACTTGAGTATTGATATGGGCCGATTCACCTGCATCGTTCCCCAAACCATACAGGGCCGATACGTACCGATATTGACAGCATTGGTTAAAACCCCTAGGCCTTATATATGACAAGTGATGCGCACCCCTGTACCAAATCGTTGATGTCTTTCAGCTTAAACACCGTAAGCTGACCCACCTAGCCAGGGGTACAGAACCCTTCTGAGCTAAAATAAGCCAACTTGAACAAGCCAAACTTAGGTGTAAGCGATTAGGAAAACACCAAATGTTTGATGGCAAAATAACAAACCCCTTATAAGTTGGCTGCTAATTGTGATTTTAGCAAGATGGGAAATCTTGTACAGCAAAAAAGGGCAACAATATTTTTTATTTGCTTTTTTACCTTAAATTTTGTATAATGTTTGATGTGATGGAAAATTCAAACTATTTCACGATAAATGTGGTCATTTTCTCTAAGAAATTGCCAAGTTGTGTTTCAAAGGGCATGCCTTCATCCCTCAGCTTTTAAGTGTGGAGTTACATCTGCGTTTGAATGATATGCCCAAATAACAAATAACAATGCCCTTCGTTCCATGAGAAATTGAAAGGAATATCAAAATTTTCAGAGGCCGAATCTGTACTATGATATTGAGCCAAGTGGAGCCGAGCATGCCTTGTTCGATCTAGTATAGTAAACTCATATCCAACTATATGAGCTTATTTTACAAGCATGAACCGGCTCATAACCAAACCAATTTACCAATGCTTGGTCATTTACCAGTGGTATCAAGAGGTACCTCATCAAATTTATTTCAAGATTAAGAGTACAGGCAAGCTGGGTTAGGCAGACCCCCCACCAGTTATACAACCATACCATTGGGATTTGAACTTGCAACGTCCCAACACAAGGTAACGTCCACTCGCTGCTCCTACCAGACAACGGGACACCGTTGGTAAGATGCAGGATTTGCTGTTCCATGGATGCACAAGCTTGGAAGTTGGTGAAAGGGTGTTGGAGGGGGTGGGAAATGGTGTCTGCATTGCGGGATAGTCTTAGCACATTCTGCTGATTGCAAATGTGAGTTGCCTTGTAGTGCTACAAGCGGATTGAATATGACCCAGATTCTGCCTCATCCAAATCCGAATTCAAATTTTGTGCAATTGGTCCAAATCCAAGTATGCATCCAATAAAATCAGGAGATGTAAGAAATCTGAGTCTGAAATATATATGGTGATTTTGATTCTCGTAAAAGAAGACTTTGTTGAACATAAAATGTTACATCTAGCTACTTCTATATATAGTTTGACATTTTAGAATATATAAAGTCATTAGAGAACAAGATCTCATAACACATTTTCAATAGGAATCCAAGTACATGCTTCAACTACTGCAAACAGATCACTTAACCCTCTCCAAATCTTTTGTAAGCTTCTATAAATGGAAATATTATGATCAGTAAAGGAAGATGGTCTTTTCTCTTGCATAGAGTGCAACATAAAAAAGTCATGCACATGAAAAGAGAACAGGACTGCAAACCTATTTGATATTCTATTCGAGTCTGGTTTTTTTTTTATCAGAATATGGATCCTTTAAGACCTGAATATACATTTTGGAGCGGATTTGGACTTGTTCAATCAGATTACTTTCGGATTAGGGTCAGATTCGGATCAACACTAGATTGAAAGATCAAGTATTTTTGCATACTTTTATTAACCCCTAACCTCCCAAGAGCCTTCTTACACCCCCTGCCTGCCTCTCTGCAATGACATCATCACCGAGTACCGCATACAACATAAAGTATACACCTGGGCACACACACCACGCTAATAAATGATGTGATAGGCCAAATAGAGGCAATAAGTAGGGATGGCAGTGGGGCGGGGCGGGGCGGGGCGGGGCGGGGCGGGGCGGGGGACAAGGTCTCCACCACTACAACAGAGCAGTAGATTAGCGACGACCACCTTTCGTCGCTAATCCGTCGCTAACCATGTTAGCGACGGATTAGCGACAACGCGGCGACAGTATGCTTACGTCGCGAATATTTCGACGCTAACTGGCGACGGAATTATTCCGTCGCCAAGTCCGTCGCTAATTGCGACGGAATAACGAGCGCTATATTCCGTCGCCAATCCGCCGGTACTAAACGGCGACCACGGCGTGGCGACGGATTTAATTCCGTCGCTAAGCCGTCGCTAGATTAATATGAATAGCGACGGAATCATCCGTCGCTAATCCGTCGCAAAAACGAAAAAAAATCAAAAAAAATTTATTTAAAAATTAATTACGGAGAACTGTACAATTTATATTTCCTGTACAATTTATATTTCCTGTAAATAAAAAACAAACCACAAAAAAAAATTCATATAACAAGTATCTATAATAATTAATCGTTCCACCTTAAAACTAAAAAGTTTAATTATTTACAATTCAACAATTACAATTAGGAAAAATAAAAAAAATAGAACTTCTTCAACACAGTCCTCTAATCATCGCCAAGATTTTGTGCGTCTTCTTGTTCATTGTCTTTATCTGTCCCTTCAGCTCCACTACCCTGATTATCGCTAGCAGCCTACACAAGAAAAGAACAGTCAGTATTGATAAACAAAATATAATGAAATAAATTACACACTATATGTGATTCTATCATGTGCTCATGTGTGATCTAAGGCAATAAAAAAACTCTATATGTGATTCTATCATGCTCATATGTGTGCTAAGGCAGTCAAAAAATTGAATATGTGATTATAGCATGTTCATATGTGTTCTAAGGCATATAAAAAAACTCTATATGTGATTCTACCATGCTCAGATGTGCTTTAAGGCAAGCAAAAAACTATATATGTGATTCGATCATGCTCGTATGTGTGCTAAGGCAGTAAAAAAATTGAATATGTGAATATAGCATGCTCATATGTGCTCTAAGGCAGGCAAAGCCAAAAATTTTATATGTGATTCTATCATAAATGATATATAACATGTTCATATGTGTTCTAAGGCAGTTAAAAAACTCTATATGTTATTATAGCATGTTCATATGTGTGCTAAGGCAGTCAAAAAACAGAATATGTGATTATAATATGCTCATATGTGTTCTTAGGCAGTAAAAAAACTGAATATGTGATTATAGCATGCTTATGTGTTCTAATGCAATCAAAAAAACTTTATATGTGATTCTATCATGCTCATATGTGCTCTAAGACAGACAAAAAGTTAAATATATATATATGTGATTCTATCATGCTCATATGTGTGCTAAGGCAGTAAAAAAATTGAATATGTGATTATAGCATGTTCATATGTGTTCTAAGGCATCTAGAAAAACTCTATATGTGATTCTACCATGCTCAGATGTGCTTTAAGATAGTCAAAAAAACTATATATGTGATTATACCTGAGAGGGACCTGGAATCGAAGATCCCCTATCCTGAACAGCGGCCTTGATCTCATTTCGGAGAAAGGGGGCGACGGTGTATTGGAAGTAGTTATTCAGTGATTCATTAATGATCTCGCGTACATCATCACCGGAAAGAATAGTCGGCTGCTTGGAGCTTATGTCGGCGCAAGAAGTTGGTGAGCCGTAACTGGAAGAACCAATAACTGGTGAAGTGTTCATATTACTCCCAAACCCGAACACGCGACCTTTTTTGGGTTCACCTGCTGCAGTCACCCATGCTGTAGGATCAAATGATGGATGCTGAGTAGCGTCTTCACCATATCGCTCTACCATTTGTTGCTCATATGCCTCCTACAAAATAATGTTTAAAGTATTCATTAATAATTAATGATAACATTATGATGACTTGCATATATATTGCAATGATTATTAATAGAATTAATACATACCGTTGTCGTTCTCGCCTTCTCTGATACGAAGACTCCCGTGGTCTTCCGTTTATGTGTTTCTACAAACACATCCTTATATGGTACACTGCCTCCTTTTTCTGCTTCCTGCGAAGTTAAATGACAAAAGATTTAGTACACAAATTTGCAACTATACTTATAAAATTAATATTATATATTGATGAGTTACCATTTTCTTTAGGTGGCTCCCAAATGTCTTAGATCCACCTGTGTGTAGATGGGCTTCGGGCATCTTCGATCGATTTTGTGAAGCCTTCGCAGAGCGATTTTTAAATGCATCTCCCGCCCACATATCGCACATTTCATCCCAGTAATCTCTCCTGATAGTAATAGGACCATGGCCCTTCCACAGTAATGGATCATCTACTACGCCAGATGCTTTTTTTGCTGCAGTCTTCATAGTGTGCAGCATGTCTGCAAATCGATTGGCAGCCACCTTCTGCCACACCTTCCTTGCATCATTTTCTTCCACCGTAGTTGCAAAGCGATTCGAAGCCTACAAATATTTTCAGAAAGTTAGTAGACATTGCTTAAATAAATTAAATATGAAACACATTAACTATGAGGAACAACTGTATACCATGAATGAGGACCACAATCTGTCTAATACCTCCTTTGGGTACTCTTTCCATTGAGCAACTGGTCCTGGTAGATGTTGAAGAAGTGAATTCCTAATCTCCCGTACTACTTCTTGTGGCTCAAACCTCGTGCTGCACATGAATTGTTACACAGTAAATATCAATATAAAATATTTAAAAGATATGCAATAATTGAAAACAAAATACTTACGGTCGATTATCGATATACACTATTCGAATGAGTCTTCTTGTGCCAGCCTGTGAAGACCCTGTTTCCTGTGTTGGCTGTTGACTTGTGCGATCAACTGGTGTAGGTGGGTCGTATACAGGCGCAACATCATCTGTAAAAAAATACACACCAAGTTCTCAGAATGTGCATTTGAACTAATCAAGCATCTAATTAGTTATATGATATACCTATCACAGGAGCCCGTGAAGATGAAGGTTGAGCCTGGCTACTACTGGATGAGCGACCACTATAACCTCCACGAACCATATTCTAACAAATAACATATGTCATACAATACATTCAAATAATTCACATCAAGTATTACAATGCATTCAAGTCATTCACATCAAGCATTGCAATGCATTCAAATAATTCAAATCATTGACATCAAGTATTGCACTAATTCAAATCATTCGTTAATTGCATAAATTATAATACATTCAGATAAATTACAATGCATTCGAATCATTCGTATCAAGTATTACAATACATTGAAATAAAATTTTTAATCATTCACACCAAGTATTGCAATACAACTCACATCAAGTATTACAATGCATTTAAATAGAGGTTTGTAGTATAAGATTTTTTTCACTAGCTTGAGAATTCTTCCTCGTCACTAGTTTGACTTTCTTCTTCTTCTTCTTCTTCTTCTTCTTCTTCTTCTTCTTCATTGTTTGTCCATCCACTTGGTACATCATTTGGATCACATTCCTCTATGAATGTTTCATCAGCCAATGGAGATATGACATGCATATCATGCGCAACATCGTGACCATAAGCGAAGTCACAGACATCATCTGATTGATAGTAATCACTGTCTTCAGCTAACTCATCTTCTTGTAACTGATCATACTCGGGGTATAGTTTGGATTTCACCTTGCAAACTGCCCACCATTCATTTCTATCTGACTTTTTTATACTCGGATATGAAGTATAATAAACTTGTTGAGCTTGCGAGGCTAATATGAATGGTTCATATGTTCCAAACCTGGATTTATGATTCACCTCCACAATGCCTGAAGCTTTGTCGAGTCTTGTTGCAGTTGGATCAAACCAATGACACTTGAATACCGTAACCCTGTTATTCATGCCTAAGTAAGTCAACTCCATTATTTCCTCTATAACACCGTAGTAATCATGTTCATTTTCACCGTAGCTGCTACCCTTGACACACACGCCACTATTTATCGTTGATTTGTTTATACCGTAGTCTTTTGTATGGAATCGATAACCATTTACGATATACCCGTTGTAGCATTGCACAACTTTGGTCGGACCATTTTCTAAATCACATATTCCTTGATCTTTAACATCACCATGGCGAACCTACGCACAGACATAAACAATTATTGTGATCACGATCAATTAAGTAACTTAGTGTTGTTTATAAGTACAAAATTTATGTTAGCTTCTTTACCAACTGTTTCAACCACTCCACAAACTTAGTTTCACGTTCTTTTTGTACTTCTGCATTAGTGAGATGTGAAACTTTGCTTTGCAACTCCAGATCAAATCGTCTGCAAACCACAAATACTTATATTACCGAGCCATGTATCCACATATAGAACATAAAAGGATTTATAATTGAGTTGCATATACATATACTTACTCGATGTATGGGTCGATCGCTGAACAATTAAAAAGAATATAGATGTGTGCTGCATCTTGCTCTCGATCTGTCAATAGCCTTGATCGGCAACTACCAAATGCATGCCCAAGTCGTTGAAATATCGACAGCTTGTCAGCTACAGTTACTTGTTCTCCATCATCGTTACGGGGCGGGCATGTGTAACGTGTTGAAATATGAGGTTCGAAGTACATAGATGAGAAATTTGAAATCTCTTCTAAAGTGTACGCCTCACAAATAGAGCCTTCTACTCTTGCTTTATTACGAACCTTTTTTTTTAGGTCGAACATGCATCTGACAAGAATATACATTTCAAATTTTAAATATCTGTCATTAAAGAGACAAATATAAAAAAACATATACCTTTCAAATGGGTACATCCATCGATATTGCACAGGGCCACCAACCCTTAGTTCATATGGCAGATGTATGATCAAATGTTCCATAACATCGAAAAATGCTGGCGTAAATATCTTTTCTAACAGACAAACAGTGGTGATGACAGAGTCCTCGAGATTCTTTACATCTGATACAATGACCTCCGATGCGCACAATGTTCTGAAAAATCCGCTCAACTCAGACAATACCCCCCATATAGGTTTGTCTAACATATCATGGAATGCTAGGGGTATCAATCATTGCATAAAGATATGACAATCATGGCTCTTCAACCCATATAACTGTCCATCGTCAATCTTCACAGCCCGAGCAATGTTAGAGACATATCCATCTGGAAATCTCAGTTGTCTCAACCATTGACATACATGTTTTATTTGATCAGGTCCGAGCACGTACTTCGCCTTTGGTTTCAGTACTTTGCCATTATACTCTTTGAGTTCCAATTCTGGTCTTTTACATATTAATTTTAAATCCATACGGGCCTTCGGATTATCCTTCGTTTTTCCTTTAATATTCATTACTGTATTGAACACATTATCAAACACATTTTTCTCTACATGCATCACATCCAAATTATGTCGTATCAATAGGGTCGACCAATACGGTAGTTCCCAAAAAATAGATTTTTTCGTCCAATTGTGTTCCTTCCCAAATCCACGGAAGGGTGTAGGACTGCGGGCATCTGTTAATACATCTGGAAAGTATCGCAATCTTCTTAAAATCTCTATGCCAGACAATCTTGAGGATGGACCTTCCATTTCAGTTGTGCCTGCTGTAAATGCATTCTTTTGACGTCGGAACGGATGATCGCTGGGTAGAAATCGACGATGGCAATCAAACCAGCAAGGCTTCCTTCCATGCCTCAATCTAAAAGCTTTGGAATCCTCCATGCAGTACGGACAAGCCAACCTCCCATGTGTGCTCCAACCAGATAACATACCATATGCAGGGAAGTCACTGATTGTCCATAGAACAGCGGCCTTCATGTTGAAATTTTGTTTTTTGTGGGCATCATACGTGGTAACACCGTCATCCCACAGTACTTTTAATTCATCAATCAATGGCCTTAGATATACATCAAGATTTTGGCCAGGTGAGGTCGGACCAGGGATCAACAGAGACAAGAAAAGATTTGGACGTTTCATACACAAGCTTGGTGGAAGGTTGTATGGAGTTACAAATACTGGCCAGCATGAGTATGGAGTTGATCTACCCCCAAATGGATTAAATCCATCTGTACATAGACCGAGTCTAACATTTCGCACTTCCATTGCGAAGTTCTGATGAGTACGATCAAAGTGCTTCCAAGCTTCAGCGTCAACAGGATGCGTGATCTTGTTTTCATCGTGTCGAACTTTATTTGCATGCCATCTCATGTGTTTAGCTGTCTTTGAAGACATATACAATCGCTGCAATCTAGGAGTGATAGGAAAGTAGCGGAGCGACTTGTATGAAACTTCCTTTGATCTCGTGCTACCATTGCCTCTTGTCTTTGGCTTGAACCGAGGATGCCCACATGACGGGCATGATATGTCGTTTTCCTGCTCCTTGAAATACAACATGCAGTGATTTGGACAAGCATCAATCTTTTTGTAACCCATACCTAGAGCGTTGACCATAACTTTCGCACGATAGAAATTTTGTGGCAATTTCTCATCTTTAGGCAACATACTCTTCACAATCATGCACAAACGGTCAAAACATGATTGACTCAAATTATACTCGGACTTCAAATTCATTAGTTGAAGAACTGCAGACAAGATAGTGTGACTCTCACAACCGTTCCAAAGTGGCTCATCAGCATCTCTAAGTAAATCATAAAATCTACTAGCTGCATCGTTTGGTGATTCTTCATCTACGACAGTTCTTACATCACTAGAACTCATAGCAGAACCCAGTTCTGTTCCTGCAGCATCAAATATCAAATTCGTATATGGATTATCGTGCACCACATTCACCCGTGCATCAAAATCGTTTCTAAATTCTTCTCCATGAAACGTCCAGTTCTGATAATCACTCACAAAACCCTTCCTGTATAGGTGATGTCTAACGCCATGAGGTTCTACAAATCGATTATTCTTACAAATCTTGCAGGGACACCTAATCCGACCTGTGGGATCTACCGTACTGACACTTGCCGTTGCAAATTCAATAAAACTGTCGACACCATCCATATATTCATGCGATAACTCATTGTCTACTATCCTACGGTACATCCATTCACGGTTTGCAGTCATTCTGTCGTATGATGTTACGAATAGTATCCTAACCAGTTAAAAGAGAACCATCAGAATACTATGATGAAGAAAATATCAAATTTATCATGCAATATATGATGTCATACAATCACAAGAATTATGATGCATGCATTGATAACTTAATATTTTCATGTGCAAACTATTCATGACACGATACATTCATTTGAAGCATGCTTTCAGTATACAATTTCACATGGAAGACATAATCAAATTGAAAGTAACTACATGTAAGCATGGATACAATCACATCAAACATTGCAATACATCGAAATAATTCATATCAAACAAATATCAAACATGTACCTGCAGCAAACACACTTCAATATCCCACTAACTACTACCATGCATAGCATGGACTCCGTACTCCAAAAATAAGAACACTTCCATATTCATACATTAAAATCATGCTCAGCATGATCTCCGAACTCCAACAAAGTAGTCATAGATATCAACAACTAAGTGAGTGTGTGAACAATAAAGTGTTATATTCAATAAATTAAATAACATGTGATGCGCTTGCATCACTTACTCACCACGGGTATTTACCCGATTTGCATTGTTTTTGTCACTTACTTACCACAGGTGGCGGGGCACAAGCAAGTTCTGTTGAGAAATCTGCAAAAAAAAATGATGTTTTAAAATGAAGTCACCATGAAATTATTCGACCATATTAAATCATAAAACCTTAAAATACAAGAAAATAAATTATAAATAAACCAAAACATCATAAACTATAAGAAAAATAAACCATAAAATTAAATAAAAAAGCCACAATTTAAACCTTAATCAAACAAGGAAAAAACCTGCCAAAATCAAATACAAAAAAATCCTTCATCAAATTAACTAAAAAGTATTAATTAAAAAAATGTGATTTAAATCCCTAATTATAGAAAATAAAAATAAAAACTCTAAATAAATAAAAAAAACCTAATCAAATTAACTATAAAAGCCTTAATTAAAAAATTTTGATTTAAAGTCCTAACCAAATTAACTAAAAATCCTTAATTAAAAAAATTATGATTCAAATCCCTAATCATAGAAAATAAAAATAAAAGCTCTAATCAAATCCAAGAAAACCCTAATCAAATTAACTATAAAATGCCCTAATTTTTAAATTTTGATTCAAAGCCCTAATAAAACAAAATCAAATAAAAAACCCTAATTAAATTAACTACAAATAGCCTTAATTTAAGAAATTTGATTCAATTGCTTAATAAATGAAAATCAAAATAAAAAATCCTAATCAATGAAAATCAAAGAAAACTAAACAATAAAAATAAAATAAAAACCCTAATTTCTGAAAAAAGAAAAAAAAGAGCAAGAAACCAGGGGGTCGACCCCCGGCCGGACACGGCAGGGGGTCGACCCCCGGCCGGACATCAAAAGGGGTTGACCCCCTGCCGGACAAGGCAGGGGGTTGACCCCTGGCCGGAGACGGCAAGGGGGTCGACCCCGGCCGGACAAGGCAGGGGGTTGACCCCCTGCCGGGGTTGACCCCCTGCCGGACACGGCGGGGGGTCGACCCCCGGCCGGACATGGCGGGGGGTCGACCCCCCCCCCCCCCCCGGCCGGACACGGCAGGGGGTCGACCCCCTACCAGGGTTGACCCCCGGCCGGACACGGCAGAGGGTCGACCACCTACCGGGGTCGACCGCCTGGCAGAGTCGACCCCCTGCCGGAAAACGCAGGGGGTCGACCGCCTGGCAGAGTCGACCCCCTGCCGGAAAACGCAGGGGGTCGACCGCCTGGCAGAGTCGACCCCCTGCCGGAAAAAGCAGGGGGTCGACCTCCAATCCATTTACGTACCTGCGGTTGCTCCGGGCAGCGACGGCGGCAGCGGAAGGTTGACGGAAGGAAGAGGGCGGCAGGAGGGAGAGGGCGGCGGGCGGGAGCAGCGAAAGGAGAAAGGAAAAAGAGGGCTGGGATTAGGGGTAATGCGACATATAGCGACGGCTTAGCGACGGATTAATTCCGTCGCTAAGCCATCGTAATTCAAAAAACAAAAAAGGCGACAGAAAATATTTCGTCGCCTAGGCCGTCGCTATGTTGCGACGGAATCTTAGCCGTCGCAATTCCGTCGCTAACTGTCGTATTTATTGCGACAAAACATTCTCTCGCAAAATCCGTCGCTACTTAGCGACGGATTTTGCGAGGGAATGTTTTCTGTCGCTAGTTTCGTAAAATTCTACAAATATAGCGATGGATTCATTTCTCTCGTTAATCTGTCGCTAAGTAGCGACGATATAACTCCGTCGCTAAATTCCGTCGCTAATCAACTATTTTTTTGTAGTGCACCCCCGCCCCCCTCAAGATTTTATCCTCCACCCCCGCCTCCATTCCCGGCGGGGAATGGATTTTAGCCTCCATCCCCGTTTCATGTCCTCCATCCCCGGTTCAAACGGGGATGAGGCGGGGCGGGGCGGGGATATTGCTGGGAAAAGTGGTTGGGGCGGGGATCGTGGCGGGGACGGGGAAAAGTGCACGTCCATCCCCGCCTCCACCCCCGGACGGGGATGGATTTTAACCTTCGTCCCCGCCTCCATCCCCGTTTTATACCCTTCATCCCCGGTCCAAATGGGGCGAGGCGGGGCGGGGCCCCGCTTTCCCCCGGTCCACTGCCATCCCTAGCAATAAGAGTGATAACCCAGAGGATGTCCAGCCACAAAACATACTGTTTGGTTACAAACGGCACTTTTAAGTCAGATCTCGAATTGATCCGATTCAAAATCTGACTCAGTTACATTTTTTGTGTGTAAATAGGATGCTTTTGTTCTATTTTTTTCAGATCCAGTATCACCACATGTATTTCAGATTCACCAACGGGGCTCTGCTTGTCTGGCTGGAACAGTTAGTGCACATCACCTTTTGTGTTGGGACGTTGAAATCCCAATCCCAATGTTATGGTTGTATTTTTTACAAGGGTCTGCCTAACCCCAGCTTTCTCTGTTGAAAACGCAACCACCCATAATGCAAAAAAAAGGTATAAATTTTTTAAAAAGTGTTAAATGTCATGATAATATGACCATAAAATTCACTATTTTGAGAAAATTGATCTTTTGAAAGTACCATATATCATGATAAAAATCACGAATATTTATAAAAATATGTATTGCCAGTATTCAAGGCTGTGATGCATTGATCAAATTTCTTGAAGTATAGATTAGTGGGGTCAGATTCAGCTTGGTCTTCGAATTCAACATCAAAGAAAGGTTCTCAACTGTGAAAAGCATTAGTTAAAGCTTTCGATAGTTTTAATAAAGGGGTTGGTCAATATTGATTTGTTGGGCCAAGTTAAATGAGCGTTTAGCAAAGTTGGCTGGGTTTTTTTTTTTTTTTTTGCTTCTTGCTATATGGCATGCAACGAAGATGGTATGTCTTTGTCTCTCGGATAATACTATTTGGTGCAGAAGACCTTAGCGGGTCATTTTTTGCTTGGGTGTTACTAGCTGAAAAGATAAACACTCAAGATCGACCACCCATAGAAGAATTCAATTTATTCAGCTAACCGATGTCTACGTGAAAACAGTGCTGAAACTGCTGTGCATTTGCGCTGGTTCTGCACCTATTTTCAAGAATTTTTTTTTTCTTGTGCTGTTGAATGATAAAAATGGAGCCAAATCAGGTCTTCTACTTGAGGAAATTGATAACTGGGCCTACGTCAATTTAGGTTATCATGCAATTGGAAGAAAGGATGGTGGTTGGTATTAGCTTAATTAGTGGAGAGTTTGGGAAGAGAGAAACAATATAATTTTTAGAGGAAAGAAAGAAACCTGCCAAGTCAATTCTGTTGTTTATCTAATTGGATCTGTGTTTTGTGCTGAAAAACTTAATTAGAAGGATTTAAAATGTCTCATGGATCCTTAACGGGGCCTTTGGTGCGTCATTGTGTCTTGGGGGCCGCTCAACCTATATAGTATTGAGCACTGCCATTTGTAAACTTCTGTTGTTTAATTAGTATGATGACTTCTGGTCATCAGGCTAATCTTTATACTTCTTTCTTGCTGATATTTAATGAATTTTCTTCAAAAAATAATAATAATAATTAGTTCAAGCACTATACTCGGTACCCAAACCCTATAGGGTCCAGGTATAGTGATCAATAATAAGACCTGATTAAAACCCAGGTTTAGACCCGAAGATCCGATTAATACATGGGCCCGAATATAGTTTGTGAAATTTTATACCAGACCCGGGCCCAACCCGAGTTCCGATTAAGACCCACAATTTTGCAATATAAAAATGATACAAAAATATTGTTTTATCAGGTATGGCCCGGGTCTGGTTCATGTAGTTCTTATTGGGTCCGGGTATGGTTTCTCTTATGGTGGGTCCGATTAAACCCAGGTTCAAACCCGATAGCATACCCAAAAATTGGGGCGAGGTCTGGTTCCACCTGAGTCTAAACCAAACCTGATCCGTTGACACCCCTACTTTAAGTGTTACAAACGCCTGACTGAGCTCCATGCTTTAATTTTTGGACCAGCAGGATCCATGTACGTCCAGGTTCAGACTTTACAGCTTTTAGCAAATGTAACTAGTTAAAAACTCTGGATCCCGGTCCAATTTTCCCAAGCAATGCCTGGGTTTGACCACATGAAGGCATCAACCATGTGAATACAAATAATGCCTGTATATAGTCAAATGCAGATCTACCTCAGTTAAACATGGATTGGACCTGGGTAAGGATACCATCCAGATCTTTACCAGCAAAGCTTTTTAATTTAACAAACAAGGTGCAGTCAAGTAAAGATCTGAATTAGGGCTTTCAAGGGGTCGGTTATCCTACCAACAAGGATTTTACCCAAATCCATCCAAAATAACTAGGGGTGTCAATGGGTCGGGTTTGGTTCTGACCATGTGGTACCAGACTTGGACCCAGGTTTTGGGTATGGTATTGGGTCTGGACCCAGGTCTAACCAGGTCCACTATAAGAAAAATAATACCTGGACCTGATAAGAACTACATGAACCAGACCCGGACCATACCCGGTAAAACCATATTTTTTTTTAGCATTTTTACATTGAAAAAATGCGGGTCTTAATCGGAACTCAGGTTGGGTTCGGGTCTGGTATAAAATTTCACAAACTATACCTGGGTCCATGTATTAATCAGACCTCAGATCCGGATCTGGGTCTTATTATTTATCACCATAGCGGGACCATATGGGGTTTGGTTCGGGTCGGGTACAGATAAACCAGGCCCGTTGACACTCCTAAAAATAACTAGTTGTCTAATTCAGGTTCAGGTTTTGTCAGGTCAAAAGAATGAAAGCTCACAACCCAAACTGGACCCACGTAATTTTTTATGTCCATACCTGAGAATTTGTGATTGGGTTCGGGTTAGATACCCGTTATGAACCCAATCTATTGGCAGCTCTAATCTGAATGAACATTGCACATGAGATGCCCAGTGAGCCAAGATCACCTGGATTCAAATGGATCTAATCCCACATAAGAATGACTTTGGAACTACCAAGCCACTTAAATTCCTGGTTCCTTTCGATTATGATGTCAAAGGTTTCAATTCAGTAAAGATATCTGACTGAATCTGGACTCGTAGTTGGATTAGGTAAAGATAGGGCTGTCAACGGGTCGGTACTCAACCCATCCGGGTATACCCAAACCCACCCAATTAACAAATTATCAGGTTCAAGTTTGAGTTCGGGTTTTGCTGGGTCACAAAAATAAAATCTCAAACCTGGATCTTAATAATTTCAGAAGTTTACTTTTACTAAAAATACATATAAAAGACTCTGGTCGGGCTGGGTACCTCTCACCAAAGCTGGATTGGGTTGGCTACCCAACAAAAAATCATAACCCAAACTCCCCTTGTATATTACTCGAGTCAGGTTTGGATCGACCTGAATATTATTTGAATCAGCACTTTTTATGCCCATTCTCAAAAGTTCGGGTTCGGGTTGGTTCATGTACCTGATACAAACCTGACTCAGTCACAGCCCTAGGTAAAGAACATAACATCTGATTCATAGTCAGATTTGGACTTGGTTTAATTGATGTATTTGACTTGTTTACAACTTTAAACAATACATATTTGTAAACAAGCCAGCTCGAGCTCCACTCAATAGGCTTGCAGTTCAGATCCTATTACTTCCAACTTTAAAACAATATATCTTTGGCAGAAGCCAGCTTGAGTTCGGGCTAGCCATGAGCTCGAGCTCAGCTCAAGCGAGCGAGCTGGATTGAACACCTCAAGTTCATCTTGTTTGGCTTGTTTAGCACCATTACTGGTTATCCAGGATCTTGAAGCAAATTTCATCAAGATGGGAGTGTTTTTTCTTTTTTTTCATGACGAAGGGTTTCGACCTATGCCCCTCTGGAGCCCACCAGTAAAAGGCACCCGGACATTTAGTGAGAGTCGAACATGGAACGAAGGGGTCAGCACCTTCTTCCCAGACCTGCTGCCACTTTGGCAATTTGAGCGGTTGTCATGAAGATGGGCGTGTCAATTGGATCTTTTTGTCTGAAGTAAGTGAGCAGTTTGAGTTGTGATCGAGACTGAGCCTAGAGCGCAGTCAACTGGCCTCATAAACCTCACCGGGCATACTTGACTCTCCTGATACATTACCGAATCTTGAGGACCCCGACAGGCATGAGAAGGTTCATGGTTAGACATATGGGATGGGCAGGTCTAGAATGTCAAACACAACTAAGCCCATAGTGCATACAATACTGGACCCAGACCCAGCTGGGTGGGACGAGCTAGCGAGCTCGAAAAACTTGGTGTGTGGGCTGCAAAGACCCTGCATGTGGGATAACGAAAATGATAGGAGCAGGTTTTGTATACGTTACAATTTCAAATTATTAGCAAAAGCCAAGCTCCCATAACGAGAGAGAGAGAAATTTCACGTTTTTAGTTGGTACAAATGAAAACCGATTTTGGTTAACCATTGAGAAGGCAGGTGGGATTGATGCGGTGCCATTTTCCAGGCAGGTGAGTACCCATCAATATTTTTCCTGATTTTTCTCTAATCTTTGTGTAATGATCACCATATTCTCATCAGATTCCTGTGAGGCTACGTTGAACATCTGCGCTTCCTCCCCACAAAACAAAAGAGGGAAATTCCAACTTCTTTGTAGGTCATGAGTTGTTGTTCATGAAATTCCTGGAATGCCAAGCATTTGTTGCGTTTCCTGAGCTTCTTGTAGGTACCAATGTATTACTGTTGTTTGATAGTTGGGGGGAATGATTGGTGGTTATGATTAGGCGTGATTGTTTAGGAGTTGAGCTTGATTCGTGGTGTACCCATGAGAGGGGTCGATATCAACAATTAGGGTAATGAATCGAGCTTCATCGTTGAAGCTAGACCCCAGTTCCAGGCCGGATTTGAGCGCTCTGAGGAGATGGGTGGTGGGGTTTTGCATCATTCGATTCGATTTGGAGCAGGGTCAGGTGATTGAGGAGTGTTTCCCCCCTGGTTCCATCAGTCAAGATGAGGAGCTCAACGTTTCGTACAGCTCCTTCCCTGATTCCATGTCGCAGAATCAGAACCGGTCGAGCATCCACGATTGTATGTTCTTCTTTCGATTCCGGAGGCGAGGGATCGCCCCGGTTGCGCTCCAGGTTCAGGAAGACTCTTTGTCACAGAGGGCGGATGTGGTACTTAGGATAGAAACAAGGTCCAGTGTTGATAACTCTGACGGGGAATCGACCATGGGAGCTGATGGTCAGAATGAGGGTAGCAATGGTGGTTGGACGAATTCTTCGGTTCTGAGTGCGTTGGCTTCTGTTCTTTCTCCGAGGTCGGCTGGCTCCGATTCGCGTGGGAAACGAGTTTTCGATTCTACTAAGTTGGATAGCACGTTCCCTGTGTTGAATTCCCCTATGAAAGAAATCCATCCTCCTGCGGTGCAGGTGGATAGCCCATCACCTGTGTTGCAGCCCCCTGTGAAAGAGAACCATCCTCCTGCAATGCGGAGTGAGAGTAGCCAGCATGTTTCTGGTAATGGCAGTGAGGATTTCCTTTATGGCTATGTTTTTAATAGGCAGAGGCAGGATCAGCGGTTGAGGCGTGGTGGGGAGCAGAAATCAGTGGTCATCTTATCCAGTAAACCTTATTCGAGTGTTTTTAAACCTTTGTTGCAGATATTGGGGCCTTTATGTTTTGATATTGGTAAGAAAGCTCTTGATCATGTGGCAACCTTCGTTTCACAGTGGCCGAGTCCGGTTCTTGGTGAATTAATGGATCTTCCTATTGGGAGTGCTTCACTGAAGGTTTACCTTCCTCCTGCCCACAGCTTGCCTTCTGATGGTGGGAGCTTAGCCGATGAGTTTGTTTCAGCAATGGCTCCATTTCCACCTTTGAATCAATCGATCCCTCAGGGACTATTTCATGAGGCTGATCTTTTTGGAATATTCAGGGGAATTTTGTTGCAGCTGTGGATGCTTTGGGAGCTGTTGATCATTGGCGAACCAGTGCTTATCATTGCACCAACGCCTTCCCAGTGTGGTGAAGCAGTCGCTGGCCTTGTTAGTTTGGCGGCACCTCTTCCTTGTCGCATGGACTTTCGTCCGTATTTTACTATTCACGATCCTGACTTCGCTCATCTTAATTCCCTAAAAGAAGGAGATCAGTTTCCGCCTATGATTCTTGGGGTGACCAATCTTTTCTTCCTAAAGTCTCTTCGTAGCATTCCCCACGTTGTTTCAGTTGGTAGTCCTGTTGCTAGTTCCAATAAGCTTTCTGTTGCTGCAATGTCTTCTAACGGAAGAGGCATGAAGCAGGACCAACCAGGTCTTCACTTGTCATCTTTGAAGAAGTTTTCACCTTCAAATCTAATAAATGCCGTGAAAATGAGGAGGGATGGACCCCTGAGCCTGATGACAGAGCACAAGGAAGCCATTTGGAGCACCTATCAACCAACAACAAAGCCAGACACTTCCGTTTTGAATAGACTTGTTGATGCGGGTGTTAGCCCAAGGGTTGAAGAGTCGATGTCTGTCGTCAATAATGAGATTTTGCGCCGGCATTTTTTAGAGCTTACTACCAATTTCCTTGCTCCATTTGGGCCTTATTTGAGAGCTACAACACCTTCTGAAGGAACCTCTCCTTTTGTTAAACCTGCTCCACTGCCACCATTTCATACTCGTGAATTTCTGGAAAATTTGTCAGAGCGAGGTCCAGGAAAGTTTTTATCAAAAAGGATGAGAGCTAATTGGCTGGATCTATACAGGTAATGACATAAGGACTTAAGTTATCTTATGATGAAAAGTATGATTCTTTTTATACAAGTCTATCGTATGTTGATTGTGTGTCACCATAAATTATGCATTCCTTTCACTGGTGGATCCTTAAATTGTTTAGACTTGTATTTCAATCTGCAACAGGTGCTTCTTGAAGGGATGTAATTTCTCGCCATGGTTCCAAAGAAGGCGTGCCGCCGCAGAACAAGAACAGCATCGATTATGGAGGCAGGCCAGAATGAAAACCGATGTTCTTCAACTTGTAGCCAAAATGTCTGAGCTGGAAATTGTTGATTCATTCCATGCTATAGAACGGTACCTTCAACAGGAGATTGAGGTGATTGTTTTCAAGTTCCAAAATTTTACTGATTTTATCTTGAACTTGTATGCTACGTTCCTGTTTTTCAGTTGTTGCTGAAGTGTCATCAGAATTGCAAAATTTCCTTTGAGCATGTGACCTGTAGCTGAATTTGCCATCATGCTTATTAAGCTTTTTTTGTTTTTCCTTCATGGAATGCTTTCTGAGAAATCATGAACCACTACCAGGAAGATCAGTTAGTATCCAAGAATCTTGTTTATCTTGAAGACCTACAGATTGATGCATGCTGCAAGATGATTTATTGACACATCGGTGTGCATTCTGGAATGTGTTGTTCACTTGTTGGGTAGTTGATTTTCTTATGTTGATTTTATTACTTAAAAGATGTTTGGATGATGCTCAAAAATTGATTTTTCAAAAATAAGAAAAACTATGTTGTTTGGCTAACAGAATAATCTGTTTTAGGAAGAAAAACAACATTTCAGAACACATTTTGAGGGTGAAAATGTGGCTTTGAAAAAAATAAGGGGGAGAGCTGTGTTTTTTAAAACGAGTTTTTTTTTTCATCAGGCCCTCCGCTCTCCCCACTTCTTTCCCTCGCTCTACTTTCTTCCCCTTTCACCATAGGTAGCAGACCTTGCACCTCTGTGCAGTGCCCAACTTTCACTGCGTTGGGCAGGACATGTTGGTAAGGTTCCATCCAAAAAGACCGCAACACCTTCACCAGCCAGAGAATGGTCAGAAAGGCAGGTAGATAGTGGTCATTTTTTGCTGTGAAATGCTCCAGAGAATATCTGGTTTTGGCTATTGTATGGCTGGACAGAAGGGTTTTTGATGGTGGAGGGTGGTGGTGGTTGAATCGCTGATTGATGGTGGTGAGGGTGACTCAAACAATTATGGTGGGGATGGTCATCTGAGCAACATTGGTGGCAATGGCGATGTGGTGGTGATGGGAAACGATGATCAACAAGGTTGAAGTGGATGATGCAAAAGATGATCATAGTGATCATGGTGGTGATGATGATGATCATGATGGCAGTGATGATGATCATGATGGTGGCTGGCAATGGTGGTGGTGATAGTGATGAATGGTGATGATGTAAATGATGATCATAGTGACAATTTATGATGATAGTAAGAAATTTAAAAAATGTCATTGATGACAAAAACATTGTTGAGGCGCTGCTGCTGCTGCTGCTGATAAATGGTGAAGATGATCCTGATGAAAATGATGATAACATTTTTATAGAGAGAGAGAGAGTCCCAAGGATGACTCATTTAATATGGGCTTTCTCTCAGCCTCTCATGATTTACATGAGTTTGGTAAATTAGAAGTTTACCTCAAATGTCAAAATTTATTCATGTTAAAACAGGAAAAAATGTCAGCCATGGAGGGAAGACGAAAGTTACACTTTGAAAATTGTAATGGTTTAAAATCTTAAGCAATTAAGAGGGACACCATGGCCTCATTTTAAAATTTGTAATGTTTTTGTTGAATTTCTTATGTTTGTCAGCATATAATTGGAATGATATTGTTTTGTGTGTGTTTTATATATATATGGCTAATATTTGGTGCTATTGAAGGCACAAAACTATATGGAACCTATGTCACATGGGTGCGGGTGCGGCACTTTAAAAAAACTTGGGTGCGGGGTGCGGCAAATATATATATATATATATATATATATATATAATTTTTAAGTTTTAACAATTAACAACATTAACACTAATGAAATAAAAAATAATTATCATAATATCATCAAATCAATTCATCATCATGCATGCAATAAATCAAATTAACAATCTACAATTCTATTTTACATCATAAAAACCAACACCACAATTATAAAAACAATCAAACAAGTAAAGCAGAAAAGAAGTAAATTATATAGTATACTTACAAAAGAAACAAAAAATGCATAATTAGATACCAAAAGTATATCCTACATAACGTATATGACGATGAGGTAATTGATCCTAATAATTTTCTTTTTCATCATCAAATGTATTGGTAGAAGGAAGACTTGGCTCAAATAAATCCATGTTTTTAATGTTGAAATCATGCTCTCCCTCAAAGTCACACTCTTCTGGGTTTACATCCCAAAATTTGGATGATTCTTGTCTGTATTACAAACCCAATTTGAAAATGTTAAATACAAGTATATTTAAATGAAAAAACTAAGAAATAGTTAAATAACTAAGAGAACAAATTAGTACCTGTATTCATCATTGGTTCGCGAAATTAGTCGAAGATTTGAATGAACATATACTAAATCCTCTACACGCTTGTTGGTGAGTTTGTTTCTCTTCATATTGTGGATTTGAGAATATGTGCTCCAATTTCTTTCACAACATGATGAACTAGCAGGCTAGGATAGCAATCTCAATGCAAGACGTTGGAGAAGAGGTGTTTCTGATCCAAATGTTGACCACCATGTACTAGGATCTATATTATCCTCCTCTCTCGCGAGTAATGCTTGTCTATATAATCTCAAAGATGCAAATTTTTCAAATTCTTGTGTGACTTGATTGATTGTGGATAAAGTTTTGTCATACACATATTTCTATGCCTTGATAGCTCTGAGTCTAAATTTGGAGGGACACGACCAATACCACATTTTTGCTACTTTTTTGCATAATACTTTGGATTAAGAGAATGTGTCATGCAACGCAAAGGAGTGTTGCTCTTATCCCATCTTCTGACTAAAACTGAATGAATACAACAACAACAACTACGCCTTCATCCCAAAACAATTGGGGTCGGCGATATGAACCAACAAAGAAAATCATTCTGGGTCTTCCACATGAATCATTCTCCTCCAATCATTTCTATCCAATGCCATGTCCTCGGTGAGGTTCAAAGCATTCATATCCTTTTCTATCATCTCCATCCAAGTCTTCCTAGGCCTACCCTGACCTCTTTTAACTAATATATTTTTCCATTTCTCCATCCTTCTAACTGGAGCACCATTAGGCCTTTGCCGAATATGTCCAAACCACCGTAAACGATTCTCTCTCATCTTATTTTCAATAGGTGCAACGCCTTCCTTCTTGCTTATCTCCTTATTCTGAATCTTATCTTTTATTGTATTTCCACACATCCATCTAAGCATACGCATCTCAGCTACACTCATTTTTTTAATATGATGTCTCTTGGCAGCCCAACATTCCGTATCATATAGTAAAGCGGGCCTAATAGTCGTCCTATAAAACTTTCCCTTCAACCGCAATGGCATTCTATGATCGCACAACACTCCAGTTGCACTTTTCCATTTCATCCACCCAACCTTTATCCTATGATTTACATCTCCATCAATTTCTCTATACTTTTGAATGATAGATCCCAAATATTTGAAACAATCATCCACCGATATTTCTTGCTCACCAAGCTTCACTACACTCCCATCACTACTTCGTTGCTTACTAAACCGACATTCCATATATTCTGTCTTACTCTTACTCAACTTAAAACCTCTTGCTTCCAATGTCTGTCTCCATAATTCTAACTTAGCATTAACCTCAGCTCTAGACTCATCAATCAAAACAATATCATCAGCAAACAACATACACCATGGCACATTTTCTTGAATTAATCTCGTAAGCTCATCCATCACTATAGCAAATAGGAAAGGGCTTAAAGCAAATCCTTGATGTAACCCAACCGTTATAGGAAAATTGGTTGTCACCCCTCCACAAGTGCGAACATTGGTTACTACTCCTTCATACATATCCTTAATTATACTAATGTACTTGAGAGAAACACCTTTCTTTATCATTGTCCACCAGAGAATGTCCCTAGGTACTCTATCGTATGCCTTCTCCAAGTCAATAAAAACCATATGCAAATCTTTGTTCCTCTCTCTATTTCTCTCAATAAGTTGTCTAAGAAGATGTATAGCTTCCATAGTTGATCTTCCAGGCATAAAACCAAATTGATTCTCCGATATCATGACAACCTTCCTCAACCTAGACTCAATCACCCTCTCCCAAAGTTTCATAGTATGACTCATGAGTTTTATACTTTTATACACGATAGTTTGTGCAATCTTGTATATCACCCTTATTCTTATATAGAAGCACCAACGCATGATTTTTTCCTTCATGCTTGAAAACTACGACTTGTATTTTTTCAATCATATTATCCCACATTTCATAAAATTTGTGAAGCATGGGCTCATCCTTATCAACTTCTTTCAATATCTCTCAAATAGATTGAGTAAATTAAAAGAAATATACGACCTTGTCTCAAAACTCATCATCAACAATAAATTTCTTAATTTCTTGAGCCTTGACATCATCATCAGCACGATAGAATGTATAATTCTCATCAGTCACCATGTTAATCAAAACATTCTTCACTTCCTTAATCCTCTTCACCATCACAATGATGGACGCAAAACGTGTTTCAGCGACCTTTAACAATTTTAGGTTAGAATGCCTATTAAATATAGCATTAGCATAATGATGGTTGACAACAAAATTATTAATGCTTTTGAATTTTTTTTTTAATTCTTCAATCCATGAATATAGAGCATATGTTGGTGAATTTTCTTTTCTTTAGGATTGCAGATACTCTTGAGCGCCAAATTCAAGTTGTGTGCTATACAGGGAGTCCAAAAAGTATGAGGATACTGACTCTCCAAAGTCAATACTGCACTTTTACAAACTGGAGCATTGTCTGTGATGATTTGTACTACTTTCTGATCACCCACTTCTTTTATTACTTCTATAAACAACTCCTTCAAATACTCAGCATTTTTATATTCTCTCGATGCATCAACTGCTTTCAAGAAAACTAGGTCAGTAAGCGAAAAAATAATGAAATTGATTACTGGATACCTTTGAATATCTGTTCACCCATCAGAAACAATGAACACTCCATTTTGCTCCCATGAATATTTTTTAATTTCTAGCAATCTCTCAACATTTGTTCTTTCTTCTGCAAGAAGTGTGGTTCGTATTTTTTTTGAGCTCGGAGGTACATAGCCACTCAAATTACAATTTGCCAAATAAGTAACTAAATCCTTTCAATAAGGATTTCTAGCTGCATTAAATGGGAGTGAACTAGAATAAAAATACCTCGATATTTTTCTATCCTTCTCCTCACTTCCATATGTATTGAATGATGCTTGTATCGTTATCTTTCTCTACCTCCTATATTCACTTTTCTTTTCTTTTTAGCATCTTCTTGGTGGCTTAAAAATGGTATTCTAATTACACAAGAATCACTCATTGTCTTCTTCTTCTCATATTCTTCATGTATTTTCTTGTATTGTTTTCGCATTGCCTCATCAACTCTTCTGCATCCTGAAATGCCATATCCTGGTATCTTCAACAAATGAGCATTAACTCTTGTATAAGTTCCAACAAAATCTCTTTCACATAGTTCACATCGAAATCTCTTGTTCCCACCACCTCCTCCTTCAGTTTTTGCAAGCTTATCTACATGTACCCATAGTGGTCCCGCATCGTCACTCCCACTACAACTATCAACAACACTAGCAACAGAACTCACATGTGGGGATAAGGATGATGCAAGTCCTTTCTCTTTATCCATCATTTTTGTCCTGAAAACACAAAAAAATTTATAACTTATATTAAAATCAATCAATTATGCACATAATCAAGATTTATAATATTGAGTGCAAAGCAAGAATCGATATACGACAACTGAAAACAAAGATATGTGAGATAGAAAAGAGTAAAAACCACGTTGAGTACAAATTTCAAAGCAATAAAAGTCAATTTTAATAGGTATTACCAAAATTTTAGTTGGACGGACAGGCTAATATCAAAAAATGTGAATCAGTTGGACAAATTCACATTCATTCTGAATTTTCAATGCACATTCAAGACTGCGAGTCTGCAACAATAATATAAAAACATAGAATGAAACATGCACTATTGCAGTATCTTCTAAGCATATTCACAATAAACAAACTTTCGATATTGCATTCAGATGACAGAGAATGGACGAACAAAATTTTAGATATGTATCTCAACAGGATTGAAAGAACAATAATCAGATTTGCAAAAAAAAACTATTTTTTTTAAATCAAACCGTTCACTAGGAAGAACATAGGATCACTCTCAAACATTAGAGGACGTCAAAATTGAACTCCACAAAGAATCAGTTTGACACCAAGTACTAGGAAAATGATAACTTACAGGAATCTAAAAAAATATATTTTATTTCAAGGGAGTCGGAGAGGAGAGGAGAGCAGAGGGAAGTCGGAGAGGAGAGGAGAGGGAAGTCGAGTGAGAGAGAGTACCTGAGGAGGAGAGGTCCGAGGGAGTGTTCGGCGGCGGGGTCCGGCGAAGAGGTTGATCGCAGATCGGCTTCAGGAGGAGAGAGGTCGGGAGGAGAGGAAGGGGGGATTAGGGCAAAAAAAATTTTGCCCTAATCCTCCTCTTTGCAACCCTTTTCATCGGGCGAGTTTTTTTTTAAGTTTAAAACTGGACAAAAATGACCCTAGGTGCGTTGACCGCACCCAAGGTCGGGTTGACTGCACCAGGTGCCGCACCCGCATGCACTCGACGTGGGTGCGGCACCTGGTTGGCTGAATCTTTGTGACTTAGTATGGAACTATTAAGCTGAAAGTCATAGTTTCAACTTTCAAGCCTTATCGACTCAATCTGACCACATAGATGTGTTCAGGATAGTTTGTTTGCTAAGGATCAAATCTTGCATCATGTTTTTTTTATCCAAAAAATATTATTTTTTGAGTCATGAGATTTTAATGCATTGTGAACTGTTAATTTTTGAAACCCTTAAAAGACCTGCTTATGTGTCACAATCCTATGATTCAAAACTCATTTCCCACCAAACAGACCTTGTATATCACATCCACTTTATATTTTCCCATATATATATATATATATATATATATATATATATATATATATATATATATATCCCTCCTCAAATCCTAAATTTCTTGAAAATTATTGAATCCATGTATGTCTGTGCTTGTGTCCATATCCATGCAGCATAGTACATAGTGGATATTTTAGGATTGGTTTAAGAGTCGGCATGTAAGACCATATTCAAAAAACATGCTTGGCATTGTTTTTGATATAGAATTGATGGGTAGCATGTTAGAGATTAGAGAAAGAAATTATATGCTTTTCTGGTCTAATTCATATTGGATAAGGAAATTTTCGATATCATAAGTGCCCATATGCCTCAAGCAGGTCTGAGACTCTTGAGTGAGAAAGCCAGAGAGGTCTTCTAAAAGCAAATGAATGAGTAATTCAAAAGCAAGGAAAGAAAGATGCATTAAAGTCCATTTTAAATTTTATCACGGCCTTTGATCTCAAAATGGCTGATATTTAAGGAAAAAAGAACACAGCAGCAAACCAATTGAATAGGAATGCAAATGGTTTGAATTTTGGACCAGAAAATGCATTTGGGAGTCATATCAGTTCGGATCCAGGGCAGCCAAAATTTTCAAAAGCCCCGTTCCTGAATCCGGCCTGTTTGCAACCTACAAATGAAGGATGGCATCTTATGATATTAAGCTATGGAACTATTCCTATATCTGACCATTGTGAGACGAGAATAGGCATGCTATAAGAACTGCATGGTGTATCTAGGTAGAGGTTTAGAACATAATGCATTCTATTAATTTAAATACTTGTATCAAGAGTTTGCTGTCTAAAAAGAAAATTAGTGGGTATTGAAGGATCAGTAGCGGAACCCTGGGCATAAAAAGAAGAGTCAAATATAAGGAAAAAAAAGAGTACAAAAGGAACTCAGGAACTTGAAACTGAACGTAAATTCAGTTGATCTATTTATGCAAATTTTGTTGTATCAAACAAATTGTAAAACCCCCTCCGGCAAAGTCGCCGGAGGGGATAAGTTAGAAAAAAAAAAAAAACTGCGGTTTTTCCCCCCCAAAAGGGGGAAACTGTGTAACAAGTGGGGGTGAGGATAAACCTCACCCCCCATAATCCGCGGGAGGGGGGCGAGGTTATCCTCACCCCCTCACCCTGCGTGAGGGTTATAAAAACCCCCACGCAGGGTCTCCTTCCGCACCCTGCACAGAGAGGAAGAGAGTGAGAGAGAGAAGAGTCTTACCCGGCGGCAGCGGCGGCGACGGCGGCAGCGAGGTAAGCTCCACTTTTCCCCCATCTCCTTCTTCGGCTGGAAGCACAGAGGGCCGGCAGCCATGGCTGCCGGCGAGTTTCAACAAATGAAAAAAAAAAAAAAAACAGAGTTAGAGGGGGGGAAGTCGGCCGGCCCCTATGGCGGCCGACTCCGACGGCCGGCATCCGGCGACCGACCAACACCGATGGCCGGCCCCGAATGCCGACCCAGGTGGGTGGATGCAGAGAGAGGGTCGGCAGGGGCCGACCCTCTGCCACGGTATTCGGAAGGGGCACAGCCCTTCCGCCCCTTTTTATCGAGGGGACCGGTTCGGTCCGGTCACCCGGACCGAACCGGGTCGGTTTGGGTGCGACCCAGACCGAGCCATCCGGTCTGGGTCGTGCCCAGACCGAGTCCCTTAAAAAAAAAAAATTGCTTGGGGTGAACCGGTTCGGGTCGAACCGGTTCAGACCCAACCTGTTGGGTATACCGAGTCGGGTCAAACCGGTTCAGACCCAAACCGGTTTGATGGACCGGTTCGGGTCGAACCGGTTCAGACCCGAACCTATTGGGTAAACCGGTTCGGGTCAAACCGGTTGGGTGGAACGGTTCGGGTCCAACCGGTTCAGATCCAACCCAGTTGGGTGAACCAGTTCATACCCAAATCTGTTGGGTGAACCGGTCCGGGTCGAACCGGTTCAGACCCAATCAGACTTTCTGGATCCGACGAGCAGTTTTGGATCCAGTTATGAGGAGGATCGGAATCCAAACAGACAGGGTTTGGATCCAAATCAGGATTGGATCAGAAAATAGTCTCGATATGGCCCGAAATCCGAAATGTGCCAAGAGATCCATTTGGATCCGTGAGATCCATTTCAGTAAAATGGACATATCTTCGCACTCCGAACTCGGAATCGAGCGAGGTTTGGTGCGTTGGATTCGTATTAAAGAGAGGAATCCATTGGTTTATGAACTTCAGTCAAAATAGTAATACAGAAACCGTGGTTTCTTTAATAAGATTCGGGAGGGGTATTTTGGTAATTTGGTAAGAGAATTGTGAACTGATTAAAATATATTACCTTAATGACCAGATCCTGGTGTTAGAGCTTCGTAAGGCTCGATTTCGGAGAGAGCACAGAGTCAGCACTTGAGGTAAGGGATGTTATAAGTAATTTTAGATGTGAATAAACCCTTTACACGTTGCTTGTTATCGTAGTGCTATAGAGGTTATGTGATTAGCATGATAGCTTTGAGTTAGACCATGACATGCATAAAATTCATGCTTGACAATTGTGAGTTACTTTAAATACATGTTTATTCTGAGATGCATATTAGGGTTAATATGTCATGCATGATAGAAAGAGATTGTGTTTATGATTGCATGTTAATTGAGCATTTATATCATGCATTGTGATGAGATTGAGTTAGATTAGAGTCTCATTTAATTCATTCATGTGGTGTGAATGGATATTTAGAGTTCAGCATGCAGTACCCCTTAAATCCCGGAAGTGGCGACCTGTGGCAAGGGCTACCTGGTTCGCGGCCAGAGTGCAGCCACCATGGAGAGTGGGCCGCCGGTGATTTAATGATGTAGAGACACTACATCATTGCGTGCTAAGTGAGAGCGGTGTGAGTCCTAACGTCATCATGGGATTGAGAATGAGATTGTTGCGATTAGTCATGACACCACTCGTGAGGGAACGAGTGAATTTTGAATTTGAGAATATTGTTCAATGTGTGAACTTAGTTATGACTTAGGATTTCACTCACACTGGGTTGAGACTCTAGAGGACCATGGATGGTTAATAACCATCATGGTTAGGATGTAGCATGAACCATGCCGAGATTGAGAGCTTGACCTCCCGGCTAGCTACCGGTGGAGTCCCCGTGGTGGTTCACTGCAGTGCCTGGTGGTCTGGGGACCACTGGGAGTGTATGGTTCATAGTCTGGCCAACACGTAGAATTGGGGTGTTCTACAGGGTTGCTACGCCCATAGATGGCTATTACCGGTATAGTCAGCCTAGTGATAGTAGAGAGAGAAAGAGTTTTTGAGAATGATAATGGGGGAAATTAAAATATACAAACATGTGTGGTGTGTCGAGAATTAAAATAAGACTAGGGGCTTAGAGCCCACTACAGTTGTAAATTATTGTTTATTTACTTATGATTATCTCTTACTAGGTTGTAGACTCACCCCCATTTGTGTTTAATTACAACTGTAGGTGCCAGGTATTAAATCAGTCGCTTGTGAGCAGTTCTCTTTTCAGTCTTCAGCAGAGCAGTGGTATACTTTTACTTTCCTTGTCATTGAATAAAATGTAATTGCTTTATTTTATTATGAATGATGAACAATTGTAAGGAAAAGTTGATTTATGAGAATGAAATAAAAAGTTTTTTTTCAGCCACGTTTTCTCTGTGTAAGCTTTGCACTCTTCCCTCTGGGAAGTAATACCAACCGAACTCGGACTCTCGAGGTCCCAGATCGGGGTTTTACACAAATAGAAAATGAGGGCCACACGTGAAGGGAAACATCATAGTCACTGAAATTGCCGTGAAAAAAACTTATTTTTTTATATTTTAAAACCTTTTAAAAACTTGTTTATTTATATTTTTGCAAGAAAATAATGCAAGACTTATTATTTTCTTATCTTTTTTATTATTATTTATATTTTTTTATTTTTCTACTTATTTATATTTCACGAAAAAAGAACTCCTATTGAAAGAAACTTCGAGAAAAACCCTTGACGAGAAATTGCCTTGATTGACACAAGTGACTATGATTTCTCTGTCTCCTGACAATGAACTTATATTTTAACACCCTGTCCACTGTATATAACTATGGGAGATAGAGAAGGAACAAGATGACATTTTCTAGATCCCGTGAGATGCCTCAGATGTCCAGATCAAAGATTTTTGCATGATAGGCCCATGCCTGCTAGTGAAAAGTTTCCAGTGCGATGAGATTCAAGGTCACAAAAGTCTTGATGATGTTTAGATTCTGCTGATGTGGTGTTTGGTGTTTTACAAGAATTTCTAGCCATATGTGCTTTTACTGTTTTTTTCAACTTCTGTTTCTTTAGCACGAGTATTAGCATTGTGTAACTTTTTTCAAATTATGTTTATTTTGGCATATGTATTAGCATTGTGTAACTTTGAAGGATTTATTTGATTATATTGTAAATTTTGAAAATGCTGCTGCTGCTTTACCTCTTTTTTTATGTCAATCTGATTGATCTAATAAATTTCCTCTAAATGCTATTGTGTGGCTTATTTTTACTGTTTCCATTGCATTAAACTGCATTTTTTCATCATCAATTTCCAGTCTCTGCAATCTGGAGGAAGAAGTGAAGATTCTTTAGCGGCGTGCCAAAAGCTGAAGGGCGACCTGCTGACAGTGTTCAACATGCTTCCTAAGGATGTGCAACAGCTCTTGCTTCTTAACCCACAGAGAGCAGCCCTCCTGCAAGGTAGCTTGGAAAGGCCCAAGCTGCCTGGGCACCCCTCGGTTGTTGGTACAGCTTTTGAGAAAGGCTTTCCAGGTTCACCACGGTGACCAAAAATTTGGGTGTCATTAGATTCTCTGCAGAGCCATCTCGAAGTGTTGCTGAAAACTGCAAAATTCACCAACATGTTGCATTACTTAATGCAATGGCGAAGCTATTGGATGAATGTTGCTTTGGTTGGTCACTGAGCATCCCGTCTCTCAGCATATTTCATTCTTAGCTTCTGATTCTTCTTTGAGGTGGTGGGTCTTTCATTCCTTTTTAACCATTTGGAAATCATTTTTCCTTTTTATTTTCCAATTATTTTGTTGGCAGGAATTGGTTTAAACCAAAACATCCCTTGGTTAAATGTTATAAGCCATTTAACCATTGAACCATTGGCTCCAATTAGAGTTTTATAACAAGGATTGTATTCCTCTCAGAAAAGCATAGATTGTATTGAATGCAACTCTCTCTCTCTCTCTCTCTCTCTCTCTCTCTCTCTCTCTCTCTCTCTCTCTCTCTCTCTGTGCATGCATACTTGCGAGCATATTTTGATGTTTTTTCCTTAAATGATGTACTTTTAATGGGGATTAAGTCAATAGGCAACTGGAGAAATGCACAAGAGTTCATCGTTTGAGTAGCAGTTGCAGTTAAAATGAGCTATGAACATGAGATGTCCTTAATGAAGCAGGGTATCAAGTTTGTTATATATGCCCGGTTTTGTTACTGAAATATGAAATTATTAATTAGCTGAATTGTTTCGAATTGCAGATGAGAAAAAGATTTTAACTTGAATGAGGATTAAACCTCTTCTATTCATTGATTCAATTTTCCGGTTTTTCCTAATGCATGACTGTTATTGTTCTGATTCATCCCAATCTCGCAACATGTTAAGTGGCAATCCTTCAGCTTAAGATTTAGACCCAGCATTTAACTTTAAAAGGTGAGATATGTCATATTTTAGAAATTTATTAGAATAGTAGGAGCAACTTGTGAATGTCACCAAGTTGATGGGATGCCATGAGTTGGAAACCCATGGGTGGCATCCCTTGCAGCAAGGTTGAAGCTGGGTGTAATCCCATATTGGTATTGGGGATCTCAAGGGTTTTATCAACCAGCAACCTGCACTCAGTGATTAGGGTTCAACAAAAAAAATATGGAGAGCAACAAGCAAAATGGCCATTACTTGACTCTCTCTCTCTCTCTCTCTCTCGCTCTCAGGTACATCAGATGACATCCATCGTCAAGATGAATGTCATCCAATGGATGGGCCCCACATGTTTTCCTTGAAGTTATTCACATTTTGGATTAAATATGAATGGCTGCTGTAAAATGATCATTTAGGACGCTTTCATGCTGTGAGAACGTAAATCAGATGGAGAAGGTGATGAAATCTTATTCGGTCTTCCAGTAGAAAAAAAGAATCAGGAAAATATATAGGACATACAACTCAGATAATGTTGTATCGTTATCTTCCAATATGTCCCCTCCAGTTGGATCATGTGGATCTAGCATGCCCAACTAGGTCTTCAATAGAGAAAATTGGTCACTACCCAATGCCTCGGTAAATATGTTTGCACACTGCCAATGGGAATAAATTGGATACAGATCAGGCCGCTTTGGATTTTCTTGCAGATGTGAAAATCAACGTGTTTTGTGTGTTCGTGATAAACCAGATTGGCAACTATGAGCATAGGTGCTTGATTGTCACAAAATAATATCATAGATTGATGATGTTGAATTCTCAGATTCTTCAAAAAATATTTGACCCAAGTGAGCTCACAGCTTGCCAATGCCATCGAACGATACTTAGTCTCTATGGAGGAGCAAGATATTGTAGATTGTTTTTTTTACTTCCAAGATATTGAAATGTTCCTAATAATAACGCAATATCCTGAAGTGAATCTTTGGGTCATGGGGCAAGAAGCCCAATCAGAAATCATAATAACTGAAAACTTTCAATTTACTAGTTGATGACATGAAGACTCCTTGTCCAAGAGTTCCTTTGAGAAACCAGAATAACCTTAATGCTGCCTCCATATGTGATTTAAGTAGTTGACTCAAGATGTGGACATCAAATAGAATGTTGGGCTTTGTGATGGTTAGATAAACAAGCCACCCAATCAAACATCAGTATTTGCTAGGATCTTCTAAAGTAGCATCATACTTGGTAAGTTTCAATTGTTATTCTATAGAAAAGTTACATGGTTTGGCTCCTAGATAACACATGCCTTCCAAAATGTTGAGGGCATATTCTCTGAGATTATGCCTCGTTTGGACCTGGCCACTTTAATTCTCAATAAATATTTGAGATTTGAGTTTTCTGATATGAGACTAATTATCCATGACGATGATGATGTTGTTGACATATACAAATATGAACATTTGACCTTGCTTTTCGATTCAGAAAAACATAGAATAGTTTGTCTTTGATTGGATAAAACCAACCTGCTTCAAGTATATTAAGAGTTTGGCAAACAAATTTCATGAGGATTGCTTAAGTTCATAGACAGACTTGTTTAAATGTCAAACATGTTGTGCCTCTTACTACAAATAACCGGGAGGCATTTGTATGTAGACCTCCTTATCTAACTCTCCACGAAGAAAGGCATTGTTGATGTCAATTTGGAAGATATGCCAATAATGTCAAGTAGGCAACGAACTGTAAAAAATTTAGCTACGAGCACATAGGTCTTGTTATAATCGAGACATTCAGTCTAGGTGTACCCCTTTGCTACCAATTGCACTTTGTATCATTTGATTGAGTCATCAGATTTATATTTAATCTTATAGATTTACTTACATCCAACCTGGTTATTTTCTTTCAGGTAAATCCATGACAAACCAAATATTATTCTCTTCAAGTATTCAAATTTTGGTGGCTATAGCATCATGCCAATGTTGATGTTTCATGACTGGCTAAATGTCCTTGGTTAAGTGGTTTGAGTGATGACAACTAGAAAAACTTGGTGACTGTGAAAAACTTTATCATATTCAAGGTGATTATTAAGAGGGTGATGAGTGCTGAGAACCACATCACATGAATGGTTTGATTAAAGTACATGGGCTGAAGAATAACACTTGTAATCCTTGAGATATGATGATGGTTAGCGAATTCAGTTTGATTTTCTAACGTCTTGGGCTTCTTGGATAGGGGATTCAGTATTCACTGGGACAACGTCTTGAATGAGAAGACTATATTGCAAAATTGGGTCTTGGATGTGGGTGTCGTTGTGATCGACCAACACAGGTTGATGATTTTAATTTAGTAGTTTCATTTCTTGATGCTAAAGTATCGGTATGGGCAATATACTACCAACATTGTTGTCATGAACGCTATGATCTTGAAACAAAAAAACAATTTCATAGAATCTAACATCCCTGCTAACAAAAAAATTATGGGTTTCAAGATCATAGACTCAATAACCAACTTGATCATAGAGATATCCTTAAAAAATACATTTTTGAATACGGCTGTCAAACTTGTGAGCATGATGAATATTAAAAGCATAACAAAGACACCCTAAAATCCTAAGATGATCATATTTGGGACCTTTGTTGTAGAGTACCTCATATGGTATTGTTCTCATCAAAGGTTTGGAGAGACAATTTATAAGATATGTTGGGGTGAGAATACAATCACCCCAAAATTTAATTAATGGATCAATTAGCCTAGAGCAAAGAGTACAAGCGGAATTTAATAAGTTCTTATGTTTGCATTCGACGACCCCATTTTGTTAAGGAGCCACAACGTAACTATGTTGGTGATTGATTCCTTTTTCTTGAAGATATGTTTTTATATCGTTAGAGAAAATTTTAGTACCATTATCATCTCAAAGATTTAAAATATTGGTACTAAATTGAGTTTGAATCATCATAATAATTTTTTTAATGAGGTCATAAGTCTTAGACTTATATCACTTGAGGTACACCCATGTGCATTGACTGTAATCATCAACTATGGTCAAGAAGTACTGTTTTCCTGACATCAATGGGGTTCGATATGGACCCCATACATCACAATGGATCAATTCAAACGACTTTGAAGAGGATATAGAATTATTAAAAATGGTAGTCTAGTCTGTTTGACCATAAGGCAAATGAAACAATGATCATGAGATACGCTCATTCACTTTGTTGAAATTAACAGGAATCCAAAATCTGAAATTTGATAAATAACCAGGTCTGAAATGCCAAAGAAATGAGGGAGAATAAGCATTTAGGACATGTTTACCATTGATCTCAAGAATGTAAAGGTTGCCCTACAGCCTACTCGCTCCAATAATTGTTTTTGAATATGGATCCTGAAAAAACAATGTTCTTCTTTGAATATAACATCACAATTTAGATCTTGAATTAATTTACTAACAGAAATGAGATTGAATTGGAATTGAAGAACATATAAAACATTAGACAATGTGATTTTTAGTAACAAAGTGATGTTGCCAACGTGTGTAACATGAGTGAACGTGTCATCTCGCAGGCCGATGAGAGGGTATGAAACAATTACATGAGAGAAAATATTATTTAAAAAAATTTCATGTGGTGAGTGGTTCTTGAATCAATGATCCAAGTTTGAGACATGGATAGACAAGTAAAAGGTTTGAAGAGGTTACCTACAAGGTTGGTCCTCATGATGAGATTTGATTACTTAAGTTGGAAATGGTTATGATTTTGTTGTACTGCTCAGGGTTCTAGTTCAACTTCTCTTGATCAGTTGTGTAAGGTTGGCCTTAGCTTGGCTGTTGGAACGAGCATTGGAAGAACTCTTTGGTTAGTTAGGAAAATCGTGAAGATAATATTACTTCACCTTCATAAGACCTAGTCTGCCATAGTGATAACATTTTGGTCGTGCACAGCCTTGAGATAACCTTAGATGGTCAGATTTCATGATTTGATTGATCCTATTCACAACAACAGCCACTTGTTCATGTGTAGGGTTAAGTTGCTGAGATACGAGTGAAGACAGTGGATTGTTTGAATGGTGGAGGAAGAACGGGTTCATCGTTAACTCTGGGTTGGTCATCGGATCATTAACGATATATAGTACCATTACTGCTAATGTTATCGAAGGCCATGGACGATGACTTTTAGCTTTGCTGCTCTTATACCATGTGAGAAGGTAAATCAGATGGAGAAAACGATGCAATCTTATTTGGTCTTATAGCTAAAAAATGAGTAAGAAAAATATAACTCGATAACGTTGCATCGTTATCTCGCTAGCTGTTTGATTCTAGCTAAATCTGATCTTGAATACACCCGTGAAAGTTCGAGAAAGTGATTTAGCTTTGTCGATTTAGCAAATGTAATAGAAAATAACAACAATATACAATAATTTCCAACAGTAACTTCCAATACATGCAATAGGGTTTGGGACTATGGATGGTATCCGTGGTTCTTTGGACAAGCTTTTGTCCAAAAGCCTTGGATCTGACCTACTCTCGAATCACGACACCGGCCAGGTTGGTCAACTGTTTAACGAATTCGTGTCAAATGGACATAACTAAATGATATCAGGGAAGCTATTCCTGTGTAGTTTTCCGTACTAGTCATCTTAAATCGACTTATTTCGGGCATTAGCATGAATTGCGTAATTCTTGGAAATCCTGCAACTGCTGGTTTGATTTTTGAATATTGAACAGTCAGAGTTGCAGGACATTGATCAATGTGCAGATAGAAATGATTTTGAAGTTTGGACAACCAAAAAGCCAGGATCCACCCTCGATGAACAAAGGAAAATCTAATGATAAATTAAAAGAATTTGTTTTGTGGAGAATCACTGGGAAATATCGGTATATTCAAATTGTAAAAACATAAGAAGATGACACAAATATAAGACGAACATTAAAAATGTTAACAATATATAAAACTCTAAATATCACATTAATAATATGATTAATTGCAGTTTTGGGGGGATCGTATCAAGTTTCTGAAAAGTGAACCGCGCGGTATCTGCTAGAGAGCACGGGGATCCGGCCTCTATGCATTTTTGCATTAAAAATGTTTTTTGGGATCGTATCTGCTAGAGAGCACGGTACTGTCAAGTATGGCCTATACTTTCCCTACAAGATGCGAGACGGTAAACGAGGAGTCATGAAAAAGATGGAAAACCAAACAGAATTTTCTATGGATTGAATAGTAATTTTGCAAATAAAGTCGTCGTGCGTCAATCTAGGATTCAAATCCTCCACCTTCTTAAGAGACTTGGGTGGGTGAGTTGGGTTGTCTCTCTTCTTCGGTTTCTCCTCGATGGCGAGGTGACCTTCTCGCTCTCACTGCATCTACTGGTTCCCTTCATTCATTCTTTGAATCAAACTCTGGTTTTTGCTAAATGGGTTTTTGTTTTTTGTCTATCAGAACGTTAGACGGGTTTTTCTCATATTGCTCTTCTTTGTGATGGGGTCTGAATATTTGTATTTTTTTTCCTGAGATGGTGGTTTTTCCTTTTGTTTTGGTTTTAGGCCTTTCTTGTTTCATATCTGCAGCCGTGTGACCAGAATTGACCTAAATGGTTGGTGGGTACTTGATATTGCAGGGCGTCGTGGTTGGTTGATAGCAAAAGGATCGCAACAAAGATCAAGAGTGCGTCAAGCGATCCTAAGAAGGTGGCATGGAGGAGCAACCCCACTAGAGCTTGCCCCAATTGCAACCATATCATTGACAACAGTGATGTATGCCTTCCTGTTCTTATTAGGAAATTGTTGCGGGGAGGTTTCTATTTTTGCTTAAAGATTTTTTGGCCCTCTTTTTTAAATGTTCAATCTCTATATAACTCCATTTATGATTGATTTGGTAAGTTTATGACTGATGGCCAGGATGGGATTGGTATAAATCGTTTATATTTTGCTGTTGATATGTCGTGCACTATGATTGAATTCACATGAAAGTATTCTGTCGATAATGCATTTTACGTCTATCCCCTTGTTTCCAAGTGATTTATGGTGTGGAAGATGCGAACCTTTGAACGTAATCTCAGCCGTTCTGCCCAAAGTCTGCATTTTGAGACTTTGGAAGCTGCTTAAGTCATCTAAGCTCAATCTTCTTGATTGAAAATCAAATAAACTAAAAGAATCAAAGGTTGTTTCTGTTGGTTAAAGCCAATAAAGAGCAGGTAAGGAGAACGAATATGAGCCCCCAATATCTGATACTAGGCAGCGGAGTAGCTTGGCTTTGGGCATAATGTGTGATACTGTTTCTGGTGCTGCTTGGGTGATAAGGGAACATCTTGCTTCTTGTGTTGCTTCAACATAAATAGTCTCAAACCAAGCTGATACTAGAAATTCATCTGTCTAGAAAGCGGGGGAAATGCATGACCAATAAGGATTTGTGATGTTTCCACACATTGACCAACATAAATATTAAATAATAAGAGGGAGTTCCCATTTTCTAATGCCTCGAAATGCAGAAACAGGCTTCTGGTTTTCTGTTGAAAATGAGTGTATCAGGATACCAAAGAAACATCCTATGGCATGCTATACCCCCATGTGTGAAACTGCGTCCTTTTCAATGAATAGCACAAGGAACCCTGTCCACCTCACCCCAACTTTCCTAGTTGCCATCTCAACTGTTGCGCTCACAAACATAATTCTCAAGAGTAAATCTTCTGAAGAATTGCTGGCCCTTTCCTAAGCCACTTTGGAAAGAGAAAAATATAGAGGAAAATTTAGATTCGGTTACACTAGTACAACCACTACTTTGAAGAACTTGCATGGCTTTCCAACCAAGCAGATTGGCATCAGATGGGAATTCAACTATTTGTTCCTTTGGAGCAAGCACAAATGCACAATTGAAGTATAAAAGTTCACTCATGTCATTTCCTCAAGTTTGAAATTTGAGTGGATCACATGGTGCCTGATAGAACACAAGAATATTCAAAGAGAAAGAAATGAAAGGTTGGGCTGTTATATTAAATCTATCAGTCCAAGTATGAAAACCACTAGTACTTTTTAATGGAAAAGTAACTAATGTGCAGTTACCACTTGGCGTTTCAGGTTGCCCAAGAATGGCCTGGTCTTCCCCGAGGTGTGAAATTTGATCCATCTGATCAAGAGCTTCTTTGGCATTTATCAACAAAAGTTGGGGTTGGAGATATGACACCACATCCTTTCATTGATGAGTTTATTCCAACAGTCGAAGAAGAAGATGGAATTTGTTATACTCATCCTCAGAAGTTGCCAGGTAAAAGCTCTCTCTCTCTCTCTCTCTCTCTCTCTCTCTCTCTCTCTCTCTCTCTCTCTCTCTCTCTCTCTCTCTCTCTCGTGTGTGTGCGTGTGTGAGCAGTGCCTGTGTGTTTCTTCAACGACAATATCTTTGGTTGTGATTGTACCTTTTCATGTTATAGGTGTCAAGAAAGATGGAACTGTATCACATTTTTTCCATAGGACGATGAAGGCCTATAGTACAGGAACCCGGAAGCGCAGAAAGATACAAAATGAATTTGATCCATGCCTAGGAGATGTCCGCTGGCATAAGACTGGTAAAACAAAGTCTGTAACGGTAAATGGGGTCCAGATGGGGTGTAAAAAGATAATGGTTCTTTATATGAGTATAGCGAAGGGTGAAAAACCAGAGAAAACAAACTGGGTGATGCACCAATACCACCTTGGAACCCAGGAAGAAGAGAAGGAAGGGGAGTTTGTTGTTTCTAAAGTATTTTATCAGCAGGAGCCTAAGATATTTGACAAGAATGACCATGAGATGATTGATCAATCAATGCAACCTGCATCCCTAAAAGTAGATCTAGTTAATCCTGCAGATGTCTTACACAACTTAGCTTGTACTGTGAAACCTGATCGTGATCTGTTACAAGAACAAATATCAGATAGTAAAGAATCCTTTGCTCAGGTACCAGCCAATTCTTGTAAATGATTGAGATTTTCTGACATTTGGCTTACCAATTATTTTAAAGGTAACATGGTCAATGATTGCAGGTGATTGATCCTGAGACAGTGAATTGCGAGAATGGTGCAAGTAGCCAACCTGAGTGGGAGAAACTTGATAATCATAATGAGAATGACCATAATATGCTTTATGAATCAATTCAACCTGCATCCTTGAAAGCAGATCAAGTTGTTGCTGCAGATTTTGTTCCTAAGTCAACTTGTGCTGAAAGGCAGAATTCTGATCATGATCTTTTACAAGAACAGAGATCAGATAGTAAAGAATCTTTTACTCAGGTACCAGGCTACCAGCCCTTCTTGAACCATGTTTGTAAATGATTTTCGGAGGTAACTAAGGTGATGATTGTTGCAGGTGATTAATCCTGAGACAGCAAATGGCGAGAACGGTGCAAGTAGCCAACCTGAGTGGGAGAGACTTGATGATCATAACAATAACTCAATGGCGGATCCTAAATGGTGGGAAGGAGAATCACAGTTTCTGCTTGATTCTCAGCAACTTGTTGAAGGGTTATATATGTGCGACGAGATCCTGCAGAGCCAGTCTTCGAGTGGTGGTGCTGCAAAAAAGATTGTTCCATGTTTAGCAGAATATTCTTGTATAGGGGCTGATGATCTTAAAAAGGATTTAGAGGAGTGCCAAAGCCTCAATCATTCTGATCTTGCAAATGTTGACCTTGATACCTCTACAGATATTCGTCTGAGCCAGCTTGTAAGTCCTCTCATGACCTTTGTATTCGTGTCTGGATTAATTATATCATGTAGGCATTGATTTTAGGAAATGCTTGGAATGAAATTGTAGGATATACCATTGGGATCACAAGATAGCTTGGTCTGGACTGAAAACCGGGTTGGTGACTGAAGACATGAGATAAGATTTGTCATCCTATAAATACGGACCGCCTGCACTAATTTTTTAACTTGTTTTCTATCATTGCTCATTTAGATAGAAGTGAGTGCTTTCTTGGTTTTCTTAGTAGCTTGTGCCTTTGGGTCGCCATGGTCCTCCTCTCTGGAACAGGGTGAGCCTTTGGGAACATGAACACGTGGTGTATGGATGTTGTAAGCTCATGTCACAAGGTGTCATTGAGATCAGTTCTCTGTCCATGAATCTATGCTGATAGAGGTCTAGTTGAAACTCTGCTTCTTGATCTTGATGAAGATATATATTTATGAATTTTGGTTCCATATGCTGGAATTTGGGATCTTAAACTTTGTATTCTATATGCACCTTCCAATACACCACATGTTGTCTATCACAGTTGATACGATACTTTTCTTTTCTTTCCTTCATAACAGCATACATGGCTAGTGTTGCTTTCCTGAAGTCCATCGGGAGTTCCTTCTCCTTTCTTAACCTTGTGCTTACATTCACAGTCGATACATAAATAGTGAAAGGTCTTTGATAATTCGTGGTGACTAATCTGCATCTCTACAACAAATGTGGGAGATAACTTCTAAGGTTTTGTACAAATTCAGAAAAATATCATCAATGCAGCATTTAGATGTACAGAATTCAGAAAAGTATCATCAGTGCAGCATTTAGACATTGAAACTCTATGGGAGTGCAAACCACTCGAGCCACTTTCTCCTCCCTGAAGAAAGAACATCGTGCACTTATACTGCAAGCTTAATAAATATTTTATGTTAGGCAGATGCTTGGGTTATGGATGACTTTTAATCAGTAAGTAGAAAACATAAAAAAAAAGGTCTAATTGACCTGAGGGTTCCCTTAATTATCTTGATCTGATAAAGTTGATTCATTTTTGGCTAGTTAGAAGATAAAGCTTGTGTGTTTACTTTAACAGGCGTATCATTCTTCCCATTTCTTTTCTCAAGCTGCTTCATTAAAAAATAGATGATTCTATGTCAACCACTTATTACTGTCCAAGTTAAGTGATAATTAGCTGATGCTCATTGAGACTCTGGTGATTGAGCTAGTGGTTCTACTGATTGTTACCTTTGGCTCATTTGACCGTCTAATTTAAGTTGTTATAGTCTAAGAAGCATGATCATATTTAGACGTTTCTCTTAATTAAAATATTCTTTCTTAATAAAAGCACTAAGTTGCAGCTTTCTCTTCTCCCTTGAAAACAGGGCAAATCTTCAGCCTATCTAAAAACTTTTGAACTTACCGTGAATCCTTTTCTCTAACTAGTGAGTGGTCAAGCTTGAAATACTATGCAAGTGGCGACAGTATTATCCTCTACTCTTCATGTTAACTAAGATCTTGTTAGATCATTTTGATTGACATTATTGAACTTGTATGGAAATCATATTTCGCCGAAAGATTAGGAAAAGCCTTCAGCCGATTCTTCAGGTTCAGCTTCTGTAAGTCTCAAGATATGTATTAGTTCGAGTACCATGGAAAAATTACTGTTCATATTTATGAACACGGGTGATAGCTTTTGCTAGATATAGAGATCTTCATGGCAGAAACTAGTTATTGTTGATCCAGGAGAATGGCTGTTCTGTACTTCTGGTAAATTCCTCTGGCAATCCATCCATGTTAATCTCTAGAGATCCTTCATTGCCATGTGCTATTTATATGGCATCAAGAATAGTGTGTATGATTGATAACATTGATGATCATTTCACTTGATGCTGGTTATTTTTGTGGTGGAAGACGGCTTAAACTCTTAATTATGTGGACTTGAGAAATTTTTTTTGCATGTGGCCAGATCTTCTGGATCTCTGGTGGAAAAATAACAGGGAGGGCTAAGGATTCAGTGATCACCAAGAAGATTAAAAAAGGAATTGTGGCTCAGATTGACCGTTTCTATTGAGGGTGTTTTTGCTTGCTGTGGAAATGTAGGACTTTATGCTGAAACACATGGGAACCCATGCATTTCTGTTGGCTGCACTGTGGCAACACAAATGAGGGCTTCTTTTCAACTTGGTAATATAAACGAGTCACCCCCTACTTAGATGAGTGGAGCCCTCACGGCATCTAGATAACATAGTTTTGTGGGCATAGTTCTCCCAATTAATCCAGCCTTGTGACGTTTCATTATCAGCATATGATCTATTTTTCTTAGGCGCTCATTTATTGATTGGATGATATGCACACAATTTAAAATGTCGTTTTGCAAGTTTTCCAGCTTTTTCTTAAAAAAATCTAATTTGGATGACACCCTAATTAGGTTGTGGGGAACCATTTTAAAAGCTAAAAAATACTCTGGCATTTCAAAAGAATTGCAATAACTTCATGTTAATAGAAATACTTTTTTTTCTAGGAACAGAACTTCACCAGATAGTGGTAGACCCTAGGAGAGTGGACCGGCACCAAGGTGGTGTTCTCTGGACATCCCGATGCTCCCTCTAACCAATTGGGGGATCTCATGGGCGCTCACCTATAAGCATTTACTGTTCCATAACTTGGGATCATCAAACAACCACAGTTATGTCCCAAGGCATGCAAGTAGTTATGTGCCATTTCCAAGAGATTTTGCTCTGAAACTGCTGAGTAGGACACAAACACATGGATATGGGCACCAGCCTTTCTGAAATTGAATGCCACTCCACAGCAACTGCAACAACATTCACAATTGCATCTTATAAGGGTTTTTTTTTGAAAGGCAAGCTGGGGTTAGGCAGATCCCTACCAGTTATACAACTGTACCGGGTTTTGAACCTGCAACGTCCCAACACAAGGTGACGTGCACTAGCTGCTCCTACCAGATAAGACGAGCCCCCATGTTGGTTGTCTTATAAGGTTTGTGATCAGTGGACTGCCTTGGTGCTAAACCATGGAGACATTTACGAGAATGCTAAGTTATCTCGAGAAATAAATCAAGACATTTGAGATGGAATCGGCAGTGGATCAGTTAAACGGCGGATTACAATATTAAAGTAAAAAACCAACACATCACACCTGTCTTTTTGGTACTCAGAGTGGCTGTGAGTCCCACAGCGCAAGGAGGGAGGATCAGGTGCAATGTGATTGCACACTTTTAGCGTCCTGCTGCACCTGATCACCCATCATTCTTCGGATACTGCCTGTCAGCTGTGAGGCCCAACCAAAGATGGTGGATGATCAGGAGCAGCAGGACGCTAAAAGTGTGCAATCACATTGCACCTGATCTTCCTCTAATGCAAGACCAGTGCCATTTTTGTTTTAGAAATTCTACAGAAAAGGTTTTACCAGACCTGGTCTCCGTGAAATGGCCTAAAAAATGCACATTTGGTGAGTTGATGAGCAAGGTGAAAGGATTCCTTTATTTTCTACTTTTGAGTAGTATACTGCAAAAATATGGGGAAAAAAACCAGAAATTGAACCGATATGTCAGGCGTTTAAAACGCCTCAATCTTGGCATGGATTTTGCACCACATCAACCATGGTCACGTGCTGTGTCTGGTGGAGCTGGTGATCAAGAATTAGGAGAAAAGACGAACCAATTGGTGTTTGTTGTACTTAAGTTTGACTAAAAAATGTGTATAACCAGACTTTTAGCAGCTATGTTTTTTTAGCATCCTGTGATGGCCAAACATTTTACGGGAGTAACAAGCGGTGTCGGTAGGAGCAGCTAGCGCACGTCACCTTGTATTGGGATGTTACAGGTTCAAAACCCAATGGTATAGTTGTATAATTGGCTGGGGTTTGCCAAACCCCAGCTTGCCTTTAATATATATATATATATTAGGGGAATAAAAAAGTAGCTGCACTACCATGTCCCATCCATGTACGGATAAGAAAAAAAAAGGCTATTTTCGCAAAAGAAATATCAAAAGTCAAAAGTCTTTCTAACAAAAAATACTTGTATTAAGTGTTCCCTTGTGACCTAACTAGAGTATTTTTTGTTTTGGTTGAGTCATGATGTAAGTGTTGAGTCACTTGTAACTTTCTTCAAGCCACCCTTGTACTTTGGTTCAAGTTGATCAATACTTTGAAAGGTTAGCCCGTAGATCTGAACTGTAAGTTGTTCTCGGGCAAAACAATGAATGAATGCAAATGCATTGAGCTTTTTTTGTTCACCCTCGTTGTTATTATCTTCAATTGATTACAATTTCTCTCTCTTTCTTCTCTTTTGCTCTCTTGTACTCTCTATACTCAAAGTTTTTGCAACAGCAAGCGAGTGATCGGTTAAGTTTGCAGCAGTAAAGAAAAAACCATCACACCGCACTAGCCTATTAAAGAAATAGGCCCATCACAATAAGTTTAATATTTAAAAAGGAAAAAAGAAAAAGAAAGGACAACCCCATCTTGCTTTTAATATATATATATATATATATTTTTAGGGCAATAAAAGAGTAGTTGCACTACCATGTCCCGTCCAGGTAGGAATAAGATAAAAAAAGGCTATTCTAGCAAAAGAATCAAAAGCCTCTCAAACAAAAAATACGCGTATAATAAGTGTGTTTGCCTCTAAAATAATGTAGGACTGATATTTAAAAAGGAAAAAATAAAAGGAAAGGACAATTAGACAACCACAACATGTGAACATCACCAAGTTGATGGGACATCATGAGTTTAAAACTGGGAAATTCCTACGAGATGATTCATGAATGTAGGTCAGGTCTCTCTAATTTGCAGTAGGTGTGTATGCTTCCCTAAGGCGAGAGCATTTGCTTCTTCAGACGTGGTTGCTTATGGGACTTCTGCTTCGCCAACTACAGGATTGAGATCTCTTTATGTGTCTGTTGATATCTTTTTGGAATGATCATTTTATTTTCAAATAGAGCCAGCAAATGAGTACCTCTTGTAACGATTTATGAGAAAATCTTTATACTAAAAAAAAGCTGAAAAAAGCAAAAAATAACAAAAAATTATAAAAATTAAAGAATTAAAAAAAATAAAAATAACTTATTTTTCTCATTCAACTATCCATCTAATCTATAAATAAATGAGATTTTACCTAATTTTAATGAAAGCAAATTACCTAATCCGATAAATTTCTAAAACATTAAGATTTATCATAAAAATATGGATATGCATGATTTAGTGATCAAATAAAATTCTAAAATAAAAAATAGATCCTTATGAACCCGAGGGTAGAGAGTAGCTCTAGAGTTTTAACAATTGGAAGTTTCCCAATGTGTGTTTGGTGATAGGGTTTCTTCTCTTGACTTGGCCTAGCAGGAAAAAAAAAAGACCAACCTAATGAATTTTAGTGACGATGGTGATTTACAAAGGATAAAATGAAAGTTGGCTCAAACTGTGAACTCTAATGTAACTACTAGGTTAGAAAGCCACAAAGCGTTTTCTTTGGTAGAAGAGGCTTTGCCATATCAAGATGATGAAAATTCAAAATTGTCCAGTCTTTCGTTAGGAAATTATTGTGACGTTACTATATTGTAGAAATCTCTTGGGGGGTGTCGATCTATAGTTTTTGAAGCTAAGGTTGTGAGCTTATTCCTGTCATAGCCATACTCGTGGATATTCAGCGATAATTCACATGATGGCATATATTAAGGACCAAGATCTGGCCCGATTAGGTGGTTTATTTGGTTGCTAAAAGGCCCGTTTGTTTGGTGGGAAAATGGTTTATTCTTGCTGAAGTGGGTCGTTTCCCCAACAGCTTTCCACGTGCCTTGAAAACAAAGGTTGAACCACGTGGCACTGTTCTGGGCTCCATATTTACAGGCAGGAGGACGTGCGTTTTCATATGAAAATCGAGGGGGGTACGAAAGGAAAAAAATATTAGGTGCAATCACATTGCACATTTTTATTGTGCTGCTCTGTACCTTTCTTATTTTATTTTTATTTTTTATTTTTATTTTTATACACTTCCTTATATTTTTAGATGGTGTTTATGCCTATTTTTATTTGATTTCCTAAAAAAAATTTAAATTATCTGTAGATTTTCCCATATCAAGAAAATCCAACAGTATCCCCGATTACATTAATTGGACCTGATATGATCTCCGTGGGAACCATCCCAGGTTGGATCACATTGCACACTTTGAGTGTGTCGCTGCATCTGACTGCCCTCCATCTCTAGGGTACAACCTGTCAGCTGTGAGCCCAACAGAAGATGGAGGGCATATCAGGTGTAGCAGCACACTCGAGTGTGCTATGCGATTGCACCTGATCTGCTGTCAAACCATCCCAGGTAACTTTTGACTGGTTAACTTTTAGCAGTCCTTCACTCTTATTTTCACTAAGAACTAGTAGGTTTCTTTGAAAAAAAAGGTAGTAGGTGTCCCACCTAAACCCCACCTGTTCAGAGAGAGAGACAGAGAGAGAGAGAGAGAGAGAGAGAGTATAAAATCATGCACCCAAGCCAATCTGTGCGCTGGCCTAATTAGCCTTGGTTTGATGAATTTTATAGCGCCAATATCTCGCGAGAAATAAAAAATACGTATCCATTTCTTGCAATTTTTTACCTTAATAAAATAATTTAAAAGCTAAAAAACTATATGCCAGATTAATGAAATAATAAAACATGTAAAATACAAAAAAAGTCTAGTTTTCTGGTATATGACTGCTATACCATAAATATCGTGATAAAATCACTATTAACAGAAAAAAAAACATGTGATATTTTCAAAACATCTCGATATTTTAACCATTTAAAATGGTCGACAAAACATTGCTAGATTTTCGCATTATTTTAAAAAATGTCATGATATTTTTCATTATGGCTTCGTGCCTGCGTGCGCACATGCGAGTGTGATCACCAACCTGCAGAGTCCTGATTAGGGTTAAGCCCAGTTCTCGAGTTCAACAGGCAGACTGGTTGAGCACGGGCTATCCACACGCCTATGCAGAAGAAAATAGCCTTCTGAGTTCGTACTAGAACAACAGTTGGGTTAGTATGTGCCACCAGTCACCAACAGTAACCGGCTAGCCTTTTTTATTTATTTATTGGACTTAATTGAATCGATTTATTGATGGCTCTAGGTGCCATTGTTTATGGTATGGTATGGTATATAATCAATTAATCACGTAACTTTATTTGCAACTCAACGTTGCATAACACCTGATTAACCAACAATCTAGCAAAAACTAAAAATGAGTGGTTATTAATGTATAATAATATAGGGATGAATTTTACAGTTGGAGTCTCAAATTTCATCTGCCCCTCAAACCTACCCGTCCATGAAATGAACTGAGATGGAACTAGCACTTTGACGTGCCTTAGTGATGAGAGTGACTGTTAGTTAAGGGGTTAGCTGAAAATTAACAATCATCGTCTCTATTTAACTCATACATTATTCTAAAAAAATTGCAGTGTGGGTTGTCTCCTTTGGTGTGCTGTCTAGATCAACCGGCGAAGGACAACAGCATGGCGTGCATTGCAGAACAGCCGCGGATCGTGTACGATGAACCCAGGAGTGGGCTCACTCAGCTCATCAGGCCTAACAGTGCCACAAACCATGCCAGTGCTACCAGTGTGCAAACTCATGCTGCACACAGGACCCCTTTGGAGAGTGCTGTTGCTAACACCAAGAGTGCTAGAGTGCTCATCATTGGTGCTACGGGCTACATCGGCCGGTTCGTTGCAGAAGCTAGCCTCGCTTCAGGCCGGACTACTTACCTGCTTAGCCGGCCCGGTACTCAAGCTAACCCGTCCAAAGCCGAGGCACTTCATGCTCTTCAAGAAGCTGGAGCTCTCCTTCTCTATGTAATTATATATATATATCAGAAAGTTATGCTTTTGAATTGAAGCCAAACAAGTCCAGTTCAGCTCGACCCAAGGGGTTTGGCATAGTGGAATGGGGCCTAGACCGTTTGCCAGGCAGTTTAGGTTCAAAACTCATGGCCGTCACCCCCTGCATAAACCAAAGCTTGGTGACTCCCTTGGGTCAAGGGGTAAGCCCTCGGAGTTTTTTACTGACATGGACGGAGACCATAAGTATGGCAGGCTGAGCCAGAACGGTTAGGTCTCTGCACTGCACCTGGAGCGGTTTCTCCGAGTAAAAAAAAAAAAGTCCAGTTCAGCTCATCGGCTTGGACACAAACACTGCCCAAGGTACCGCCATGTCGTTCATGGGCCCAGTGAACCGGCATCAGGGTAACTTGGATGGTGTCACTGTCAAGTCACCTCTGAACTTCTCCGGTCCTGTTTGGAACGATTACGTTGTAGTATCGGTTGCACTGTAACTGACTGTGCACTTGAATTTTCTTTTATCTCCGGCACCCAAGTTCAAAACTCCAACTACTGTACTGCAGTTTTACTATCATGCAGTATGGTTCATGTTGGAATGCATGAATCAGTAGAAACAAGTTGGAACTTTGAAGTTCACAGACTTGAACTTGGTTGACTTGATTCTTGCAGTTTTGCTAGTTTCTAACTTTTCTGGCTAGTTTCCATAGCAAGTAACGGTAACTTCATGAACCAAATTGGCAAAAGGTAGCAGTTAATGGCGGATTTTTTTTTCACAACTAATTCTTTTAAGAAATAATAAAAAAAATTCTTTTTTCAAAACCTGCTGCAGCCGGCATGGGCCTTTCCCCATGCCACAAATCACTGAAAAAAATAAAATAATAGCAAAAAAAACATATAATATGTTTTATGTTTCAAAAAGCAATTTATTAATTCATTTGAGCATCACAGTTGGCATGTTGATTTTTATGTACGTTGCTACATTTTTGGTTCACGTGGAGTTTGTACCACCAAATTTTTTACCTATTATGTGTTGGCAGTTTAATTAATTATCTTTGCTACTATAAAAAAGCATCGTACTAGCTAGTTTGAAATGTAAGTTTTAGGCATAATTATTTACTCAATCATACCCTATACATAGTTGTTTTTTTTATAGTAATGCTAGGTTAGGCAGACCCTAGCAGTTATACGACGATATCATTGGGATTAGAACTTGCAACGTCCCAACACAAGGTGACGTGCACTGGCTGCTCCTACCAGACAAGCGGAGCCCCCGTTTGGTATACCCTGCATATATAGTTGTATTTACTGTAGAATTCTTTTAATAAGAAAGCATGTTTTGTACTAACTGATTTGATGTAAAACTTGATTTTCTTTTATTATTAAACTTAGGTGCATTTTGAAGTTGCATTCTTTTTCTTTTTTAAGCTTACATGCCTGCAATGTTGTCAATATCTGTATCGTTTGGCGATTCAGGTGAATCGGATAAAGTGAATCGTTCTGAATCAGACAAAAATTAATTAAAAAATATTACTTGTTAATCAAAATGTGACACGTGTTAAATCTAATAAAATAATATTAAAAAAATATTTTTTTATTTTTTTTAAAAATAGCCGATTCAGGGTGAAGTGTGTATTCTATTTTCTGCGTGCTGACAACATTGTTCTATTAATTAGTCCTCTAATTAGTAACATTTTTCACATCTAACCTATCTTACGGTGTGGGTTAACCTACAGGGATTGATGAACGATCAGGATTTCATGAGCAGGATACTGCGAGAGCTCAAGATCGACGTGGTTATCTCAGCAGTTGGTGGGGTGTGCACGCTGGAGCAAGTGGAGCTGGTGGACATCATTAAATCCGTCGGATCCGTCAAGGTATTTAATGCAACAATCTAACTTCAATGCAATAAATAAACGGAAGCAGATCAGGTCAGGCTGCTGAACATGAGATTTTTAGCTCATGCCAACATCGGTGGCTTCGTCTGTTTGCATTTTGGATGAATGCCACGTAGCATATAACTGTTCTACAAAACGGACGGCCACGATGTTGGCATGAGCAAAAAAAACTCATGTTCGGCAGCATGACCTGATCTCTTCTTCCTAAATAAACAGCTTGGTTGGTCACTGAATCCGACATAACATCGGGCTCGGACTCGAAGAGACTTTTCGGATCTGGATCCTTTTAGGTTTTCAGCATATATGTATACACATTTTAATTAGATATGGTTCTTCCGGAAATGTATATGAGAACCCATAACCAGAACAAAAGGTTTAGTTTATTGGATCCGAAAGTTTCTAACAAGAACCCGATGTACACGGATATTGGTTTAATAAATATCCAACCCGAAAACAGTTTGTTGGCTACTATAGTATCACCACCACCATAATAGTTTTGCTGGTAAAATTTTTGGACTGCTTTGATTGTTGCAGAGGTTTTTGCCCTCGGAATTCGGACACGACATTGATAAGACCAACCCGGTCGAACCCGGGCTCACCATGTACAATCAGAAGCGCAAGATCCGGCGAGCTGTGGAAGCTGCAGGGATACCCTATACCTACATATGCTGCAACTCCATCGCTGCTTGGCCTTACTATGACAATACCCATCCCTCTGAAGTTTCACCACCACTTGATTGCTTCCAGGTCTACGGTGATGGAAACGTCAAAGGTACCCTTCTTCTGTGGGCAGGGACGGACCCAGAAACTTTGATTGAGGGGGCAGAAGATATTTCATTTTTCTTTTGGGGGGGCTCAGAATTTTATTTTATTTTTTTACCTATTGGAGCAGCATCACTTATGACAATGGGAAACTAAGGCCGGCCTGTTTGGAAACTTTCAGTCAGTGGTAACTAAGGATGCAATTAGGAAGGGAATTCCCAAATTTTGTGATTTTAGTAAATCCACATGGTTGATTGGGATAAGTGAAACGGTTTAGCTGAGGATTTACCACTTTCACTTGTGCAGTTGAAATGCTGAAATAAATACTGAAAGAGCATTGAGAAGTTGTTCGAGTAGGCACCTGTGTGGGAACTGGTGTAGTATTTGGCAACTACCACCTCATTTAGGTGGAAAGTGAAATGTCAAACTAAAGGTGTCAAATACCACCCCAGTTCTAACATTTCCTACCACTGCTTTATTCATCCCAAAAGACTTTGGCATTGGGTATTCCCCACTTCTTACTTCAGCTACCTCCGATGCCTAATTTCCAAACAGGGCCTAATTAAATGGACTTCGACTTCTGGGAATTGGAATTCCCATGTAACTTGAGAAGTTACCACGTTTGGATGAGCCAAAAAAACTTTAGATTAATTTTCCCAATGGTGTGATTGTGATATGCTTTGCAGCTTACTTCGTCGCCGGCACAGACATCGGAAAATTCACGATGAAGACAGTGGACGACCCTCGCACGCTCAACAAAACGGTGCATTTCCGGCCACCCTGCAACTTTCTGACAGTGAACGAGCTAGCTTCGATGTGGGAGATGAAGATCGGGAGGACACTACCCAGAGTCTTCATCACTGAGGCTGAACTTCTTGACATGGCCAAGGGTCTTTAACTTCTTTGCCACTTTCAATCTTTGCATTCATCTTCTAAACAGAGACAATATATGATAAGAAAATACCAACTTTTTCTTTGGACATTTTTGTGCTTAATTTTTTATGATGAGGAATCCTCGATAAATACCGGGTCATTTAATGGATCCGCCGCCCTTGGGAGGTAAACCCCAGGTGAGGTGACAAACACTTAAGCCCCCTTATGGAACCCACTTGTTAAAGGCACCACACCTTGCGGGACCTGGGGGTAAAGGGGTCAGTGACCCGGGCGGGTGTACGATTGTTGTGCTTAATTAACTCATTGCTTTTGGATGACATTTTAATTGCAGAGAATGAAATACCAAGGAGCATAGTAGCAGCCCTAACTCACGATATCTTCATCAATGGATGCCAATTCAAGTTTGCCATCGATGGGGATGAGGAAGCTGGATTACTCTATCCTGAAACGCCTTATCAAAATGTGGAGGAGTGCTTTAATCCGTTCCTCATCGGTCTTGTGGACGGCCAACCTCCTACACATTAATGATGATTTGATTTCCCTTGGTTGCTTAATTATTGCATAGCCACCCAAAAGAAGAGGGATATTAGGTATTTAGGTGCACTGGCTTGCATGTTTAGTCAAGTTTATTTGCTATATATTGCAGTTCCATGTTCGAAGAAACCTTTGCTTCAATGCAGCCACGTGTAATCCATCTAACGTAACTACCCCTCATTTGGGCAAGGGTGTGGCAGATATGCATACATGTCACCTTTTTCGTCTAAGAAAAATTGGCCTTTTTTGTTTGAAATAAATCGAATTTCAAAAGATAAATCGGACATCAGTACCTGGCGAAAACTAATCTTGATCGGGCACACAAGGGCTCCGACTCATCTGGTAGGAGCGACTTGTGAATGTCACCAAGTTCACGGGACATCACAAGTTCTAAACTCGGGTGGCGTCTCTTGCTGGATGTACACGGTAGGCATCAGGGAGACCTTAAGGATTTTACCAACAGGAAGCTAGCCAATCTGCGATGATATATAGGGTTTTTTTTCTCTTTGACTATCCAAAAAAAGAAAATTAACCTTGATCAAGAAGCAAGACAAAAAAAAAAAACACAAATATTAAAAGCAAGAAGAATCACTTTTCAACCCACAAGGGCTCAGCTCATCTGGTAGGGTGACTTGTTAAGGTCATCAAGTTGCCATGGTGTTCACAGTTTGAAACTTGCAGGAGGGTTTTTTTTGCCACAGCCTAAGCTGCGTGTACTCCTTGATGGGCAAAGGGGACTTGGAATTGGAATAACCAACGGGGGCTCTGCTTGTCTGGCAGCAGTTAGTGCACATCACCTTTGTTGAGACGTTGCAAGTTCGAATCCCAATGGTATATAGTTGTATAACTGTTAGGGGTCTGCCTAACCCCAGCTTTCTCTTCCGGAGAAAAGGGAACTTGGAATTGTAAGCCAATGAAATCTGCAAGTGCGGAGGCACGTGGCTCTTAATGGAGGAGGGGCAGGCACAACTTAGCCCTAAGTGGTTGGGTATAGGTGTTCGGCCCCGATCACTGAATCTGCTCTCGTGAAAGCGGGAAGTCCTTCTGTTAATACAAAAAAAAAAAGTGATCACTTCTTCAGCAAAACCATGATTGAGAAACCATCCTTTGATTCAGATCAGATAGATCTTCCCTTACGAAACATATATTCAATTACCAACAAGTAAAATAAAAAATATGTTATGCACATGTGTACGATTTAACTTTGGTACCCTCGAGGGTACCGTACATGTTCAAAACAAATCCAGATCCATGCACACAGGCACGGGCCTCTCATGACATTCAAGGAACTTTAGTGCATTATTTGCTCCCATATTCCAGAATAACATGGGCCACATACATGGAATTGTTCCCCTGATTGGACGCACTCTATGTTGAGGCATGGTTCTGTGTTCTGGACCGACAGGAGGCAGTACACTGGGGTCCCCTCTTTAACAAGGGGCACCACCCTTTTTATAAGGGTACAGCCACTACCTGGGTGTTCTGCTCCGAACACTGGATCTGCTCCCACTCAATGTCCCAACCAATGCAGGACCATATGTTCTATCAGGTGAGTTGGCAGATCGCTTAGAACACAAATGAGGATAGCTTTATACCACAAAAACAAATTGCTAACTAAAGGAAGCCCAATCTATTTTTTGTTTCATTTCACCAAGTGAACATAAACGTGCAGGATGTGCTCACCTAACACCAAGTACTGTTTCATCTAACACGTAGGGTTGGACCCAGATGACGCAGTCCTGCCTACTTTATCACCTAATGAAGTATCACGGTCACCCCCATGTTTTAGATCCTTGATGATGGTTAATTATGCCAAATAATAATGTTGATGATAACGATAACAATATTAGTAGGGTTGCAAATGGGTTGGATTCAGGAAAAGGAATTTGCAAAAATTTGCTGTTCCAGATCCAAACCCACCTGACGCTCCAATGTATTTTGGGATTCCAAACCCAACCTGTTTGCATAATTAAATATTAGTAAATAGCAACGACAGGTGCAACAACATATCAAGATAGATGATAAAAAATAGCTGCAGCGACAAGTTGACACCTGGCTAAGTGAGTCAGTAAGTTAGAAAAACAAAACAAGGCCGTTTCACCATTTTTTTTATTTTTTTATTTTTAAAGGCAAGCTGGGGATAGGCAGACCAAGGTTGTTAAATGCGATGAGGCGAAGCGAGGCGTTGAGCCTGCGCTTCGCCTCTGAGGCGTACGCCTCAGGTACTGAGGCGTACGCCTCTCACAACTGGAATGGAAGTGAAGCGGTGGGAGGGGAGGCAGTAAGAGAAGGACCACCGCCCAGCTGGTACGGAAGCGAGGGATATGCCGGTCGTCCGGTGGTCGGAGAAGACTGAGCAGCAGCTGCAGCACAGCAACTCCGGTGGTCGGTGGTCACAACTGGTCGGAGGTTGATGAGGGGCGCATCACAGCAACGCCTCAGTACCTTGAGCGTGCGCCTCGCCTCTGAGGCGTACGCTTCAGGTACTGAGGCGTACGCCTCTCACAACACTGAGGCAGACCCTTACCTACCAGTTATACAACTATACCATTGGGTTTTGAACCTGCAACGTCCAAACACAAGGTGACGTGCACTAGCAGCTTCTACCAGACAAGCAGCCCCCGTTGACAACGGTTCCGTACACCTAGCTAGATGAGTTGGCTTAAGGCCTACAATTGAAGAAGGCTAAAGCTAACGAGAGAGTATATTGGATGGGCAAGGGGATGCTCTCTGACCAGGTCTACATTCAATGTGCCACATCTGGACCCACAGTGTGACGTCTAAACCACAACAATGGTTTCTCCACGTTAAATTGAACAAAAAAAAGTTTATTGCATGTGGACATCAACAACTACAATAAATATTGGTTTTGAACAATTTATTCATGGAGTTGTATTCAAAACAATGAGTAAAAAAATCAAAATAGGTGAGTGGTGCCAATCAGATGATTTCACAGTTCACTATGAAAGCATTTGTTTCATGTTTTTATCTATGAAAAAAAACATGTTTTTATCTATCAAAAGTGAGAGGTGACTTTTGAGTCTTGGGAGTCTTTTGAGGCATCATCTGATCTTTCACCTCACTATCACCAAATTGCTTAAATTGAGCTTGGACCTTCTTCATCATTGATTTCAATCTTTTATGTTTTTCCTGAAACATGAAAATCTTATGCAATTTGAGGAATATCATATGAATGTAACAAACTTAATAAACACAAATACATAAACTTCACTCTGATAATAATGGAAAGTATTTCAAAACTTACAGTGTTGGCTTGCTTTCCTGCATTATTTTCACTAGCGCTATCATGAAAAATGACTCCAAAAGGCTATTGCCTATAGGCTTCCATGTAACCTGGTTCGAACCCTTAGCCATCTCAGACATTGATGGCTTCACTTCCTTCATCCCATGTCAGAAGTTCAAGCCCGAATATGCAGTTAAAATCACGATCATGCTTTGTATTGCCCGAAACTCAAGTTCTGGTTGTACATGGTGCCGGTGCTAATGGAATTGGTTGACACATTCTTAGTGACTGCACTACTCGGCTGGCATACTGGCACTTGACCTCCATCATGTTGTGCATCCACACATCTCTCCTTGCCAACTTCATGGCATCCACGACCACATCCTAATCCATGTCTTCATCTTCACTGTATGGTCTCCAAACAGCCTATTGTACTAAACATATCAAATGATGCAATATAAAATTTTGATAAAGAAGAAAAATATATCTCCTAAATAACAATTGCAACTTGCATCATCCTCATGCAGTCAATCTATTGCACGAGCAGTTTTGTACCATTCATCTTCCAATGACATTTGCTTCTCCTGCACTATTGCAACGCTTCGGGTTGGACTGCTCATCCTCGTCAGCTGCACTCCACATGCACAAATGAGGAAATTGTTGGACTGCAGCCATTGTTAATGTGAGTAGATTTTAATATGCTCCTGCCTCCAAGTTTGTCAATATATAGCAACTGATAAATGTCATTTTTTTCATGCAATTCAAACAAACCAAAACACAAATAGTTGATCAACATATCTCTATAAATAAAAGCATGAATGGTTTTGCATTTTAAGAGGAAAAATCATTGCAGTATGATCTGATTGTGCGCTTTCTAACAAGCCCTTATGCTTTTGCATAAGTAAATGTGCTCCCTTTGTGTTGTAAATATAGATCTACTTAGAACTTATGGTGTTCAATTAGCCTGCACTTACACAAATTACAATTCAACAGAGTAAGAAAATAAAAGTGTGAGAAAATGACACATTGATTGGACAACAAGAAAAAGCCTGCTTTTGGTCTGCTTGTAACTTTTGCAGCTCATAAGTCACAAGTTATAAAGAAAGATTATGAGGCAGAACAAAAAGAGAAGCTTTTCTTTACCAAATTGGACATAAAAGTTAAAATATAAACAACATGAGAAAAAAGCTTTCGATAGCATGAACTGTTTGGACTTCAGAGTATTTCAAATAACTAGTGTAAATACATAAATAAAATAGCCCAAAAGATTTTGAGCCATAACCTTTTTTTATACAAACAGAAACAGCAGTTCATCATGCAATGAAAGACAATGGATTAAGCAACAAAGTAACCACCAATAAGGGATCTATCCATTTTTCTTTTATACCATGAATGAACATATCTTAAACTCATAAAATTAAGATTTGACCAGAAACTTTTCCAATTTGTGTTTCACGTATGTGTCTTCAAGTAAAGGAGTATCATATGTATACCAGTTTGGAAAGATACCCAGACAGTCCGGTACGACATGGACATTTCATGAAAAGAATGTGGAGATATGGCCCATTTATGTTCATATGTAGTACGCAGTTCACTAAAATATGAATAAAAGAATACAGAAACAATTTCATTAAAATGAATAAAAGAATATAAAAATTATAAAACATGTGTAGACGGTCATGATGAAGAAAAGAATATAGAAATTATAAAAGATGTCAAGACGTTTATCATACATGACATATTATGTAATAGTATGAGGCAGCAACAAGAAACACATAGCAACAGCAACTAGAACAGCCACCATTTAAAGTAATGTTGACATTTTCAAGAATGTTGTGCAGAATTAAAGGCACGGCCTACGGCAAACTTTGCCCAGTCATGCTTATGTTCTTGTATATACCATATACCAGTGCCTAAGCCACCATCTTTGACTTCAGTTATAATTTTCTATATGGTCATAAGACAATCTATTTATTAGGTAGATCCTGTTCTGACCCTGGCCTAAAAAGCACGTTCACAATCACAACCACTTCCACCAATCCCATCTTTCTTGTGTTCAAACCTAGGGATGCCTAAATGTTTTGGTATTGCACTATTACTGGTTCTACATGACCACCTTTAGGCAGACAGGCTTCTTCTGTCTCTAAACATTCATGAGGTTATGGCAACAACAGAACCATGATAAACTTCACAGTCAACTGGAAGCAAAATGAGATGTACCCTTAGCTTTTCAAGTTGAGAGATGCAAGTAGCAAGATGCACAGGGATCCTTGTGCATACCAGCATGAACTTTCTCATAGGTCCATCACAGTGTCACCTATATCGGAGATATTTTGAAAATATTGCTTTAATATCAGCTATTTCAAGGTAGCAGATAAAATCGGGAATATCTCATGATATTTTCAAAATATTGCCAAAAGTCAGAATATCGGCGATATTATCGCAATAATATCATGATATTTTTGGGAGGAAACTCCTTTTTTATATGTTAAGTTTGCATTTCCTATTTTTTGTCTCTTTTATATTTTTAAAACCATTTAAAACTTGTTTCTTTATATTTTATGAAGAAAATAATGCAAAACTTATTATTTTCTTATTTTTTTGTTATTATTTGTATTTTTCTCAATTTTTTAAACTCCCCAGATTTTCCCAAGAAATACAAACTTTTGAAAATCGCTCCGAGAAAAACCCTCACCGAGAAATTGTCTTGAACGATATAGGTGACTATCCATCAATCACTAAAAATTTCCAAATGGTTTCCTGCATAGACTGGGTCTTACATGGTGTAGCACACTAGTAGCTTGATTCATTGAGGATCCAACTCGTTTCCCAAACAACCACTTCATTATTAGACTCCAAGTTTGATCTCCATTAAAACATATCTATACAGTGTCATCAAGAACAAAGGTAACTGAGCAAAAATCTTTGAAGATCAAAATGATCTTTCAACTGGCCACTTAGTAAGATCAAAGCATCGCATTGAAAATCATATGAAAGTTCGTTTCAAAAAAAATCAAAATCCTTTATTCAAAAACAATATTGTTTTTATTGATTTTAAGTGTTTGTATTTTAAACATTCGTTCACATAAGTGTAAGTGGACCGCAGGTCAGATACTATATGGACCCTCGACAATCTTATCGAGGTTACATGCCCCTTTTGAATAAGGGTATTCGGCCCATTTGGCTTGTTGTTGGGATTTTTCGGCTCAGACATCCTGAGAAATCAAGTGGCCCTTCAACGTAGTCAATGGGAAAGGTAAAATCTCCCACTAATCATCTTGCTCGGATACAAGATCTTTGGCACAATTGGGTATCCAATGGGTAGTGAAACCCACCACCACTAATGTTATCAACCCATTTGAAGTACAGATGGGTTTTATCAGTCCAACTAAAATTGGGATTTATCGGCCCTTCGATGGGATTGTGAATTGGATCTAAAAGAAGTGTTTTCTAAAAGTTTAACAAAATGAGAAATGTTAGCTTTTGAAAAAAAAAGTTTTACGAGTTTGCAAAGTAGTTTAAAGGGTTTAAAATCAGTTTTATTGTCTTATATATGTATCGCATTTTGAAAAGATGGTTTTTTTGTTCAAATGAAGTTTGCAAAAGTGATTTCAAATCTATTAGGTCGTCTTTTTTCGAAAATGCTTTTTTTAACCCTCAAAACCTTAATTATTAAAGTTGTAATTAGTTGCTTACTGAGCACATAGCTCATTAAATGTTATTACTGTTTTTCAGAGGGAGAAATTTGATAAAAGTAGCAAGAGTTTACAGACACAAGATATTTCAACAAGTCAAGCATATGAACCTCGGTGCAGTTATTAGTTTGATCTTTTAGAGGACAAGATAATCATCTCATAGTTGTATTTTGTCGTGTTGGAGATACTAATGAAATATTAGTTATTAGATACAGTTTTTTGAATGCTCAGTAAATGTTCATATTCTTGTTCTTGCAAAGCTTTGTTGGGTTTATTTAAGATCCAAAGACAGATATGAACAACGTTTAGTCACACCCAAGACAAGACTAATTATGGGCCGGTTTTGGGGAGTCACAGCAGGTCTCACATTCATGTGCAATAAATAACACTAGACAATAGTATTTGGAAGCTCACCATTAGCAGGATCATGTTCTATGATCTTGATCCCTTGGCTATCACATCAAATAGGGTACTCAATATTACATGGCACTCCATGTGGCTTGGGCTCACATCCATCATCATAATTGCATCTTTAATTTCCCAGCTATGTCAATTGTCAAGTTATCCAAGTAGAGACAATAGCAACAAAAATTTGTACCATGGATCTCCAAATATTCATAACAGAACCAATGGAACTGTTGCTCGTGCAATTTTTTCCCTATGACCCCCTTGTTTTGAGACATGTTGGCTTTGAGGTCAACTCAAGTAACAAAGAATAGTTTCATATATGTGTAGAAATATCCTAAAACCAAACTTGATGGCCAGCCAATCTTGCCTCTGGGCAGGCAGAATATACACTCAACAAGTCAAGTTAGATGATGTTTCTTTAATTGAACCATGGCTTTGTGTACCATAACCATATTTTGAAGTGAAAGGCATGGATTGGACATTTTCAATTGGAGGTCAATGGTATGGGACTGAACTAAGTAAGAACTGAGGAACATCTTGAAAACAAGTGCTTTTTAATATTGAAGAAAATAAACAGATCAATGACATAAGATTAAAAGCAATAATAACATTATAAATTTCAACACTAATAGGCCAAGAAATTAAGCCACATCCAACAAACAGGAAACCGCCAAGGTTCTACACATTCAGAGGCATAAACCACAAGTAAAGACAAAAAAAGATATTGTGCAAATTAAAATGAAACAACTAGAAGAGAAGGGGTATAAGAAGAGAATTGACTCTAGTTTTTTTCTATATAATATTATATTCGTCAAGATCCACAAAACCTAGGCTTTGAAGATGTTACAGAAAAAAAGTTTTGATGGACTAAAATGAGGATCTGAAAGGTTTATCACCCAAGACAAGATTGCTTCATACGTCATAGATATACCATTAGGAAAAACATTAAGATCATAGAGGACACAACACACAAGCAGACTAAAGACAACTAAGATCATAGAGGACATAAACATACAGTTCAGACAACATACATAATGGTTTTTATCAACAATAGTCGTTATATGCAATAATATTTAAACAAAAAAGAAAGACATTAAAAGCAGAAGTTTATCAACATAAAACGCAATAGGTTAAGGACCAACTTTCACAAAAGTTGGAACTGTCAAAATTAAGGGACATGTTCCATAAGGGAAGGCAAAATAAACCTTGTATCACCGATACCAAGCTTCATTGTTTCGAAGAAAACGCTTTATGTATAAGTCAGTAAGAAAGCCAACGAGACCATCCAAAAGCCATTCTGCAGAAGATATAGACACAGGAAAGAATTTAAATAAGAAGAAAATGGAAATATTGTATAAATGCAAAAAGAACTACAGAAAACATTGATGTCATATAAACTATGTCACAGGGACTCGGCAAACTGGGTGCCGCACCTGCGTCGAGGCGACACGGGTGCGCGTGCGGGTGTGGCACCCGATGCAGTGAACCCAACCCTGGGTGCATTGACTGCACCCAGGGTCATTTGTGTCCAATTTTTTTATTAAAAAAAATTCTTCTGGGGGCGCTGCCCCCAAGAGACCCCCGCCAGGGGCGGCCCCTCCTGGACCCCTGTCCGCTGACCGCGGCGGGGGGAGCCCCCGAACCCCCTTTTCTGCACAAAGAGGGCGCAGGGAGGAAGGCTCGACCCTGCACAAATTATATATATATATATATATATATTGTTTTTTTGTTTTTTTGTTTTTTTATTTTTGCCGCACCCCCACACCCATGTGACATAGCATATAAACTAAATGATAATGAACAGGCTCAGATGAAAATAAAAATGAATTAAGGGCAAATATTTTCTGTTCACCTGTTTACCATCATCTGGTGTTTCAGCAGTTATGTACACTCCAAACCACTGCCTTGCAAGGGCAAACGCAAGTTTGATCCTAGTGTCAATTGTCTGCAGAGAAGAAAACATTAAAGAAAGAGAAAGAAAGCCATGTTAAAAGCTCCATGTAAAACTAAAATACCATACAGAAACCAAACTAAACATGCTTTTGCAATCAAGAAGCGTCATGGATTCATCCAAAGCCACGAAAACATTGACATTTGAACAAATGAGGAGACCCAAATTACCATCACAGGGAATTGTAAAATATTACCGAAACCTGAGTTGAAATACAACCAGAATAAAACTGTTGACGAATCTTGAGCAAAGCACACACACATCGGGATGTTCCTAACTGCAATCAAAATAATTATTTTCTGAGACAAATCAAATAGTGTTTCTAACTGCATTACCATATATGATTACTTTCCTTTTGAATGGATAAGCATCTAACTTAAACATTTGCAAGCCAACAAAATGGTATGTATGAGGTCCGTGTACATATCCATGGTGAGCATCACAAAAATGTTTGCCAAATTTATTACCTACTATAACGCCAACTGTTCTTACATAGCTAGTATTACTTAAATCACATCCAGACTGCTTTCCATGAAAAATAACACATCAGGGCTGCTTTTCATGAAAAAGAACATAAGGTAAGGGTCTGAAAGCAAAACATATCTGATCGATTACTTTTTCATCAAATAACACTTGAGAACTAAAAATACACATCGATGCTCCTAGGCTCACAGAAGAAATAGCCATTTCAGGCATAAGAAAAACTTGCTTGTATGAACCAAACAGAAAGGATGCAGAAAGGTACTCTTAATAATAGCTGCAGAAAACAACAATTTAGGTTAATGTTAAGACTTAAGAGGAAATGACTGACATATCATATCTAGTCTTTCAAAAAATCAAGCTGAAATTATGACAAGCAACTGCAAATACCTAAAAGCATTGGATACAAAACCCTACTGTATGCCGAAGCTTAGATAGGTTAGAAGATAGACACATGTGTTATCATGGCATTTTGACGATCTGAAAATATTTCAGATGGTGCAACAGCCAAAGATATGCATTCTGCAGTAACTGGAATACTCATACTATAAATATAAGTTTTGTGTGGAGGGTTGTCTTTACTGAGGACCTGCACAACACAAGAGGACAAGAACAACATGAAACATTAGCAAATCTAGCAAGCCATAGCCACTAGTCCCAAAAGGCAACTCATAGTAAATGTATACTGAGTCACCAAAAAAGGATGTGGTTATTCTTCTCCATTGAAAAGCAAAAAGCAACAATATTTCGACAACATTTCATTTAGGCACATGTAGGGATGCACAAGAAATAGGTGATGGACTTTTATTTTCACTTCAAAAGACAGAGCATAAAGGATTTTTCCATTTAAGCGGGATGAGGAATGAATGCATAATATGTTGCGGCATCACAGAGATGTTCAACTTTTTCTTTTAAAAGAAATAAGGAAAATGATTTCCATTTAAGCAGGTAGAAGAATGGATATAAACAAATATAGTAAATCTACTCAACACTAGAGGATAAAAGGTCAGAAAGCCCCAGGATGACTGGCATTTCCCAATAGCAGTTTAGTCCAATTCCAAATTGAAGCAAGTGTATATTAAAGCATCGTCTCTGACGCAACCAAAAATAGAAGAAAGATATGCAGCATCAGGACTCAAATGGATCAAGCCAGCCTCAAATGGTTACCACCCCCACTTATCCCTTTCTTGCACCTACGTTGACCCAACAGTTAGGCCCAATGACCAGGTCGGGCTAATCCCTGGACCACGGTTGTCAGTCAAAACAATTTCTATTGTAAGAAATGGTACCAAATAATACTTTAAGTTTTTGTTAACTGGATGGGCCACATCAGTTGATTGTTTAGAAGCTAGTTCTTCAATAGAAAACAATATTGTCCAAGAAGCCCTAATAAGACTTAAAACACATCACAGATCACACCTAGCAGGTCAAGAAAATTCAAATGAACAAGAATTAAAGCTGTTAAGTGATTCCCTTACAGAAAACTGATCTATTAGACATGGCATAACAGTATAAGAAGACATGCCCACTTCTTTCAAATTGGTGCAGCAAAGGATATATAAACTTTTGTGTCCTTTAGTCCACAGATTCCATACAAGGCCGACACAAAGATATCCCTTCAAAAAGTTTTCAAACTGATGCAAAACTCGACTGATAAAGTAAACTTCCGTTGCTGACAGCAACAAGCTTTTGGTCCACAGTAAACTCTAGGTCATAGCTGATGAAAGCAAAAGTGACCATAAGTATAACTGCCAAAATATTTTAAAATAAAAATAAAACTGAAACAAGTCCCAGACAGGCAGACTAACATTTCAGAGTATCAAGTTGGGTCAAATCTCCAGGATATAGTTCCCTAGGAGACTTGGACCAACTAGATTGAAATTTATACTACTGCTACCATCTTATACCTAATGAAAAATAATAAATAAACCAATAAAACACCCTAATCGAGTAATATTACCAGCAACGCTGCATACTTCTGTCTATGTAAGGAAATCAATAGTGTGCCCGCCTTATCTGGTTATCTGTATGAATTATGTTATCCCTAAAATGGATGCATGTTTCTGCCTTCTCTACCCAATAATCAATACGAACCAATTTTACATTCTGCACCCAATATCAACCTACATGAGAAACCACAAACAAATTGAACCATTTCATGAAAACATAAGATTGATCCCAAGATGACTCGGAAAAGCAAAAATTATAAAAAAGATGGTCTGACAGAGCATCCTCAGTTCATGCACTCAGAGATCATAGTATCTTGGAAATGCCACCTTGTCACCCAATGAAGGTTGTGGCTTTTGATACAGACGGCCCGTGCTAGGAGATAGCGCCACACCTTCCCGACTCTGCCCTTCAGTACTTAAGCTCACTGACTTACGGCACAGGATAAGTAGATTTTGAGCCATTTCTTTGTCTAGCGAAGACATGTAGCTCATGCTAGCAGCATCAGCAGCACTTGCAGTACACGTTACGGACTGCCATCTCTTTTCATCTTCAACGCGTTGATAATGAGGGAAAAATTCAAATGCCGCTGGCTCACCATCTATCAATATACCTTCTATCGTCATGTTATCAGCATGTAATCCCACAATCCCACTCTCTGGTGGACAGACTTTCAGTTCGGTCTACCTTGATAAACCAGGAAATAAGTACGTGGGTCAGTCCCCTTAACAAAAGACTACAACACATGAACATGAATTGGGATACCAATCAAACGTAGCATCTGCTTAACGGTAAATCCCAATAAAAACATTGCACAAATAAAATATGAACAACCTGAAAGTTCATCACTGTTGAAAGTCTTGTGAAACCAAACAGAAAAGTACAGTTATGGAAATGCAAGCATCTTCCTCTGTCTTGTGAGAACTTCGAAACGTTGATCCTATTATATCCATGACATACATACCCAACACCGATAATGTTAGGGTGCGATCAGACCAGCACTAATGCACAGGATCTCATCAGAACTCCGAAGTTAAGCGTGCTTGGTAGAGAAATGTACTTTCCACCACGAATCACCCACAAACGCAACCCATCATTCGAGTAAACGAAACTGATCGCAAAACCAGAGGTTGATTAAAGCGAGAATTCGAAAACAATAAGTTTAGATATCCAACCCTACTTTGTTCCTTTTTCTTCGACCCGATACACAATAAAAATGCCATAATTCCGCGTGAACCAAGGAAATCAACAAAGGCGAGATGAAACTATGATCCCATTGACTACTCGGCAACGATTTCTTGAACCGCGAAATAGTCCGCGATTCCTAACTAAATAGAAGCTAGGGTTTGCACCGAATCAAGAACAAATAAGCAAAATAGATGAACGAGTAGGGGGGGAGTACCCGTAGAGTCGCTTGTTCTACATGTCGATGGAGAGAGATTTTCTGGTGGCGGACGACCGCACCGGAGCTCTCCGGCTTCTGCTCCTCGCTCTTCTGCTTCCGAGCCTTCGCCATCCCGGGAAGGGGTAGGTTCAGCGTTCACGAACTCACTGCACCACCACCGCGGCCATCTAAGCGCAAAAGCTTTCCCGGGTTTTAGAGGGAAACGGAGAACCCGTATTTATAGACGCTCTCCCGTTCGCGGGGGTCTGCACTATCCCTGAAATTAGAGGACCCTTTTTTCTATGCAGCGTGGCTGTATGCAGCGGATCTCCTCCGATGTGGTCGTCCGTCCTTTCTCGAGATGGACGGAGGACGTAACTCGGCCGTATCAAAGGGCTCGCAGAATAACCGATGGAGCGGAGCGTAGCCTGTTCAAACTCGGCTCATTAAAGCTGAAACTGAAATCCAGTATGCACGAGCTGAGCTGAGGTGCACCTGAGCTCCTAATGAACTGAGCTAGGTGAGCGGAACTTCAGCTGGCTCGTCAACAAATAAATACTATTTTTTGTAAATAATAATAATGAAATTTAAAATCGTGCCGTTTTAAGCTCCGTTTTGTCCAAGACACACGTTCCCAGGAACTACTTCACAATGTATTCAATGACAAACCATACAATATTGTACAAGTAGGGGACAATATTGGCCACACCCACGGGTTGCAAACACCCTTACTTGAAATTCATGGGTGCTGGTTGTTTTGATCAAATTTGGCATATTTGATGTTCGCCATAGTCAAAGTAGTACCAATAGACTCTTAAATCTTAGTTTTTTAATACGAAATTCTGAATATTTAAAAGTTGAAAATTCAATGGATTGTATGCTACACATCAAAATAATATAATTCAAGAGACGGTTTCTGTTAAACCAAATATATAAACAACATCTAGAGGTATTTTTTTTTTTTATAACCCGAAGAAACTGCACCCGACTCAGAGATTTGCCAACAAAAAAAAAAGTTTTCCCACCATGAGTTTGGAACTTATAATTATATCTAATATTTTTTCTAACAAGGTTGCACCTTATTTTCATATTCAGTTAGTTAGGGGTGGCAATCGTGTCGGGTTGGCGGGTTGGCGGGTCGACCCGACGGGTTGGCGGGTCAGCATACCTCAACCCGAACCCGACTCGTTTATTAAACGGGTCGGCTGTGGCAAACACGAACCCGACCCATTTAATAAACGGGTAACCCGACACGACCCGCCAACCCATTTAATAAATGGGTTGGGTCGGGTAAACGGGTTCTCAGTTTCGCGGGTCAGGTTGACGGGTCGGGTTGGCGGGTTGACGGGTTGGGTTGGCGGGTTGACGGGTCGGGTTGGCGGGTTGGCAGGCGGGTTGGCATACCCCCAACCCAACCCGACCTGTTTAATAAACGGGTTACGCGGGTCGACCCGTTTATTAAACGGGTTGGCTTAAGCCCAACCCGAAACTGCCTAAGAGGCGGGTTGGCGGGTCGTGTCAGAAATTGCCACCCCTACAGTTAGTGTAGTTTTTACCGTAGTTACCAAGAAACAAAATGAATATGAAAAGAAATGTGTGAAGTGAAAGTCAAAAAGTAATGTAAAACAAGAGCGATACGATTGTGAAGTGTTTATGCAAGCATATAAAAAAATCACATACAAAGCAACATGAAGTGCGAGTGGAAACAAATCAGACATGATATAAACACAAGCATAAAACAATATAAACCAACATTTATAAAATAATTATTTTTTAATATAAAAGACATAAGAAGTGTGGAGAGAGAAACATCGAGTGAAAGAGAATCCATTTGGGAAGCTAAAACTAAGTGGACTTTCCATTAAAAAGAAGTGAGTTTTCTAAAGCTTTTTTGCTTTTAGACAAAAACAAAGAGTTTTATTTATCTTTGCATATTCAATAACTTATTCTTTTTTTTTATTAAATCATTTGGGTGCGAGTGTCTATATGATTATATGTGTGTATCTTGTATTATGCAACATCATTTCTGCTTCGTGACCAAATTTTTTCTGTCTTGTTCTCGCGACTATTTTTTGGCAACAGCTAATGATGGCCGCTAAGAGGGTTAAAGATAAATATAACTCCGCTAATACCATAGCAAAATCAGATATTTTATACCAAAAAAGTAGGTGCAAACATATATTTAAGTGACAATTATAGATAAATATAACTTCACAAATACCCTACTAAAATCACATATTTGATACCAAATCACAAATATGCAGTGCATAAATATAACTTATGTGAACCTCCTTTAATCATAACTTTACAAATAACAGAGTAAAATGACATATTTTATAAGAATATTGCATATGTTCTTATTATTTGTTGCAGAATTTTAAAAAAAAATCACAACTAGTGGTTATTGTTCGCAACAATTATTTGTGGTGTTCCCTAAAATCTCAAATTCATCATTTTTCGGTATAATTTACCTCTTATAATTCACCTATTATAATTCAACATATAGATTTAACCAACAATGACCAAACTCATAAAGGTAGTCCTTAAGTTTGACAAAATTAAACTCATTAAACATGAAAATTTAATCAACTATAAGTTTTGATCCAATTAAACATGAAATATTTAAAGAACAATTTTAAACTCATGATCTACATCCTTAGAGTTTGGCCATTAATAAATTACAATATTAATCAACATATAGTCTCCAAAATTTTTCATAGTTTCAGATCATCCGTCTCTGCAGCCTCCATCTCCACAACTCTTGTCTACGCAACCTCCACCTTTTCAGACTTCATTGTTTTCTACTGTGGTCTTTTTTTATTATTTGCCTCCTTGTTAGCTGCCTTTCTTATTTTCTTATAAAATGAGATCATACGACTTTTGCAGTTTGTGACATCGTCCTGGAAAAAAAATTTAGTAAACAACTAATATTTCTTACCTCCTATAAATATCATAAATAAGAATATATAAACATGTACTTGGGTGAATGTCAATTCTTCGTTTCTGCCCAAGTATTGCATGTATAAAAGGAAAAATATACAACAATCAAACATGTAACAATTATATTTCAAATAAACAAGTATAAAACATTAATTGAATTAACAAACATATAAAGCAATTACTTCTTTTTTTGTTGAAAAATACCATCCACTTAGAGTAACTGTTATAGCACATCCATAGTATAAAAGATTCAACCTGTAACAAAACATTAAGTATACAGAGTACAAGAGAGCAATAAGATCATGTTTAAATAAGAGAAATTAAGGGCTTGTCACATATATTAAAAATTCACGCATTGAAGCTCTTAGCTATATTAGAGGTTAAACACTCATAGTTTCTAGCTGAAAAGTGATTGTTAGTCAAATGTTTTTCTTTTACGCCCTCAGTTGCATACTTGTATATGTCTTTCCTTTGCTCCTGAATATTTTTAAGAAAATAATTATACTTTTGTCTCGTGGGTGTTTCAGTTGCGCTCCACCAAAGTTGACTCAATGGTACCTCAAATTTATGTTTAAAATTTTTCATCAAGTAGTTCATGCAAAATCCAATATGACAATTTAGTCATGTAAGGGGGCAACATATTGTAGCTCTATGTGTCTATCTGAGATAATTGTCCATTGTGTTTTAGCTTTGGGTATTTCGTTGTCATAGTGTCTCAATTGTGCCTTCACATGTGTTAAAAAGCACGTTCATGATTCATTCAACTCCTTATCCAAGACTGCAAATGCAATAAAAAACATTTGACCGTAAGGATCAAGACCATGGGTCGACAACAATAGACTCATGTATCTTTCTTTTAGGAATGTGACATATACCATAAAAAGTGGATGACATCATTTAAATAACTCATCAATGCATACATGAAAGGATACAAACAGATACATAAGTTGATGTCATCTATCAGACTCAATGTATGTTCAATGTATGTTGTTGATCATCAGTTAGTCGTCAGCAAATGATGGCAATAGGTAAGAATTATCCTGAAGGAATTTTTGAATGAAACATATAGCACCACCCTAGTCAATTCTTGTCCACACCTTGTTTGTATGTAACCTCCACACCTTCGTCGCAACTAATGTCATTCATGATTTTTCTTGGAGTCATCTTTAGGTTATCTTGCAAGCATCCATGAATAACACTTAAAATTCACTTAGAATATATTTTTCTACTACTAGGTTGTCCAATGATTCATCACACATATGTTTACTTTGATACTTCTTCACTTGAAAGAATGTTGCTCCCTAAATCTTTATGCAATGGATCATCTAGGTGTAATCAACCATGGATTGCAGGTTCTTTCTCATGCATATTACAATAACTACTATTGCAACTTTTCATAAATTTTTGCTTTATAGTTATTCTTGATCACATGCTTTTTCAAAAATTCGTGATAGTATTGAAGACCATTATTTTGTCGATAGCAACTTCTTGATCATTTAACTCTATTAATAGCCGCTAGAACCCTTTACACTCATTAAGTCTTTCATTACATAGTTGCTCATACAATTGAATTGCCTCTATATCAATGATTATCAATTGATCTTCATTGAAAGAGAATCCATTGAGCAAGAACTTAATTAAACCTCAACATTAGCATAAAAACATAAAACAATTTTATTACTCAATAAATGCTCATATAGCTCATACACCATATCAAGGTTTGGACTTTCCATATGTGATTAGTACAACATTTTCATCAACAGTTACTTGTTTCATGTCATTAGTGTTTGGGTCAACTCCTATCATTTATGAGTATGACTCACTAAAGATGGTATAATCATCTTTAGCATTGTTGTCACTATCTATGTCATCACTGCTATCTTTATATTCTCTATCATCTACGTCATTGGTTGTTCAGTTGAACAAAATAAATCAAATTTTAATTTCATACTTTGCTTCTATGCATGCAACAATCCTGCATTTTCATCTTTCAAGATTAACCATAAAAACATCACATTCACCATCACACTTACATCTAAAATATAAATTCCAATGTCCAACAACTTGTACCTAGTTTTGTCTTTAGCTTTGGAATGTTGGATGTCATTCATATTGCTATGATGACGATCACTAGCACTAAGCTGCCCACGTGGTTCTACATCCAATGTTGTAAAACCTATAGTTTTTTTAGGATTATAAGTAAATAAAAAAATCATTTTTGTCCTCAAGTCAGAAATATATTTCTAGCTTTTAAATTTTATTTATTGATATTTTACATGTTAAATTAATTATTTCTGGCCAATAACATTATAATTGGTATTTTTAGAGTTATTTTAGATAATTAACTACTTAATATACTTAATTTATATTTAAAACTATTTATTTTAGTGAGTTATGTATTATCAAGGTGTTTTCAAAGTGTTCTGATCTTAACTAGATGTATTTTGGTGGGTTACAAAAGAAATTCTATTGAAGGATATTTTGATCATAAAATAATATATGTTGAATATTTTAATCAAAGATAATAAATAACTTAGAAAGTACTAAAACAAGAGACTATTTATAATTAAGAAAGCTATTTTGTGTTAACAAGATTGTATAAAATTATTTTGGATAAGAATTACATTTTTGGAATGGACCCGAAGTCCATATGGGTTAGACCCAAATGAGTCAACCTAAATTAGAGTTTTATGGGTTGTAAACAATTAAATGAATATTACGTTTAATGATAAGTTGAACTTTTAGACACTAATGTATAAATATGACATTTGGTATTTATTTTAGTTTTGGGTTTTATCTTATTAAAATAAATGTTAGTGTTTAGGCTTTTTGGAACTAAACTGAATCCAAATAAGGACCCGATTTGAATAAGTGCCGAAGGAAGCTAGGTGGGCCCACCAGTGCACTCCAACCCCTGCCCTATCTTTTTCTCCCAAGAGGGGTGACACCCTCTCTTTTCTTTTCATTTCCCATTTGAGTTTTTTGAGAAAACTCATTCTCTTCTCCCTCTTCACACTAGCTGATTGCCTAGGGATTTGTGCCATCATCCATTCTTGGGATTGTTGCCATTTGTTGCAGCAACCTTTTTAACCTTCCATTTTCTTGGGTAAATTCTTCTCTTACACCGCCCTCTTCCCTCTTCTTCTTCTTCTTCATTCTCATTTTTGGGATTTCCCCTAATAGTCGACCTTACTGAAGGTGGCATTGGGATTTGTGCCCAATGACTACCCTAGATTCGGTATTGTTATAGTTGTATTTGGGGATTAATGACATCCATGACCACCATTGAAGTTAATAGGTGAGTTATCTCTTTCCCATCTCCTTCTTCGAATTCGTTTTAATTTAGAGTGTTTCCTCTAGCCGATTACTCTAATTAGGGTTTTTCCTTGTTTTTATACATTTTTTATGCATTGAGAATCATGTCCAAGAAGATCTGGGACATTCCCACAAGCTTTGACATGTAGAGGTATATGTTTCTCACTTCTTCTATCATTTTTTAATATTTTTATGAGTTTTATTCTTGCTAATTTTCCTAATTAAGATTTCTTGATTTATGTGCCTAATTCATAACCTTGGAAATCATGCCCTGCAGTTGACACCATCTTTGTCAGCAGCAATAGCATGAATTTCATCCACCTCATCATCTTCTTCTTCAACTTTCATCAATTTCAGATTGATTTCTTTAAGGAAATCAAATTTATTTTGGATTTGTGTGCAAAACAGAGTTGATGTCTGGGACTGCATGCATACTATAGAGAATACTCAACCACTACTGATCAGCCTAGCCTTCATTGTTTTTGGTATTGCTTGGCTCAATTTTTTGAGAAATTGACTTACTTGATTTTCGTTTGGTGTTGATTTTTATGTGTAAAGACATTCTGACACTTCCTCATTAATTGTGCAACATTGTAGTGCTCTTCGACAGTGAGAGAACGCCCAGTTGAACCCATTTAATGTGTTCCTACTTGGTGTTGTGCGCGCACACCAAATGTTTGGTGAATTTTCATAAAGGCAATTCGGCGCGGAGTTCACGAAACCCCTCGGATTTCAAGGTTTCACTATACTTATTTTTCAGTTCTATGAAGGTAGGATTCATAAATTAAACTTGATGAATGTGTAACTAAGTTGTTTAGTAGCAATCTAGTGTATTTTAGCAATATATTGAATGAATTACGTAGTGTAGTATCATATTTAGCGAATTAGGTTTTTAAGATGCCTAATTAGTTGATTATACTATGAATTAATTATTTAATGTATTAAGTATATAATTATCATGATTAAATTAAGTTATTTAATTTTGTATTATATGTTTATAATTTTAAAATTTTAGTTTATGCATTGGGAATTGTGTTGCATGCTAAGTATTCAGTAAAATGCCCAAGAGAGTGAAATTTTTCAATTTAGAAGTGGTTTTAAGTGGGATTTAAAATTATTTTTTAAATATGGATCATGTGTATTTAAAACTACGTTTTGAAGAATTTGATTTCATAATTTTTTCATGGTTATGAATTTGCATGAAAGTGTCACAAAAATATATATGAGCAAACACAAATGTGCATAGTTAATTATGTTAACACGTGCATCGTAAGTGCGGTTTCCGCACGTGCACATGTATTATTTATGTTCACATATTAAAAGTGCTTAGAAGCACATATAAATTCATATTAGAATTTTTTAAGTGCTTAAATGTGTGTACCATGCAAATATGAAAATTGCCATGCAGGTACCACAAATAAATGATATTTAATGCTAAGTATTGTACCAGGCTAAAAAGCCAAAGGGCATAAAAAATGCAATGCAACATGCAAATCAAGTAAATGCCCATAGTAAGTGGAATGAAGGCAAAAACATCACACAAATAAAATTTGTAGTTTGAAGATCACGCTGAGAATGATTTGAATGTATGAAAATAAAAGTGTTCTTGTGTTGTGGTTCAGGAGATCATGCATGACATGATTTTAGATAGTGAGATATGAAGTGTTTTTGCAAGTACATGTGTATATATCAATGATCGAATTGAATGTTGCATGATTGATATGAATTCATGGCTAAATTGAATGTTTGTGCAAATATTGCATATGAAATATGCTATGTATGCAATGAATGTATCATGCATATGATATTAAATTAAATGATTTATACATAGGGCGTGAATGGATCATGACATGTATCACACATCAAAACATATTTGAATGAGTCATGCATATGGGCATGGACTCTTTAGTCATGCATGAGGGCATGAACTATTGAATCATGCAAGACAGCATGAGAGGATATTTTGTGAGATAATGGCACTAGAATGTGACATATGACTTAATAATAAAGATAACCCTAAGAACATGGGTCCAATTGAGGTACTGGTGAAGCCAAACTCTTAGAGATGGCTAGGTTCGTCCCGATCTCAATAAGATGACTAAGTCCATTCTGATCTCATGTCTTCCTTAGAGAGGGAAAGGTGGTACAGACCTTGTGAGATACTTTGAGATGTTGAAGGACTATGTGTACCTCATCCATGTCCCATGTAGGTTAAGGAGACAAACCTACTCAGGGGATCCATGGGGTAAGGCCAAAAACTCTACAGAGTAAGGGAAGATGTTTCATTTTATTTTCAGCTTAGGTGGCGTATACATACATAGGTCAGTACGAGGAGTCCATGTTCATCTCTTAATCGTTGTATTGCACGATTGACCGCCTGAGATAGACAGAGTTAAATCATAAGAGTAAAAATAAAATACATAGAATAATATACTCCTATGGTTGTTTGTGGGTGACTATACTCTCTTTTGTGACAGATGAGTCTGAATAATCAAGAGAAATAATACATTAGATTTATAGAATCACTGCTATCATGTGTATAAATATATAGATGTACACATATAGAGTTTGTTAATGTTTACATATGTCATTGCATATGAATATACATGTGATTAAAGAAGATATGTTTAATTTCATATGATTGACTTGTTGATTCAAGTTACAAACTTGATTGTTGCACGAGAAGTGCATGTGTGTATGAGACACACTAGAAAGGTCTAGAGAAAGAGTTTATTCCTCATATGATTGAATGCAAAAGTGCATTAATGGTCCTAAGAAGAAATCTAATGATTATATAAATGTATGAATGCATATCATAGTCATGAGATAGATATGTATATACTTTTTTGAGAAAAAAATGTGAATGCTTACAATTTTCATAAACGGATATGTCTTACTTGAAAAACATATGTGTATCAAGTACGTTAGAATTGTCCAATGGGATTTTGACCTATTTGTCAAGTGCAACTTTATAGATGCATATGATGTGTTTAAAAGACCCTTATGTATTGACTTATTTGAAAAGCATATGCGTGTGTTTTACATTAGACATGGTCAAATAGGATTTGACCTAATTATATTGCATAATTATACGTAAATAGCTTAATTATTATTCATTTTTTGTAAATGAATAGCATGTATGTTAATGAATAAATGAATGTCGTAGATGTGAATGAATGAATGCCATGGGTATGAATGAATGAACGAATGATTGTTGTTGTGATTTTCTTAAAACAATATTACTATCGTTCATTAATTGTTTGAGACAATTGTATGTTTGAGACATCAACACCGTTCACTGTTTGGGATATTCCAAGTGCTTCTTGTTGTACTATATAAACCATTACGTAAATATCAGTACTAAATAACATCACTTTTACATCATAAAAAATATTTGCCCATATTTGTTCATCACTTGTCTTTAGAGAAAAAGTATACTAGAGGTAGACTAACTCTTCACTGTATTCGGTTTTACAAAATAACACAACCACAAATTCTTCAAAACTAGTGTTTTTTGGGACCACTAAAGATCTTCAGTTATGATCATTAGCGAGACAGTAGTATAGTTTAATAAATATTGAGGCCATCATTAACTATATGCACAGAAAACAAATATGCATTACACTAATGCGATAAACCCTAGCCCCATTGCATCAACACAAAAACACTGAAAATTAAATAAAGTATAATTAAACACACATAAATCATCTACAACATGGTAAACCATAAACATAGTAAACCTTAAACGATAAATCATGTAAAAAATATAAAATAAAACATATAACAAACAAACAACCATACACAAATATGCATGAGCCTAAATAATGCTCATTTCTAAAAAAAAAGAAAAAAAGTTCAAAATAAAACTAAAATAATATGCTTATATATATATATATATATATATATATATATATATATATTGTTCGTATGAAACTCACTTTTTGACCTAACCGAGGGAGATGATACAATGGACGTTGCAACCTCATCGAAATGCAACAATGAAGTGGCGTTGATGTATCGCCAAAAATAGTTGTAAAAAAAGTCACCAAATTTTTGCGGAAGATCAAGCAAATTGGAGACCACAAAGAAACCCTATAAAATATGAAAATAGCCTTGAGGTGCAGACAATCACTTTTTATACCACAAAAACCACAAACATGAAAGAACAACACATTCTATATATACCAGATATTTGTGCAATTAGTAACATATTTATGTCTCTCTGCTATTTACGATCTTATAAAATATGATATTTTACTCTATTATTTGTGAAGTTATGATTAAAAGACGTTCACATAAGTTATATTTGCACGCTTCATGAAAACTGTATAAAGAAGAAAGGAGATTCACAAGTCTGCAATGACTTTGGTATAAAATCTGCAATGTTACTAAGGTATTTACGAAGTTTCGATCATAAGAAGGTTCACAAAGCTTATTTTTGTGTGCTTCATGAAGATGACAAAAGAATAGGTGAGAACATACATTTAGGAGACGGTTAAAGAAAGGAGAAGAGCGATTCACATGGTTTCCTGTGATTTTGGTATAAAATATGTAATTTTGCTAAGATATTGGTGATTTTACAATTAACATAGAAGACCACATAAATAACATAATTTTTTTGTTGGCTTCTTGAAATTCTCAAAAAAAATATGTGTGAATATAAAATTTAAGTGGGGTTTTGCCTTAGCCTACGGACGGAACAATATATCGCGTGAACTTCGTGAGGTTCACTTGTGCAAAGGCTAAAAAGGTCCTAAAAGTTTCCTCTTTGCGATTTTGGGCAGCCAGCGAATTTAAAAAAAAATTAGGGCATTTTAGAAAACATGTGATATTTGTTGTACAATATAGTCATTTTTTTATTTTTTATATATTTTAATAATTGGATCAAATAAAATACCCATTAAAACATTTCTATATCAAAAAATATGAATTCCTATTTTGTTCCCAAATTACCCACATTTTAAACTTTGTTGACATTTGGATTCAATCTGAAATCCATATATAAGGCTAAGATATTACCCAAACATGTTCAAACACTGAAATGGTGTGTCGTATTGAGTCATGCGATCTGAAATGAAGCTATCCAACCCATTTTTCATATGTATATGAATTGTTTGCATAATGTAAATCAAACGTGAGACAAAAGGAATACACATCCTTGTCCAATCAAAGAAAACATTGGACAAGTACAATTGTTTTTGTTTTAGACAAAACTTGTGTTTTGTCCATGCTTGGACAAGCACTCAAACAGTCTAGTGGGATATAGTGTACACAAATGTTTACATTTTTTGGGTGCACGTGATAGCACACATGCATGCATATATATAGGGGTGGCAATCGGATCGGGTTGGCGGGTTGGCAGGTCAACATACCTCACAACCCGAACCCGACCCATTTATTAAATGGGTCGGCTGTGGCAAACACAAACCCGACCCGTTTATTAAATGAGTAACCTGACACAACCCGCCAACCTGCTTAATAAACTGGTTGGATCGGGTAAACGGGTTGGCAGGTTAGCGAGTCAGATTGGCGGGTTGACCCATCCACCTAACCCGTTTATTAAACGGGTCAGCCGGGTTGGCATACCCCTAACACAAACCCGACCCATTTAATAAACGGGTTAGGCAGGTCGACCCGTTTATTAAACGGGCTCATTTTTGCCCAACCCGAACCCGCCTAAGAGGCGGGTTGGCGGGTCGTGTCAGGTTTTGCCACCCCTATATATATATATATATATATATATATATATATATATATATATATATATATATATATATATATATATATATATATATATATATAGGGATGGAGCCATAAATCCAAGTTAGGGTGGGCACACACATAGTAAGTGGTAGCTGCCTACTCTGTTTCATGCCTACCGCCAGCCTCCCAGGCTTTGTTAGCGTTTTTTCTATTTTTTATAAAATCTGACCATACAAATGCTATTTACATGCTTGATTTTATAAGAATAGACTATTGGATAGTCCAATTCTGACATGCATGTATGTTTTTATAAGATTTAAAAATTGGCAGTCTACAATTTTAAAAAATATTCAAAGCTTAAATAGTCATGTTTTTTATTGAAAAACATAATCCAAGTATCATTTCCTACAAAATTGACCATGCGGAACACATCTGCAGGGTCACATTTGTGAAAACAACGTATTTACTAAAGGTAGGCGGGTGATATATATATATATATATATATATATATATATATATATATATATATATATATATAGAGAGAGAGAGAGAGAGAGAGAGAGAGAGAGAGAGAGAGAGGTGGGTCTGGGCAAGGAGGGCACTACCCACCCTGACCCAAACCCCTTTAATTATTAGGGATGTGTAGGTCAGGGTGGGCACTTGCCCACACTGGCCATTATGTAGTTTTGCTTCTCTCTCTTTATATATAAAGAGAGAAAGAGAGAGAGTAATGTGTTCCTTCTGCCTCGTTCTGGCCCTCAAAAATGATCATTTTTCACATTTTTTCTCACATCTAACACCATAGATGATCTGTATACAGGTTTTTCCGATGACCCATTCATCAAAAAAACATGATCCAGGAGTCAATTCCTACTAAATCAAGTATGCTAAAACACATCTAATGGTTCAGATCTATCATAAAACACTTCAAAATTATGGGGCAGAACGAGGAATGAGACCTAACATGTTCATTTCTTGTATATATAATCACTACGATATGCTAACTGAAATATGAGAACTAATGTGTGAACCACTATTTTCATAAATTTTTTGTTTTTTTCTCTTGGATCGAACATGTGATCTACATGAATTTATAAGAACCTGCGTTTGAATCATCTGATTTTAATGCATAAATGTGATTTTTTTAAGGTTTTAAAATCAATGGCTCATAATCTTCGTAAATATTCAAGCATTCAAAAATTACATTTTTTCATTGAAAATACATTATTCAAGGGTTGATTTCTAGGAAATTTACCATGCTAAGCACATCCACATGGTTGGATTTGCAAAAAAAGCATTGAGAATGCCTATATTTCTAGTTCTTATGTTCTAGTTACTCTCTCTCTCTCTCTCACACACACACACACACACATATATATATATATATATATATATATATATATATATATATATATATATATATATATATATATATATATATGAGAGTAGAGAGAAAGAGGGAATAAATATTTGGCATATATCTTTAGTAATTCTAATTAAGGGAAAATCCGGTGATTGGCCCTGTATACTGGAGCCCTGACTGCTGATTAAAGCGTACCATATGTTGAGGGCCGATGGATCTAAGACAAAATATAGGCTCCACTAACACATTTGATCGAGATTAGGGTGCATTTAGATAGGAGACAAATCGGTGGTGAAAAAAGGAATCCTGTTTACCGAGGTTTCCTAGAAAGCTAGGACATGAGCTCGTGACCACAATTCTTTATTGTTTGTTATTTCAGCAACAAAGAAAAGACACTCGTCCACTTCCGCCATTTTAGAGAGGCAATCCCATTAATTCCACCCAGCATAAGCTACTGAAAAGGACAATCCAATTTAAATCCCGCAGGAGAAAGAGATGCGAAGAGACCAACAACATGCATGCATTTAAGCTGTTGGGGAGTCGGGTTTTGTGCTTCCAATCGATTGTAACACTAACACCCATTAGTCAAAACCTTTAAAAATTATGTAAGGATTCTGGCACAAGACCCACTTGTTTACACCAAGACAAGCATCTTTCTCTTCTGCCCAAGGCATGCCCATATGTAGGGCTGGTAAACTAGCCCAACGAACGAACCGAACAAAGCATGCTCGGGCTCGGCTCGTTTATAGTGGATTAAGCTCATGGCTCGGCCTGTGCTCAAGCTCAGGTCATCCCTGAACGAGACAAGCTTGACCACAAAACATTTCATGTTATTTATACATAGTATATACATTTATATATATTATATTTGAAAATTTATATAACTTTTTATAAATTATACTTAATAGTCCATATTTTATGTGCATATTTTTTATTCATTCTTTATATATATATATATATATATACACACACAAGCACTCTCGAACTGAGCTGATCGACTCGTTTAAGCTTAACAAGCTGTTCGTGGCCCAACTCGCCAACTATACTAAACGATCACAATGAGTTTACCAGCCCTACCTATAGGAGTTTCTTTGGGGAACCACATTCTAAGATGATGGGAAGAAAGGCCGGGGGAGCAAGTAGCAAATTTTAGCAAAATAATGGCATCATGGAATCGGCATGCAGAAAATGACTAGATTTGAAGTATTATATATTGATGTGGTTTGGGAGGTAGGTGGGGCCAGCATTTGATCCACTTTCACCGTCTTTGAGAGAGAGAGAGAGAGAGAGAGAGAGAGATGAAATCGAAGGCATCATAGAATCACAGGTAAAGACACCTGCGAAAAGTTCACCAGAAAAAACCAAGACCATCTAAAAATATGTGCACCGTCTTTTACCCTCGCCGCGACAAGAGAAACCAAAGGAATCCAATTTTACCCCACCAGTTTTGCTCCTCTCGCGCGGTCAAAACTCGTGGGATTTGAGCAATTCTTCATTTCCTCTTTTTAAAACATTGCACACCAACGGGCTTCTGCTGCTTTTGGACATCTATGCGCGTGCAGGCTTTAATGCAAAGCCAGACTGGAGACTGAATCAATCATCATTTCGCTTCACCAGTGGCCTTCAATGAGGCCGTCCAGTGTGAACCAGTCGAATGAATGTCTCACAGTGCCTAAAATATCCACCCTCTCCCTCTCTCCATCTCTTTTTCACAAACCAACCATTAAAAAAAACAAACAAACAAACCAAGGAACATTTCAGAGAGCTCTAGATGCTTCAAAACTCTCCAAAAAAAAAAAAAAAAGCCAGTAAGGCTTTCTTTATTCTCAAGAGTAAGAGCAAGCGCAAGGAATCTCTCAATTGATTTAGAGAAAAGAGAAGATCGAAGAAAAGTAACCAAGAAACAAAAATGAACCGAAAAGAAAAGAGAAACCAACAATTTTCTTTCTCTCTATCATCACAAAGCGTCGCACCCGGTGCGCGAGAACCCCACCTTCGACTCCTCCCGGTCGAACATGAACAGAAACCCCTGCTGCATCAGGTTGCCTATGACGGAGAACCCCGATCCCCCCTCCGTCCCGGCTCGCCTCATGGCGAGGCATTTCACCCCGGGGGCCACCCCGATGAAGTAGTTCCTCTCAGGGGGCGAGAAGATCACCCCGCCCTTCATGTGGAACCTCATCCTGGGCAGCCTCGGCCTCGCCACCCCGCTCACGTTCACGCACAGATCCAGCGACGCCACCTCTTGCTCGACTCGCGGGTACCTCACCCTCTTCCGGAACGCGCCCAGTATCTCCCTGTAGGCCGGGTCGGGGAAGAAGCTGAGCGTCGTCCCTGAGTCGATCACCGTGCCGCCGTTTCCGAACTCGTCGACAGCCCAGACGGACGGGTCGATGGGCAACGGGGTTCCGTCGACGCTTATCCGGCGGATCCCCACGTAGTAGAAGGTGGGCGAGAGCGGGTTGTTTTGCAGAGGGGTGAAGCTCATGTTCCTCTGCAGAAGCATCATCGCTTTCTGTTGTGTGTCGCCCAGGAGGAGGAAGCTCGTGGGCGGGGGGGAGATGGTGTAGTCCATGAGACAGTAAGAGAACTTGTTGCCGAAGCGGCTGCCCACCTGGGAGGCGAAGGAGATGGGGCCTCGGCCCAGACCCATGACCCCGTTCGCGCCGGCGAATCTCGGCCCGGTGAGGCTCGCGCCCGAGATGTGGAACCCACACCCGAACGACACATTGCGGAGCCTGACCAGGTGGCCCGAGCTCGTGTTGAGGGTGATCGTCTCCTTGGAGAAGATCCCCGAGGACACGGACCGGTCGCCGTAGGTGTACTCGTAGAAGCAAGGGCTGTGCTCTCGGGTGCGGTTGCAGCGGCGGGAGTTCGGCGGGTGGGAAACGAGTCGGCAAGCCGGGGAGTAGCAGTGGGTGGGGGCGAAGGAGGCAGTGTGGCGCGGGAAGAAGGTGGAGCCGGACGGGTGCTTGGTGCAGTCGCGGCAGGCGGAGCACCGGACCCAGACGAGGTCGCTTCCGGTGTCGGCGACGAGGAGGAGCTTCTGGGGAGGAGTCCCGATGCGGAAGTCGACGAGGTACTGGCCCGAGCCCAGGGAGGCCCCGGAGACGACGGGGGTCTTGAGGGTGTTGTTATTGGGGTGGCCGGAGAAGAGGGTGAACATCCGGGTGGAGTCGGAATCGATGGCTTCCTGTATGTGGAAGGGTGAGGAGAGGCTCGTCCTGTGGAGGAGCTTCAGTTTGAGGTAGTTGGTGTCCGTGTTCTTATCGCTTCCGCATTGTGTTGGGGTGGGGATGTGTGAGAGCAGCACACAGAAGAAGAGGAAGAGGAGGAGCTGGGGAGGGCAGAAACCGCGGCGATGGAGGAGGAGCATCGTTTCTGTGACAGATGAAGGGAGAGAACGGTTGTTTCCTTCACAGACTATTGGTGTGTATATGTATATATGATGACAGCAGTCGCAGTATATGAGTCATGACCATGTGTTGGATGCTTTATGCAGAAGAAGAAAGGGGTGTGAGAAGAGAAAACTATGTAAAACAAATGATTAATGAATGGCTTTCCAGCGAGCAAGATACACTTGGTCCACTGACAACTAATGCTGGCTTTTGTAGGCCTTATTATTTAATGGTGTAAGATAGATCATTTGGACGTGGATGTTTGGATATTCATGTGAGTATGTTGAACAGTGCAGTAAAAAATTAGTATTGTTCAACATAGCAAATTAGTATCGACTTAGTTCAACACCGTAAATGTGTTCAACCTGCCAAATTTGCGATTAGCAAGCATTTTGCTATTTTCTGTCGACTGCCTTTTTTGATGCTTGATCGTGTACTTGTTTAGTTTCAGGCTTCACACGATGTGATGGCGCAGACTTCGGGGCATGTTTGTAAGAGAGAAAAGACTCTCATAGGAAAGGATAGTTTTGCCTGTGAGAAGTTTTTCAAAAGAATTTTTTTTTTTTGCTTTGTATGTGTAGAATGACAAAAAGACTTAATTATTTGCTTTAAGAGAGAAAAGACTTAATTATTTAAGAGAGAAAAGACTCTCATAGGAAAGGATAGTTTTGTATGTGAAATGGGGGGATGGAGAGTGTAAAAAACTCTCAGCTAAAAAGACTTAATTATTTGCTTTTTCTCTTGCAAATGCAAGCATCAAAATTTTCCTGGCTTGCCTGTGAATACTCTGTCATTTAAGGTTATTTCTGTCCACTCGTTAAACCGGCACTGAGTAGGAGGACATGTTGTTTCCTGTGCCCACCCTCTGTCCTACCTTGTCGTTATTAAAGTATCGAAACACAAGGTATCCTAGAAATTCGTTGATTTGGATGGACACAGTTGCATAAAACACAAGGTAATGGTAATCTATTCAATTGAGATTCACAGTAATTATTTAGTTCATCTGATATATATACAAGGATGCCCACAGGGGCTCCGCTCCTCTGGTGAAGGCCGCTTCACCAAGCTCAAAAGAGTCAAATCCTACGACGGCTCTGCTCCTTTATTAGAAGCTACTTGTGAATGTCACCGAGTTCACCGGATGTCACAAGTTCAAAACCCACAAAGAGCATTCCTTGCTGCAAGGTAGAAGCGTAGAAGCTGGGTGTCTTTTCTAGTGGGATAGGGGACGTTTTCCTTTGGCCTAGCCAAAAAAAGACATACTGGAAATCAGAGTTGTGTGTTGTATCGACTCAATCTTAACTGAAGCATGTGTTCTAATATGATCTGTTTTTGTTTGCTCAAGATCACAAACTGGGACATTACCACTTCAAATCCTCATTGTATAACTGCTAGGGATCTGTCTAACCCCAGTTTGCCTTTAAAACAAAAGTTTTGGCTGAAAGAGTATATATTTTTTTTGTTGAAAATTCATGATTCAATGACCAAACTTTAGCAAATTTGGCAGGTTAAACACATTTACGGTGTTGAACATAGTCAAAACAACTTGAGTTTATGAGTTTCGACTCATTAAGAGCATATGTACGTCTGGGCCACTGAAATGTGACATTTTTACTTACTATTGCGCGATAAAAAAAGAACTATGTTGATCCCAGTCGTCCAACTGAAACATCTGGTCAGCTAAGATTAATTCACATCCATAGTTGGATGGCTTGGATCATGTAGGACAGATCGTATGTCAGATGATGTGATCCATTCTCTTGTATGATGCACCAAATCCATCGATGTATGTGCATGTTCGGGATAAAATGACCTACTGCACCGGCGTATACCATTCCAGATGGCATACTCTAAGCATTTTGCGGTGTTGAGTAGCAGAGATGGGTTTAGTCAATGGTAGTATCCCACATCGAGCCTTCGAAATAGGGCATGTGCAGTGCATAACTCGATTGAGTAAAAAATGCATCGAATATAGGAACGTGCAATATGCGTTGGCTTGATCGGTGACTAGTATTGTGCGGTGATAGCACGACACGCAATAGACAACAGTATCGCCATTAGTGCATTATTGTGTTGCGGCACAGACGTGAAGTATTGTTTGGTTAAGCAGTGTCAGTGGATCAGAGGATGTTGTCTTTGCAAATTTGGTTAAGGACGTCTCGGCTTGCAGAAGTTTCTCACGCATAGTGTTTTGATGCACAGGAGTACGTGTGAGTTAAGGATAATTTTCTCAGAGATCACCTTAGGTGATTCCAACCAAGTATGGCGACTTGGGGCTAGACGAGTGAATGCCTAAGCGCCAACGAATGAATCTGGCTGGTGCTTTATGCTATGGTGTCCAATCATCCACTAGTCTTCGGACTGGGGCCCGCAAGGTCTTGTTCCTTCAGTAGCGAGGTTTTGTTATAGCATAAGCATGGAGTTGCAATACGTTCCATAACACACAAGGCTAAGGCAAGTTTTTGCCCTTTTCAGAAGTGATAGCTGATATGGGACGACTATGCACAAAGTGACATGGACTAGATAAAATACGCATTTAGAAATGTGCTTAATCGGTTTTCGTTAGGCAGCTGAGTACAAAGTGGTGCATAGAGCCAATGAAATAATTTAGCACATGAACGTGCAACCTTTGACCGTTAGGCTGGCCAGACTAGGCAATATAGCGCATTGCAAGTTTGCAAAAATTTTTATGCCCATGACAAATTGGAATCAGAGCAGAAAGATTCATGGAGACCTTGTTGTTCATTGAGTGCGACATTGAAGGAGACAGTGATGGTTTATCCTAGTTATGCAAATTTACGCAGCTGAAGTATTGTTGTCCAAGCACAGAAGCAAGATATTGGCAGGATAGTATGAGTCATCTTGTCGATGGTAAGAAGAAGTGTAAGGTTTTTGTTCAGTTAGCTAAGAAAATATGGATAAGCCAAAATTTTCCACTAGTTATTCATTAGGCTCGCAGATGAAGCGTGGCGTTTGCCTTGTGCATGCAGAGAATGCATGTTGGATTCTGCTGAATGGATTTTCACCTTTGGGTATAAGACACTCAATTGAACTCCTATATTCTCTCCCAAGATTGTGGGTTAGCGGAGTGCCAATCTTGAGCAGAATGCTCATTGTTTTAATCTATTTAGTTGGGAGTTCTTCTGTAGATTGTGTGTGCAAAAAAAGTTATTCTTCATGGCTCGTTGGTTTGGTTCCTGCGGAAACATTTTGCCGGCTTCGGATGAGAGTTGCAGCGTGTTGGCTCCATATGAGAATTATAGTGTTGGGTCATATTGCCCCTGATGTGGACAAGTGCCTACGAAAATGCTTTGAAGGACAACTTTGGGGTGATACGAAAGTAGGTGTTCCCTACTTGAAGATTAGTTTGGATCATTAGAAAACCACAAGTTGGTGCTTTAAGGGAGTTGATAACCCTATGGTATGTGTTGGTGGTCATTCTTCTCTGCGAGAACCACAAAGGGCTTATAATTGTCCTTGTTGCTGGGGTCATAAGGCACCTCAGCCATAAGCATGAAGATGATAAATTTATCATGTAGGCGAGGATGACCCGCTTATGTATGAGACTGTATTGGGGTCCCACGAGCGAAGAATGCTCAATGTTGATGGAGCGGAAGACCGTTGTTTAAGTGATTAGAGGTGCGTTAAGAAATGAAACTTGGCATGTTAAAGGTTGTAGCGATGGTGGATGGAAACTAAAACAAGTTTAGTAGGGTAAAGAAAAGAAGCAGACCAAAGATAAGTGCAAAGAAAAACTAACATATCAGTCAAGACTGTGTTCTTACCTGCATAGGCATTGTCGAGGACGATAATGATTTGGGTGGGAGAGAATGTCTCAGACTGAGCATTCGAAATGAAGAATGTGCAGTGTGGAGCTCTACTAAGTAGAAAATGCATCGAATGTAGGAACGTGCGGTATACGTTGGCTTAATCGGTGATGCGCGGTGATAGAACAACACCCGATAGGCAATGATATTGTCGTTAGTGAATCAGAGGATGTTGCCTTTGGAGATTTAATTAAGGACCTCTTTACTTGCAGGAGTTTCCCCCATGTAGCGTTCAGATGCACGGGGGGTGCGTGTGGGTTAGGGCTAATTCTCATAGGGTTCACCTAAGGTGATTGCAATCGAGTATGATGACTCGAGGTTAAGCGAGTGAATGCCTAGGTGCCAACGAATGAGTTTGGGTGGTGCTCTTTACTATGGTGTTCAATCATCAACTGGTCTTCAGACTGGGGGCCACAAGGTCTTGTTGCTTCAGTGGCGAAGTTTTGTTGTAGCGTGTGCATGGAGTCGCAAAACGCTCTATGGCATGCAAGGCTAAAACAAGTTTATGTCATTTTCGAAAGTGATAGCTGGTATGGGACGGCTACGCATGAAGTGGCATGGACTAAATATAATACACATTTGGAGATGTGCTTGATCAACTTTTGCTAGGAAGTTGTGCACGAGGTGGTGTGTAGGGGCAATAAAATGATTTAACACATGGAAAAGTGTTAGTGTGTGGCCTTTGGCCGTTAGGCTAGCCAAACTGGGCAGCCTGACGCATTGCAGGTTTGCAAAAAAATCTATGTTCGTGATAGGTAGATAGATATATGATGAAGATAGAGTATTTATGTAGCCATTTCAGACAATTGATTGTATATCTAATACAATAATATAATTATAAAAAAATGACCATATTGTAGTCAAATTTGACATGTTTCTAAATGCCACATAAATTTTAAAATTTGCCTGATATCCAATTTCATAGGTTCTTAACTTTTTTAAGACCTTTTTACCCTTTGCTTGCATGAGCCTCACAATTTTTTTCATAAATTTGTAAAATAATCTCTATTCTCATATCTATATCTTAGCTATCTGACATTGAAAACTCATATTTTTATAGTCGTTAGAAAGCTGAGACACAGAATTTTTCTTTTTTGAGTCAAAACCATAAACCCCTCTAGGGTTCTTGTTTTTTAGATCTAAAACTGGAACAAAAAATTGTTATGCACACAATTAAAATTGAATAGTTAGTATTCTAAAATGTGTATCTTCTTAACCGTTTATCAAACCTATATGATCTTGGTGGCATTGGAAAGTTAATATCTTGATCTTCCTCTTTTATTTTATCTATTTCTCCATATTCTCGATGAAGGTAGTCAAAAAATAGCATAAAATTACTAAGATATGCACAATTGCACCTATTCATCTTCTATTTTAAAAATGTTCTATGGGTTGTATCTCAACGTTCGTTCATTATTTTTTAATGAATAAAATATCATTAGAAAGATATTTTTTATCTAAAATCTATGTTCTTTTTTGTGTTTTTTTGAATTACTTTAATTTTTAGATAAAAATATTAATGGCAATATGAAGTGTCATCGATAACGTGTCAGTGATGTGTGTTTCGTTGGAAATAGTCACCAAAATTTTTTCTAAGGGAGGAAGAGCACTACAACAAAGCTGTAGATTAGCGACAACCACATTCCGTCGCTAACATGGTTAGCGACGGATTAGCGACAACGAGGCGACAGTATGCTTACATCGCGAATATTTCGACGCTAACTGGCGACAGAATTATTCCGTCGCCAGGTCCGTCGCTAATTGCGACGGAATAACGAGCGCTATATTCCGTCGCCAATCCGCCGGTACTAAACGGCGACCACGGCTTGGCGACGGATTTACTTCTGTCGCTATGCCGTCGCTAGATTAATATGAATAGCGACGGATGGTTCCGTCGCTAATCCGTCGCAAACACGAAAAAAAATTAAAAAAAAATTTATTTGAAAATTAATTACCGAGAACTGTACAATTTCTATTTCCTGTACAATTTATATTTCCTATAAATAAAAAACAAACTACACAAAAAAATTCATATAACAAGAATCTACAACAATTAATCGTTCCACCTTAAAATTAAGAAGTTTAATTATTTACAATTCAACAATTACAATTAGGAAAAATAAAAAAAATAGAACTTCTTCAACACAGTCCTCTAATCATCGTCAAGATTTTGTGCGTCTTCTTGTTCATTGTCTTTATCTGTCCCTTCAGCTTCACTACCCTGATTATCGCTAGCAGCTTACACAAGAAAAGAATAGTCAGTATTGATAAACAAAATATAATGAAATAAATTATACACTATATGTGATTCTATCATGTGCTCATGTGTGATCTAAGGCAATAAAAAAACTCTATATGTGATTCTATCATGCTCATATGTGTGCTAAGGCAGTCAAAAAATTGAATATGTGATTATAGCATGTTCATATGTGTTCTAAGGCATCTAAAAAAACTCTATATGTGATTCTACCATGCTCAGATGTGCTTTAAGGCAGGCAAAAAACTATATATGTGATTCGATCATGCTCGTATGTGTGCTAAGGCAGTAAAAAAATTGAATATGTGAATATAGCATGCTCATATGTGCTCTAAGGCAGGCAAAGCAACTTTATATGTGATTATAGCATGCTCATATGTGCTCTAAGGCAGACAAAAAAACTTTATATGTGATTATAGCATGCTCATATGTGCTCTAATGCAATAAAAAAACTCTATATGTTATTATAGCATGCTCATATGTGCTCTAAGGCAGTCAAAAAACTGAATATGTGATTATACCTGAGAGGGACCTGGAATCGAAGATCCCCTATCCTGAACAGCGGCCTTGATCTCATTTCGGAGAAAGGGGGCGACGGTGTATTGAAAGTAGTTATTCAGTGATTCATTAATGATCTGGCGTACATCATCACTGGAAAGAATATTCGTTTGCTTGGAGCTTATGTTGGCGCAAGAAGTCGGTGAGCCGTAACTGGAAGAACCAATAACTGGTGAAGTGTTCATATTACTCCCAAACCCGAACACGCGACCTTTTTTGGGTTCACCTGCTGCAGTCACCCATGCTGTAGGATCAAATGATGGATGTTGAGTAGCGTCATCGCCATATCGCTCTACCATCTGTTGCTCATATGCCTCCTACAAAATAATGTTTAAAGTATTCATTAATAATTAATGATAACATTATGATAACTTGCATATATATTGCAATGATTATTAATAGAATTAATATATACCGTTGTCGTTCTTGCCTTCTCTGATACGAAGACTCTCGTGGTCTTCCGTTTATGTGTTTCTACAAACACATCCTTATATGGTACACTGCCTCCTTTTTCTGCTTCCTGCGAAGTTAAATGACAAAAGATTTAGTACACAAGTTTGCAACAATAGTTATAAAATTAATATTATATATTGATGAGTTGCCATTTTCTTTAGGTGGCTCCCAAATGTCTTAGATCCACCTGTGTGTAGATGGGCTTCGGGCATCTTCGATCGATTTCTAAATGCATCTCCCGCCCACTTATCGCACATTTCATCCCAGTAATCTCTCCTGATAGTAATAGGACCATGGCCCTTCCACAGTAATGGATCATCTACTACGCCAGATGCTTTTTTTGCTGCAGTCTTCATAGTGTGCAGCATGTCTGCAAATCGATTGGCTACCTTCTGCCACACCTTCCTTGCATCATTTTCTTCCACCGTAGTTGCGAAGCGATTCGAAGCCTACAAATATTTTCAGAAAGTTAGTAGACATTGCTTAAATAAATTAAATATGAAACACATTAACTATGAGGAACAACTGTATACCATGAATGAGGACCACAATCTGTCTAACACCTCCTTTGGGTACTCTTTCCATTGAGCAACTGGTCCCGGTAGATGTTGAAGAAGTGAATTCCTAATCTCCCGTACTACTTCTTGTGGCTCAAACCTCGTGCTGCACATGAATTGTTACACAATAAATATCAATATAAAATATTTAAAAGATATGCAATAATTGAAAACAAAATACTTATGGTCGATTATCGATATACACTATTCGAATGAGTCTTCTTGTGCCAGCCTGAGAAGACCCTGTTTCCTGTGTTGGCTGTTGACTTGTGTGATCAACTGGTGTAGATGGGTCGTGTACAGGCGCAACATCATTAGTAAAAAAATACATTAGAAATTCTCAGAATGTGCATTTGAACTAATCAAGCATCTAATTAGTTATATGATATACCTATCACAGGAGCTCGTAAAGATGAAGGCTGAGCCTGGCTACTACTGGATGAGCGACCACTATAACCTCCACGAACCATATTCTAACAAATAACATATGTCATACAATACATTCAAATAATTCACATCAAGTATTACAATGCATTCAAGTCATTCACATCAAGCATTGCAATGCATTCAAATAATTCAAATCATTGACATCAAGTATTGCACTAATTCAAATCATTCGTTAATTGCATAAATTATAATACATTCAGATAATTGAAATCATTCACATCAAGTATTACAATGCTTTCGAATCATTCGTATCAAGTATTACAATACATTCAAATAAAATTTTTAATCATTCACACCAAGTATTGCAATACAACTCACATCAAGTATTACAATGCATTTAAATAGAGGTTTGTAGTATAAGATTTTGCTCACTAGCTTGAGAATTCTTCCTCGTCACTAGTTTGACTTTCTTCTTCTTCTTCTTCTTCTTCATTGTTTGCCCATCCACTTGGTACATCATTTGGATCACATTCCTCTATAAATGTTTCATCGGCCAATGGAGATATGACATGCATATCATGCGCAACATCGTGACCATAAGCGAAGTCATAGACATCATCTGATTGATAGTAATCACTGTCTTCAGCTAACTCATCTTCCTGTAACTGATCATACTCGGGGTATAGTTTGGATTTCACCTTGCAAACTGCCCACCATTCATTTCTATCTGACTTTTTTATACTTGGATATGAAGTATAATAAACTTGTTGAGCTTGCGAGGCTAATATGAATGGTTCATATGTTCCAAACCTGGATTCATGATTCACCTCCACAATGCCTGAAGCTTTGTCGAGTCTTGTTGCAGTTGGATCAAACCAATGACACTTGAATATCGTAACCCTGTTATTCATACCTAAGTAAGTCAACTCCATTATTTCCTCTATAACACCGTAGTAATCATGTTCATTTTCACCGTAGCTGCTACCCTTGACACACACGCCACTATTTATCGTTGATTTGTTTATACCGTAGTCTTTTGTATGGAATCGATAACCATTTACGATATACCCGTTGTAGCATTGCACAACTTTGGTCGGACCATTTTCTAAATCACATATTCCTTGATCTTTAACATCACCATTGCGAACCTACGCACAAACATAAACAATGATTGTGATCACGATCAATTAAGTAACTTAGTGTTGTTTATAAGTACAAAATTTATGTTAGCTTCTTTACCAACTGTTTCAACCACTCCACAAACTTAGTTTCACGTTCTTTTTGTACTTCTGCATCAGTGAGATGTGAAACTTCATTTTGCAACTCCAGATCAAATCGTCTGTAAATCACAAATACTTATATTACCAAGCCATGTATCCACATATAGAACATAAAAGGATTTATAATTGAGTTGCATATACATATACTTACTCGATGTATGGGTCGATCGCTGAGCAATTAAAAAGAATATAGATGTGTGCTGCATCTTGCTCTCGATCTGTCAATAGCCTTGATCGACAACTACCAAATGCATGCCCAAGTGGTTGAAATATCGACAGCTTGTCAGCTACAGTTACTTGTTCTCCATCATCGTTACGGGGCGGGCATGTGTAACGTGTTGGAATATGAGGTTCAAAGTACATAGATGAGAAATTTGAAATCTCTTCTAAAGTGTACGCCTCATAAATAGAGCCTTCTACTCTTGCTTTATTACGAACCTTTTTTTTTAGGTCGAACATGCATCTGACAAGAATATACATTTCAAATTTTAAATATCTGTCATTAAAGAGACAAATATAAAAAAACATATACCTTTCAAATGGGTACATCCATCGATATTGCACAGGGCCACCAACCCTTAGTTCATATGGCAGATGTATGATCAAATGTTCCATAACATCAAAAAATGCTGGCGGAAATATCTTTTCTAACAGACATACAGTGGTGATGACAGAGTCCTCGAGATTCTTTACATCTGATACAACGACCTCCGATGCGCACAATATTCTGAAAAATTCGCTCAACTCAGACAATACCCCCCATATAGGTTTGTCTAACATATCATGGAATGCTAGGGGTATCAATTGTTGCATAAAGATATGACAATCATGGCACTTCAACCCATATAACTGTCCATCGTCAATCTTCACAACCCGAGCAATGTTAGAGACATATCCATCTGGAAATCTCAGTTGTCTCAACCATTGACATACATGTTTTATTTGATCAGGTCCGAGCACGTACTTCGCCTTTGGTTTCAATACTTTGCCATTATACTCTTTGAGTTCCAATTCTGGTCTTTTACATATTAATTTTAAATCCATACGGGCCTTCGGATTATCCTTCGTTTTTCCTTTAATATTCATTACTGTATTGAACACATTATCAAACACATTTTTCTCTACATGCATCACATCCAAATTATGTCGTATCAATAGGGTCGGCCAATACGGTAGTTCCCAAAAAATAGATTTTTTCGTCCAATTATGATCCTTCCCAAATCCACGGAAGGGTGTAGGACTGCGGGCATCTGTTAATACATCTGGAAAGTATCGCAATCTTCTTAGAATCTCTATGCCAGACAATCTTGAGGATGGACCTTCTGTTTCAGTTGTGCCTGCTTTAAATGCATTCTTTTGACGTCGGAACGGATGATCGCTGGGTAGAAATCGACGATGGCAATCAAACCAGCAAGGCTTCCTTCCATGCCTCAATCTAAAAGCTTTGGAATCCTCCATGCAGTACGGACAAGCCAACCTCCCATGTGTGCTCCAACCAGATAACATACCATATGCAGGGAAGTCACTGATTGTCCATAGAACAGCGACCTTCATGTTGAATTTTTTTTTTGTGGGCATCATACGTGGTAACACCGTCATCCCACAGTACTTTTAATTCATCAATCAATGGCCATAGATATACATCAAGATTTTGACCAGGTGAGGTCGGACCAGGGATCAACAGAGACAAGAAAAGATTTGGATGTTTCATACACAAGCTTGATGGAAGGTTGTATGGAGTTACAAATACTGGCCAGCATGAGTATGGAGTTGATCTACCCCCAAATGGATTAAATCCATCTGTACATAGACTAAGTCTAACATTTCGCACTTCCATTGCGAAGTTCTGATGAGTACGATCAAAGTGCTTCCAAGCTTCAGCGTCAACAGGATGCGTGATCTTGTTTTCATCGTGTCGAACTTTATTTGCTTGCCATCTCATGTGTTTAGCTGTCCTTGAAAACATATATAATCGCTGCAATCTAGGAGTGATAGGAAAGTAGCGGAGCGACTTGTATGAAACTTCCTTTGATCTCGTGCTACCATTGCCTCTTGTCTTTGGCTTGAACCGAGGATGCCCACATGACGGGCATGATATGTCGTTTTCCTGCTCCTTGAAATACAACATGCAGTGATTTTGACAAGCATCAATCTTTTTGTAACCCATACCTAGAGCGTTGACCATAACTTTCGCACGATAGAAATTTTGTGGCAATTTCTCATCTTTAGGCAACATACTCTTCACAATCATGCACAAACGGTCAAAACATGATTGACTCAAATTATACTCGGACTTCAAATTCATTAGTTGAAGAACTGCAGACAAGATAGTGTGACTCTCACAACCGTTCCAAAGTGGCTCATCAGCATCTCTAAGTAAATCATAAAATCTACTAGCTGCATCGTTTGGTGATTCTTCATCTACGGCAGTTCTTACATCACTAGAACTCATAGCAAAACCCAGTTCTGTTCCTGCAGCATCAAATATCAAATTCGTATATGGATTATCGTGCACCACATTCACCCGTGCATCAAAATCGTTTCTAAATTCTTCTCCATGAAACGTCCAGTTCTGATAATCACTCACAAAACCCGTCATGTATAGGTGATGTCTAACGCCATGAGGTTCTACAAATCGATTATTCTTACAAATCTTGCAGGGACACCTAATCCGACCTGTGGGATCTACCGTACTGACACTTGCCGTTGCAAATTCAATAAAACTATCGACACCATCCATATATTCATGCGATAACTCATTGTCCACTATCCTACGGTACATCCATTCACGGTTTGCAGTCATTCTGTCGTATGATGTTACGAATAGTATCCTAACCAGTTAAAAGAGAACCATCAGAATGCTATGATGAAGAAAATATCAAATTTATCATGCAATATATGATGTCATACAATCACAAGAATTATGATGCATGCATTGATAACTTAATATTTTCATGTGCAAACTATTCATGACACGATACATTCATTTGAAGCATGCTTTCAGTATACAATTTCACATGGAAGACATAATCAAATTGAAAGTAACTACATGTAAGCATGGATACAATCACATCAAACATTGCAATACATCGAAATAATTCATATCAAACAAATGTCAAACATGTACCTGCAGCAAACACACTTCAATATCCCACTAACTACTACCATGCATAGCATAGACTCCGTACTCCAAAAATAAGAACACTTCCATATTCATACATTAAAATCATGCTCAGCATGATCTCCGAACTCCAACAAAGCAGTTCTAGATATCAACAACTAAGTGAGTGTGCGAACAATAAAGTGTTACATTCAATAAATTAAATAACATGTGATGCGCTTGCATCACTTACTCACCACGGGTATTTACCCGATTTGCATTGTTTTTGTCACTTACTTACCACGGGTGGCGGGGCACAAGCGAGTTCCGTTGAGAAATCTGCAAAAAACACTGTGTTAAAATGAATATTGAAGCTAATTAGGGAAACACAAACACTTATGCAATGCAAAAAACAACTAAACTGTTGATGATATATCTAATGATGAAATGCGATGAAATAAAGTGAAAAAGAAGCATTGAACATCATGGAAAAAATGAATTAAGAAGAAGCAATTCACATGTGGAGGGATTGTGATTTCTACCCTGACATAGCAATTGATACCTTATCGCATAGGATTGGTTAATTACATAAATAAACCCAAATATGATCAGATCCAAACCCACAATCAATTATATCTCAGTTCGATATTGAAGGCTTTACTAAAACCATGATTATTCTATTTGTCATTTGCCTAAACATAGATAAATACTAGGATTAAAAGATTCTTTATAAACTAGTAATTCTAAAAAATATTCACAAAATATTCACAAAATAATCAAACAAATGTTTTGTTTTTCTAATCTAGTTTACGCATGCAACAAGAGTTTCTAAACTTGCTATTATTTTTGAAAAATAAAACTCATGCAATTCGTAGCAAAATGGCACTCCAGGGGGTAATAGGCAAATCAGAGACCCTTCTGCAATTTCTAGAAAGCAAAAAATGATTCTATGAAATAAATATCAAAATACAAGTTAGGAACTCTGTTTATACAATTTTTTAAGTTAATTAAAAAAGACTTAACCACCTTTTTTTGAAATTTCAGAAAGGTGCAGAACCTGTAGGTCTCTGACAGAAAATAACAAGAATTAAGAGGACATGCTGGTATTAACAATAACTCAACCCTTCTCCCACAAACCCTAAACCCTCTTCCCTACTGCCCCTCTCTTTCCTCCTGTCAATCGCCCCACTCCGACGATCGATCTACACTGTCGGTGATCTGGTTTATAATCCTGCTATGGGGATGTTGTTCACCCGTGTTGCTTAAGGAGGACGATGGTGCCCTCTTTCTGGGTGTCCACTTTTTTTATTCAAATAGAGTCAATATGGATTGTTTAGGGGGCTCGATTCTGGTAGTACCGGGGACTGTGCACACCCTCGACTCATCGACAGTCACAGTGCATCTGCTGACAGTCTCTCCTCTCTCTTTTCTCTTTTGGGTTTATGGGGTTTTACTAGGTGCTTTTGGATTTTTGGTAAAGTCACAATCAAGGGGTTTGACCGCCTTTGACCGGTCGGAGGCGGTGATGGCTTGACGCCGGTCCCTCCACCTTTGATTATCCTATCTCTGATAACCCCTTTGAGACAATAGATTTGCGGCACCAAAAAACTGGTGATTTTTGCATAAATTTCACTCAAAATTCAAAGACATAAATATGAAAAAAAGAGTTTATGCATAAATTTCATTCGAAACCTACATCAACCAAACCCCGAATTTCTCCCAATTTTCGTAATCATATGAACTTCAAAAATAATGACCTGGAGGCTGCAGATGAGGAATCGGAGGAAGAAGAAGAAGAAGAAGAAGAAGAAGATGCAAGTGATTACCTGCGCGTCGTCGGGCGGTGGCGGGAGGCTGACGGGGAGCGGCAGCTGGCGAGCGGTGGACGGCTGGCGAGCGGCGGCTGGCGAGCGGTGGACGGGAAGCGGAGGCGGCCGGGCGGTGGCGAGAGCCGACGGGCGGCGGGAGGGAGAGGGCGACGGGCGGGAGCAAGACAGCGAAACAGGAAAAAGAGAAAGAGGGATGGGATTAGGGATTTACGCGACATTTAGCGACGGCTTAGCGACGGAAAAATTCCGTCGCTAAGCCGTCGTAAATCAAAATACCAAAATACCAAAAAAGTGACAGAATATATTCTGTCGCTACGCCGTCGCTAATTAGCGACGATAGAGTTCCCTCTCTAAATCCATCGCTAAAATGGTGTTCTTGTAATAAAAATTAGCGACAAAAAATTGCAGTCGCTAATTCGTCGCTAAGTAGCGACAGATTAGCGATAAAAGTTGTTTCCTCGCTAATCCATCGCGAATTAGCGACAGATTCTATCTCTAGATAATCTGTCGCTAATTAGCGACGGAAAAAATACGTCGCAAATTTCCGTCGCAAATTAACAATTTTCTTGTAGTGGAGGTTTGAAGACTATAAGAAACCCAAGGTTATGTAAAATAGGCTTGGGTTGAGCATAAAACATTTTAATAAACAATACATCATATTTAGTGTCACGATTTTTGTACTATAATACCATGATTTTCCCAAGCAGTGTTAAGATTTTTAGGAATTTCATAATCAATAATGTGAAACTCTTGATGAAATTCGTAGGTAGTGTCACGATTTTCGTACTATAGTACAACGATTTTCACAAGTAGTGATGTGATTTTCAGAAATTTCGCAACCAACAATATGAAACTATTGACAAAATTCGCAAGTAATGTCATGATTTTCATACTATAGTACCATAAATTTTGCATCTATATTATGAAAATTGCGACATTACTTGAGAATTTTGTCAAGGGTTTTGCATTGCTGGTTGCCAAATTCTTTGAAAGTTTGCAAAATTCATGAAGTTTCGCATGCGATAATGCAAAATTCATTTTCAGATGCAAAAATTATGGAATTATAGTATGAAAATTGTGATACTACTTACAAATTTCATCAAGAATTTCGCATTGTTGGATGCAAAATTCCTTAAAATTTTATGAATTTTACGAAGTTTCACATGAGGTGATGTGGAATTCCTTTTCAGATGCGAAAATCATAGTACTATTTTCTGAAAATCACGACACTAAATGTGACATTTTATTTCTTAAAACATTTTCTACGCATCCAAGAGCTATCTTCACATAACCTAGGCTTTCCTGTGGTTCCCAAACATCTTCCTCCCCTCACAAAATTTATGATGACTATTTTCGGTGAAACACATAGTGGTGGCACTTTATTTTGTCACTGTTTTTTACCCAAAAAATAAAAGAATTCAAAAACAGACAAAAAAGAATAAAGATTTTAGATGAAAATATCATTCTAATGATATTTTATTTACTTACTAAAAAATAATGAATTGATGCTGAGATATAACCCCAAGAACATTCCTAAAGTAGGAGATAAATAGACTCGGTTGTGCCTATCCTAGTGATATTCTTTGACCACCTACACTGAGAAAAAAGATAATAGAAAAAACAACAAAGAAATATCAATACATTAACTTTCCAATGACACCAAGATCACATTGATGTGATGAAAGGTTGGGGAGAAACGCTTCAGTTTTTTGTTCTCGTTTTGGATATCAGAAATTAGAACCTGAGAAGGGTTTTCAGTTCTAACTCAAAACAAGAAAGTTTGGGATTTGAGTCTACTATCCAACGGAAAATGTGAGCTTTCAATATTGGATGACTGAAATATACGTCTCAGAAAAGAGGTTCTTTTGCATATTTATGAGAAAATTTGTGTATTTGGGATGCAAAATTCATGAGGTTCACACATGCAAAGGGTAAAATGTCTTAAAAAAAAGTTAGAAACCTGCAAAATTGAGCATATGAGTGGTTGAAAACATGTCAAATTAATCATATAGTACAATCATTTCCATATAATTATTAGCTATGCTTAATAAAATGCGCTTTTGAGTACAGTCATATGGGAATTGATCCACTCTGACTCAATGATTGATTATCAAGATTAGGCGATAACCAACAATGTCGTAAGAGTTTTGCACCACAGACACTAAATCTCTTGTAAGTAGGGCTGGTAAACGACCAGAACGAACTCAACGGCTCGGCTCATATCAATGGTGCAAACTGAGCCGAGTTCAGCTTGTATGGGCCGAAGCCAAACGAGCTGAGCCCAAGCTGACTTGCCTAGATAAAAATTTATTTTTTATCAAAGGTTTCATAGTGAGATTGGAAGCCCTGGCTTGTTGGATACAAACATTCCCAACCACCCAATTAAGCTAACATGTTTTTTGAACACACATATGACATAAAATTCTATATAAGCTATCTAAACAAGACAAGCCCAGAAGAACATCTCTTGTTCATACTCTGCTATATATAATGAACGAGCTAGTGCTTGTCTCGTCATCCGAACGAACTGAACATGAACGAGCTTGGGACGAGACGAGCCACAAATTGCTCTGTTTGTTTACCCTACCTGTAACTGGATGTGACGACAATGTCTGTCAGATCTAGAGTCGATGCTAGCATGGAGTTTCAATTTACTAGAAATGTGCTGGTGCTCTGCACCATGCAGAGAGAGAGAGAGAGAGAAAAGAAGAAAATTAAAATATTTTAAAAAATTATAATTGGCTGCTTCAAAATAATAGTTTTTATATAAAAGTGATTGTAGTTTTGTCAAGCTTCAAGTCCAAAAAACCTATACATTTATCTCATAGATTAAAATTGTAAACTTGGTCTTTCTATGGATGATTCTGTGAGCACATGAAACAACCTTTTTTTGTGTCTTCTAGGCGCAAAACTGCATAGGCCATTTGTGACCCACATTATCCATGCTTGAATCAAGTTACATCTCCAAATTATCATTGAAGAATTTTATCATGCAAGTAAATGTTTGCTTGCCCCAAGGGGGTTAGCGTAGTGGGATGGGGCTTTGGCTGCTAGACGGGCAGTCAAGGTTTGATTCTCATGGGCGTCGCCACTCTTCGCAAACCAATAAATAGCATAAGCCCAGGGGGCAGGGGTCCAAGCCTCGGAGTTTTATGCTGTCGGCACGATGACCGTAAGTATGACAGGCTGAGCCACCGTTACCAGGTCTTCGTGTTGGGTGCGATTTCTTCGGGTTATAAATAAAAAAAAGAAGAAGTAAATGATGGAATATGTGAGAAGAATAACATGCTCATTTTAATCGTCTCTTAGCTACGATTCCTTCTCGCTTGGTGTCCCCAGGCATTAGATAATAATATTGGAAATGCTATTCGTTTGGCTCATTATCTCAGTAGCATATTATTGAGATTCGTGTGTCATCAACTACGTAATTATCCATCAAGAATAACAACAATATCGCATTATTCGTTTTATGAGCTGGTCAGCACCAAATATGTTTTTATTAAAACATTTAACAGTTAACACCTGCAACTTTTTTCTTTTTGTGAATGTGGTATTGAACATTGACCCTTCCCCTGCCATGAATATGGGACTTGCTTTTTATTCTTACTGGAACGATTGAAGCGTGGAGGAATTGTTTAATAAATTGCCTTAAATGCGTACTTGTTAGAGAGTAAGAAAGTAAGGCCCCGTTTGGATGATGACAGAGAAAAAACCCAGGTTTTTTGGCAACCTGGTTTTACCTTAAAACCTGCCAAAAATCAGTTTTTGTTAGTGATTGGATGACCTAAAATGTGAAAACTAGGGTTTTGGATTTTAAAATCTCAAAATAATAATAGATGACCATTTTTCAGCCAGCCATCGGCTAAAAAATGGCTGGTTGGTGGCGCTCATGCTGAGCAGTACAAGTTCGGCCATTTTTCAGCTAGTGACTGGCTGAAAATGGCTATCTATAGTGAAAAAATGAAAAAAATAGTAAAGAAAAAAACTGGTCGGCCATTTTCCGACTAGCCACCAACCAGAAAATTGCTAGGGTGGTGCAGCTTGATAAAGGTGGCACCACCCCGGCTAGTGACTGGTTTGAAAATGATTGGAGAGCAAAAAACAAAAAAAGAAAAGCTAGCCATCCATTTCAGACAAGTCATTGGTCAAAAAATGGATCGACCGGTGCAGCCCAGCAAGGGAAACATCATCACAACCATTTCCCAGTTGGTGGCTGGCCAGAGAGCACAAAAAAAAATGTAAAAATTTGAGAAAATAAAAAAATGTTGCGGATCGTTTTCAGTCCATGGCTAGAGAGCAAAAATAAAAGAATAAAAAAAGTAAAAAAAAAAAAAATCCAACCATCTGCCAGCGGGAATGGTACCACCCAGGTGGCACCAACTCATCTATTTTTTGGCTGATGTTTGGCTAGAAAACAAAAAAAAAAACTAGAACACAAAAATCAAGAAAACTGTTTTTTTTTGCTGGTCATTTTTCGATCAACTACCAACAGGAAAATGGCCGGGATTGTCAATAAGCACAAGCTCAACAATTTTTCGGTTGGTGCTAAAGAACAAAAAGGCCAAAAAAGTAAAAAAAGGAGGGAAAAAAATTTTCCAGCCATTTTCTTGACTAGCGGCTGGTTAGAAAATGGTGACAGGTCCATTGGAAAAGCAAAAAAAAAAAGAGAGAATGATTTGCAGTTATTGACGGGTCAAAAAATGGTTTGCCAATATCACCCAACAATAGTATGAGATTGATCATTTTTCAGCCAAAGATCAATAGAAATGTTGATTGTGGCTTGAATGAGTTCATATTATACTATAACGATCACCTTGCCTTATAAAGAAGTCACTTTTGGACTTTTGTTTAAAATTCTATATGAGATGAAAAATAGAAATCATATGATGTTCTTTGATGAATAAAAACTCTACTTTTGGAATTATAAATACAAGGTGTAGCCTCTTGAAAAAGGTGGAGACACTTCTTAGCTTAAGAGATAGAAGAAAATAAATGATCTCTCTTTTAAAGCAGAAAGATAGTGACTTTGCTCTATTAGGTGGTTTTTTGATACTTGAGATTTCTCTTAAATTTTGAAAGAAGTGTGAGAGATAATGCAATGGCTTATTCTTGGTGATAGAGTGAAAGGTTTGGGTTGCACACATCGATCTTTTTGATGAGTCAAATGACATGTGTGTTTGTTATTGTTTGTGACTTTATTTGTTATCTCTTGTATTAGTGATTGATTATATTAATAAAGACTCTTGGTACTATCCCCGTGAACGTATGCAATTTTGTCGAACTACGTAAAACTCTCTTGTCTTGTGGTTATTTGCGTCTTTGTTATTTTTATTGAGATTGTATGAGCTCCCTAATCACATCAATATTAGATCTTATCAAGTATGATCTTAGACACGAACCCCAAAATCACAACACAAAAATGGGCGGTGTGTGATGCCTTAGGTAGGTGAAAAGGGGTGGGAGGGGATGAGGCAAAGAGTGGGTGGTGGGAGTAACCTTGATAACCTGGGTTAAATTATTCAGTTTTTCCAAAACCAAGTTTGGATATTCCAAACTAGGGGTGGCAATCGGGTCGGGTTGGCGGGTCGGGTTGGCGTGTCAGCATACCTCAACCCGAACCCGACCCGTTTAATAAACGGGTAACCCGACACGACTCGCCAACCCATTTAATAAATGAGTTGGGTCGGGTAAACGGGTTTTCAGGTTCGCGGGTCAGGTTGGCGGGTTGACGGATCAGGTTGGCAGGTTGGCGAATCGGGTTGACGGGTTGGCGGGTCGGGCAGATGGGTTGGCGGGTTGACCCACCCGCCTAACCCGTTTATTAAACGGGTTGGCGGGTTGGCATACCCCCAACCCGAACCCGACCTGTTTAATAAACGGGTTACGCGGGTCGACCCGTTTATTAAACGGGTTGGCTTAAGCCCAACCCGAACCCGCCTAAGAGGCGGGTTGGCGGGTCGTGTCAAAAATTGCCACCCCTATTCCAAACTAGCATCAAACTTGATTTTCATATGAAAGTCAGGTTTATAGTTTATACATAAAACTAGGTTTTAAACCTGGTTTTGGATATCATTCAAATGAGGCCCAAAAAGGGATAATAAAACAAGTAGAGTGCAACAAAGAAGCAAAGGTGGACACAACTCATGTTTTTACTTGAATACTTCTAGTTTTTTTTACTCCCAAACACCCATCTTATGTCACAAAGATTTGTGAACATGAAGTGGGCTTAACTCTCAAATTCATTTTTTTTTGGAAAATAAGACATGCGGACACAATTAAGTTATTTTTAAAATAAATATACAACATTTTTTATATTTTAATATTAAAATATATTTTATAAAAATAATGAAAACATTAAAATATTATTAAAATAATGGCTATACATGCCATGTTTGTGTCATCATGTCCCATCGTGTCACAAGGAAAAAACACTCAAAATAGCAAGTCCGTGCAAGGTTGTGATATATACCACGCATCATATGTAAGGTTTTACAAAAACAAAAAACTTTAAAAAGAAAAAGCAAATTTTTTTAACATGAAAACTTTTTGTTTTGAGAGAAAGATTTTCTTTTTAACATGAAAAAAGTATTCCCAACATGATTGAAAGTTTGATTTCATAATGTAAGAAGCATATGGATTGTCGTTTCTAAGGTGTGCTTCATGAGAAGTGAGTGTTCGATGCTAAGGGCCTGTTTGATTCGTCGTTCCCAGCAGGATTCAGATGGAAATCCTGCCGGGAACAAAGGATTCTAACAAACAATGGATGGGTGGACGTGCAAAACGATGTCTGTCGCGTTTGTTTTCGTGCATGCTTTTCGTTTGAACAACCTCCCCCCCCCCCCCCCCCCCCTGTTACAAAAATAACATGGATGAGGGGAACCCAGAATAAGAAAAAAACTAGCCTTGATTGGAGCATCGGGGTCCCTCTTTCTCTCTCTCTCCCTCCTTTGCAGCCATCGTACAATCGTACAATGAGAGCCCGACTGCGAGCAGTGGGGCAACGGCCATTCTCCAGCTCTCTCTCTCTTTGACTGACCACCGTCTTTCCCCCCTCTCGCAGCCTCACCACTGTGCTCCCCTTGCCATCCTCCTGCGATAAGGGATCAAAGCCACCTGACAAACGATGAAAATCTTTTGACCCTCTCTTTGCCCACTCTGATCCTCTACGAGCGTGAATGTCTCTCTCTCCCTCTCTCTCTCTGTTTGTTAATTCTGATTTTTTCAACCCTAATCTAATTTCTGGGTTAGGGTTTGTTTAAAATCATTTATTTTTTGGGGTTTTTTGCATTTTAAACTTCATTTATTCAACCGATTTAGGGTTTATGCCAACATATTTAGGGTTTTTGCATTTTAAACCCGTGCATTTTAGGGCTATGCCAACTGATTTGGTAACTTTCATAGACTTTGATCAGATTTGATTTCAAAGTCTTCACATTCATGTTTAGATGGAAACTCTTCATGTTGCTTTCTGTAGCCGAAGAATAGAAAGAGGATGAGCTACAGCCAAAAATAAAGTGGGGAATTTCGCTTTATGTTGTTGTAGGATACATAATGTGTTTGCAACAAGTTTTCTTATCCATTGAGTAGAGCCTGAGCTCATAATTATGGTTGAAGGCAATCTATTGTCAAGTCCATGATCCTTCCTTTGCTAGCACCTTGAAAAAGACCCTAGTATTGCTGTCTTGGATTTAGAATTTTTTCAATGGTAATTCTTCATACAATATGCAGGGTATATGAAATGAATCTAGTAATGTTGTGCATGCTTATCCCCGTAAATTAAAAGCTTTCTTAGCCTTCTAAGAAGTAAAATAAAAAGATACTTCTTGAATAGAACTATACAATTTCAGTTTCCACTCTATAGTATCAATTGAGAAATTTTTTGTGTTTTGGATTTTGACCACTTGGGCTTGTGTGATTACAGGTTATCCCTTTATTGATGCAATCAATAAAGTGGGTTCTTGACCCTGTGGAAAAGAATTGAGATGCAAAGGTTTGAAAAAGGATAGAAGTGACATTTGGGTAGGCTGTGAGAGATGTTGATCATGAATGATGTGAGTGAGAAGTTTTGAATAAACATAATTGGGTTGGAAGTAGAAAGAATGCCTTTTACTTTCTCCTTCTTTGTCCTTGCTTCTTGTGTAGGTTTGTGCTCTCTTTAAATCATAATAGTGGGCAGTAGATTACTGTTGTAATGTACTAGTTGTAAATGGTATTGCATAAACGCCAAGAATTGGTACAGATCATTTGCTTTGGCATTGTATAACTATTGTGGATATTTTAAAAACATTGATTTTTATTTTGATATTTTCATAAGGATGATGTAATAATGAAATAATACTTAAAAACTTTATATATGGGTTTATATTTGGTATAATCAATTGTACCTGCAATCTACTTTGAATATCATGGTGTGAGTTGTTTTGATACAATTTAACCTCATAGATGTGTTCAACATGCTCAATTTAGCAGAAATCAACTCTTGGATCATGTTTTCTTGATAAAAAAAACATATTTTTACGAGCCGTATTTTGGGCAAAAAATCATATTTGGGGCAAAAAAAAATCTGATATCTATATTTCAGGCAAAAATCCAATTAGAGATCCATATTTGGTGCAAAAATTCAATTCTAGATTCATATTCAGAGCAAAAATCCAATTTGATATCCATAATTCAAGGCAAAAATTCATATTTGGGGGCAAAAAATTCAATTCAATAATCATATTCAAGGCAAAAATCCAATTTGAGATTATATTCGGGGCAAAAATCTAATTTCAGATCCATATTTAAAACAAAAATCTATATTTAGGGCAAAAATCCAATTTGAGATTTATATTAAGGACAAAAATCCATATTTGAGGTAAAAATCTAATTCGAGATTCATATTTGAGACAAAAATCCATATTCCGAGCAAAAATCCAATTCAAGATTCTTATTGAGGGCAAAAACCTATATTTGGGGCAAAAATACAATTTCAAAACTATATTTGGAGGCAAAAATCCATTGTTTTAGATATAATTTTGTAATTGGATTCATATTCGGGCCAAAAACCATAATAAACTTGTTAAAACATGTAAAATGGTAAACAAATCAGGTCATACAAATCAAAACGAAGTAATCCAACCCATTATCCATGATTGTCCAAGTCGTTTGCATGTCATATTGTACCATTCAAACAAATGTTGGATTTGGTGCCGTTGTTATGGAACGAACATAACAAATGTATTGTTCCATTTTTTTTTTGTTCACTTCATCCAACCCTGGACAAGTCATCAAACATGCCCTAAAAGAGCACAATCTTGATGAACTCCCAAAGTAGCTTTGTTTTTAATTTTTAGCTTTACATTGTTCCCAGGATAAGCTAGATGAGTTCAGACTCTGCAAGCTAGCCAATACCAATGTTTGATTGAGCTAATTAATCCGTCAGATTCCAGTTTCTCCATGAGAAGATGAGTTGCTGGGAGATACAAATTGGATTGCACCTGAATTGTGTCAAGCTGCTAAAGATGATGGCTTCACAAGGGGTTTGACAGTAACCAATGCTCAAGGGGTTTGGTGCAGGGAAAGGGGGGCGTTGGTCACTAGACGGGTCATCTGGTTTCATTTGCATGAGCATCAACTCCAAGCTTTTGGTCAGGGAAAGCTGGCGACTCCCTTGGGACAAGGAGTGTGCCACGGGTTTACAACATCAATCATAAGACAGGTTTAGCCAGTGCACACTGGGTTTCTGATCCTGATATCAGTTTTTCCGCCCATACAAAAAGGAAAAAAAAAAACAAATAGCCAAAGAACAAGACATTCGTTATTTGTTGCCCGTGATTATCAATATCGTTTGATCCAAAACCCTAAAAGGGTAACGTGGGTTTCATTGAACATAAGGAACATAGTGGATGAGTACAGTTATTGCAGAACAGACAGAATATGCATTCTGTCTGTTAAGTTCGTTCATTCTGTCCAAGCTTAGACGAGGCATCAAACAAGCCCTTAGAAGGCGTTTGTTACACTCTCACCCCACTCAAACAACGCTTATTTTCTTTAAAAGGGTCACTGTGGAGAGAAAATGCTTTTATGGGATGGAAGCAGATCAGGTGATGCTGAACATGAGCTAACATCGTGGCCGTCCGTTTTGAAATTTGAAAAACTAAAAAGTCAACCGAACAGTAATATGCTACCTGGCATTCATCCAAAATGCAAACAGACGGCCACGATGTTGGCATGAGCAAGAAGCTCATGTTCAGCATGACCTGATCTGCTTCCTTATGGGATGAACCGATTTTTGACATGAAAATTGTTTATTTATTTATTTATTATGTGGTCCCATCGTATATTTCTCGTAAGCACGTTTGTCTCACCCTTTCTATGAAAGGGTATAAAACAAACAAACGCCTTAGAGAGGTTAAGTATTCTGTCTTTCATGCACCTCTTTTGACATCCATTTGCCATTATCATCTGCTTCAAGGTTCTACTACCTGCGTCTTTACCTTTTAAAAGCTCACTTGGATCTGGGATGGCGTTGGCTTCTGGATCCCAGTTATACATCATTTGTATCGTGCCGGCATGTGTGTTACGAGAGAGTGTGGACATCCAATCCATAGTGATAAATATTTCGAGATTTATGAAAATCTCATGATAATATAGCGAGAAATTAGTTGAACGTTTTAAACGGTAATTTCTTGTGATATATTCAAAATGTCATGATTTTTTGTCAAAACATAAATTTCGTGATTTAAACATGATATTTATGTTTTTAATGGCTATTTATCAAAAAAACATGTGGTTTTATTTTTAAATATTTTTTATTTATGTTTTCTTATAAAGAGTTAATTTTTATTGCCGATATTTTGCAGAAAACTGTGAAATTTAATAAAAAAAAAATCAAAATCTTGGGAGTTTTTTGACTGCCGCTATTTTTTAACAAACAGGGGCTCCCCTTGTCTGGTAGGAGCAGCTACCATGTGTTGGGACAGGTTCAAAACCCAATGGTATAGTTGTATAAGTGGTAGTATCTGCCTAACCTGAGTTTGCTTTTAAAAAAATAAAAAAAAAAGATATTTGACCGTTTTTGAGTTTTGTCACTATGGTTCTATCCATTAATAATGCAGAAAAAGGAAAAAAAAAAAAAAAGAGGACGAATGGATGTTAAAGAAGATTGAGAACCAAAACGCACGGCGGATCAATCTCTGCCAAAGACAGCTGTATGAATATAAAAAGCCAAAAGAGTCCAATAATAGCAGTAACATCATCCGTGCACATCTCTCTCCCTCTCTCTCTCCGCTATCCAACAAAGGAGGATATGGTGCAACACCGTACAAAAGCAGTGCGCTGTTGCACCCATTGCTGCACCTGGAAAGAAAGAAAATTATATTAAAAAAAACAGAGATTTTTTTTTAACTCAGGGCAGGGCGTAGGGTCTTGTGCCTTAACTCAAAACGATGGGCCTCACCTTTTTGAATTTTTTTGATATGGCCCTTTATCTGTTTTCAAAACTACCAAACAGAGGCCTACCTTTGTTATTGTGTTCTAACTCAAGTTAAATAGTAAGTCAAATTATAATAATAACCTTCATATTCAAATGTTTAAAGTATTTATCCTTCCCCTTTTTTAAGGGGATGAATGAATATTTTTAGATTTAAAAGGATAATACAGAAAAACAAAAAAGAATCGTGTTTTCCATGATGATGGATGTTGCCTTTAGGTCCCTGCTTCACAGTTTCCATAACTAATGTTGTCAGTATTGGTATAGGTAAAAAGTCGATATGAAAGTGACCCGAACCTGCTTAGTTTTAAATAAATCTTAAAAATGGTCAACAATAGATTTTAATATTATTATAATAATTCCTGTGATGCGTCAATTTGTGGTTAAAAGTTCGCCCATTCAGTTCTATTGCAACACCTATTAAGGGCCAGACCTCAAGGTACCTTGGATGCCATCCATCATTAAGATGAATGACACCTATTGTCACGGGTCTATTTCCTTCAATGGGCCAGCGCGGCGCGACGGTCCTTCCTTACCGCCGCAAGCCTACTCGTCAGCTCGCTTGCCGGTCGCAGAAGCTTGTAATCAGAGTGCAAGAGAGCAAGAGAGAATGAAGGGAGAGAAATTGCAATCACAAGAAGTAATCACAACGAGGGTGAACAAAAGAAAGCTCAACGCATTTAATTCATTCACAATTTTGCCCGCAGGCGATTACAGTTCAAGTATACGGGCTGCCCCTTCGGGGTATTGATTCACCTGAACCGGGCAGCTTACATCAGACTCAACAAAAGCAAAACAGACTCTAGCGCAACTGTACACTGTAAGTCGCAAGGGAACATGCTCCCCCTTCAAATCATGCGCCTTCCTCGGCGCCATCTGTTTCGTGGTAAGCCCTGACTTCAGCCGGGTAGCGGCTGTTCATTCGAAATGCAGGCTCCCACGTTGGTTCTGCTGTTTCCTCCCATTGCACCAAGTATTTCTTCGCTTGCCCCAAGTAGTTGACCTTGTGGCGAAGGATCTGACTGAGGTGCTTCTCGGCCCGTTGTGCTGTCGGGGCCCTTTGCATGATGGAAGCGCGTTGTGGCACACTGCGTTCTGGGTCTCCATCATCTGGATGGAACTGCTTGAGGTTGCACACGTGGAACACCGGGTGCACCTTGAAGTCTGGGGGCAACTCCAACTTGTATGCCAGCTTGCCCACCTTCTTTGTGATGGTGAAGGGTCCCTCATACTTTCTGAGTAGTCCGCGGTGCCGCCCACGGAAGATGCCTGTGCGACCAGGATATAGCTTCACCAACACTTGGTCCCCAACTTGGAACCCTGCGGGCCGACGGTGTTTGTCCGCCCACTTCTTCATTCTCTTCGCCGCTTTGTGTAAGAATGCCTTCGCCAACTCATTCTGCTCGTGCCAGTCGCGAACAAACTGATAGGCGAAGGATGACCTTCCTTTTTCTTGTGCGGCAAGAGTGTGCGGGGTCAGTGGCTGCTGCCCCGTGGCTATCTCAAACGGGCTGTGGCCTGAAGATTCGCTCTTCTGCAGATTATAACAAAACTGTGCCACATCAAGGAGCTTCACCCAATTTTTCTGATTGGCACTAACAAAGTGCCTAAGGTACTGCTCCAGTATCCCGTTGATGCGCTCTGTCTGCCCATCTGTCTGCGGATGGAAGCTTATTGAAAACAGCAAATCAAAGCCAAGTAGCCGAAATACTTCACGCCAGAACTTGCCCGTGAAGCGAGCATCGCGATCGCTCACAATGCTCTTTGGTATGCCCCAGTGCTTCACCACATGCTTTACGAACAACTCTGCAGTCTTCTCTGCAGGGCACTCATTGGAAGCTGAGATGAAGGTGGCATACTTTGAGAAACGATCCACCACGACCAAAATAGAACTGAGGCCCTCTACCTTTGGCAGACTAACAATAAAGTCCATAGAGATGCTTTCCCAAGGACGTTCTGGAATTGGTAGAGGCTCAAGGAGACCGGCAGCCTTCTGGTTTGTCCCCTTATCTTGCTGGCAGATGAGGCATGTCCGCACATACCCCTCAACATCATCTCTCATCTGCGGCCAATAGTAGCCGCGCTCAAGGAGTGCTAAGGTCCGCTCCTGGCCAGGATGGCCGGCCCATAGTGTATCATGGCACTCCTTGAGTAGCTCTCGGCGAAGGCTTCCCCACCGTGGTACAAAGATGCGTCCCCCTTTTGTTACGAGGAGGTCGTCCTGTAGCCAAAATCGTCGAGTCTTCCCTGCCTGCGCCAGAGAAACAATGTGTTGTGCGGTCGGATCCTGCTGTGTACCCTCGCGGATGCGGCTCAACAATGCACCCTCCAAATGCACTTCAGAAGGCTCTGCGCGCGCAACAGCTAATTCAGCCCTACGGCTCAGGGCATCCGCCACAACATTGGTTTTTCCAACCTTGTACTCTAAGGCAAAGTCGAACTCAGCCAAAAACATCTGCCATCGAGCTTGCTTGGGCGTCAACTTCTTTTGCGTCTGAAAATAGCTCGTGGCCACATTGTCCGTCTTGACGACGAACTCGGCACCCAAAAGGTAGTGCCGCCAGGTCCTGAGGCAATACACAATAGCGGTCATCTCACGTTCGTGCACTGTGTAACGCCTCTTTGCATCCTTCAGCTTGCGACTCTCATATGCGATCGGATGACCATCTTGCATAATAACTCCGCCAATGGCAAAGTCTGAGGCATCCGTGTGGACTTCGAAGGGTCTCGAATGATCAAGCAGTTGCATCACTGGCTCTCTCACTAAGGCTTTCTTCAAGCCCTCGAAGGCATCTTGGCACGCTCCTGTCCAGAGCCATACCCGATTCTTCTTCAACAAATCTGTGAGGGGCGCAGCAATGAGGGAATAACCTTCGATGAAACGCCGATAATAATTTGTCAAGCCGAGGAATGACCGCAATTCTGGCACTTTGCTTGGCGAAACCCATTCCTGGATGGCCCTTATCTTCTGCCCATCCATACGCAGCACACCACGCCCCACAACGTGGCCAAGGAAGCTGATCTCCTCCTGCCCGAAGAGACACTTCTCTCGTTTAACACAGAGGTCATTCTCCTTCAGCACCTGAAACACTGTTCGCAAGTGCCCGACATGTTCCTCCATGTTACTGCTGTAGATCACGATATCATCCAGATAGACTACCACAAACTTGTCTAAGTAAGGGTAGAAAATCTGGTTCATTAAAGTCGTGAACGTGGCTGGAGCATTTGTCAACCCGAATGACATTACTAGAAATTCGTAAGCACCATAGCGGGTGACACAAGTTGTTTTCGGCTCATCACCTTCGGCAATCCTCACCTGCCAGTAACCCGATCGCAGATCTAGCTTGGAAAAGATACGGGCACTGCCTAGCTGATCAAACAAGTCTGCTATCAATGGCAATGGGTACTTGTTCTTCACCGTGACCTTGTTCAAGGCCCGGTAATCCACACATAACCGTTTAGAGCCATCATGTTTCATCTGAAAAAGGACCGGGGCACCAAATGGGGCTTTTGATGGACGAACAATGCCTGCGTCCAACATCTCGTCTAGCTGCCTGCGCAGCTCCTTCAACTCTGCTGGCCCCATATGGTATGGAACCATTGCGGGAGGCTTTGCTCCCGGGGTCAACTCAATCTTGTGGTCGACCTCGCGTCTTGGCGGAAAACGCTTTGGCAATTCCGAAGGCATCACCCCCCGAAACTCCTCCAATAGAGGGGCTAGAGTCGGCGGCACTGCTGCTTCTACCTTCCCTTCATCTGCACGCACTGCAACTAAGAATGTCTGCTCCCCATGCTTGACACCCTTCTTCAGTTGCATTGCTGATAACACTGAAGACTTGCCTTTCTGCGTAAGGCACTGCACTGTGTGAGACAGGTCTGATCCCATGATCGTCAACGTGTTAAACTTTGGCAGCATCATCACATTCTGGCTTCGCAGAAACTCCATACCCAGAATCACCTTGAAATCGTCCAGGGGCACCACAGAAAAGTTGGCTTTGCCGACCCAACTCCCCACTTGAGTAGCCACATCTCTTGCTTCACCAAGAATGGGCTTGGCCTCAGAGTTTACTGTTTTGATAGTCCTCTGTTTTGGCTCAGTTTTCAAGCCCAACCGCTCTGCCTCTTCCCGCGAGACAAAGTTGTGTGTGGCCCCGGAGTCTACCATTGCCAAAGTAGACTTTCCATTCATAATGACTTTTACGTACATAAGTTCCTTACTGACCTGCATGTTCTTAGCTGTGCAACTTCTAGCTGCGTTAATCGATCGCATGACGCCCATCCTCGGTTGCATGGTCTCAGTGTCACAGTCTTCAGTATCGCTGCATTCTTCCTGTGCAGCATTGGCTTGCCCGTCGTCCTTTACAAGGCGCTTTGGGCATTGCCGGGCGATATGTCTATCACCACAGAACCAACATGTCACAATTGCACCCTTGTTGTTGTTGTTATGCTTTGTGTAGTTCTGTTTCTTTTCGGATTGATGGCGTGTCGACGCCTCACCTTTATCGTTGCGCTGCTCATCCTTCTTGCCTCCGTGGTCAGGCTTCTTCCCAACTTTGGTTGATGGGGTGAAAGGCTTGCGCTGAGTGTCAACTAAGCGCTCAGCCGCCACATATGCATCTTCCAAAATACGGGGGTTACTCTTTTCCACTTCAGACTGTGCCCATGGTTGAAGTCCTACAATGAACCAGTTGAGCATGTCGTCTTCTGGCATGTTAGGTATCTCCAGCATAAGCTTCTGGAACGTTCTGACATAGTCTTACAATGAACCAGTATGTTTGAGCTCACGAACCATCCGATAAGCCTGTCTCTGCGCATTTCTCAGCATGAAGTAGTTGCGCAACTCTACTTTGAAGTCGTCAAAGGTGTCTATCACACATTGACCCCTCTCCATGTCATTGCGTTTCCGCCTCCACCAAGCGATAGCATCACCATCAAGTAAGGCCGCTGCAGCCTTGATCCTCAGATCTTCGAGGGTCACATTCTGGATATCCAAGTAGTCTTCTACTTGGAACAAGAAGTTCTCAATGGCCTTGCTGTCGCGAGAACCATTGAATTTTGCGGGTCTAGGTACATCAATCCTTGATGGTCTCTCACCATTTCCGCCATTCAGGGTCACCGTCCGCTGCAACGTACGGTTCCTCAACTCAAGATCGGTCACTGTAGTCGTCAACGAAGTGACCTGCCCCATTAGTAAGTTCACCTGCTCTTGCAGGCTCGTCACCACATCATTCAATCCATTGAATGATTCACATGCGCGTGAAATCGCTTCATCATGCGAAGTCACATCTTCCACCAGCTTGTTAACAGTTGCAGCCAACTCTTCTTGGCCCCGAGGTGAACCCATCTCCTCAGCTCCGGCAACTGCCTTGCCCTTGGTGTTGCGCAAGTGTTGATAAGGCGCCACGATGTCTTGCTCACAAATCGCAGCTTGTCGGCGTGTCTGTCGACACCGACTCCAGAGTCCCTTCCCCAGCACGAGAACGGGCTCTGGTACCACTTGTCACAGGCCTATTTCCTTCAATGGGCCAGCGCGGCGCGATGATCCTTCCTTACCGCCACAAGCCTACTCGTCAGCTCGCTTGCCGGTCGCGGAAGCTTGTAATCAGAGTGCAAGAGAGCAAGAGAGAATGGAGGGAGAGAAATTGCAATCACAAGAAGCAATCACAACGAGGGTGAACAAAAGAAAGCTCAACGCATTTAATTCATTCACAATTTTGCCCGCAGGCGATTACAGTTCAAGTATACGGGCTGCCCCTTCGGGGTATTGATTCACCTGAACCGGGCAGCTTACATCAAACTCAACAAAAGCAAAACAGACTCTAGCGCAACTGTACACTGTAAGTCGCAAGGGAACACCTATGTTGGATCCCATTAATGATCTAATATTGTCAAATAGGTCTCTTTTGAAATCCAATTATTCAACTTAAGTAGTGGGCCATTGAAATTGAAACTACCAAAATAGTGGTGAGCCCAATCCTCATTGGATTCCTAGCAAGTTTGACAATCTAATGAAGTTAGTTAGGGGTGGATAACAGTTACCCAAAAGAAAAAAAATATCTCGCTCCTGCCTATGTAGGAAACATATAGAACTCAGTATTCATATCAAGGATCCTTCCTGAAACAAGCCATTAATATCAATCATTCTTCTCTTCTCTCCTAACCTTCACTGCGCATACTACGATAGTAACTCCATCAGTGGTATCAGAGCCAGATTTCAATGTATGCAAGTTGAACCGAAACCGAAAGTTCAGGGTGGAGGTATGCAAAGTGTCCCCAAAAAAAGAATCAATGGATGCCTCATTGACACAGTGCTGCACAGGTGATGGAGTTGAACCGCCTCAATGCCTCGAACCCTAGATCCCTGCTCCACTTCATTAAAGACATGTCCCAATACGTAGATTCCGACCCAAGACACTCCTTTCAGGCAATACGAGAGCAAATTTTTTGCTCAGACGATGTCTCGGCCAAACCCTCGCTGATGAATGACTTAGCTCAGTAGGTCTAAGGGATGATGAACTCCACGGCCATGTCGACCGCCATCATGAACAACTTTCCGCCAAACTCTGTCACCGTGTACTGCTCTCTTGTCTCAGAGTTCACAGTCTTTGACAAGTGGTTCACCTCAGTACCGATGTCAACCCAGCCAAACCGGCTCTACATCCACTCTGCAATGTCCCACGACGCCACTAGCAATGTCCTGTGGCTGCTTATCTAGGACTACTATTATAAGTTATGGGCTACCTGCAGCAGACCATCTTCAACAACCTGGACGATGATGGCCTCTCCTTCCAGATCTACTACTAGAACACCCCTGCGACCCACTTCTACTGTAGCCTGCAGAAGCTTTGGTTCACGTCCTAGTTCGGCCATACCAGCGGTTCAGAGCCGACACAGAGGCAAGTCACTGCCAAACTACATCGTGATGGAGCAGCAGTACATGGACTTGAAGCCAACCTCGTCTAACGATGACCACGAAGGAAACAATGGATTCTGACCAATTGGACACACCGTGGAGGTGTTGTAGTCGGATGGGCAAAACTCAGTCATCATCACTGTAGCCTTGCGATTGGGGGGGAGCACGATGGGCTACAGAGAGCCTGACCCTCTATAGACCACATCTTTGCTAGAGGACATCACAGACAAGGAGGCGCCACAACCAGGGGGACAGACGACAAGGAGGAACTAGAAGGTGTCATTTTGGGTGCCAGTGGGATGTGCAAAAGGTCCTATGGCAACAACACTGGAACCCAATGGCCCTCGACGTGCTCCCAGATTTCACCACCTCTAGCATCTCAGATGCCTAAACGTGCACCTCCGTAAGATCTGAGTCATCCATATCGTCGACGCTATCATTATTGAAAAGCATCTTCACCACCTCTGTGATGGCTGGTCGGTTCACGAATGATCGCTGCAAGCAGAGAAAAAAAAAGAAAAAAAGTGGATCGATCGATCAAGCAAGGGAAACAGATCAACAATGCGGTGACTGAAGATGATAAGCCAGTACCCCTCCGGCTTTCTGGAGTCCCAGTTGATGGCAGTGTTGTAGTCCTCGATCTCACCATACTTCTTAAAGAAGCTTATCAAGGTTTTAGTGGTGGTGATATTCTTTACTATCAGCGTCAAGGGCGGAGGAGACCTGCTGAATGGTGGTGGTGCTTCGTTGACGAGCGACGGAGCACCCGAGAGCAAAGGAACTGCCGAAGTCGGTTCAGCTGTAGGAAGTCAGCAGTGAAAACCCCAGTCCCGCTCCCTCAATTTTTTTCTCTTCTTCTTGTTCTTTTCTCGATGGTAGCCGGAAGACGACGATGCTGCCAAACGGTGGAAATTACAGAAAAGCACTAGTAACTTTTTATTTAACTTAGAAAATTATGTTTTAGTGTTCTAGATTATTGATTTTACCCAGAAATATTTCTGACTCTTCTGATTTTGCAAAAAAACGGTTTTGGATTAGGTCAAGCTATTCAGGTAGCTTCTTATAAACTTGGTTAGATCCGTTAAAACTTTATGGACCCAGTTATTAATTGGTTTATATCCCTACATTGATATTTTTTTTTATCCAAAAATATTGTGTCTACATATATTTTCATTATATGCATTAATATCCTGTTCATGTTAATATCTAGATCCAGTATGGTTTGATCCATTTTTTTCTTTATATATAGATCAAGTTCAATATAATATAATGTTTGGGTCAAGATTGGATCTAATCGGTATTAGATCAGATGTTTAGATCCAGTAAGGTAACACAAACCTTGATTTAATTAACTAAAATATTATGGATATAGTTAAATCTGTATGGATCTGAATATATCAAAATGAGAATAATATCAAGTTGATTGAGCATAGATTGAATAAGTTTAGATCCAAGCTATGCTCTTGGATTCTCTTATTGAATAGACCTAGTGACGGGTTCAGATGATCGAATATAGAATATGAATTGAGTTTAATCCATTTTTATGATTAGATCCAGATGAGTGTTATGTTCGAATATGAGATATAAATTCAGAATTGATCAAGAGATAAATCTAAATATATATATACATATATAATGTTAGATATATTATATAGATCTAGATTTGATCCAAGTTTTATGTTGCATCTAAATAGTATCAACCCAGATATTTTTTAACCTAATAATGATATATATTTTGTATGGGTCCAAGATTGACACGGTTAGATCTTGATAAGTAGAATACTAGATGTATAATATGGATCCATTTGCATTTGAAATATATGGTCTTGAATTATGGTCAAATTCTGAGTGATCCATGATTTTATTTAAGCTTGCATGGAGATTCATTTTAATATGGATCGTGTTGGACTTGATAGATAATATCTCAAGTCAGATTTTGATATGGGCTCCTAAAATCCAATAGATTGAGATATATATGGATCCGATAATGGATTTAAACTTGAATGTTCAAACTTGTTGTTTGATTAAAGCCTTGAAATTAGATTATCATATTTGGTATATCCAAATTATATAATTCTCATTGGATATGGATCTGGTACATATCTAAAATTGAATTTAGGTATGAAATTTACAGCTTGCTTCATGATAAAAAAAAAACTAGTTTGAGAATAACCTTATGACAGAGATATATCATGAAGGAGAAATCCAACTACTGTATGTAAAATCACATGATGTCGTAGCTTAATGCAAATATTGCTTAAATGCAATGCATTGAAAAAGTGGGAACTACATTATAATTTTACACATGCATGTGAGGATATTTATTTGTAATAATGATAAATAATCATAATGCTCCCTATAGTATGCTGATATAAATACAAGAAAATATATTTTTTATGTTTTTAAAGCTTTTGTATAAAATGCTAAATGGTATTAGTCAGTCACACTTGTGACGATTCAGATCTGGATATACTGATATAAAATAATCAGGTAATGATCAACATGTAATAATGCACATGGAAAGTGAGAGTACAAGCTATGGTGAAAATTTGAAAAGTGAGAGTATTTGCTATGTTTGGCAAATCATAGATTTATGAATTAATAAATTTTATATTACTCTACTAGTGTGCATGCCTATGATATAGTCATGAAAGTGCCATAGAACCTCATGACCATGTGAGACCCACATTATGATGTATTTATTCTTGATCTATTGACTGTATGATTTAGTATGCAGTAAACCGTGAATACTTGAAATAAACTGATCAAAGGTTATGATAAAATTGTATGACATGATGAAAAAATAACTTAATTTATGAATAACCTCATGATAGAGATATATCATGAAAAAGAAATCCAACTAGCATATGTAAAACTTTATAATGTTACGAGTGTAATACATAATGTACTGGTTATGATACAATGTGGTTGTTCGCCCCATATGGCCAAGTGAGAGATGTTAAATCCTGCTATGAATCCAGTGTGGCCCAATAGGTCTCACATGAAATCCAATGACCCACTTAAGTAGTGGGCCATTGAGATAGAAACCACAAAAATAGTGGTGAGCACAATCCTCATTGGATTCCTAGCAAGTTTGAGAATTCAATGAAGTTTGTTAGGGCTGGATAACGGCTACCCAAGAGAGGATAAATATTCCCGCCATTGCATTTGCGGGAAACACAGAGAACTTGATATTCATATCGATGATCCCCTCTGAAGCAGGCCGTTAATATCAACCATTCTTCTCTTCTCCTCTAACCATCACTACGCACACTACAATACTAACTCCATCAACCTAAACTCTTAAAAAAGAACGACCACCACGAGGATGGGCCTTGCAAAAATTTTCAATGTCATTCGCTTGCTAGATGAACCACATCAATGACTGAAAAATGGATGGCTGAAATTCATTCAAAACATGAAGTTTTCGATGGGTTCCAAAGTGGCCTTTATTTTGAACGTTGGACAATTTTTTGTGGAAGGTCGATCTCTTGAACCTGATCCGCTCTCTCAATTGGGTCAGAGCTGACTCATTTATAAAAAAATGCATGGTTTCAAAGATGAAAGTAATAGACTGGTAGGGGTCCGATTGGTTGGTAGGAACAGCTAGTGCACATCACCTTGTTGTGGGATGTTGCAGGTTCAAAACACAATGGAACAGTTGTATGACTGGTAGGGGTCTGGACTTTCAAAAAAGAAGAAGGAAGTAATAGAATATGAGATCTAAACTTGTTGAGCCATGCTCAAACAAACTTGTTTATACAAAATTTCAGTACTGAAAGCAATGGGATTTGAATTATATACCTATTGCTTGCAAGCCAGTCTCTCCCACTGTTTATTAATATATGGTTTGATAAGTTTTTGGTGGAGATATGCATTTGGTATCAAGTGCAAGTTGTTTCGACTCAATTTGACTATGCAGATGTGTTCAGCATAGCCAGTTTATTAGGGATCAAACCTCGGATCCATATTGAAAATTTGGTATCTTTATGGTCATTGATTTTTGATCGCCACAAAAAAACCCAATGTAGATCATATCTGTAAATTTAGATTCACTTAAAAAAAGTATGACCAATAAAATATTTCTCGTTTCAATTCATTAATATTGTATACACATCCGCACCAAAGACTTGTCCTATATGGTCAAGCCAGTATCATATTCGATTAAGCATTTTTTCATGAAAATGAGCTTTGAAAATCAATAGCCTATAATGTGAAATATTTTCTCAATTCATATAATAGTGCGTGTGTCAAAAAATCACAATCCAAGAGCTATTTCCTAGCATTTGGACAATGCTGAACTCATCTACGAGATCCGATCGAGTCAACACAACCTGCATGTATGATTTTTAGCTCATTTAGAGAGTCAGGTCGACCTGACGAAACATTACCCCTAAAACATATGATGGATGCAAATATATTTTAGATTGGATTTTATAGGAGTAATGTTTGGTCAGGCCAAGCCGACTCGTATCTGGTGCGTATAAAATGACTCGTATGGATGATGGATTAAAACCAAGCCGACTCGAACCCGGTGCGTCGCCTGCGGCTCGAGTCACCAGTCACTACTGGCTTCTGAGACTCGGTCTATCCGAACTGCCAACCGGACCGGTCGATCCGTGGGTTCGACGCGTTCCGTTTTCGTACTTTCAAAATGGCGCTATCACGTAACTTGCTATGTACGCTACGAACGAAGGCCGGGAAGGACAACGGTAAATGCACGTATAAAAGAAATTGGCGGGGAGCATTCCTCTTTGATCATCTTCTCTACGGACGAAGGCGGAAGATGTTCAGAAAGAAGCTTCTTCTGCACGCAGCCGCACGTTTCCCTCTTCACAACTCCTTCCTCGACCTTCAACTCACCCTCCAGAGCGAGTCCCCGTCCCCGTCGTCCCTCTGGCGCGAGATCGAGACTCTCTGCTGGAGGATTTCTCGGAGATTCCGCGTTGCATGCATCGTGGAGGACGACAAGATCCACATCGTCTATCAGGTTCAGATAGACGAACCATGAATTGATCGTTCTTCGTCGTCTTCTGATTCTTTTTCTCCATGTGTTTTTTCCTTAGTTTCCGCCCAAGATCAATCGGATAACATGAAGTTCTTGTGTTTTCTCTTCATCTTCACTTGAATTTGTGGTACTTCTGCAGAAATCTCAGTCAGAACCGGCATCGGAGGCTGTCAGGGAGTTTAAAGAAGCCGTAGGCGTGAGTATTTTGAAAATACGCCCGCTTTTCCCCTTGGAATTTCGTTCTGGATAGATTTACTGAAAAAAATTCCGTTGAGTTTCGGGGACTAACTGATTTTCAGGATGATACTGTGTGATACATTGTTATTAGAGTCATGATCTGACTAGAATGCTTCGGAGATCATGAAAATTCTTCATGATTCTCAGGGTATGTGTGTTCGAATTGATGTATATATCATCATACATTTACGAGGCCATGAAAGGTCTTTTTCCGCTAATGGATGAGATTCACATAGGTTTATCATGGATTTCTGCTGACTTAAATAGTGATGTGTCAGGGTTTTTACTTTCTTTTTTTCGAATAATTGATGAATTTGGGAGATTATTGACATAATGGGAAAGCTCTTTATCTTTTGACGATGCAATTCTAGTCCGATAAACAAATGGACGACATATTTGCAAGAGAGATTTCAGTGTCTGTTGCCTATATTTGAAATAACAGTTGCAACAGTCTGCCGCAAAGAAGGTGAGCCTAGATAGGCGATATCATATTATGTATGTCTAATCTATCAATTCCACATTCTTATGCTTGCACGAGCTGTGTGATTGGTGATGAGGTTGTGATTTCTGCTACGACTTCATAGATGATGAATATCACGAGCAAAAAACTAGATGAACAATATATGGGCCTTCTACGAAAGATGATAAGTGCACGAAATGTTTCTTGAGTTTATGCAGTGATATCTTATTATTATTATTTTTGAACTGTGCAGTGATATCTTAATGACATTGTTGCATTGCTCTAGTAAGGGGAAATTCTAACTGTTATAACTTTTTTTGTATATTTGTGAAAGCTTAGAAGATTATCTGGTTCATTTTTCTTATTTTTACAGCACATTTTTTTTTTTAAATTTGTGTTCTTATTTTCTTTGTTTGTGCGCTCTTTTCCTACAGAAATCACCCTTAAGTTCGTGGATTGATTTTCATTCTAGTAATTATAAACTTCATACTATCTCAATATTCTTGCATTTTTCTATAAAGGTGATAATGAAGGCAGAGAAAGAGGAGGAGGTCAATTTGAGTGCCTTTATCAACATAGCCATTGAATGCAGTTTGAGATCCATGCTCCTGAATGCCAGTTGGAGATGCTTCGATGGTGGGTTCAGCTTCTTTTCAAATTTCTCTTCCAATGAGGAAAGAACTCCTGTGTATTCCATTCAAGTGGTATGCTGACATCTTTCTACTCCATCGCTGCACTCGATTTCTTTCTGATGGCCAGTTGTTTTATGAATCATGAGTTTGTGCAAGATACTCAAATAATTCCCTACTTTGCGTCAAAGTATTAAAATCCAACTGTAATTAAATGATCACTTCAGTCGGGCTCTGTTTGATTGTGTTTCTAACTATTACTTGTAATATAAAAATATATAATAATATATTTATAAATGTTCATAAAAATAAACGAAAACAAATAAAGCTGTTTGGATGTAAAACTCTGTGAAATCCTCTAAATCAGCCGTTCATCTAATATGCCAAGAAAACCAGAAAGCAACATACATGTACCAAGGGAATCTTTCATTTATTTTCATAACAACTCTCAGACCGTAAAAAGAACCCATACAACACTCAACCATCTCAAGAAAAACCTACACAAAGCATCATGAGTTGTTTTTTTCATTTGATTTGTCTCTTGTCTTGAAAACAGAGGTTTGATGGCTTTTTGAATGCTGCGTAATATGATTCTGGTCAAAGTAGGTTGATCACCTTGCATGATGATCATTCTTGCAGAGAGAGAGAGAGAGAGAGAGAGAGAGAGAGAGAGAGAGAGAGAGAGAGAGAGAGAGAGAGAGAGGTTTTCGGGCCTCTGGAAGATTTCTGTAAGGAAGGTAGCTTGGTGGAAAAAATGGTAAAAAAGTGAACTGAAGGCAAGAATGGAGGTAGCGTGCTCAAAAAGAAAAAAGAAAGATGTAAAACGAAAAACAAGTCCCCTCTTGTTTTTAAATTATGGTGGCTTCTATTTCTATTTATGAAAATTTGTTTATCATAAATATAAATAAGACTACCAATCATGAAAATAAATATTAAAAGTAAATATAAATAAAAGGTAGTAATCTATAAATATGTTTAAAAGGGGGATATACATTGAAAATGTCATTACTTTGTGTGAACTATGCTTGATTATTACTACTGTCAAAGTCTAATAATCATTCTATCCAATGCAAACAAGATATTGTGTAAGATGTGAAAAAAATTCTTGTACACTTTTTGATCGATTTGTAATGGTACAATACAGTAACTATGAACTATACATTATTATAGTGGAAATGATAGAAATGCTTGGATTTCCAAAAAACCTCAGTGGTGCTCTCCGTCGCACATCAGACACCTTAAGAGAGAAATAGGATGTATTCAAGAAGTGAAGCTGAATTTTGAAAGATGACTCTATGAAGAAGCTTGTCAATTGATTGGCAGGAGGTCTAGAAGTCTCTGATAAGAAAAGTTCTCTCAATTGGGCTAAGTTTAAAAATGCATGCACATGCAAATTATCTTAGGTGTAGGTGTATAATTATCATAGTCTCGGTGAGGGTATTTCTTGGAGAGATTTTCAAAAGTTGATAAATCTTGGGAGTTTAAAAAATTGAAAAATATAAATAACAACAAAAAAGCTAAGAAAATAATAAGTTTTGCATTATTTTTCTTTAAAAAATAGAAAGAAACATGTTTTAAAGGTTTTAAAATATAAAAGAAACAAAAAAAATAGGAAATGCAAACTTAAAATGAAATAAAAAGAAATTTCTTGAAAAATTTGCAATATTATCAATTTATTTTGAAAAATATCACGATATATTCCCGATATTATCCGCTACCTTGAAATGGCTGATAATGTCACAATATTTTCAAAATATCGTCGATATCGGTGACAGTGATATATATATATATATATATATATATATATATATATATATATATATATATATATATATATTCAAACAATTGAAAGGATAATTTTCATGTTAAATATGGAGAACTTGTGTTAAAAATGAATAATTTCCTAGCCATCTGTGGGAAACAATTTATAATGAAGGGTTCTATGATCTTTACTCACTTCTGTGCATGCATTTATGGACAAATTAACTAAAGATGAGTTGATATCTTAGAATGTCTTACCGCTGGCTGTCATGAACTTTTCCTCTCAATATAATGCGATATGGCAGAATATACATTTTACAAACTCTCAATCATCAAACCACAAACCACTGAAAGTGGTCTGTGATATCTTTTTTCGTACTCAGCCTAAATGTTAAAGGCACAACCTATTGTTTCTGCGGAATAAAAGGTTCCCCAGATAAAATATTTATAAGCAATTCCTTGTTTAAAGTTGATCTTTCTTATTTCTGAATTGCTTTAAGCCTCATTGATACTCACAAAGAAGTAACACTTTCAAGGTAGATGAAACATCTTGACTAGTCCAAAGGTCTGTGCCAAAAAGGAGATTCTCATGGAGCTTAGGCATGGGTAGGCCTTGGCTCTTAGGATGTGCGTAGCACTATCGACTATGTATTATGCACTAATTATTTATTTTAAAGTTTTTTGCGCATGACGAAAATGTCATGCTGTCATCTACCAAGTATATCATCCATCTATTAAGGTAGAGAGTTCATTGTAATCTCTTGATGCTTGTAGATGATGACATGCTTGTCTGTCCATCTGCAAGGAGCATCTTATTCTTCTTTCGCGGTTTCTATGTATTTCTCTTTTCTTTTCCTTTCCATATTCAGTGGAAATTTTGTTATGATACACATGAATCAGGAATAACCCCCCAGCTTGTCTATTACAAAAAAAGAAAACGAAAAGTGTTGTTCAGGAAATAATTATTATGTTCGGAAAATAAAAGGGAAATCATGAGATGGATATCCAGAAAGGTTTTAACTGAAAATAGTCCCTGTGTTTGTTCACAGACTGCACAAATTGGTGCAGATGATGGCCTAACTTTTATCGTTTCTCCAGATATTGTTGTCTTTACTAGACATAAGGTATCTTATTACTTTGAAATCCAGATTTTTTCATTTTTTAATAATCTTTCGTTTTTGAAAATCATTGGATCTCTCATTGTCCAGGTAATGGATCTTGTTGGAACAGCAATGCTGCAAAATTTTCAAAGTGGCAAGGAAGTTAGTGTTGATAAAGAGGATTTTGTAACGGCATGCTCACTTCTTCCGTCTTTTGTGCAGGGTCATGTGATAGGTATGAGGCCTTGTTTTTTTTTCCTCAAGTTCTCCTTTTCTTTCAGACCTTATTTTCCCAAAATTTCTATTAGAACTGGAAAAAAGGAAGGTGGTAAGCATGGAACTGCAGGCTTGTAGGGATTCCTCTTTGTAAACTTTGCATGTCTAATGGTAGTAGATGTCCAATTGCTTGTGTCTATACAAAAAGTTTCTGGACAAGATCCAACTTATAGAGGTGTAGTGGGTTAGTTGAAATTTGAAAAGGACACCACTGATCCAGGAAGGGGGAACATTGTAACTGCATATATTGAAAATTTTACAATACAAATCTTCGTTCTATTTTTTTATCCTATTTTTGTTGTTATTGTCCAAACAGCTACAAATTTTGTTGCTACTTATGTGGCTTAATGGTGAATACCATTTAGATGCAGTAAATCTCCAAATCTATCCATTCACATCTCAACACTTTATTGTAGTGATTGGCTTGTACTATTGTTTTGATTGCATTTAGGAGGAAAAAATGCACTTAATTTGTTTTTCACTTTTTCTTTCTTTTTTTTGCTTTTCCATTGTTAATACATGATGGATTTGTAATGAAATATGTGGAAATACAAAATGAGAGCCTCTAAGGGCTTACAAGATCATAAACACAAAATGCACACGCACATGCATAAATCCAACTAAAGGGCAATACAAGAGCACAAAGGCACAACACAAGCACTAAGTGCATTCAAGACATTAAAGAAGTAAAGAGAACACAAAATAAAAAAAAATATTGATATATTTGATCATGAATGCTTAAGAGAGGCATTAAACAATGAGAGGGAACAAAGCCCCTATTTATACACATTACAAGAGAGAGAGACAGACCAAATGGGAGCTCTCAATAGAGTCATTGGGAGCTCCCAACGGTCATATTTATGACCGTTAGAGGGCCCCCAATGACTCTATGGTCAAAAGACCATAGAGCCCTTGCTTAAGAGGGCAAACTACAAAAAGAAAAAATAAATAAAAAAGGAAAAAACTGTTCCTAATGAACCGTCCCTATTACATGAGTAAAATGATGAAAATACCCCTAGAGGATATTTACCTATTACATCATTATAAATAATATATATATATATATATATATATATATATATATATATATATATATATCTATATATATAACAGGATTCATTTCTTTCTTTTATTGCTTTTCCATCTTTGTTACATGAAGTCATTTAAAGCACTTGTTATGTTCTTTGACTTGAATTGATATTTCTTTCATTTGTAGATTTACACAAAGAACGAAAAAATTGAGTGTATGTGTAACATGACCAACATTTGAAGGAGAGGTGGACAAATTTTGTATTTCTGGTGATATAAGCACATGCCTTTTTGTGTTAAGTGGAAAGGCTTAGAGAAGATGATCATTCTCATAAGTGTGATACCTCTCTTAAACGGCTAGATGTCAAAAGTATGCTATCTGTCTTTTGGGAGATTCAAATCCACATATTCTCTACTTCAGTTTCCTTGAGATAACATTGACACCGATTAATCTTTTTTAGCTGTTTTTATTCTGATGGCGTATGTGGTGATTTCTCCCTCAGAATGAGAAAATCTAATATGTAAATTGCTGGTTGGCAGTAGCCCTGTTCTTCAATAGATTGATTCAGTTTGAAGTTTGATCTAACCCTTTTAGTTTCTATTTATTCCTTTGAAATGAATTGTGGAGGATAGATGCCTCATGATGCATTAATCATGAGTAAGGGATTTAAGCATTCCCATACGTCAGTTTGGAAGAAGTTGTTTTAGTAGGAAGTTTAGGTACAGTTGAATGGTTTATTTATGGGAATGGATGTAGATGAGTCAGCCATTTTGATTCAGTGAGTGGAACAAGAGAAGGCAATTGTTGAGATCAGTGTTGTGAAAATCGTTGAGGCGTAGCGAGGCACTCCACCAAAATCTGAGGCGAGGCGTAAAGCGTAATCCTCAAAAAATTTGTTTTTTTTTAAAACAAAAAAAAAACTATAAAAAATATCTAAAATTATAAATAAATAAAAAATACTTTATTGATGAAGGAATTACGTTTTATACCTATACAAGAATAGCCAAAAAATAATAAACAGAGCATGTTTGGGCTTGGTTCATTTACCAAGGGACCGAGCTAGTGACTTGTCTTCTTCTTGGAAGGACATAGGACATTTAGGAAGATGGTTTCTTGAGGGAACCATCCTTAGAGGTTGTTGGTGTGTGGTGTTGGTTCAAGTCTATCATCTTTCCATTGAATGAAAAAATAAGAAATTCTTTTTCCTATTCAATAATCATGTTATGTTAACATCTGAAGAGTTTGCTAATTTCATAATATTAGTTATTTGCATTGATCACCTAAAGTTTCGCTCTGCCTCAATGAAAGGCAAACCAAAGAAACTTAAGCCTCAAGCTCCTCTTCAGGACAAAAATCAAAAGCAATTCTATGAGCAATACAAGTTCAGGTATCCAGCTTCCAAGAGGACCTGTACAAGTCATAGTGGAAAGCTACATGATCCTTCATGAACTGCAGAACAGGTGCCTTATAACTAATTTCAAGAAAAATGTTATCAAAATGACTCATGGTTAAGAGGAATGCTTACAGCCACTAGAAGTTCTACATTGTAGAAAATTTGAAACAGTACACATGAGCATTCAACATACCAATCACCTTTAAGGCTATAAAAGAACTCGTCAACTTGAAGCTAAAAAGTTTCATAAACTCGGACAAAAAACTACTTATAAATGTTCAAGTGGATTAGATATATAGTCAGCAGACAAAACAGAAAGAATGAGTGGAGTGGTTCCAGAATCATGTAGATACATCATAGATCAAGGGAGAAAATAGGCATAAACCTCAAATAACTAAAAACCATACATCATACACAAAGAACTGATGAGTTGTGGAGCTTGATTCAGAGTTTTTGCCCTTGCAAGAAGGGGGGTCGTGGGGGGCAGCGCCCTCCGGAAGAAATTTTTTTGGGCTTATATTTGAGACCCGGTTTCTTATGTATCAGACCCGATTTGTTTAGGTTTAGGGTTGCCGCCTTTGCCTTGTATAAATACTTTGTTTTCTTTCTCTCTTGTAACTGTTCTTGTGATTTGCAGAGAGACCAGGGAGAGACGAGTGAGAGCAAATGAGGGAGAGAATGAGGCCCCCCCGACCCTAATTAGGGTTGGGGGCCCTGCTTAGCAATCCTAAAAAAATGAGGCGCATATGCCTCACCTCGAGGCGTATGAGGCGTACGCCCCGAGGCGTATGAGGCGTACGCCTCAAGGCCTTAACGCTTTATACCTGTGCCTCAAGGCACAAAGGCCCTCGCTTGAGGCGAGGCACGCTTTTTGCGCTTTGAGGCGCGTTCTTAATAACACTGGTTGAGAGAAAAGAGAAAACTAAGAAAATAAGGATAAAAAAAATTCTTTTTCCTTTCTACTAAATTACTGAGGGAAATTAAGAGAAAGGAATACCAGATTAAGAGGTGCTGCCTCCACGTTCAGAATAACTGAAGTACCATCCAAAAAGGTTCTGATATATTTTTTAATTTGTATGAGAAAGGTAAATACTTTAGGAAAAGGGAAAAAAAGAGGTGGCTTAATTGGATAATAATCCCTTTCTGGTGCCTAAAAGAAAATATCTATCAAAGTGAGAAGGATTGGTTGGAAAAAAAAACATGAGAACTTGACAAACTCTTTTACATAAATAGCTTAGAGACCACTCCTGGATAAACAGTACAGAAGTATCTATTGAAGTTGTCACTTGCACCAACACGGAATGTGCAGCATATAGTGATGAATGTTATATAGTTTATCAATTTTGAGACAATAAATTCACATTAGATAATAAAAATTAAGATTCATAGGGAAAAGACTGAAGAAGCTGTATCCCTGTTCACAAATTCAATCACTTTAATCCTAGATCTTCATTGCTTTATATCAACAAGCAAATTGATTTGATGACTGGCATTGTTGCTTTCTTTCTCTCTTTTTTAACTTGGTTTGAAATAACTGATTTGATGCCGAGTACAGGCATCAGTAGATCACTCCCTGCTGGGGCGGTCCTCCATGATTATGAAAAGCTCTTGTTTTACAAGGTGCATTTTTTCAGATAACCCTCAATTTTATGTGTCTTTAGATGCAATACAAATTTAGAGCCATTGACACCTTTCTTTATTCCTTTTTTTTTGCAGTATGGCTTAGAGTTGCCTACCGACCACTTTCTGAAAGTAAAATTTGCTCATGGTGGACTCACCAAAGAGCAGTGGTTTGTTGCTTTCAGTAACTTTAACATATGGCAAGTTAGGCAATTCCATTTTGATCACTACCATCATAAGCAAGCATAGAAATGGTGATTCTGCTGTGTTTTGTTGACTTGTCTTCTTATGTATTCGCATTGACCTCCTTGTATGTGCAAAAATGTACATTAGGTTTCCTTCTGTAATGGTTCTTCAAGGTTCAGGGCTCATGCCAGTTTCACCAAGTGTACGGGTGTCAAAGTCAATCTCTGTCATGGAGTTCTTCGTGGCGTTACTGGAAGGTGAGGATGTATGCAAATGCTTGACTGTCTGTCACAGTTATAAGTTTCTTGTCTTGCCTTTGGTGCTTCTTGTAGTCAAGTAGAACGTAGCTAGAAGTGGTAGTTATGAATTGGACAATGACCATTTTGACATTTTATTTCAGCCTGGGATTTCTTTGACAGAGGCCTTCTTAAAGTTAAGGTAGATGGTTTCTTGTTTTTCTTCCCATTACTGTGTTGCTTTGAATAGTATCATATGCTTGCCATATTGGAAATGCTGGAAACATTTTAGGTTGTGCTTCTACATTTATTATCTTTTGCTTGCTTTCTTGCACTTTGGTGAATGCAAATTCATTTTTTGTACTAATATCTTCAAAATTTGTTCTAAACTTCTAATTGTGTAATATCTGATGCTGTTCCCATGTGAAAGCTGCTAGAAAATCTTATAAAGTTTTCTATGCTACCATTCTTGTACGGGACCTACAGGAAGCATGCCAACTTGATATAGGTTCAGAAAAATGTCTGTGGACAAAAGCAACTAGCAGTTTTTCCATTCAACATGCCACTGGGAGCTGTGGAACTTATCTGCATGCAGACAGCTGCAGATTTTCTTCCTTTTTTACAGAACATGGTATGTTTATCTTGCAGTATGATATTTGTTTTATGTTATAACCATACAGGCATTCAAAGCTAATTTCTGTAGTCTCTTTACCAGATTTCCACACACCTAAACCTCCTTTTGTGTCTGTCCTGTCAATTGAAACTTCTGAGCGTATTCAGCCAAATGAAGGACATACAGGCATAGGTCTGTTAGATGACTCTCATGCTTCCCTCCCAAAAGAAAAAGGTAAATTCCGACCAATTTTTGTGGGTCGCAGGCAGATCACAGGCAAACTTCATGCGGGTAAATTTTTCGCTTAAGGATCTGCACTCATTGCTGCATTTACTTGAGCATCACTCTATAGTTAATCAAATTCAAAGCAAGAGCAGCTGAGAGAATGAGTGCTTCCTTAGCATCTTATCTACTCCTTAGTAATATTATAGAATCAAGTTTTCTGAGGTGTTAAATTTGTTTCAGATGAATTTCTTTCTCACAGGTTTATAATTTATTTTTCTTTTTGCAGATATAAATATAGAGAAGGCCACTTCTTTACTCTCTATTGGTAGAAGTCAAAACCAGAGGTTTCTGCAGATTTCTCCAAGTAAAACATTTTCTTACGCCCTGTTTGGATGTGTTTTTGTTTATTGTTTACAAACATAAATAAAAACTCATTTTATAAAGTTAAATCTTGCCTTTTTAATTAAGTCAATGTTTGGATCACCGACTATCTAAACTAGAATGAAGAAAAGAATTTAAGTGGTGAGTAGTGGTGGCAATGATGTGGTTGGTGATGGTAGTGGTGGTGGTGATGGAGGTGGTAATATGATAGTAGTGATGGTGATGGCGGCGGCGGTGGTGTTTTTTGGTCGGGGGCAGATGTGGTGATGGAATAGAAGAAGGTAAATAGTATTAGAAGAAAAGGTTTCTCGTTTTTTAAAGAAAAGAGGTGTTTTTTGTTTATATTTGTGAAAACTTGTTAAACAAAAAAAAACTGCCAAACACAAAAGCCGGCTGTTAAATAAATATAATTATATAAATAACAAGGAGCTATTTATAAGAACATCCAAACAGGACTTAAAGTTTCAGGCCCAACAAATAGTAACTACATGATAGCCATCTGACACTTTGTAAGGAAAACCACAGAATCCATCAACAATGATGAGGAAAAGCGTGATGTTTCAGAAGATGTTACTAATGATGTAAGTTTAGTTGGGAAACTTCGTTTATGATCATATTGATGTTATCTTTGACATGTGCAGAATTTTAATATCAAGTTCTAGTTCTTCTTTTCTCTTATTTATTTAATGGTTTTTTTTCGCTAGGGAAAGGGAAGGGGACCAGTGGTCATGGAGCCACATTCACAGAAGGAAGAGGTTTATAGTTGACTGCTTGTGCTTTACTTATCTATAATATCAAACAGATGGAGATTCATCATTTCTTCCAGAGTCTCAAACCTGCAAGAGAGAAGGGAATGGCTCATGGTAGTCCTTGCGTTGGAAAGAACCATTATCTAGCATGTGGCACAGCAGGTCAGTTAATGTCTGTGCAAATAAAAGAATATACTCATCAACATATTGACTGGATGGATTAAGATTTTAGATAAGTTTCTTTTGATGATTTTGCTGTTTTCATATGTTATCATTCACCAGATGAGGTCATCCAAGATGAAATACTTGGAGGAATCCCTTCTGGTAAGAAAACTAAGGTATGTACACAGTTATTGCCATGGAGTTGCCAGAATTCTCCATATACAACGAGTAATCACCGAATTGCATACATCAGTTATTTGTGTGGAATAATATCCTATCTTCATTTTGATGGTGAGATGCTATTGCTCTTGAACAAAATGCATCTGTTGAATACTTGAATGCAAGATAAAATCACTTCTTAAGCCGTCCAATTCTTCTGTCCGGTTATTGCTTATGTATTCATTATTTATTGCAGGGTTCAAAAGCAAGAAGAAAAAAGGAAAATTCACTGATCAGTAGGACTTGCAGTGAAAACAGTGGCTGTTTGGGACATTGTGGAGAAGGTTAGTTGATAAGATTCAACAATTTCATGGCTTGTATGATGTGTTTCCTCGGTTTATTGACGTTTTCAGTAAATTTTGCTTTCCCAGTGGAAATGTTGGCAAAAGTGGTTCCAGGAGGAATTGCTTCAAATGAACAAAGCAAGATAAGTGCAACATCCACTTTTGTTACAGGAATTTTTTAATGTTGTCATGGTTAATAAGCCATCAAAGACTGATAGATGTGATTATTGATTGTGGCACCCTGCTGTTGGCTTTCTGCTTCTGTTAAGACCTAAGACCCCATGCTTTATGAGTCTCAACAACTGCAATTTTCTTTGGATGTACTTGTAGGACCTTATTTTCACACATTCCTTGATTTTAAATGACCAATATATAATCATCATGCACTTAACTCATGTTGCTCCTGAAGGGCATTATTTGTTAGTGGCTCAACTTGACACTGACATTGCTTTCTAATCAACATTATCTCATAATATTTGTAAGTTCTTCATGCTTTACTGGCAGTTGAACTAATTATATTACCTGGTTATTCCTTGATCAGCAATGCTTTTGGATGTTCCTTATTTCTTAGTGGATAGCAATAAACATTTGTCTCCATGCAGAATTTGATCTGATAGAAACATGTTTTGTACTTTGTTTTTAAGAAAATCTCAATATAAGGATAATGGAAATAGAAGAATTTTGAAAGAAATTTGATTTAAAATATTTTTGTTTCGGAAAATGTTGCAATAATTTTGTGCTATAGTCATGCTAATATATCTAAATGACATTGTGATTAATCCAACATAATTTAAAATACTTTTTGGAATTATGTCTTTCATTGAACGTGGAAGAGCATGTTGCAGTATATCTAGAATATTAGATATATTTGTGGTTTGTGCATTCTGATAATCACAGGTGGCTGATATTTTCGAATATTGTTGACACAACGGGAAATGATTTAAAGGTGAAATGTACCATTTAAAAATTCATGATATTATTGTAATAGAATTGGGGTTTTTTCTATTGTTTAAATAATTTTATTACTTCATCTTTTCTATGTTTTAAAAAGTTTCCTTCTCTTTGCAACTATTGAAATAATAACAAATTCTATTCGTTCCTTTCCTTTGCGTTATTTTATACACTTTTCAGAAAATATTGAGAGTTTTCTTTTCTTTTGGAGAAAATCCTGCAATATCCTAAGAAATTATCTTGGGATGGTATTGATAAAATTGATGTTCATGACTGTGTGTGTGTGTGGGCTCTTTCTAATGTTCTGTGGCTTAACTGGTTCATTAAATTTTTTTTTGCCCCTGACAAATTTCAGAATACCATGGTGATTTTAAATTTCATGCATTAATTGTCAGCATAAAGAATTAAACACATTGAGTGTAGCTTGACAACAAAGGACATATTTCAATGTGTTTTCTCAAATTAATAAAATGCCCTTGATAGCAATAACTGATTCTGCAAGGGGCAAAACAATGTGGTAATCTTGTTAATGTTCATGTCAAGCCATGGCAAGTGCATATGTGCTTGCATGCATATGTATGGTGCCCTTCATAGCTATAATTAATGCATGTAATGTTAATCTATCTGCAAATTTCTAAGGGGCAAATGGAAGTGGTAAACTCTTGGATTTTTTCTTGCCAATCGTGAAGCATGAGGAATGACAGCATGAGAGATTCTTAGAGCTGAAGACGCGATTCTGAATGTGGGTCGTGCAGTTGATTCCTTCTTTTTATATTAAATGCAACCTATGGAATTTACAAAAATGGCACTGCCATGTATAGAGGGTATAAAGTACATAAAAGCACTTCTTGTTACAGCAAGGATAAGAAATAAAAGAAATGAATATACAATTAACAAAATACAACAATATACTCTAATAACCTCCCTTAAGTTGTACATTAGACGTCACCATGGGTGACCTTTTGTAAGCAATCTTTAAATACCAGGATCTTTGCTTGGTGTGACCTTTTGTAAGCACATCTATAACTTGATTTTCAGTCCTGATGAATCTGGCTTCTAACTCCTAGTTCTCAATATTTTGTCTAATGAATGTTGACCGATTTCCATATGATTTGTCTTTCCATAATGGACATGACTTGACTAAAAACAATTTGATTATCACGAAATAATATGGACCTTGGGATATCTCATCTAGAGGGTAGAAAGTACATAAAAGCCTTTCTTGTTACAACAAGGTTAAGAAATAAAAGAAATAAATATACAATTAATAAAATACAGTAATATACTTGAATAGCCTCCCTTAAGTTGTACATAGGACGCCACCATGGACAACTTTGACCTCAAATACCGGTATCTTTGCTTTGTAAGACCTTTTATAAGCAAATCTATAACTTGATTTTTAGTCCTGATGAATTTGGCTTCTAACTCTTAGTTCTCAATCTTTTGTTTAATGAATGTTGATTGATTTCCATATGCTTTGTCTTTCCATAATGGACATGATTCAACTAAAAACAATTTGATTATCACAAAATAATATGGACCTTGGGAGTATCTCATCTAGTTCATTTGGCCAATGTTTGAACCATGTTATTTTTTATGACACTGATGCCATTGACCTGTACTTGGCCTGTACTTGATCAGGCTAAGCATTTTGCCTTTTACTACTCTAAGGTAATATATTCTTTCCAGCAAACACTATATCCTGAACTGATCTCTCACCTGGGTCACCAATTCGACCTGTGTTTGGAATGCCATCACAGAAGCTTATGTTCATGTGACCTTTTCTTGTGCACTTGTCTACTAAATATGCCTTTCAAATATCTCAGAATTCTTTTGACTGATAAATTAGGGCACTTGATTAACTACATAAACAATTTGAGGTCTTGCAAAAAAAAAAGGTATTTCAGTATGCTGTAGACACCTAATTCTTCAACTAGCTTGGCAACATCTTAATTGGGTCCTTAATGAACCTTGGCTCGACTAGTTTCTTCATCTTTCATAGGGTTATAGCTATTAATTTTCATCTTCATTTCGTGCATAATTTCCTTCTTTTTATCTTCCATTCTTAAGATGTTCGGGAGGATAATTTTGATGGAGATATAATCTGGTCTTTATTATCTAGTTCAAACTAGGTCCAATCTGGATTAGATTTAAATAAGTTTATCTATGGACTAGAGTCTAGAATTTAGGGGGTTTTGATCCACAATTGATCATTTTTTTATGAAAGGACATGAATTTTTAAGAAAGTATTTCATATAAAAATTTTCATGTCATTCTACCAAAAATGCCCTTTAGAAAAACAGTTTGAAAATCGTGAAAACGTTAGAGAACATGTTAAAAGCTAGACTTAGGCTCTATCCCCATTCATTATAGGGTACCATATGGGTTTTATGATTTTCTGTTATAATGTGCAACATACCTTTGATTTAATGGATTGTATTTTGGAATGCCCTTAAATTTTTTTTTGGGTAAAGTGTTCAAAACATTTTAGGAAATACTATCAAATTTGACTTAGGTTTTCAAAGTCTTATTTTAAATTCTAAAAGCTCCAAATCACCCCAAGTTTTTTTTTGTGTCAAGATCTTAATTTGATTTTTGAAATTTATGTGAGTGCTTGAATCATTGAAAAATATAGAAAAGGCTAACATGTCCCCCCGCCGCACCTCCCCCTAAAAGTTGTAATTAAGAGCCTCTCCCACATTTTCCTTTGCAACATCTCTCTTAGAGTATGCCTCTACCATGGCTTTTGATACATCATACCTCCTTTGAGGTTTCTATGAAAAAAAAATCCTTAAGATGCTAGGGGCCATTAATTAAAGCAGCCAAGATGCAACCAATGCATTCTCCTTTCTCTAAGTGCCATATCTCGAACTCTTCTCTTCAGGCTTCTCAGACTCACTTGTGATGTATTCCCCTTACATAGCTTTCAGAAGTCACAATTGTACCAAACTTGAAGGCTCAACGAAAGAGCCAAACACATTTTTTTTTGATTGGCAGGTTGGGGTTAGGCGGACAGACCCCTACTAGTTACAAAGCATGAAAGATATTACAGTTCATGTAAAGATGGAGTCCAGTCTGGCGGCTTATCTTTCTAGACCCTATCTTGCAAGTTTCATTGCCCAGTAGTTACAAGATTTGTCCACATGCACACACTTGATTTGTTCAAACCTGAATAGAAGATTCACAATGTGAGGATCCATATGAGTCGTCCGGACTCTAGCTTCCAGGAGTCTATTAGTAGCAGCTACAATATCTTGTCTAGATGATTCAATGATAATTTGTGAGGCTTCTGGGCTTGAACTTAGCCGCTCTTTCCATGCAACCCATTCCCTTTGGTGGACTTCCTCCCGATGCACCAACCACCTGAGGCATACATTCCGACCTGCATGGTCACAAATTGTAAATCCCACCTGCTAGGACTTTGAAGTTCGAAGAAACAAGCTGTAGACATTAACTTTCAACGAGCCTTCAGTAGGTAGTAACCAACGCCCATCATAAAACCATCTTCTAACAACCACACACTCCCTATTTTTGCAAATGCGGAGGACATTCTGCCGAACCTCATTGAGAACAGTAGCAGCAATTGACTGTTTCGAAAGTCTATTGCCCTCAAATATTTGTTTATTCCTATTTCCCACATCTTTCGAATCACAACCTGAAATGATACCAGCCACACATTACTCAACTTTTTATCTTTGATTTTTTGGCTACCCCATTCACGTAGGCCAGACACTACATTCGTTGTGGGATTCTTCCTTCTACCAAAACGTTGGACAACCCTTCTCCAAATAAAATTACTGATTGGGCACTTAATCATAAGGTGGTTGATATTTTCTTCTGCACTCTCACAAATTGGGCACCTGCTAGGAAGTGGAACCCCTTGCTGCTGAAGTCTATTCATGGTGATCAGTTTATTATCCACTGCAAACCGCAGTGTAGGTGCTGCCCTTGGAATGTGATCACTGGTCTAGATAAGGTTGTGAAGATTGAAAGCCATACCTTTCTTTCTCACCGCTTCCCACGCTGCCTTTTTGATGAACTCACTCTCATTCTCCCACTGAAGAAAGCCCCGTGCACCACTGGATCGGGGGTGACCATTCATAATTTGGGAAAATTGAGCCACTTGATCATGTGTGTAGGTAAATGCAATGTTACTGTTCAACACACAAGAACTATGAAAAACATCACTTATCATTTATGAACTTTCACACCCAACATGGTATGCATTGTACTGATTGAGATATTATCCTGGAAAACATGAATTATAGGTGATGCATCACACCACAGATCAAACCAGAAGTCCACCGTTCTCTCATCTCCAACTTTCCAAATAGCACGAGCTTCCAAAATGCACATGCTTCTCAGCAGGCTTTTCCATCCCCATGATAGACCTTTGTCCCCCCATGTGAACCAGATTGAACCAATGCATTTGTATTTTATAAGCACCAAATGCACTTTGTCAGCCACCGACCAAGCCATTTTAGATAGTAATGCTAGGTTCATATCTTGAATGAGCTTTATGCCTATGTTCCCTTCATTAAGTGGATGGCAGGCCTTGTTCCATGACAGCAGGTGGCTTTATGAGCCAAACAATAATTGACAGCAAAAATATAGAAGATCGATATCTCCTACATACATCCTTAATAAATCCTTAGAAGATGATCATAATCCTTCCTTAATCATACCTCGACATCCTCTAGAAACCCAAAGCTAAACACTGAATTTTGACCATGGGAGTTCTTGCCCTTGCTGATGTCACTCTGTAAATCCAACACCACCACTATAAGTTGCTTTCTAGGCTTCTTGCCTGCTCTGTTAGAATGTATCAAATCTGAGTCAGGTTACTGTAGATTCTATTTCTTGTTATTTACAACACAACAAGCAAAACAAGAAAGAAAAATGGAGGAGTCGAGACTATCACTGTCTCATCTTTCTCCTGTTCCTTTTACTACATATTCTTTCACAAAAAGGAAAAGTTTTGCTAAGACAAAAATGCTCGTACAAAATTATATAAGTCTCTAGCTCTTTTATAGAGACTTATGACAAAAATGTCCTTGCTGTTATAAAAGATGACCAACCTTTACACTTATTTCTATTCTTTGGAACCGGTGGTCCATTTTTGGACATAGATACTTGGTACTTTTTCTTAACAACTTCTCAAGAATGACAACTATTTGCCTTATGAAATCAAAATATAAAACAAGCTGTGTTTTAAATTATCATAGAATGGGTAAGACTCCATGCCATAAATTTGTTTAGATACAATGTGAGTACATTTCCCAAAATCTATAGAAGTATCCTAAAGATAATATGGTTGAATGTCAAACACCTTGTCCCAATACACTCCTCCAAAATGGGGTTGCTGAAAGGAAAAATATACATTTGCTAGAAGTTACTCATGCACTATTGTTTGAGATGAAGATTCTTAGAGTATTGTTCAGAGAAGCTATTTTTGTTGCCATTTATCTCATTAGCCATATGCTCATTGATATTGTTAGAGGGAAGTCTCCTATCCACACCTTGAGTCCTCATGCACTTGTTTAGTCTATTGTTCCTAGAGACTTTGGTTGATGTTTATCTACATAATGTTTATAAGGATATACTTAGTCCAAGAGCTAGGAAGTATATATTTATTGGAATACCCCTCATATTAAAAGGATTACAAGTGTTATGACCCAACCAGTAGAAAGAAAAAATGTTTCTATTGACGTCTTTTTTGAGGGCAGATCCTACTTTGCTAAACACAAAATTAAGGGGAAGTTTACGATTGTGGGGGTCGCCTGCATGGCCAGCAGGGTGGTTGTTAAGGCGTCAGTAGCTTTCAAAGGTGTTTGTAGCTTTCGAAGGTGGGCCAGGTAACACAGGGTGGTCGTGGGCTCCACCCGAGGTTTGTCTCACTAAGGGGCAGGTCCATTAAGTGGCCTGGTTCTTGGCAAGGGTTCCTCGTGATAAAAAAAAATTAAAAGGGAGCGAGTTGTCTATTTCCTGTTTACCAATGGTTCTTATAGAAAGTATAACTAGTGCTAATGATAAGGGAGATATGAATAGACTTGAGACAATGCACACCTATTCAAGAGGAGAAATGAGCGTAATCATACCCTCCATATCTACAACAGAAACCAACTTAGATTTAGGAGCCCTAGAAACTTCTCAAGAAAGTGATACCCAAGACCCTTCCTGGAAAGTAAGTGAACTTTACCTTTCTATTTCTACTCGAAAAGGGAAGAGAATGTGCATTTCACATCCCATATGTGACTTTGTTTCTTACTTCTCTGTATCCAAGCCCTGTATAGCCTTTGTCATCAACAGTGAATCAATTTCCATATTCAAGAGTGTGGAAGAAGCCTTAAATGTTTCACAATGAAAAGATGCTATGGTGAAGGAGATGGAGGTGCTAGAAAAGAATCAAATATGAGAAATTGATGCAACACTCAGAAAAAGAAGTGGTTGATTGTAGATAGGTGTATACTACCAAGTTCAAGTCTGATGGGTCTACCGAAAGGTACAAAACAAGACTTGTTGTAAAGGGGTATCATCAAGCCTATGAGATTTATTATCAAGAAACCTTTTATCCAGTGTTGAAACTTAACTCAATGTGATTCTCTCTTGTCATTAACGAATCATGGCTACTGTATGAGTGGGTTGTCAAAAATGCATTTTTACATGGGTCTAAAAGAGAGTTTATGTCTTTCAAGAAAAGGAAGACGGAATTTTATGTAAGTTTAACAAGTCTATTTATGCTCTTAAATAATCATCGCGCATGGCTGAAAAGTTTAGTAGAGCTATTATTGTTTTCGGGTTTATGTGATGCATCTGTGATAACAGTAACACTCATTTCGTAGAGAGGATCATGCACTATTGCACTTATTGTTTGTGTGGATGACGTAGTGGTTACAGTTAAAGATGGGAGAGAGATTGCAATGCTGAAGAATTACTTAAAGGACATTAAGGACTTGGGGGAAACTATTGTATTTCCTAGGAATTGAGATCCTCTGGTCATCTAAGGGTATTCTAGTGTGTCAAAGAAAGTACGTGTTGTACCTATTGAAGAAAACTGAAATGGAATATTATAAACCCATTGATACTTCAATAGATCAGAATCATAGACTTCACCTAAGGATAGAAAGCTGTTGGGGGACATTGCCAGTAGGGGTGTCAATTGGTCGGGTTTGACCCATACCCGTCTTGTGCCAAACCCTACAGGGTCAGGACTTAGGGTTTAATGATAAAGGGGGTCTGATTAGAATCTTGGTTGGACTCAAAGGGTCCGATTAATATATGGAGCTGGGTATTGGTTTGTGAAATTTCATACCAGACCCAGGCCCGACCCAAGTTCCAATTAAGATCTACAATTTTTCAATGTAAAAAAGATAAAAAATATTATTTTACCGAGTAATGTCCTGGTCTGGTTCATGTTACAGGGCCTGTGTATGGTTTCTCTTATGGTGGGTTCAATTGGTCTTGGGTCCGAATCCTGTACCAGCACCTCAAATCAGATTTGGGTTCGGTCCTAGTTGGGTTCTAACCAGATATTATCCCTTGACACCCCTAATTGCCAGAGATTAGAGATTTGTGGGAAAATTTATCTATCTCACTGTTAATAGACATTTCATATGCTGTAGGGGTGCTAAGCATGTACATGCACTCCCCTACTACTGATCACATGCAAACAGTCTCGAGGGTGGGTGCTAAGTTATTTTAAGTAGGGGTGGGAAACATCCTGGCAGGCCCATGGGCTGGGCCTTGGTCTTCCTTTTGGATCTGGTATGATTTTTCCCACTGATTATTGATCTAAGATCCTTCTAGAAATGTAGATACCAGTTCAAAACATATGTTTTTAGAGCAATAAGAAACAATAATCATATTGAACTAAAACTCCATAAAAAAAATCAAACTTTTTTGTTAAATTGTTTCAATCTTGAGCATGGTTTTCAGTAAACAAGCAATGATAAACACATCTACTGGTTTGGATTAATCCAGAAACAATGCAACATTTTTTAAATGTTTAGGATGTGTGTGTGTGTGTGTGTGTGTGCTGACTTCACACATTCGTAAATGTAATTTTTTGCTTGTACATTCATCGTCATTTTCATGCACAGGATGAATTGGGCTTTGTTCATAAATATGCTGTTTGATGACTTTCAATCTGTTTGGTCAATTAAGGTCTTTCACATTTGTGAATGGATAGTGCGAGGTGAAACCATTTGATTTCATGAACTAGTTATTCATTCATCTTTCATGTTTAAACTGAGATTTGGTCCATGACGTGGTTCAGATTAAAAGCGCAGATGAGAAGCTGGTTAACAAGAAACGGACCTGCCCACGAATTGAAAATGCTGATATAACTGCCAAAGTGAGTGAACTTCAGTTTTTGCATGTTAGATGCAACATATTTCACTTCCAATGCCTGTTTTTCTTTGGACATTGGTAGGTAGTGGAGCATTACATGAGACACCAGTTGGGATCCCTTGCCGTCCCAGAGTTGAAGAGCTTTTTGAGTGCAAAGAAGGCTAAGGTTGGAGGCAGAAAGGAAGAGCTTGTCATGCGGGTAATTGCCATGCTTGATTTGATGCCTCCTTAGGAAAACAATGGTTCTGAGGATCCTTAATCTGTTTTCAAATTGAAGATCTTACACTAGTGTGTAGTCATACTTACGCTTCTTGTATGTGTTTTCTTCTGCATGTGTGTGTGTTTACTGGAAAGCATGCTTGTCCTGTAACTTTCACCTGCATTTTCCTCCCTGTTCATTTCTTTCTGAATTAGCCTGTTTTGCTTGCTCATTATATAAACTCACCTTAAATTAAATTTTGTTCCAAATGAGAAAATTCTATTTGGAGATCTTCTGTTTGATTTCCAGAAACAGTCGCAAGTTTCCTGATAAGACATTTCAGGTCCCTATTTCAATGAAACATTCAAATAGGGATCCAATTGGATTAACTCATGTTTTTTTTTTTAGGGAGAGGAAAACTATTTATTCATACTAATGTAAAGGTTACAGAATAGCCAGGGCGGTCGGCACCCAACTGAGAGAAAAGATCTGGACAAAACTAAAACAAACAACACAACTTAGATCAAAATTTGGTCTTCTGAGTTTCACCAGCAGATACACATCCCTGAGAATACTTCGGATTAGGTTCTGAATAGAAGCAGACCTGCCATCGAAGATCCTCGCGTTCCTCTCTTTCCACACCGACCACCATAAGAAAAACCAGTTGGGCCCTTGCATAGATAGCCTTGTTAGCAAAATCAGGTCGTGCACAAAAGACTGTTCTCACACCGGGATGGAATATTTGGCCAGCATGACTGAAAAATATGCTGAAAAAATGGCCATAACCAGAAAGGGTGGTGGGTTGTTTCGGCTGCAGAATGACAGACTGCATACACTTGCGATGACAAAACCACGTTTGCATAGATTTTCATGCATGGACACTCGATCCAGAACAACGAGCCAAGCGAAAAAAGCGTGATCGAGTGGTTGGCATGATGCCCCAATTGCAATTTCAGGGAGTATGTTCATATCAGTGGCAGTCATAGAAAACTAGAACGATGACACCAAATATATCCGATCATATGAACATGTCCAGCTACGTGTTGGTCTTGATCATAGGTCAAAAACATGCTGAATCAAGGCCATATTTTCCACCAGTGGTCCCAAACCGAAGAGGTGTAGCGATGACTGCCAGGGTCCTACTCACAAGGGTTTCCCGATAGGTTGTACTAACATTAGAAGAAGCAATCTCATCATTACAGAAAATGCACCATCACCACCACTTTGGCCATAAGTGTTGGATTTCTTCTTAGCAAAATCATATTTTTTGATCCCTAAATTTGTTTATGCTAAATCATTGAAAATATCATAAATAAACAAATAAAATATAATGATAAAGGGCACAATTTTCTTTCTTGATGGGTTAGATCTTTCAAAACCTCTATAGGTGGCTTTTTCTTTTCTTTAAACCTAATGAGAGAACATTTTTTTTCTTGATGAGGAGGCAAAAGAGAACAACTAGTGTATATATGGTTTTGGGGATTATAACCTAATTGCAACTATCCTATAATCTTCTTTCTATTTCAGCCCATCATAAAATTAGAAATTGATATATGAGAGCACATAAGGTATCTACACGTTATTATAACCATACTTTATAAGATATCATATGACTCAACCGTATAAGATTACTTTATATGGGCCTTCACCTTAGACAGTTTATAATGTGTGATCAATTACATGTGTAGACTCACATGAAATATCTAACAATCTTTCACTTAGGCTACATATGTTACCATACAATAACACATTATACAATATCTTTATGAACTCAAAAACACTGTTTTTCCATATGACATCTCTGACAATCTGGTCTATTGATCACGTCAACATATAACTAAAGCAATCTTTATTACATTCAGCATAATTAGACCCATCAATGATCACGTATATTAACATAACCAACGACATAGATCAAGTATGGATGTGAAGTATGAAAATTACATGTAATGTGATATGAACATGCTTATTTTCAATTGGTCTTACCTTATTCTTTAGTGAGATCACAATAAATGAGTACATAATGAAACTGAGACCCGAGCCTTAAGTAATAAAATAAAACTTTATTTTATCTTAGAACATTCAAATACAAACTCTCACTAAACCATCATATCATTAAATGATATAACACCCATTCGAGCAGTATGCTCGTGAAAGACCTCGGGTGATGCAAATATGTTCAATAGATATCTAACCATTCTGTACTCTTTCTTTAATAACAAGGAACTTAATGTCTATATGTCTTGACTTTGATGAGCTCTTGTTGTTGTTAAAATATAATATTGTCGAATTAATGTTACAAAACAACTTTAATGGTATTTCAATGTTATAAAAAATTTGCAGCTCAGTGAAAAAATTGCGTAACCATATTCCATGATTAGATGCCTCATAACAGGTTATGAATTCTGCATTCACAATGGAAGATGCAATGAGTATTTGCTTAACACTTCTCCAAGAGATAGCTCCTCTGACCAACAGATAAACATAACCTGATGTTGATATGTGATTGTCTTAACATTCAGCAAAGTTAGAATTAGAATACCCAATGATCTCTAATTGATTTGACTTTCTGTATGTGAGCATGTAATCTTTTATTCTTTGTAAGTACCACATTACCCGTTTTGTTGCTTTCCAATGATCTATTCCTTTGTTACTCAGATATCTGCTTAGCATCCCAACAATGTATACTATATCCGTACGTGTACATATTTGAGCATACATAAGACTCTATATAGCAGATGCATATAGAATCTTTTTCATATCCTTAACTCCAAACTGGTGTTTGAGGCACTGAGCGAGACTAAACTTGTCTCTCTTAGCAATAGGCTTGTCACCTGGTTTACAATTCTTCATGCCAAATCTGTCAAGAATCCTTTCAATATAGTTTTTTTGTGATAATCAAAGAATACCTCAAAAACGATCTTGATGTATCCGAATTTCTAATACAAAAGATGTGTCACCAAGATCTTTCATTTCAAATTTTTTTGTCAGAATTTTTTTGGTTTCATGCAATAAGCCTATATCATTACTAACAAGTAGTATGTCATCGACATATAAAACCAGAAAAATGAATTTACTCCACTGAATTTATGGTATATACATTCATCAACCATATTCATCTCAAAACCAAATAAGATGACAACTTGATGAAATTTATGATACCATTGACGGGAAACCTGCTTAAGTTCATAGATGGATTCCTTTAATTTGCAAACCATTTTTTTTGCATCGCCTGAGACAATATTATGGTTGCGCCATATATATTGTCTCATCAATGTCATCATTAATGAATGCAATCTTTACATCAATTTGATACATCTCCAAATCAAAATGAGCCACAAGTGCCATTATTATTCTGAAAGAGTCTTTCATAGAAACTAGAGAGAAAGTCTCTGTATAGTCAATGCCTACAATTTGAGTAAACCCTTTTGCAACAAGACGTGCCTTATATCTTTCCACTTCACCCTTTGAATCCCTCTTGGTTTTAAATATCCATTTGCAATCATTGGGTTTCACACCTTTAGGTAATGGGACAAGATTCTATACGTCATTGTCTTTCATGGATTTAAATTTTTCATGCATGACATCTATTCACTTTTGAGAGTTAGAACTCTGTATAGGTTGCTGGAAGTTGATTGAATCATCTTCCTTTAAGACAGTATCACCCTCATGTTCTTGTAGAAAAATAATATAATCATCTGGAATTGCCCTTCTCATCTCTCTAGTGGATTTTCTTAATGACATTTATTCTTGAGGTGCTTCTTGAGGTTATTGAGTTTGTACTCCAAGAGTAAATCTTGATTTTGGATAGGGAGATCTTGGACATTGCCTTGTTATGGATTTGTTTGAACAATGTCAGATATTAAAATCTGATCATTGTCAACAACAACTGTAAGAAGAAAAATACATTATTCTTCAAAAGAAACGTCTTTTACCTTATCACCTTCTCCAAACTCAGTATCCTCAAAGAAACATGCATTTCTAGTCTCAAAAAAGAACTTATTGACAGGGTCATAAAATTTATAACCCTTAGATCTTTCAGAATATCCAACAAAATAACAGTTAACCGTTCTTGAGTCCAGTTTCTTTTTATGTGACCTATGTGGCCTTGCCTCAGCTGGACATCCTCAAATATGAAAATGCTTCATACTAGGTTTTTTGCTTGTCCACATTTCATGAGGTTTTGGTTACTGCTTTAGTTGTTACTCTATTCAATACATAAGTTGCAGTCTTTAGTGACTCTCTCTAGAGGGATTATGGTAAAGTAGAATGACAAATCATATACCTTACTATATTCTTTAAGGTCTTGTTTCGTCTCTCAGCAACACCATTCATGCTAGAAGTGTCTGCCATGGTGTACTATGAGACAATATCGCATTTTTCTAGGAATTTAGCAAATGACCCTTGACGTTATTCACCTAATCCATCATATCTATCATAGTATTCACTACCACGGTTAGATCTAACGACTTTAATCATTTTGCCAAGTTGAGTTTCAACTTCATCCATAAATGATTTGAACACATCCAGTGATTGAGACTTTTCATGAATCAAATATAGGTACCCATAACGTGAATAGTTGTTTATGAACATAAGAAAATATTGTTGACCATTCTCAGAAGTTGTAGGGAATGTCCCACAAATATCCGTATGAATAAGTTCTAAGACATCTATTCTTTTGTTGACACATATTTTCCTTATGTTTGTTCATTTTTCTTTGATGCACTCAATATAAACCTGAAAGTCAGTGAAATCAAGGAAATCAAGAATTTTATTTGTCACAAGCTTTTCAATTCTTTGTTTAGAAATGTGACCTAAGCACTTGTGCCATAATAAAGCAGAATTCTCATTGACTAATTTTCGTTTTGTATACGTGAACTTGAATGCAAGGTTTCATGATATGAGGCAACAATATTAAGTAAATATAGGTTATCGATCACAGATAAAAAATCAATTTTAATAAGATTTAAATGAAGAAACAACCTAAACTCACTATTTTAAAAAAACCAAGAATAACCAAATTTGTCTAATGCGAAAATAGAAACCAAATTTCATCTAAATGACGATACAATGTATGTTTTTTTCAAATCTAAATAACAATCAGTCTTTAACAATAATCTAAAAGTCCCTATTGCCTCAACTTGAACTGATTTGTCATCGTCTACATAGATGAATCTTTCAGTATCAATTGACATTCGACAACTTAGGCAACTCTGCATAGACATACTTATGTGAGTGGTAACACACTTATGTGAGTGGTAGCACCAGAATTCATCCACCAAGTGTACTTGGGTATAAAGGTTAAATTAACCTCAGAACAAACCAAAATAAGGAGGGTACCTTTTTTTTCACGTCAAGCATGATATTTGGTACAATCCTTCTTCACGTGACTCTCGATCTTGCAAAAGAAACAACTGAACTTTGTATCCTGATGTTTCTTTTGTGATGGAGGGTTTACTGCAACTTCCTTATCTTTTTTCTTTTCTTAAATTTATCTTTAGATGTAACTGTCAAGTGAGCACTTTCTTTTTTTTCTTATTTCATTCTTTCCTCTTCTTGCAAATAATGTGAAATGAGCTTATTTAGAGTCCATTTATCCTTTTAACAATTATAACTGATCTTAAATTAATTGTATTGTGCAAGATGAGATATCAGAACTAAATGCATGATTAAGTCCTCAGACAACTCTAACCTTAGTGCCTTTAGTTTTGAAGCAAGATGAGACATTTCTATAATGTACCCTCTTATGTTCTCTTTACCTTTATACCTTATCGAAACAAGACTCGAAAGGAGAGTGCTTGTCTGTCTTTTCATTTTTAGCAAAATGTTTTTCAATTTCTTCAAGAAACTTCTTGGCATTAACCTCTTTAGATATAGTGCCCCTGAAGGTTTTCAGAATTGTACGTTTTATAATCATAAGACTCATGTGATTGGATCAATCCCACTTCTCATAGTTCTTTTTATCCTCAGTGGAACTTCTATCTATGAGAGCAGTGGGTTGATCCTCTTGAAGTGCAAGTTCCAAATCCATATACCAGAGAACAATCATAACGTTTTCTTTCCAGTTTTTGAAGTTTGAGTCATTCAAAATAGTGATTGAATTGATATTTGCAGATATTAATGAAGCAAAATAATTTACTAAATCAAGAATAAAATATACCACAACAAGCTCATAATTAATATACATATTCACGTGCATTGACATTAATTAACACATTTAAACTATAGTGAACTCCATCACAAGATACCGAGAACAACATTGACATTTAGTCTTTGAACAAAAATGTCAACTTGTAAGTAGTATTCTTATTACAGTAATCAAACATGGATAATTAATCCTGTCAAACAACAAACCTTTCTTTGAATTGACTCATTGTTCACATAAAAAACTTCATAATCATCCCATATTTATTACTTAAAGTATATTTGAGCTCAGTCAAATAGTAATCTTTCTTTGGGTTGATCACTATTCGCATGAATCTCAAATATACAAACATCTTAATATTCTAAACAAGTCATTCTTCACAATAGAGGTTACTTTGGTAACATGTTTCAATAAACTCATTTTAGAATATTAGATCCTTATTCTTAAAAGAATACCATAGTTCAAATATAATATATGGTTATATGCATATGAATAAAAAAAAAGTCATAATCCAAATAGGGTCAAAAATATATTCGAAGTCAACCCTCTAAAGCGACCCAAAATGCATACTTAATGGCCTGGACCCAATAAAATAAAAAAAATTCTTAATTTTTTTTATGAGTGTATAGCACATGCAACGGGGTCTGGCCCATCGGGTTGGGTCGGACCAGACTCGACCTGTAGGTTAGACCTGACCCGATGCGGGCCAGATCTGATCTGCTGGTCAGGTCAAACCTGACCTGGCGCAGGTCAGACCACACCTAACTCGGGTCGATCCCTGCAAACTAGATGGGGACTGAACCAGGCCGACCGTCGTAACCTGGTCACCCGACGGTGGCTGGGGTGAACCGAAGGCCCCAGACCACCGTCGTCGGACGTCGATCAACGTCAGGTGAGGGTGACCAGCCCCCCCCCCCCCCCCTCGGTTGTTCGATTCCAAAAGGAAAGGGCCGATCAACCCCTCCTCCATCCGGCACACCCCCCGATCGATCGAATCCAAAGGGGAAGGGTCGATCACCCCCTCCTCTGTCCGGCAACCCTCCTGGTCGACTGAAAGCACAGGGGGAGGGTCGGATCGACCCTACCTCCATCTGAGCACAGCCAAACGGTGCGAGGCAGGCTGTTCGACCCTCCTCCGCTTGCGCCTTGACGTCGAACAAAAAGGGGGGGGGGATCCGGCCCCCCACCAAAACTGATGAGAGGCCAGGGAGGATCGGCTGATCCTCCCCTTGTTTCGTGTGCAGGCACCCGATGGTGCTTGCGCCAAAGACTGGATGACGTTTGGCAAGTCGACCGACGTCATTCTGTAAGTCGCTCGACAGTGGCCTGTGGCCACCAAAGGGGCGCGCCACCTCCGCGGTTGGTCGTCGGTTTCAGCAAAACCCCAAACCACACCGTCGGTTGCGGCGGAAAATAATATTTTTTTTTATTATTAACAACCCTTAATGTTGATGGTCAAAGGGGAAAACCGAATTCGATGAGATTCTGGTGATCCAACAAAAAAAATAATGGTAAAATCAAATATTTCAATGATTTAACAAGAACAAGAGGCTCTGATACCAATTATTGGATTTCTGATTAGGAAAATCATATTTCTTGATTCCTAAATTTGTTCATGTTAAATCATTGAAAATATCAGAAATAAACAAATAAAATATAATGCAGAAGCGTACCCAAATCCATTGTTTTCTCGATAGATCTTGATGGGTTAGATTTTCCAAAACCTCTATACGTGACATTTTCTTCTCTAAACCTAACGAGGGAGAAACAATTTTCTTTCTTAATGGGAAGTTAAAAGAGAACATCCATTGTATATGGTTTTGGAGACCATAACCTAATTGTAACAACCCTATAGTATTCTTTTCAATTCAACTTATCATAAAAATCAGAAATTAACACATGAGAGTACATGAGGTATCTACATATTATTATAACCACACTTTATAAGATGTCATACAACCCAACCGTATAAGATCACTTTATATAGGCGTTCACCTTAGACTGTTTATAATGTGTGATCAATTACATATGTAGGCTTACATGAAATATCTAACAAAAAGGATATTGTTCTACAATCTGATTGAACGTACATCCAATCCCCCATGACTGATGGGAGCCGCGACTACTGACCATCGAACGAGAAACCGCGATGACTATCACTGCCACTCCAAAGAAATGAAGCCATCCCCTTGTTGATAGCATGCTCTACCTTCCTCGGCATGCTATTCACAGACATGAAAAAGGACGGTATTAACTCATGTTAAACGTGAGTTATAGCAAAATTAATAACTGCCTCTTGTATAATATGCAAAACTGCCATGCAAGGCTAACTCTTCAAAAGTATGGCTAAAATGGTTATTCCGTATCCATCTTAGCCATGAAATTGGCTTTGAATTTTGATTTGGTAGTTTCATTGAGAAGTTGGGTCCTGAAATGTCATTTCAGAAAACATGTGTTTCCAAATGGAATTTTCCGTTCTTTAATTTGCACCCGGAGCCATGCTTGTTTTTTTTTTGAAAGAATTTAAGATTTTATTCATAACATATACAAGAAACAATGCCGCAGCAACAAGTGATGAGATATCACCTGCTAGTGGCGGAAGACAGAGGAAGTTAAGAGTAAAAAGGAAAAAAAAAATCAGATACAAACTCCAAACGCCAATGCAAGCATAAACCCGTGTACCCAACATTAGCAGAAGGCATCTGCAGACAATTGGGTGCACCAACACCTTCCGTGCAGGAAGGAAGGAAAAACACTTTTGCTGTCATGAGGTATAGAATCCTTGAATGCTAAAGATGAGTGCGGCAGCAGCCTCAAACAATAGTAGAGGGCCACCATCCGTGCATCTGAGCATAAAGAGAGAAGCAAGAGGCAGCAGAGTTGGCGCCCAGCACAAGGCTGAATAACCCTATCGCAACTTGCATCACACCAGATTCACACACCCATACATGCCCCAGCACGTTACACACGCACACCCCATGTCCACACACACACACACACACACACACACACACTCTTCACACACACACATGCCGATGCCAAAGTCACCCCACGAAGAAGTAGCCACGGTGAGAGAGCTGTGAAATTGAAATTGAAGAAGCACCATCAATCATGGTAGAACTGCCTGCAACCCAGTCAGCGGAGAGGCTGGGCCATTTGAGCCTAATCCCTGTACCGATTCCTCAATGTAGGTGATATAGGATGACCTCTAAATCAGTAGATTTGCCACGAAAGATGCGTTGATTTCTCTCACAAATGTTCGCCATCAAATACCCTTTGACTTGATGTGGGATGCTATGATGATCTCTCTAAGGAATGTTAAACAATCATCAAAGAACAAAAGAAACAACAATTTCAAAATAGGTGGATAGTGGACTCCTCCATGCACAAGCATAGCGGGCATTGACTAGCTAGTGCAAAACCCCATCTCTTGAGTTTAGCATCCGTATTAACCGCCTCGTGGATGATCATTCATCTCACCAGCGAGGCTCTTGGTGGAAGGCGAGCACCCCACAAAACATGCTTGAGAAGCCAAGAGGACGAAGGTTTAAAGAACAAGTACACAGAGGAAGTGAAAAAAAAAACCATCATTGGAGAGAGACTAAAAAACCAAATCTTTTTGATGACCCCGTAGGGAGTCCATGAGAGCACATCATTGCTGAAATGTCAATTTCGAAGGGTCTCTATGCAAAACTACTTATGTTTTCATGAAGGAGAACTAAAAATTGCACACCTGAGTAAACTCATAAATAAGAGAGAACAAGTCTCTTAGTTTGAGATTCTCATGCTAAGGTTCTTGCCAAAAAAGAGTATAATCACCAAAACCTATTTTAACTTTAACCTCCTCATTTAATGCTTTTAACAAAACACCAATATCCAACCTTTTCAAACACTGGATCCTCTTACCTATCATACAGGCACCAAGACCACCCTTTCAAGGCATATTTCTCCATAAAGATAAGGCTAAAAGTGCCTTCTCCTCTACAAATTCTCCATAGCTACTTTGCCAAAAGAGCTTTATCAAATCTTACCAAATTATGTATTCCCAACTCCCCAAAAGCTAAAAGTTGAGATATAGAGGCTCAGTTAGCTCCCTTTTTAGCCTTGCTTTCCAAAGACCCATACTAAATTAACTTTTGAAACAGAGAATTAATCATTTTCTTCACTTTTTTAGGGATCTTAAAGACTTATAGAAAATGAATGGTCAAGCAAGAGATGAACTACAATGGATCGATTCTACCAATTCTTGAAAGGAATCGGGAGGCACATGATTGAATCTTCCGGGTAGTTCTATCTTCAACCGTACTCCAATGATGCTTCCTATAAACTCCAAGTATAGTGGAAGACCCAAGTATTTCATTGGGAGAACACCCGCTTCACAATTAAATATAGAGGAGGCCAAGTTTTAAGAGCTCTCACTGGGGTTGTTAAGCACCATGACTTGAGACTTCTCCTCATTTATAAGTAGGTCATAGATTTCTGAAAAATATTTAAGTATGGTCCACAAGTTTCACATGTTAGTCTCCGATGCCTCACCAAAGATTAAAAGGTTATCCACAAAGAGAAGGTGTGAGATTGAGACTAAATCCCACACCATATATCCTTTGAATATTTCAGCCCTCTCCGCATTGGCGATTATAACTGATAATGCTTTCATGGCAATAGTGAGGAGAAGAGGGGAGATGAGATCACCTTGCCTTAATCCCCTTTTAGGTTTAAAGAACTCACCATTTTCATCATTAATAGACATCACAATCGAGGTGGTGATCAACAACCCTTCAATCCAATGTGACCACTTGTCCTCAAAACCCATTCTTTGCAAACAACTCAACAAGAACTTCCAATTAAGAGAGTCAAAAGCATTTTCAAGATCAATTTTTAAGATAAATGATTGCGTACCTTGAAGATTGATAAAGTGGATGGTCTAGTGAGCAATGACACGTGTCATGAAGTCTTCTTCCCAGAATAAATACATTTTGTGATTATGATATCAGCAGCCCAATAATACTCTTTATTCCTGAGGCCAACACTTTTGAAATATGCTTGAATAGGTACCCACCAAAAAGATTGGTCTAAATTAACTTAGGTATTCGGGATGTGGTTCCTTAGGGATGAGAATCACAAAAGACTTAACCAAGGTCATAGGGATTTTCACATTCATATAAAAGCGCGTCATCATTTTGTAGCAACTCTCCTTTTGAAGTGTCCCACGTATGCTTATAGAATTTATCAGGAAAGCCATTTAGACCCGAAGTTTTACCATTCTGATGGAACCAAATAACTTTTTTTACTTCTTATAAGTGAAGACACCAGAGATTCCCACATTTTCCGATTCATTTGATAAACATTGCTCTCCTTGATTCTTCAAGTTGCACCCAGAGGACAAGTTATCAAGAAAAAAGAGAGGCCAGTGTAATCAGTCATCATGTGATTGTGGAAGACTCAATTACGTCTCCACAGAATTGGATATTCTTTGAAAGCATCATACTTCAGAAGCACCTCCAAATATTTGAATGTAAATGCTGATAAAGATGATGAGTGGAACCAACGATGATGTTGCTATAGAGGGCAGATAAGGTACAATGTGATTACACACTTTCTTTTTTTTTTAAAGGCAAGCTGGGGTTGGGCAGACCCCTACCAGTTATAGAACTATGCCGTTGGGTTTTTAACTTGCAATGTTCCAACACAAGGTGACATGCACTAGCTGCTCCTACCAGACAAATGGAGCTCCCGTTGGTAATGTGATTACGCACTTGGTGTGCTGCTGCACCTGATCACCCACCAACTTGACCCAAACAACAGATGGTGGGTGATCAGGTGCAGTGGCACACTAAAAATCATTGCCTTTTTCTTTCAAGTGAAGCAGCACACTAAAATCATTGCACTCGATCCTTCTTCTTTCAGGTGCAGCAGCACACTAAAAGCTTACAATCACATTGTACCTGATCCTTCCTCTTTCCCTTATTTTGTACGGAAAGCTTGGCCCTCATGGAGAGAATGATGCCATTCAGCATGACGATCAATACACGTACGATCTTCTGTTCTCATACAAAAATGGAAGTCATCCAGTGGAGCCAATCCTCCAATATTGTCAGCGACGTTGGATTTCTGCAAAGTGGAAACAGCCACCACGTGAAGTCATGTTCACTTGCTAAAAGATTAAGAGGCTATCGTTTTCAATCGCTTTCGCGGGCGCGCATAAATGAAAGCGGGGCTGCTTTTGGTGGTGGAACAAAGTACAAAAGGAGGCCTATTGCACGTAATAATTGTGGATAAGATGAGGACATTATGCACGATAATGAGAGGAGAATCATGTGACTATCGTACTCTCAAACAGGTGGTGGGCGATCATCCGCTGCCATGTGCGCCAGATTGAGCTCAGTTACCTGCGCTGGAGGTAAGTAAAAACCGAGGCGTCATTTATGCATCCATTTGGCACACCGTTAGCAAAGGCGTCATCTTGAGCATTCTAAAGAGGGTTGGTGCTTGCTGCGATCGATTTGTATTTAAAATCAACTTAGCAAAGCCCGGTATTTTGTTTTGTAATTTTCTTTAAAAATTGTTACATCTAACATCATATTTATATAAACATGATCTACATATTTTTTTTTAAAGTAGGAATCAGCTTTTAAATCTTTGACATCTGACCTGTGTACAGGTTTTTCTAGCGATGCAAAAACCATCAGCTACAAATGCATTCATTTTTTTTTACTCAAAAAACATGTTTTTCCAAGAGTTGATTTGATCCCCATTAAATTGTCCATACTGAACACACCTCAAGGTTGGATTGAATCAAAACGATTGCATTGAGAGATTCCAACTAGGTTACAGGTAGCATCATTGCAAATTGACTTGAATCGGCTGATTTGTATCGTATTGGGCAAAAATTGAGATAAAACAAGATGATTCGGTTTTGTTTCTTTAATTATTTTAAAAATGAATTAAAATACATTTAATATTTTTGATATTTTCTTGACATGTGTCATCTTCTGGTTAAAAATTGTCTGAAGAATAAATCAGATGCTTGGTGGTTAGGGGGTTCAAAATGGACTTGTGGTTCGGGCTTTTAGAAAGGCCTAGTAAGGCTAGTATCTATCTTTCTACAGTCTATTCATGTTTAATTGAAAAATGGAATGCGAACACACTTTTGAAAAAATGCTTGGTGTGTTATAGGATTGCTAAAGCCAAGGAAAATGCCATTTCTCATTTTTGAGACATTCAATTCGGATGAGAAATTCAGCTTAGAAGAAACCCATCTCCTATTGTATTTGAAGAATGGGATTGTCTCATGCGATTGTTGGAAGCTCGAATACCAAATAACTCCATTGATTATTTACTTTGGAATCATTCCCGGGATGACACTTTCCCAATCTCATATGTTATCGTATGCTTTCCCTTCCTATGGTTTCATGGATTCCTATGGTAGTCGTATGGGATTTTGCCCACCCCATTAGGGGTTCTTTTATGAAATGGTTGATTCTGCATGACCGTATTTTCACCGATTGTGCACTAAAACTAAAAGGCTTTTATCTTCCTAGTCAATGTGCTAGTTGCGGTAAGGAGGAGGAAATTTCAAGCCATCTTTTTTCGAGGTGTGATTATATCAAAAAATGCTTCAAAAATAGTTGGAAGCTAATATTGAGCTTAGAGAAGTGCTTATTGGTTGTTTTATTAATTCAAGGAACAATAAGATATTTTTTTGAGTGGAGATGTTATGTGCTGATTATTTGAAGGGCTGTTTGGATGCAAAGAAGCAAAAAGAGACATTTGGAATCTCATTTGCCTTGTAAGGTGATTGCCAAAGCTGCGAGAGTTTGGGCAAAGAATTGCCAATCTGTGTGAACATTTTCTCTTATCTTTTGACATTGTCTAGTTTATGTGGACTGACTCCTCGTCAATCTATTTGCTGAATTGATTGAACTATTTTTCTTTAAAAAGAAAAAAAATTGGCAGATTCAGCTTGATTGTGTTCAGGATAAATCATCGATTTCTTGAACCATTTTGAAAATTGATTCAGGGCCCATTACGTATTCTCACTACATTGGTAGGTACAATCAGTTGTAGCAAGTATTTATCCTTCTAATTAAGGATGCACATACTTGACGAAAGCGCAGCCGGGGTGAAGTAATGAATGTGAAAACGAAGATTCCAATTCCAGTTGCTCCTGACATTTGCCGTAGAAGGTGGGATCTGCCTGTTCATTGGCAAACAAAGAGTATGCATTGCGCAAGGAAGTTGCTTGTGGGGTTGGCAATTCCTATTGATGACTCAGAGAATGGTGAACTTTTTTACTCAAGCCAGAGCATTAAGGTACCAGAAAGATATATGAGATGACGTGGGGGTCCTACCTTGGGCAGTCAAAACATGTGGGTTCGTGCAGCCCATGCAGGGCGTGATAATTGTGATCAAGGTTTCTAATAAATCTCGCTGGGCACCGGAAGCATCATTCCCCTGATTGAACCCTATATCGTGATCCACTTAAAGTCACTTTACCTGAGCGATCATAATCGTTTGAGCATCTGGTTGGCTGTTAGGATTGCAAGTGGTGGCTGATTTGACCAATCAGAAACATGGCTTTTATGGGTATTTTTATTATTGATAGTAACATTATCAGGCATGATCTTGGGTTAGATACAAGGACCAAAGAGCAGTTCTAGGACAAAAGCTAGAGTCATCACAAGGGTGGGTGGGTTGATGATGTTGACAGTGTTGTTGTATGACTTAAAATTTATACTTTTTTGAATCTGTGGCCAAACCCTTTCTTTAACATAGTTTTTGAAAAATAGATTTTGGAGAGAAAGTCTACTTTAGTCCTACATTGAGGGGAAACACATTGAGTTTAAAATGTGTAGAGTTGACTTAGAGGGCCAAGCTCTCGAGGGTTTGTCAATTGAATTTTGGACTTTAGTCTTGAATTCAGATTTGGTTCGGTTTGATCATGATATTTAGTTTAACTTTAACCAATCTTTTTATCACTTCATTTTGTTCTTATTAAAATGTTTTTATTTCTTTCAAACTGTTTGGTGGTTTTGACCTATTTGGGGAGTGACACCTAGCCTTAACGACTAGCCTCAATGTCTTTGGCACATTGGGATGGCGAGTGGGTGCATACAACCCATTGTAGGTAGCCGTTTGGATCTTAAATGAGTGCATGCTACCTGTTCGAGCCTTAAATGGGTTCATTTCACACACTTAGCCTTAATGAGTCCATACAAATGATCCTATAAACGTTTTTGTTATAATCTATATAAACCCCAGCTACCTCAATGCCATTTCATCAGCGAGATTAGCCCTTCTCCACTTTCTTTTATTCGTTCTCTCTTTCTATCTCTTTTTTTTCTTAAAGTTGTTTAGGGTAGCCATGTCATTGTGGTCCATCTTCTCAGGGCTAGGAGTAGTTGATATTACACATGAGGTGTATGCTTGGTTGTATCCCAGAAGCAAGGTTGTGTCCAACCCTACTGCACATGAGTTCACCCTTGGTGGGACAACCACTGCTTTTAAGGAAGTGCTATTGCGACACCTCTAAGCTTTTGGACAACTTGCTGGAGCAACTTCGTTGAAAAATCGATACTAAGGCGTTTCTTAAATGGCCTGGACAAAGCTTGAATGTGATTAGAAAATGTCGGGCCATCGTGTAGAATCTGGATGCCCTCTCATGAAATCCATCTACAACTTACCCTATTTTCTATACCATGCTTTTTGTTTATGTTTTCTGTTAACTATGATTGGTTATATAAGAGGGTGTGATGTTTCATCACCCCTTCACTTGTTTTGATCTTTGTATTTGCTTGCACCAATGATCAATGAAATATATTTCTTAAAAAAAAAAATTTTTAAGGCCTATTGTGAATTAACTAAGAAAGTTTGTTTGATAGACAAATATAACAAATTCATGTATTGAAACATAAGAAGCCATAATTGTGCATGATCCTATTTTAATTTGTATCTAGCATCATGAATGAGATATCTTATTTGGTCATTTATCATGATTTGTGTTATGCTCGCCTTTTGGTTAGTTGGATAGTGTTGCGTGGGTATGAAAATTTAAATTATAATATCGAGGCATTAGAGCAATCATAGTTGATGCCATTATAGTGGTAGTTATGAATAAAAATTTTATTTGATTTGAAAAAAGGGTGAAAGATCAATTTTGAATCTTTGATCCATACCTATATGAGTAAATTACAAGAAATCATGAGGGCAAACAATATAGTCTTTATAGAGACTATTATGAAGCCAAATTTATATGGCAACATGAGTGCGGAGTTTTACTTCACGTCAATGCATGTCTTACCCCTTAAGATATATATCATGTATCTACCACAACAAACCTATCCACCTACATATTGTGAATGGTTAGTAGATCAAACCTACTCTTTATGTTGTGAGAGATCTAATTATTGAAGGATAATGTGACTTTCCAAAGTGTTTATCAATTTAAATATTAAATTATTGTTATTTTGCATTAGTGAAATATGTTAATTGTTGATATGAAATCTTTAGATGTTTAGAAGCATGATAATGTAATATACTTTTTGAATTACTATCAATCATAAATATACAGGTGTGAGCCATTATATATAGACAAATCATAAAATAAATTTTTATATATAATTAGTTTAAATTTTGACTATGTTGTTGAATGAAAATTGTCATATACACCATCTCAAGGAGGTAACAATTGATTTGATAATATTTGCAAACTATTCTACTATGTTTGAAATCAATATGAGTTTGAATTTTAGTGTTTTAAAATTTTTGATATATCATACAATTGGATTTTTTAAATCATTTTTTTTTTAAACCCAGAGTATGAAGTTCATTATTTTTATGATCTTAAAGAAGATTTCAACATTTGGAAATCCGCTATATCTATATAATGATGAATTTAAGAATGATTCCTATCAACTAGTTATATATCATTTTTTGAGTTCTTAACAAACTTGAAAGATATTGAGTCATATGATCTTATATATATAATCCTTCAAATGTATTGCTCTTGGGTTATACATGTTATTAGAGATATGTTTTGTAGATATATGAGTGGATCTTAATCACTTTACATTATGAAGTGTATGAGAAAATCTAATATTGATTATATTTCTATTGCCATGCATCATAATCTTACTGTTAAAAGGATGTCCCAACTAAAGTATATGGATATTATTGATAATTTTTATCTATACTATGAGTTGGATAATAAAATCCCAATAATAAGTTAAATGGGTTAATAGATTGATGATTCAGGGCAAAAATATAAACATTTTTATATTTCAAGTCCATTAGATATGTTATGAAAAGAATTTATGTTGTATATAAAAGTACAGCCATGTGGATGGGATTTCTTATTCTGACAATGTTGAATATATAAGTGAAAGAATTTAATCTAGTATATCTAGAAATTTAAGTTTCTTGAGCATTCATGCAAATTGTGATAACCCACTCAATTATATGAACACAATTGATTGAACTAGTTTTTGCTAGTATGAAAGCCACCTATTATATAGAAGCTTTAAATAAAATAATTATATTAAATTAATATTATTTTGCCATCATATTCGATTAGTGAAATATGTTAATTGTTGATATGAGATCTTTAGATGTTTGGAAGCATGATAATGTAATATACTTTTTGAATTACTATCAATCATAAATATACAGGTGTGAGACATTATATATAGACAAAGTCATAAAATAAAATTTTAAATATAATTAGTTTAATTTTTTACTATGTTGTTGAATGAAAATTGTCATACACACCATTACGAGGAGGTAACAATTGATTTGATAATATTTGCAAACTATTCTACTATGTTTGAAATCAATATGAGTTTGAATTTTAGTGTTTTAATTTTTTTGATATATCATACAATTGGATTTTTTAAATCAATTTTTTTTTTTAAACCCAGAGTATGAAGTTCATTATTTTTATGATCTTAAAGAAGATTTCAACATTTGGAAATCCACTATATCTATATAATGATGAATTTAAGAATGATTCCTATCAACTAGTTATATATCATTTTTTGAGTGCTTAACAAACTTGAAAGATATTGAGTCATATGATCTTATATATATAATCCTTCAAATGTATTGTTCATGGGTTATACATGTTATTAGAGATATATTTTAAAGATATGAGTGGATCTTAATCACTTTACAATATGAAGCGTATGAGAAAATCTAATATTGATTATATTTCTATTGCTATGCATCATAATCTTACTGTTAGAAGGATGTCCCAACTAAAGTATATGGACATTATTGCTAATTTTTATCTATACTATGAGTTGGATAATAAAATCCCAATAATAAGTTAAATGGGCTAATAGATTGATGATTCGGGGCAAAAATATAAACATTTTATATTTCAAGATCATTAGATATGTTATGATAAGAATTTATGTTGTATATAAAAGTACAGCCATATGGATGAGATTTCTTATTCCGATAATGTTGAATATATGAGTGAAAGAATTTAATCTAGTATATCTAGAAATTCAAGTTTCTTGGGCATTCATGCAAATTGTGATAACTCACTCAATTATATGAACACAATTGATTGAACTAGTTTTTGCTAGTATGAAAGCCACCTATTATATAGAAGCTTTAAATAAAATAATTATATAAATATGAAGAATATGAACTTAGAAGAATCTAGACTTTTGAAGTACGAAGAACAATGATGTGAACCATTACTCAAGCAAAGAGTACTTTTTGTTGTTTATGAGATCATGTCAAAACCGGGTAGAATCATTTATCAATGACCTTTTGCAAAAAAGATTATCGAATGTACATATAAAGGAATGCAATTAAAACCTATCAAAAAAATTACCTGTGATGGAAACTCAACCATGTGACTCAGGTGAGTTATTGGTTCAATGAAAAAAATAAGTCATTAGAGTATTTAGATGAACACCATAATATATATGAAGATAGAGAGTAGCTTCATGTCCCATTTAAATGTAAATGGTCTAAAACCTATGACATAAGGATGAGTTTCATGACTCTTAATGAGATCCATAGGTCAATTTGGCTAAAGTGGTTGAAACATGTCTCCACTATTAATGAACTCACATATATGAGTGTGAATGTGCGTCACATTCTATAAGATTTAGGTTGTTCTATAGCACTCATGATATGAGATATTGTATAGGACCCTAAATATATGCAACTTTTAAATATTGTTGATACATATGGTTACCTAAAAAAGATGTGTGTGAATGAACCTATAAAGTCTACAATATGGACTAAGTTCAAAGCTTAGCTACTTAGTTTTTGAGATTGTCTAAATATTGTTCATACTAAGTGAATGTTCAAACCCAAAAGGTACTTTCATTTATGCATATGATTTTTATACAACTTCATAGTTTTCCTATTATAATTTTGACCCACATGAGTGATTGTTGTTGTTTGGCTCAAAATATATAGCTTTTTAAAAAAGTTTTTTTGCCAAATAACCTTATCTTTGCCTTAGCTTTTGGAAAATAGATTTTAAAGAGAAAGTCTCTTTAACATTGAACATTTTTTGAGAAATACATTGGGTTTAAAATGTGTCGAGTTGATGTAGAAGGTAAGGCTCTCAAAGGGCTTGTCAATTGAACTTTTGACTTTGAACATGGATTTTGATTTGGATTTAGATTCAGATTTGGCACAACTTGGTCTAGTCCAATCTAGTCTTGGTCTTTGGTTTGACTTTGATTAATCTTTTTATCACTTAACTTTGGATAATTTTGTACCTCTTAAAAAGCTTTTCTTTTTTCAAACTGTTTGGTGGTTGACGAGTATAATCAAAGGTCACTTTTTTACTTATATGGACTGCAACATATAACCTTAATGACTAGCCTCAATGTCTTTGGCACATTGAAATGGAGAGTGGGTGCATGCAACCCATTCTGGATGGTCTTTTGGGCCTTAAATGGGTGCATTCTACCCGTTTGAGCCTTAAATGGATGCATGCCACCAATTTGGCTTTTATGGGCTCATGCAAACGGTTCTCTAGATCGTTATTCTGATGTTTATATAAACTCCAACTATCTCAAGGTCATTCCATCAATGAGCTTAACCCTTCTCCACTCTCTCTTCTTTGTGCCTTCCCTCTCTCTTTCTTTGTCATTTTTTGTTGAAAGTGTTTAGGGTAGCCATGTCGGGTGTGGCCGGTCTTCTCAGTACTAAGAGTGGCTGGTATTCAACGTGAGGTGCAAACTTGGTTGTATCTCAGAAACGAGATTGTATCCAACCCTATTGCATTTACTTCTGATGGGATAACTGTTACTTTTTTAAAAGTGCTATATCTGTGTACCTCTAAGCTTTTGGTCCCACCTGTTACGGAGAAATTCCAATAGATCTCTCACTCCATCAGGATGGTAGGATGAAGCTTTTGAGCACAAGGATGAAATGAGTGAGTGAACTGATCTTCTACTCGTGGAAGCAATTTGGTTAGGGCTCATCTCTGTTGTGGGCTCAACACCTTTTAAAATGAACAGTTACAACTTACACTCATGGACGTGCTGTCATCCACCCGTGGGTTTCAAACTTGTGACCTGCCGTCAACTTGGTGACATTCACAAGTCACCCCTACCAGATGAGCGGAGCCCTTGTGGGCTCTTCCCTTGTATGTTAATGACTACTTGCTAAATATGTCTACATGTCATTTCCTTATGCGTCTTAATGACTACTTACTAAGCGTATTGTCAGCTTAAGGCATTCAAGTTGAAGGATATCAAAAGTTTGGTAACCAGGGCATGCATTCCTTGTGCGGAACTCTTGTGAGCTATGGTCATTTTCATGTTGAGGATCACATCTAGAGACAAAAAAATGACAGCCAATTAGGGGTGCAAATGGGTAAGATATGGCCTGGAGCATGCCAAATCTGAAATGCAAACAGTACAATCGGATCCAAATCAATGTATTGAAGTAGGGTTGAATCCAGGTTGGAAATATGTGGTACTACTAGATCTGGTAAAAAAGAAAGATTAACGACATGCTGTCATGTAAAAAATGCAATCATATTGGATTTTGATATTTGAACTCGAAATAGATTAGACCTAAAATACTGATGCCAGTCCAAAAATAGTCAGATTAGCAAATCTGAATTCGGTTGATCAGAATGAACATTTTTTTTTTCATCTGACTTTTGGGGATCCTAATACAAAAACATGTCAGATTCAGATCAGATATCCAACTATATCAAATCCGTTTGCATCCCTTCAGCCAATGAATGATTCTAAAATTTGGCAGTTGCTAATGGGCAATTACTTCCAGTTAGCCAACGCCTTGTTTTCTAGACACCAAGCAAATCACATGCACTCCATGTAACCGGAATAAGTGACGACGATGCATGATGAATGCTTTTCAACATTAGCATATCGTTTTGGATGATGGTGCTTGAAAGATCGCACCTGTATGTGTTCTCAAAATTAAATTGAAGTTTTTCTTCCCTAGTTGTATCATATAACACCTGCTTCGTAGTTAAGAGAGGCTGGAGTCTGACTAAAACCAATCTTTGTGAGATCATGCAATGAAATTTAGGTTTAAGATGTTCATGTATGCAAGCATTCATGATGTTTGCTACAATTGCTGGAAATTTATGCATCTTCACATTACCTTTCAGCCATTCAAATGTCCCTGGTCAAACCTGGTTGCATCTCATGCAGGTGAACCTAAGTTTCTTTTCTTTTTGGTTTGGAGAAAGAAAATCATGTAATAAAAGGAAAAATACCCTGAATGTTCCATTCTTGCAGGACCTGCGGTCCTTTTGATTTTTCACCGAGTGACATCTCGTCACTCCATGCTTCCTATCTGAAAGGAAATGAAACAATATTTTTCCTTAAAAAAAAAGGAAAAATACAAAAATGAGAGAAAATAAAAAATGCTGAGGTGCAGCTATAAATATTGATATTGCTGTTTTCCAGGGTTTTTGCTTCCTCCAACATTTAGCTACATCAAAGATCTTGAATGAGGTTCCCTGTGGTGCATATTGGTGCAGCACTTGAGGGAAAGGAAACAAGACTGCAGGAATCGGAAAAGGAGAGGAGGAAAGATCTTTCCCTCTTGTTTGTGATCTCCAAAAAGAAAAGAAAAGAAACTAGGGTTTCTGGAATAGTGCTTGAAATGTGCATTTTACCAGCGGAAGTCCTGGTGGAATTCATACACAGAGAAGAAGTGGAGAATCGAATTACCAACTTTAAGAGGTAACTGCATTGCCATCAACATGGGTAAAATCCAATAGGTGATCAGCATAGCAAATGGCAAAAAAACCCTTTTTATTGGCCTGGTCGAAAGAAATGGGCAAAACCCTTCTATTTCCCCCATTATCCTTATCTTCAGGTCCCAAGAAGTACGAGAGGAACTGGGTCTTTCAACTCTCAGGCCCTCAGGGTAACCGTGTACTCAGGAATCCGACCCAGATTCAAAACAACTCGGTTTCACACATCCCTTATACCATCCTCATTGTCATATCCCAACTGGGATCATATTGATGAAAGTTTTTGATAAAAACTGACCGCAAAGATGGATTGAACATGGTTAATTTCATAGGAATCGACCTTCAACCAAAAAAAAAGAAGAGAAAATATCTTTGCAACTGTATTGCCTTGCAAGAGAAATGTCAGCATGGTTATTTGGGAGGCTAAAAATGAGGACGGCCTGCCTTTGAGTATGTCCTGGATTGACAGTTAAATCTGAGAGAGAGAGAGAGAGAGAGAGAGAGAGAGAGAGAGAGAGAGAGAGAGAGAGAGAGAGAGAGAGAGATGCAACTCAAAAGCTTAGCACGTGGCACTATGCTTACTGTCAATCGAAGATAACAGAATTACTTGCAAAGATTACACAAGTTCATGCTATTTGTGATCAAGTTTTCAATGTTAAAGTGAAAACAGTAGATGCTATTTCTGCTGAGACAATGTATCAGGAGATCAGCATACAAATTTCACTCATCTCTTGTATGCTAGTCTTTCCCTAAGAGATTGGGAAATTGCACCACAAAACTAGAACCCTTTTTAGCAAAAACTAGTTTAACATTTTTTCTTTTGTTTGGCTAAAGTTAATGGGATTTTCTACCTGACATTGATATACCCAAAAAATGATTGGCTGGAGTCTCCAAATAATTGATGATTGAAGAGAGTGCTATATGATGACCTATTGGGTTTTTGGATCAGTTCAGATGTTGCAATACTTATGCTTCTAAGCGTTGTAAGAGTTTTGTATACAAGATGAAAATCATAGAAGGCCAGATTGTTACAAATGTGGAAAGAAAAGCTCCGAACTAGATGTATATCCCTGGTGAGCTCTGACTTCTGAGTACATGCAGGTTTTTCCTTTTTAGATGACCCTCAAAAGTCTATTTGCAAAAGGAAAGAGTAATAAGCAAGTGTGGGTCTTGAATTTAAGAAATGTCTAGCAATTTAATCTCGAGTACTGGAGGTGAGCTGAAAATGGATAGGATCTATATAATTGGATATCCAATATGAGAGTAATGGGTCCTGCTAAATGAGTTTTTCAGGTTTTTCATTTTATTTTTAAAGTCTAACCTTACAGATGGGATCAGCTCTCACATGGGTAGGTTTTTATAACGTTCTATAAATCAACAGTCCAAAATCTTTGTAAAATTTTGAGGCTCTAAATATCATTTTTTTCATAAAAAACACATTATCCAGGTGTGGATTCCTCGTAAATCGACCATGCCCAACACATTTATTCGGTCGGAACTGCAAAAAAAACACCGGAAGAGCAAAAAACCCATTTAGCACGTTTCATTTAGCATATTTCATTTAGCACAGGCCCATTTCGCTCCAATCTGAATCCCACATACATGAAGATCTGAATGTGGATTTCGATCGGATTCGGATTAAATTCAGATTAGTATGTGAGGTCAGTTCTGATTTGGATCTGGATAAGATTTTGATCCAATTTCTGTTTTTTTTATATGTTTTTACATATAAAGAGCTCAGTTTTTGTTTGTGTTTTAATAGTAGACCTTCCCCACCATTTTGATGGAGGGGCCATGGGAGGTATGACAATGGATGCTCAGAACAGTTTTACTAACAGTTTAGATAAACCTGGCCTTCTGATGCTCCTATTTGTCAAAAAAATATATTTACGTTGGGTTAACCAAACTTGGATAAGTAGAACCCCAACCAAGGTATTAATCATGAATGGAATAGCTAAAATCATTTCCATCAATTTCCCACTTATTGACGAGACATTCCATAGTCTATCCCAAACATGAATTCTATCTGAATCTTCAGTCACTGAGATCATCCAAAGTTGTCAAGTCATCATAGGAGCCATCCCTACATAGCTACAATTCATTGAAATCCATGTCACATGAATGCTCTCCAAATGTGCGCCCATACTGCATCCGCAAGAATGTACTCTTAAAGCAAAATACTGAAAAAGCAGCCCAAAATTTATACAATATTGCCATGTTCATCTGACAAAAGCTGAATTATTGCCAACATCGACCCCTTAAAACTACAAGAAACATAATGAAGTACAATGAACATATAATATGAGCTTTAAGCTTGTAGATATTAATGGACCTTGATAAGCATCACACCACATTCTCATTATTACGTATAATATAAATAAGAGATTTATCAACTGCAATTAGCTTTAAAGTACCCCCAAAAAAGGATTTTTTCCACTGCATTTGTAGAATTATTCATATTAACTTTTTTCTTTCCGAAGAAGACCTTGGACACTGATAATAGACTGAATATTGAATAAAGCTGATAATCTAAGCTTCTTAGATGTTAATGTGTTCCTTGCCCAATTCTGCTTTGTTTTTTCCTAAAATCTGTCACCAAGGTAGCAAAATACATTAGTTCTACTCGGGAGGAACCAGAAAATTATTCATCTATATATATATATATATATATATATATATATATATATATATATATATATATATATATATATATATATATATATATATATATATATATATATATATATGTGTGTGTGTGTGTGTGTGGTCAGGTTGCCATGACGTCCGAAGGATTTTTTTTTCATTTTAATTTTTTTTTGTGTTGCTTTTCATCAAATTAATCTTACTGTGATCTAGATGCTTTGGTTAGTGGGAATTCAAGAGATGTTACTGGAGAATTATTGGGGAGGGAATTCGAATAGCTGCGCACAGCTTTTGAATAATCAGATTATGATACACAAATACGATTTTATGAGCATTGATGGCTCCATATTTTCTCGACACTTTTTTTTCTTTAAGAAAAACATAATTCAAAAACCGGTTCCTAACATTTGGACTATGCCTAACCCATCCATGAGGTCTGATTGGATCAACAGGACTGGCCCATATGATTTCTAGCTCGTTTGGGCAGTCAAGTTGCCGTAACCAAATATCAGCCATATATATAACCAAATTTAATTAGTTAGTCTGATGGTCCATGAATGCAAGATACCAGATGAGTGAAGTGACCAACGAGAAATCACTTAGTCAATTGAGGAAATTGTATGTTTACATGATGTTTTTTTTTTATGAAGGATGGAGAAACCACCATAGGGATCAGAAACCTAGTCATGCTGGTTAAGCCTGTCATACTTACGGTTGCTTTCTCGATGATGTAAACCCGTAGTGCATCCCTTTCCCACAAGGAGTCAACCGGCTCTGGCTTAGCAAGAGCTTATCCCTTACCCTCATTAATGCAAGGGGTTTGACACTTATGGGAATGGAACCTTGACCACCCGTCTAGTGGCCAAGGCCCCTTCCACTGCACCAAACCCCTTGGGGTTGGGTGTCAACGGTCGAGTTGGGTTCGGACCTAGGTGAAACCAAACCCAAACTTGATTTGAGATAATGGTATCGGGTCCGGACCTGTCTAATCGGGCCCATCATAAGAGAAAGCATACCCGGATTCTATAAGGATTACATGAACCATATCCAGACCACACCCGGTAAAATAATATTTTTTATCATTTTTACATTGCAAAATTACCAATCTTAATTGGAACTCAAGTTGGGTCCGGGTCTGGCAGGAGATTTCACAAACCATACCCGGCTCTATATATTAATGGGACCCTTCAGGTTCGACTCAAATTCTAATCAGGCCTTCTTATTTATCACCAAACCCTAACCCTATAGAGTTTGGTACAGGGCAGGTCCGGGTCAAACCTGACTCATTGATAACCCCTACTTAGGGCTTGCATGGGAAAGTTGTTTCTTTGTTACAAGATAGAAGAGATCAAGAGACTGTACAGCCAGTTTAAAATGCAATGTTTCTTGTTTTTTATTAAAATACAGCATAGATAAGATAAAAGTTTTTATGAAATTGTTAGACAAACATGAAAAATGTGCTATCAATGACACCATTGTGTAGTTCCCTTAAAAAAAAAATGACACCACTGCATAGCAGCTTTAAAGTTTTCATACAAGTCAAGATGAGTCTTAGCTGTTCATGCGTCCTCTTCTCAAACTCAAATATAGTAAGGTACATGAACACGACACCAATGAAAAGGTAAATGAAGAAGGTAAACGATATAGGCAACTTTTTTTTTTAAGAAACGAAGAAGGTAAATGAGATAGGTATAGGGATGGCAGTGGGGCGGGGGACAAGGTCTCCACCCCCGCCCCGCCTCAAGATTTTATCCTCCACCCCCGCCTCCATCCCCGGCGGGGAATGGATTTTATCCTCCATCTCCGTTTCATGTCCTCCATCAAACGGGGATGAGGTGGGGATATTGTGGGGAAAAGTGGTCGGGGTGGGGATGAGGCGGGGATCGTGGCGGGGACAGGGCGGGGCGGGGATGAGGCGGGGATCGGGGCGGGGCGGGGAAAAGTGCACGTCCATCCCCGCCTCCACCCCCGGACGGGGATGAATTTTAACCTTCGTCCCCGCCTCCATCCCCGTTTCATACCCTTCATCCCCGGTCCAAACGAGGCGAGGCGGGGCGGGGCCCCGCTTTCCCCGGGTCCACTGCCATCCCTAGATAGGTATCCCTTTCCTTTTCAAATCATCATCTTTGTTTTTTTTTGGGGGAAAGACCCACATATAACGTATATGGCCTCACAAGCTTTAATATATATATATATATATATATATATATATATATATATATATATATATATATATATATATATATATGGGGGTGGTGCGACCCGGTTGGGATTAGGTGATTCACTGGTTATTTTTTCAATATCCACGCTCATTATGGTGGTACGGAGCACCACATGGGGAGTCCTTTTAGGCTCCTCTCAAAGGCATTTTCGTAATTCCAGAGCTTTTTGGTTGTAGGACATGCCTCGGTACAGTATGTGCTTCCACTAAATTACTCATTATAGGCAATCTAAAGCTTGCGGATATGAACCGCCTGTAAGAATCTATTATTGCAATTAACAGTAAAGCAACAAAAAAACCTCCAACGGAATTTAAAATACCTTGCCGATAACATAACAAACTGTGCCCTATATTCCTCTAAAAAAAAACATTTGATTGAGTATTGAAAAGATAAAAACAAGAAAATGGTTAAATGTCAAATATCATGTGGCAACAATCATGCAACTTGCCCTGGAGTTGGGATGGCCCGTCCTTGAGGACACGCATATATTTGTCCGTCAATTTTGTTCCTTCTCTAAATGGAATCTTGGGGACCCTAATGAAACCATTCCGGATAGGAAGTAATTAGTAGAGCCACATAATAGCATCACATCTAAGTGATTTGACACTTACCTATTGGATTGGTAATAGTGATGACATTGTCAGAAACTTCACCCTAGAGCCTTTTTTCCTATGAGTGGGCACTCACGCATCCCATTCATGCATTCCCCAACAATCCACTTTACCCATATGGCTATAGATCAGGCCTGATATATGACTGGCCAGCTTTCACCATATTATTGTATACAAGGTTATCCTGACCACGGAGAACTAACAGATCGGGCCCCTCTTTTGTGGTCCTTGAATGCTGTTTTTAGTCATTTTCCAAAGACTTATCGGTCAATTATGTGCAGCTGCATAGTAATAGAGATGCCTTCCATCCAGGTCCACGTTTGGATGGGTCTAATTTAAGTGGTGACAGGCATATAATTTGAACACCTCTGCTATAGATTTTTGTTGTATTGATGAAAGAGGTTAGTTTCTTATAAGGGTTATTGGTTGTGGATGGTACTGTTTTTATTTTTCCACCATGTTGTTTTTCTAAGAAAAGTAAACAATTTATGGAATGAATAATTCTTTAGAAGTGGAGGGAGACTAGATGATGCAGGAGAGCAACCAATTTATGGAATGAATGGTTCTTGCTTTAACCATGTGGTGTGCAAGTGTAAGATGCCCCCGTGATGTGCAGAAGAAAGTACAGCAACAGTCATCTCTATTAACAATGCGGAGAGGGGAGGCAGCTTTTCCACTAAAAAGGAAGAAAAAAATAAAGGGGCAAGCGTAATGTGAGGAACCACCTAACGATGGGGCTAGAAGAAAGTTAAAAAAAGCACAAAACAACAGCGGAGAACTGGGGTACCAGGGAGAAGAGATGGTGGTAAGGGGGATGAATACATGGATGTGTGGGAGCTTCTCAGTCAATCCAGCCAAGGCCAAGATGGCAGAATTGGCGGCATACGCTCTTAGCCAAAATAATTGTACGTGGGTGGGACACTGTCTCCCACCAAAAAAAAAAAAACACAAATCGTTGGAATTGAAAGTGAAAAAGAGTGAAATTGGAAGAAAAAAAGTACAGCTTAAAGCACAAAGGAGTCTAAAGCCAGCCTTACTCGCAATGCCCATTACTAGTCATTGTGTATCTATATGTATTGCACAGGTCATGGATACTCTGTTGTGTGTGTGATCGAACAAGGGGTAATAAAGAAAAAAAGGTTGGGAGATTAGCTGCCATTCTCTCACCTGCTCCATTTGAAGCTACACTGGACAGGTATTCCACATTCTCGTCTCCCACAACAGAGCTCTCTCCTCTCTTTCTCTCTCTAAAACCACTCACCCACATGCACTAGCCCTAAGAACAAGCAGCAAGAACAGCAAAAGCAATTAAAAGGAGGGGAAGAATATTATGATTTTATTTTTTTAGCGATTCTCGTTTTTTTCAAAAACAAAAAAAGCGTGGGAGAGTCGAATAAAGATCCCCTCGTGTTTACTCCACCACTGTCAAAAGAGAGAGAGAGAGAGCTTTTTTTTTTATCACCATATTTTTCTCTCTCGTTGTCCAGTGTTTGAGAATACGATCCTTCTAGAGATTGAGCTCTGGTGTGTCCCAAATATAGTGATCGATGCCGTGTCTCCCATTAATCTGATTCAGAATGTTCACACCAAGGCTTGGAAACGTGCTGCAGCTGCCATCCTCCCCTGACCAATATCTATTCAGCATGGGATACTCCTCAAAGCCATCAGGAGGGGACCTTGGAGGGTTGCCCTTCGCATTCGAGCAAGGGGACAGTGGCCTAGCCGACGTGGTGGGGAGGGCTGGAATGCCTTCCGAGCAATCCGTGGTGACCACCACCATTGCTAGGAAGGCTCCCAGAAGGAAGCCTGGCAAGAAGGACCGCCACAGCAAGATCCCCACTGCCAAAGGCATGAGAGACCGAAGGATGAGGTTATCTCTTGACATCGCTCGCAAGTTCTTCAAACTACAAGACTTGCTAGGCTACGATAAGGCCAGCAAGACTGTCAAATGGCTCATGGACAACGCCCGGCTGGCAATCAAGCAGCTCACTAGATCGTCTCCGCTGCCGGCTGTGACGAGGATCCTATCGGCATCGCCCTCTCAATGCGAGGCCCTATCGGATTCCGAAGTAGCCGTTGAGTCGAACTTCATTAACAAGGCTAGAGTTAGAGGAGGAGGAGGGTGTGCAGCTACAAAGGAAAAGGGAACGTTGGCCTCATTGAAAAGATCAGTGGTTTCTTCTCCTATTGCTAAAGAATCAAGGGAGAAGGCCAGAGCTCGAGCCAGAGAGAGAACGAGAAAGAAGACGCTGTGGAGGAGAAGGTTGGAGGAAACAGCTGGAGAGGAGTCGATCTCCCTGGAGCTCAAATCTTCATCGGAGCTCGTAGCTCAACCTCCTGAGCTCAGCTCCCATTCCCAAGAGAACCAATGTGGATCCATAGATGACAAAATCCACGACTCTCTTCTTTCTATCTTCGACTATAGCGAGAATTTCCTTCTCCCTCCGGGCTCCAGCACCCTGAGCGACCTCCTCCTCAGCAACCAAGTTCCCGGAAATTGGGAAATCGACGATGTCGTCATGAGTTCGGCGTCTTTTTCTCTCGCAAACGTGCGCTCACCAGCCCAATTCAACAATGACTTGCACTTCTTTCTCAGGCCATGGGAGTTTGCTCTTAGTGATGGTCAGAGTTTGGGCTAGAGTGTAACAGTCTATGTGCTCAATTCCTACCGTTTTTTCTACTCTCTCTCTCCAATGGTGTTTGGAGTTGTTGCTTATGTTGGTAAAGCGTGTATGGCTACTTCTTTGTAAAAGAAAACTCGACTCTAAAAAAAAAAACTTCATATGTAAATTCTAGATAGATTCTCCATTAAACGCTATGCAATGGCAGTGACTACATTGGATTATATAGTTTGCGCCCGACAGGATTCAGTTACGTGAGTTAAGAACTGAAACAAGGGAATGGTTGTTGGATGTTTTTTTAAGAACCGCCAGACGAAGGGTTCCCTTCTGTTGGCCGCAACGTCAACCGTCTTTGCTAATTTTTTAATTATGGTCAATGAATCTCATTGAATACATGATAAAATAATTGATTCTGATGACCTATATGAAGGGATGTCCAGCCTTAGCATGATTCCCATTTCACACTTTTCCCTCTTCTGACAAAAGCTTTATTCACGCCAGATTACATTATAATATTGAAAAAATGGCGGGACAATTATAGAGCCAGGGTACGTGGGGATTCCGACTCGTGAAAACCAGACTTGGCAGAGACGAGATGGAAGAGTCATCGGAAATATTTCCGGTGACCGGATTTTTCAATCTGTTGCTCTAAGTCCAGCCCTTTGTTCCAAATTACTTTAGTGGTGTTACATGTCTTGACATGTATAAATCCCTTTTTTCTTCTCCCTTCATATGTTCCCTTATTGGTCAGTGAGATATGTGATGGAAATGTTTATGTTGGGACTTGATGATTAGAGGAAATACAAGGTAGGAAGGCCAAAAGGGGAAGATGGGTGGTCATGAACAAGAGGCAGATATGGACATGGCAAATGACCATTTCACGGGCGTTATTAGAGCGATGCCTACCCGTTAATGGCGGCAATGATTTGGCGACCTTTTGTAGGCCCTGCAGCCTCTCGGTAAATCCCATCCTCATTTTAGTTGTTTAACTTCCATTTTTTTAATGTCTCCTGATTTTCTGTTTTCCACCGGTGCTGTGTGCTAATTCTTCCTATTAAGCTACTTTCTTTATTTCAATGAGCTTCCCTTCATTTTTACCTTTATCAGAAAAGAATTACAGTACTGCGATTTCATGTTCTTCTGTCTGTGTTGACTACTTTTGTTTCAGTATTTCTATTTTCAGGGAAATATTCTCTAAAACAAATTAGGGAAATATAAACGTTTTTAGATTTGTGATATATATATATATATATATATATATATATATATATATATATATATATATATATTCTTTTAGTGATTATATGCCACTCATCTTATTGGTGACATTTAGCCGTTCGTAGTGGACATTTTTACCACAGGAAGTCCTTGAAGTTTACTTTTACATCAAACATGATTGTTCTGCGAAGTATTATGATGAATTCACTCTCTCTCTCGGAGCAGTCAGTCAGAGAAAACTGTGGGAAAAATACTGGAGTGCAGTTTTCTTAAGTGCAAGGGACCGTCTCCTTTTGAGTTTACATCTTTGCACATATTTATAGATAAAAACAGGCCATAGTCTTCTTAAACTGGTGTGCATGTTTAAAGCTGAATACCTTTAACGCTGGCTTAGGAAACCGAAGAAACTTGGAGGCTGCTCCAAGAAAAATCAGTAGACACCACTTGACTAGTTTGCAAAACCGTGGCACTCATTGAGAGGTACCTTTCCACATCAACAGGTTAGGCCATAACCTTGGAGATGCTTGTTTCGTAGATTGACGCTGCGATTTGATGAGAGTTGCTCCAATATAAGGGAGTGCCATCAGTATTGCGTTGATTTCTTTCCTTTTTTTGGTAAAAGTTTTACGAAATTCAGTTGGTTCTTATTCCTATATATGCCTGCAACAGGTAGAAAAGGGAAGACGGTAAAGGGAGAGGAATTATAAGGTACTTAATCGTAAACCCTGTAAACTGCTTTCATATGTGCGTCTTATATTTTGACTTCTGTAGAAGTAGAACACTAAGGGGAACCATACAGGCGCTATTAAAAACCTTTTAGGTTAGCAGATTTGCGAATAAACCTTTTCAACTTAGCCCCTAAAATTCTTCTGGCCGGTTATAATTTGATGAAAGTAACGAATGCATCTCTCTAGGAGTTGCTCTCTAAACGCTTTCCTAAATAGGTTAGTGCAATTTCAAATGAAAACAAACAATGCCCTTATCCTAAAAATACTTAGTATTGAAAAACCAAGTACATTAACGACTAGATATGCCAAGTCTGATAGGGAGAAGATAATAGTTTGATACAGACAGCAAAATAATCTGAAACAAAGCTTTGACAGGTTGGTTAGCAGAACAGTAGCTTCTTGCCTTATAGCTAATGTGAGATATACATGAACAAATTGAACGTTTTCTTGGATTCATTCAACATTTCAATGCTAATAAGGATAAACACTTCCTACCACAACCCCTCTTTGCTTTAATCTCCTTGATCGATATCAGTATTTCTTGAGGTTTATCTCTTTATTTCTATTTTTATCATGAACAGCCCTCGTTCGTTAAATTTGAACCAAGTATTTTCTTTCAAAAATAAAAAGATAGAAACGAGGATCCTCACCTGATACGCCATTTAAAATTAATAATGATTCTCAACCAGAAAGAGTTCATCCACGAGCTCTTTCTTAAAACACAAAAACCATCAGTTCAACGACCTCAGCAATTGAACATATGGTTGGCTGGTCATATGTTAGAAAATCTGACATGAGCAAAATCCCTTAGAAGGTATTATCTGCTAAACTTGGAAGGCATTATCTGCACAATCCTATCACTTGGAAAAATATTATTCACAATAAGAAAGATTGCCTGCATAGAGTCCCATATTCATGATGCAAATAATTTTGTGTAAACTGTCCACAGAAATACCATGCATGAGGGACCAAAAAATAGTAAATTATATGCATATACGTCCATATGATAGAAAGGCAACATAGGGTTCCATTATATTCACACTTGTTCTTCTTAACAGCTTGTTTTATAATGCAGCTATAACTAATCATTATCAGTCTTTTACTAATTCACACCATGGTGCTATGTAATAAAGTCACAACCACAGGCAAAGAGAGCCTTCAATTTAACAAAAAAATTGAGAATTGTTACATTTAGAACTACCAGATAGTGACTGGTTGCCAATTAATTGAGCCGGCCATTGTAGTCTCAATAAAGAATGCTTATTTTCATATGAATGAAGAATTCTTTAAAAAAAAAAAAACATATGAAGAAGTGTTGCACCTTTGATTGAGGTTTGAAACGTTAATATTCATAACTTCTTCATTATTTTCACATTATGTACCCATAAGCAATGAAGAGAGGTAGCGTCATAAGCAAGGTAGTTAGCTTATGATTTTAATTTTGTAGCGGAAGAGGTCCACAAATAACCATAATTAAACCCTCAAACATCCATGCAAGAGATAGCATGATGGCTTTCCAACACTTGAAAAATAAAAAAACACAGTACATGGTTTAAGTTACACTTCTAGCTAATTTGGCTTTGAACCTCCTACCAAATAAATGGAATTGAAATTTTAAATGATCTATAGGATGAAAAGGATCAATAGGAGCTGCTACGCAATGTTTTTGTTTGGGGGCATGTCTTGGTTAATGTCCCTGTCATCAGTGAAAAAAGAAACGTCTAGTATTTACATGGAGTTTGCCAATGCATGTTCACAACATTCTAAAGATGATTTAGGCGTTCATGTAACTACAAAAAGGAAATAATGGAATTAAACCATGATACTGTTCCATTGGTGTCAAAGGTCTGTTTCAACAGCCATGAGAGTAATTTGTATTTTTGAGATAGAATGTGATAGCAAGGCAGTCATTCAAGCTTCCAGGTAGTATATGTCCTCTCATAGGATTACAAATTTTATGGTGCCTACCTCTGAAGATTGATTAGAATGGTCAAGTGGTAGTTTTTCAAGCTTAGCCTCTTATCCAATCTTGAAACTGCATATCATTTCTTGTGCAATATACATACTAATTATTATCAGTCTACCTGTCATGTTCAGTCCATGCTTGAAATAAACAACTTTAAAGTTGAACAACTATATGATCATCTACCAAACACCTTTTCAGTAATACTGAATAAAAACTTGTTTTCCTTCTGGAGAAATTGGATGCGCACCCTTTTGCTAAGCAACAAGGCTGCCTTTATATGTTCATGATAAAGATATTCCTCTTAACATGCCTATTTGATTGCAAGGCATTTGTACAGGAACGTATTTGCATCACATCATACTCCCTTTTTTGCCAAGCAAGATGGCCCATTTAAATGGATCAAACGTAAACTAACACTTGCCTTTTCAGCCTATACCATGTCAAGTGACAAACCGCAGTTGCCCCTAACCGTGGTCATCCCATTTTAATTTTTTCTCAGCTTCATATATGATACATGTCTTCATTTTTCTTTTCGTTTTCCCATTTTTTTGATAGGAAGCTATAATCAACTTCTCATCTTCATGTACTGGAATTTAACTTGTTAATTTTTGTGATTGTCTTAATCTTTACTTCTATGAGTTCCACATAAAAGATAACTATGCCATATAGATTAGAGAAATGACCCCTCAAATAGGACCATGTTAGTTGACCTGTGGGTATACCACCTTTCTAGATGGGCCTAACAAGGACTCCTGAAGTGTTTAGACTGGTGGCCTATATTAATATTCTCACAATATTCTTAAGACAACAACCACTTCAATTACATCACGAGTTTGAAACATACAGGTGCATGTTCAATTGCCGCGAGGCTGAAGCTGGGTGTACTTCCTGGTGGCCAAGGAGACCTGGGGTTTTACCCAATAAACATGGTGAGCAAGACAGTTTTTCCTAGTTATAAAAAAGAAAAAACCCACTTTAATAAATAAATGGAAACCAGTACCTTATACCTTTTCCCCAAGACCTCTCTAAGAAGATCAATTAATGAGCTTCAGAATTGTGAGCAACCGATTTCGTAAGATATTTTTTTAGCACAATCAGTATGGAAACTTCGCATCATCATATCACGCTTTGATAGAAGCATATTTATGGCACATTAATATTTTTATTTCGAGTTACATGGTTAGAAAGTTTACCATTTCATTAAAAGAAATGTTATGTCTTCACATGTCTATTGTTCTTTGGATTGTTAACATCCACCTTCATTGCTTAGAATTACTTGCACCTTTTATTTCCCTATTTACAATCTCGTTTCGATCACCTACCCACGTCTTGGATATTTCTTGAGATTAATAAGATATGCATGCTTACACTTGCACATTGGATTGAGCCAATAAAGTGAGATCCTTTATCAACACTATGCTAATGCTTTCACTTGATTAACCTAGTTTATTCATGAATATGACTGCAAGATACTTTATGCCCTATACTGCTTATTATTAAAAGTTTATAAATGCTTCATATTTACTTCATTAATGAGTATAATGATACTTTCCTTTTTGATCAAGTAATTTCAAACAATTAATTGCTTGAAATATTAGAAAAGTATTAAGCAAATACATTTGTGAAGAAAGGGATATAACTAAGTAAACTTTGGAAAATCATCAATAAAAACAAAATAATACAAGTGTCCATTAAATGATTTTTCCAAAGCTAATCCTTGCGTATCATAACAAATCAATTAGTGCTCTAACATGCATAGATATTTGAATGAAGGACCAAGATTATGTCATTTTTACATGTATCACATACACTACATATTAACTTTGAAAAAGAAATGAGTTAAAACTTGCTAAAAATGCAGTGAACAGTTTGTCGAGATGGATGAATGAGCCTTTGTCGAGATGGATGAACTTACTAAACATGCTCCATTGCTCATATTTGTTGTATCGGGGCCATGATATCCAAAGTACAATGTCTAATTTGTTATGTTAGACATGAGATAATGAGTTGTGCTTGAACAAAGTATGATATGGCAAACACATTCTAAAGAATAGTGTTTGACTTCTCAAAGATTGTGCAGGATGATTAATTTCTTGAAATATCTATATTGCCTACTTGAGTCTCTAGGTATGTGCCATTCTTGGCATATCAATCTATCTGCAGTGTAAATTTAGTAGTATGACTATATGAGGCACAACTTTTACTGTTGTCTCTTTGATGATCTTAAAAGAATTAGTTTTTAGAGATGGCTTCGTAATCTACCTCTATTTGGCTGTTTTTACGCTTGTTGATCATAGATTTATTGCTAGATGGAATTTCTAAACAAAGAAATTGCAAATAAGTTTATTAAAAGCTATAGGTTGAGCCCTTTTTTAAATGGAAGTGTAGAATGCACAGCCCTGTCAAGGTATACATGAATGAATCATCACAAATGATTATTCATTGGGAACTTTGAACTAAGATGAGAGCATTGTTTCCATCATTCAGCGGCAGAGCCAGGAATCTAAACTAGGGTGGGCACAAATATACAGTAAAAATTTAAAGTAATTATTAAGAAACTATAATAATATGTTTAAAAAAATCAAATAGTTATCTAAAGTGTACCTTTTAAAACTTGACAACATTGATTCTCCATATTTAGAAAACAATTCATAATCGATTAATTGCTAATTCATTAAAAAAAATTACAATTGATAAAAAACATGGATGTCTCGTCTATATGCTAATTGATAAAAAAATGAAATCCTTAATATTCTAACCAAAATCAAGCATTTATTATTCATGATTCATGATTCATGTTTAATGCGAATTGAAAAATAAAAACACATAGAAACCATAAAACCATAATTAAATGTTCATGACAATTTATAAACCCTAATTTCTACAAATGTCATAAATTTTGTATTTATGCTAATTGATAAAAAAAACAAAGCCCCTAATATTCTACTAAAAATAAATCATTCATTATTCATGAATTCATGCCTAATAGTAATTAAAAAAATACAAAAACCCCTAAAATTATAACTAAACCATTTATGTCATAATAAAAAAACTATATAAAAACCCTAAATCAGAACAAACATTATCGATAGTTATGCTAATTGAGACAAGCTTCCCCAATTTGAATTCTAAAAAATAAATTGAATGCACCTCACTTTTCCAAATATAATGAAAATGCCACTCTGGGTAGAAGGCCTACTCTTCATGCTACCTACCTCCCACTTAGTAATGAACAGAATTTTCATTATTGGACACATATTCTGATCGGGTTAAAGTTGCTTCAGGACCTAGTGAATAGATCTGAACCAGATCCAACATGTTAGATGCAGATCAAGCATATGCTAGTCGAGTCACGGTCCAAACCATTGATCCAACCCATGCATGTATACTTCCAGTTAGATTTGCACCATTCTGAATCTAGTATGCTAGATTTAAAATGGTTATTCTGGAATGAAAAACTCTTCCACTCATTATTCTGGGACGAAAAGAGGTCAGGTTGGGTGGTGCCCACCCTGACGGATCCCTCATTGGGTGAGCAGTGGCGGAGCCAGTGTCAATTTTTCATTTTTTCCCTATCTACAGCTATAAATTGTCTTATAATTCTTTGTATCACCTCTCACAGCCTCCTTCCAAGTCTTCAATGATTTTTTTTAATCTCTTCCATTTGCATCATGTTAACCTTTTATTGATGTCATAATAAGTCTTCAAACAACATGCCCAAAACATCTTAAACAATATTATCTAAAATTTTCTTTTATTGGTAGAACTTATATATAATCCTCTTTTGTAACCCTAAACATCCATCTTAACAAATGCCTGATTTTTCAGGTGACAATTTAGAAAGTGGGTGCCTAATTTTTTAGGTGACAAAAGTGCAAAAAACTGTCAAGAAAAAAATCAACTGGTCTAATTTGCCATATTTTCTAATTTGCAGCCAATCTTGACATATGGCCAAAAGCTAGTGCCATCTTTGTCTTTGTCAGTATATTTTGACTTTTTTCTCAATAATTTTTTCACTAAACATGCGTTGCTTATATTTTAATTTTGTTTTACTAAATTTTAAGCTATTTTTCGTTAGTGTGCTCCAAAGTTTTAGTTGTCTTTATACATCTTCTCTATCTTGACTAACAAATATTATATTATCTACAAAGAACATACACCAGGGGGACCTCAGCTTGGATAAAAGATGTTACTTCAACTAAGACTAATGCCAAAGGACATACACTTAAAACTAAGGGTGGGCAACCAGCTCGGCGTCCCGATGGGCCTGAGTTATTTATTAAAAATTTTAATAATATAATTTTTTATAAATTAACTATTACATTCAATTCATTTTTTGTTAATTTTAAGAATGGGTAACTATTACTAGTTATTAATTTTATGTTTTTTCATTTAATTCATTTTTTTTGGTATTCTAAGAATTAATATATTAATTTTATTAAAAAATAACCTACAAATAGGTTTGAATCGGACCAGGCCAGGCTGGACCGGACCTAACCCACTTCACATTTGCCCGTTGAGCTAATGGACCAGGCCACGGGCTTCTCTTCAAACCCAAGCCTGTTAAGAACCAGGCCAAAACCTGTCCCATTAGTAAACGGGTTGGGTGGCCCTGTCAGCGTGGTCCATTAGCGGGTGGGGCCAGCCTGATGCCCACCCCTGCTTAAAACACATCTTTGATGTAACCCAACCTAATAGGGAACATGCCTCTCAATTCATAGTCCTAACAATATTACAGCTCCCTTATACATATTTGGAATGATATACATGTATTGTCAGAATTAGCTGTGGCCAAAATATGGTGTTGGCCACAAAGTTGTCGAAAATATCATCTTATGAATGGCAATGAAATGTGCTCTTGAAGTTCCCAACTCCATCCCCAATGCAATGTTTTGGTTACTGCTCCCAAACAATAGAAGGCGTTGGAGAAGTTGCCATGCACTGGTCCCAAACAACATCTCTAATTTACCCCCAATTGTGATCAGCTAACATATTAGAGTTTTGGCACATTAAATATATTCATTTGAGCATGAGCCTTTTATGATATGTTGCAACTATCAGCAATGTTGTGTATTATAAGATGTTGATGATGAGCTAGTCATACATTCCTTTTAGTGTATCCCATACTTCTAGAGATAAAGAAATGCCTAAGATGAGCATGAATTGTCAAACAAAATTAATGAACCATGTTAGCAGCAGTTAGTCTTGTATGCGGTTGCTTGCAGGAAGAGCTCCAATGATGGAAGTGTGGGATGGTGATGGAAAACCATGCTTTCATGACATGTGATCTTTGACTGTGGGTGCGAGCTACAGGTCTTCCTACAAACATGCGGCGCTCTGATGCATATTGCCAAATTAAAGAGGCATTAGAAGGTAAGCTTGTTGCCACTGATACAAGAATTTCTTCTCTTGAGACATTACATTATACAAGAATATTGCTGGAATTTTCATTTAATGCTAAGTTGATTGACAACATTGGTATTACGATCTTGCTAATATTTTTGGAGATATAAAGTTAAAGAGCATGAATCTTCAACCTCTGTGCCTACTGTTATGCTTGCGCATAACTTTGATGGTTGTCCAAAAAAGGCTGCTCCAAAGCTAAAAAGTTTAGAACAGTTTTGGTGGATGGCATCAAGTGAACGAGAAAACTAAAAAGTCTGGGTTCAAAAATCTGTTCAAGGTGACAATTACAATAAATTTGCTATTCTACAGAATCTTTAGGCAGATCAAGAGGATATGAATTACAGCCAATATAGTCCTAAAATCAATCCTCTCATGGCGAATGATTTTGGCCTTCAATTATTTAGAGTTCAGAATCCAATTAATGGCAGGCAACACAATATTGATTCTAATTTAGTTCAGTTATCTAACCAGGCTGAATTTGCAGAGCTTGTTCGAGATATTCATTATCTTGATTCCGCATGTAGTGGTTAGCAATGAGGCAACTGGTTCTAATGTTGAGGGCATTTTGGAAACTTTTGAGAGTTCATCTATGATGGATAAGAAAGTCATCATAGTAGATAAGATTTTAGAAGATTTATCTGAGACTAATATGGAAATGTCAACTAAGGCCAGCTATGGTGGGAATCAATTAGAAGAAACAACTCTTGTGGCTTCTAATATAGGAAATAATTCGGGTGAAGTTTCATTAGATGTAGCTAATGAAGATTTGGATAGAGATCCTGCTTGCTCAGCAAAAAAGGATCCTAAAACTAATCTGGCATTTAGTGAGGAGATTCAAGGAAGTTAAAACGGAGTTGGATGCTTTTAATGAAGAATCAAATAAGGAAATATCTCTTAAATTGGGTGGCAAAACTTCTATGTTAAAGTAAGGTTTCTTATCTCTCACCCCTAAAAAAGTGGGTCATTTAAGGAAGTTAAAACAATAAAAAGTTTAATGGGGAAGCCCAAAACAGGTATTGGGTTTTTTGTTTGGGGGTTATCTCTTGAGAATTGACTTCTATTCTTTAGATTAAAATCCTCTTAAGAAGATCATTGTAAATTATTTTTTGATTAATAAACTGGTAGGTGTCAGACTAACCCCAGTTTGCCTATAAAAAAAAAAGTGTCTTATGTACCATTAAGCATAAGCTACATTAATGTACTCTAATCCACTTGTAAAGAATAGCAGTGACTTGGATCCTAATGAATCTCATCGTGGCAACTCATGCTTATCTTAAAAAAGGAAAAAAGAAAAAAGAAAAAAGAAAAGAAAGAATCTAATCATGTCCTGCTCCTTAACAAAGGGAAACATTGGAATCGTCACTACTGATGAATTTAAGAAGTCGACTTGATGAGCAGAAAGTATCATGGATTGCAAGGTTCAGGTGAACCCGTTGCCATGCATCAGTGGATGGCACTTGAGGCAAATGTTGGTGTTGAGGAGGAGGATGGACTAGGTTTTGGGGGTCTTTGATGTTGTTGAAAAGTACCTAGAATCAAGATAGTTAATTCTGTCACCACCTTTGAACATAATGAGGGTTTTGAAAAGCTAGCAGTAGCATATCACATTTTGAGAGTTGGTCTATTCATATTGATGCACTTGCGTGCAATGATATTGTGGTGCATTAATCTTTACTTACCACTCTTCAAGTTACGTGATACAGAACACAATGTTATATTTTGACCATTGTCTAGAAACAAATTTAGTGAGAAGCATAATCCGCATTTGCTTATAGATGCATGCGTCATATTCATGACTGTGATGCAAACACCTAAAACGTGGTCGATCTCTTCGATTTTCATGTGTAAGTTTGTTAGATTTTTTTGAGAGAGGTGTAACTTTGATAGATAATCTTGAGAGACGAGTGTCAAGAGATCATCCTTAGTAGACAAGCAAAGCAAAGGGAGGGACAAAATCACTGACTGATCTACACAAAAGAAAAGCTACAAATAAAAACACCCATAATACAGATTAATCCAAAGAGATGTCCAAACTTGGCCATTTAGATATTTCTCAAATTCAAATGTAGGTTGGCAACTGAAAGCAAATGTGGTTGAGAATCACTACAAGAAAATGGAGAAGCAGTGACGGAGTTTTCTCCATAAACCCCGTCACTGTTGAGTTTTAGTTACTGTGACGGTATGAACCATCGCTAAAATGTAAAACATGAGTCGTTCAGTGAACCGGACCTTCATAGGTCAAACCCGGTCGACCACGACTTAGAAAAAAATTAAAAAATCGTACTCCTCTCTCCGACGTCCTCAGCTCCCGGCGGCATCCTCTCTAGGGTCCACAGAAGATGCACACACAATCTCTCTGAGTAGACGTCTCTCTCTCTCTCTCGTGAATCCTAACCCGATTTTAGAGTTAGGGTCTGCTAAATTCGAAAAAAAATTGGTAGATTTTAGGGGCTTTTGCATTTTAATCTTTATTTTTTCTATTGATTGAATGAACACATGCTAAATCCGATGTTTTTTTTTGTGATTTCCTGTGTTGTGGATGATTTGGTGGAGCAGCGATGCGGAAGTTAGCCGCATGCACTGGAGGGTTTCTGATTGGGGGAGATTCAGCAGGTCTCCGGGCTCCGCCTCGAGGACGCCATGAACTTCACTCGAAGTATGTATCCCTTCTTCTCAATCTCCTCCTTTGTTTCTTTAGATCACTATTTTGTTACAGAATTTTTAGGAACTTTTTATGTTGATTATTTTGTTTGTTTAATTTGTTAACGATGAAGGCACTTTGTTTAATGCGAGATCCAGCAGGCATACGGTAAATTCTGGTGGTTTGCAGGTTAGGGTTTTGTGAGATGTGTATGGATTTAGTATTTGAATTCGTAGTGATCGCATTTGTTGTTCTTCCTCGGTGTTTTTGTTGGTTTGGTGACCTGCATATCGGTTCATCGGATATCGGCTCCTCCGGGAACAGAGTGATGAGTGTGCAGCAGTACCCTTCCCTGAAGGGGGCAACTCTCACGAATGGTCCTTTCGACAATTGGGGAGAGTCTGGTGTGGCGTTACTTCAACCGATGATAAGAATCAATCGGTGAATTGCTCAACTCCTTCCACTTCTACTGTATCTTTAATGGCTGTTAGCATGCAGTTTTGGTTGGTTATGGGAGGTCATGCCTCTAAAGGTGCTAGTATGATATTGCTCTTTTCTTCTTGTGCTGCTGCTAGTATTTTAGTCCGAAGACGGTCACAATCAGCCTGTAACAACTGTGGATTCATCCGATAGATAAAAGGAGAAAACAATGGATCAGAAGGTTTGAGCCAAAACATCACATTGTTGCTTGATGTCTTTTATGAGTATCCTTTTGTTTGGTAAATATGTTGGACTTTTCATGCAGACTCAGCCTAAGCTTGCCCAAAATCGAGAGGCTGCAAGAAAGAGCCGCTTGAGGAAAAAAGTAAGATGGTTTTGTCATTTTCCTGCTTCTGTACAGCCTGTTGGGAATTCGTATGCAGTTTTATAATGAACTTTGATGTTAATGAGAATTTCTCGATTGTTGCTGATCTCGATTCAAGTAGATGCAGATGCCTTTAGTGAAGAATTATTGATATATGCATTTATAATTCTTAAATTTTTATTCAGTCAGTTGCGAACTTGGATAACTTTTGAGTTCTGGCCTTCCTATCTTTCTTCAAAATTACTCTCCCTTATATTGTTGCTTGATGATATGTCCATATTTGGCCCCTTACTCTCAATTGTTGATTAAGTACTCGGTTTCCTTCATTTGCATTGAAAATGCATCTACGCATTTATAATTCTACACTTTCCGTTCAGTCATCATGTGAACTTGGATAAGTTTGGAATTCTCACCATCCTCTCTTTCTTTAGAATGTTTTTCCCTTGATGTGTCTACATTTGGTCTCTTTCCAGAAATTGTTTCCACAATTTAGTAGTCAGCTGCATTAAGCATGAGGAACTTCACAGCCTGTGTCATTGACACTATCGTGACAAACAATACTTTTGGTGACATTTTGTCAGATAAAGCCTCCATGCTTATTGGAAGCATTGGAATGCTCCCTTCTGCAAGCGTTGGTGAATCAGTAACAACTTGTATGACCTTTCAGCTGCTTATTTTTCTTCTTTATTGTCAACTTGTCTCTAACTAATGTTGCATCTACAGGGTCCTGGGCTGTTTGAGCCCATTCATAGTTCTGCTCTAGACATTGCAGGACATGTTGAATTCTCAATCTTTGTGTTATTTTGTACTGAAAGGGCCTAGAACATGAAAAGCTGATTTTCATTTTATAGTTAGTCTTTCATATCCAGTTTAGACTGAGACACTTTAGAGCTATGTTCCATGGGTGCAGGGTGCAACTAACATTATAATATATATACATGTGTCGTGTGTGTGAGTTCTAACGCAAGAGGATATTTTTCTTGAGGTAATTTTTTGGTGTCATTTTGTAGGTTGGCCGGTTAAGGGAGGTCTCCAATAAAGCTCATAATGCAGAGTTGAAGTTGTTCTTGGAGGTAGAACTTGGATTGGTAATAACCTTGCTAAAGCAGTCCTTGGAGGTTGGTTTGGTATTTTTTCTTACATCTAACACCATAGATGTGATCTTTAGGTTTTTTTTAGTGGGAACCAGCTTTTGGATCATGGGAATCTTACCTTTATACAGGTTTCTGGTGATCCAAAATCAATGGCTATGGAGACATCAATTTTTCCAGGCTCATAAAAATATTTTTTTTTGTCAAAAAATATGATCCAAGAGTTGATTCTCACTAAATCAAGCATGCTAAACACATCTAATGGTTCAGATCTTTCATAAAACACTTCAAACTATGGGATAGAACTGGGCAGAACGAGAAAATGGGGCCTAATATGTTCAGTTCTCATATATATATGTATATATATATATATGAGAGAGAGGAGAGAGAGAGAATGTTATCTTTATCCTCTGTTTTTGTATCTTGAAGATGGGGGGCATGATCTGTTACCAGAAAGCTCCTCTTATTGATGCTGATGACCATTGCCGTTTCCCAGATGTGCCCCTCCTTTCTGGAGTATGTTCATAATCAACAGGTATACAAATACTTAAGTGAGTTCTTGAAATTGCGGATTTTATGCTGTTAATAATAGAAGTGTCGAGGCTGTACAATAGTTTACTTCTACAGGTAATTCATATTTAGCCAGCACTAGGCACCTTATATGACTGCTAATTACCCTGTTTACAAACTATGATTCAATATTAGACATGCAACTAACTCCATAACTGTTTTTCATCAAGAAGTTCATTCTCATATGGTGTATTGCCCGCTTCTTGCACAGGTAATTTTTTCTGGATCGGTAGTGCATTGTCATATGGTGCTAAAAAGCTTGGGTGGATTCTTCTTTCTTTAGAGGAAGACATTTCCTAGGAACTTAACAAAGTCTTTACGAACACATTGATGCTGAGGGATGTATGGAGGATCAGAGGGTCTCCATAATGTTTTAGATGTTGATCGGGCAGGGAAAAACTGTTGACTGAAAGCCCCCACTGACACTCAGATTGCAGACAATGTTATTGGGGTGATCTTTGCAGCCAGAGCCACTACAGCTAGTGTGCTCACATGGATCCTCAAGTATTTAGCAGAGAACCCATCTATTCTAAAAGCAGTCACGGTATGTTTCAGTGCTTTTTTCCTTTTAGCTTCTCTGTATTGTGTTTTTGAGTTTTCTTCTTTCATGTTGGTTTTGGTAGAGTCTGATGTAGAGAATTCAACTTTGTGATGTTCAGGAGGAACAAAGGCTATGAGGGATAAAGAGATCAGTGATGGAGACAACGCTCTGACTTGGGCAGATACGAGGAACATGCCTTTAACATCTTGGGTGATATGGAATCGATGAGGGGGTAGCCACAGTAAATATGGCTGCTATAGGTTTTTATATCCTTTTTTGTGTATATGAGCGAGAGAGTGAGATTTGCTCATGCCAAAGTCAAAGGGTACCAACCCATTTGTTACCTATTCATAAGAGGAAAGTCCCGTATGTTCATCAACATAAATATATTTAATTATCTATTTATGTAAATACAAATTTAAATGGATTTAAAACATAAATATAAAATATATAAATAAATTCTTTTTTTTTTTGCAAAAACAAGACTATTAGTGACAACTCAAGCTGTCAGTAGTTAGTGTTTTTTTCAACGCAAAGAGCTATAGCAACAGTTAAAGCCGTTGCTACAGGTATGCTCTTGGGACGGAAGTAACCGTTGCTAGGGATTTTATTTAGTGAAGGTTTAACTGCCCCTAAAATATTTAGTGACTGATCTTGGGCTTTTAGTGACAGATCTTAGGGTCTTTAGTGGCAGAAAAGTCTGTTACTAAGAGTTTATTTTGTTGTTGTGAATCTTGAGATTTCCCAATTTAGTGGGGCGTCATTCTTGATATGAATGAGTGGGAACTCAGGCAAAGGTGTAAAATAATGTGGCTTGAGTCTGATCTAGATTGGATTGGGTTTTCCCTGGATTGGATGATAATCCATAGGAGGAGAGTCCTTTTGATTTCTGATTTAAACTTCTGTTCTTATTCCCTTTCTTCGTGATCGGCTGACACCTCGTCCCCTGTGTATGCAATGTATCTGATTATCTTCTGCCAAAGAATGATTAATGTTTTCTCTCAGAAAAAAAAAGAAGGGATCTCCCAATTGATCCTCAAAGATACAACATTTCTCTCCTTCGATACAATCACCACGTCCAATTATAAGCCATTTCTTCCGTAAGCGATTAATGCCTTTACCATGATTTCTGATTTAATGTGAATTTTTTCCCTTAAAAAAAAAACAAAAAAACGTTAACCATGATAGCTTCTCTGACCTGACAAAACATTCAATTCCCTGTCTAAATCCGATCACCCTTTCATTAAAATATCTTACAAAAATGAAGGGTGCCGCCAACGATGTGATGTTCGCGCAACGTACGTCAGTTTACAATCATCCCTTTGTTTTCTGGAAAATCTAAGTAGGGACCTTAGATAGAGATATATAAGGTGTCTACGCAAAATTAATATATCTTGTTTGGAGGCCAAGTGGATTTGGATTTTTTTTTCTTATAAAAAACATTCTTTGTGCCACCAGCATAAAATTTTTAATAAACCACCATTTCGGTCAGATTAACGGCCAAAGGCCGTGCATTAATATTTCTTCACGTGTCAAATCATTTCATTGATCCTGCCTGCATAGTTGCCTAGCAAAAGCTGATTAAGCGTACTTTTTGATATATATTCGATCTAATTCATATTACTTACGTGGATAACTATTTCTTACCAGCTAACACCTCCAAACAATGCACAAATATTTTAGCCTTGCATGTCATGTAACCTATCGTGATCCCATGAGCGTGACCCCATAAGCATGACTCCATGAGCATGTGCTCAGCATAACCTCGCCACCAAAGAGACAAGTCATTTCGATCTTCAATCCCAAGACTAATTGATGAATACATTATATAATGAAGAGCATCACCCAAACTTGTTTGTTGACACCTAAGCATTTTGTCGCCTAGCCTCGAGTCACAGTACTCAGCATAACCTCGTCACCAAAGAGACAAGTCATTTCGATCTTCAATCCCAGGACTAATTGATGAATACATTATATAATGAAGAGCATCACCCAAACTTGTTTGTTGACACCTAAGCATTTTGTCGCCTAGCCTCGAGTCACTGTACTCAGTTGAAACTACCTAAGGTGATCTCTAAAGAATTAGCCTTAACTCACTTATTTTTGTGCATCCAAATATCACACTTAGGAATTTATTGAAGTCGAAAGGTCTTTAACCAAATATTCAAAGGCAATGTCCTTTGATTCGTTGACACTGTTTAATCAAACAATGTTCCAGTCTAAGTTGTCATACACCGTCGCACTAACAAAGATACCATTGCTTATCACATACCATGTTACCATCCCATCGTACATCACTTATCAAGCCAACACATACCACATGTTCCTACACTTATGTACTGCCCCCATTTTGAGACACATTCATTTGCAAGATATATTCTAATACACTGCATGCTTTGGGTACGAGATGTCACCCAATAGCCAAATTTGAAGAGGAAATAGAAAATAAAATGTAGTCGTGAATCTGTCGGTAAATAAATTAAACCTCAAAATAGCTACAGAAAATATTAGTGTGATGAGATATCATACTCGATGAACAGAAAAACAAAAGTAACCAGAACATTATACGCTTAAAAACAAGGTGGCTTAACGATTGGATATAACAGCGCTATAGAAAGACCCTGTTAGAACCAATCCAATGAATGGGCCGATTCGGCCATTTCCTGCACGCCTTGTATGAGAGCTCCCATTTCGACTAAGCGAGCAAGCAGACAGGATCACATCAAGAATCCCTGAAAAGACGTTGATTGCGTTCAAGCCATACAAATGTCCAAGCTGTTAGGATCCATACCCGCCACAAGAATTTTCATTTCTTCCCCTTGAAATCAAGATGTCTGGCAATCAGAATATGTCTAGGAAAACCAGATCATCCCATGACAAATTGAGATCACCACATGTCTGCTGCAATAACCCCATTTTCTCCAATCTGATTAATCATGCCATGTATAATTGTCCAACCCACCAAAGAACTACGCAGTTCACCCCCCTATAGCGTATTCCTTGGCAACCAAAACAAGGCAGTAGAGAAGGTATCATCCTTGGTTAACATCCATTCAGTCACATCACATCGTCCTGTTGCGACAAAGAAATTGACTCCAAGTCATTCATAAGCTTAGTCCATTGCTGAAAAAACCATTTTTGAAGGGTTTCTTCTCAAAACGATATCCCAACCAGATGATTCAAGCGAGTACATCACACACTCTCCCATACTTCCTTCTAGCCGCTTGGTAATACTCGGGAAACTCATATCTAAGGAGGCGACCATTCCACCATCTGTCATGTCAAAAAAAAAGTATTCTGTCCATCCCCAAGACCCACCCTTAGAAAATGACAGAAATCCACAATTATCGTAGACCATCCCTTCCAATTAATCCTCGATCGGTCCTCCCTTCCATTCCATTTATAGTTTTCTCTTCAATTCCAGGGCCAATCAAATAAAACATATTTTTCAGAAAAAACATGAAACAACCAGCCTTCCCTTCCTGCAAATTAACCATAACCATTTTGCCAAAGTGCAAACCCAAGCCACCCAATTCCAAGGGTTGAGACATGGTTAACCAACCTACTGAAGACCTTGATTTACCATCCAAACTTCCTTGCCACATAAATTTTTGAACTTTCCTTGGTATTTTAAAAATAATCAAAAAATGTATAACCATAGCTTAAATATTAAAGCGAACCTGATTAATTATATGACCCGCTTTGGAAAGAAATCAGGCCGATTGAGTTCTTGCCCAAATTCGATCTTTCACCTGCCCCAAATGAATTTCTCGAGAAAGTCCTAAATAGTGGAAGGGTAGGAAACCAATCTCGCGATCAAAGATATCAGCAGCCCTACTCTGCAACATATCGGTAGGGTCGTTTAGAACCAAAACTTGGCTCTTAATCCCGTCAATAGGAGGTTAGACATGTGGTCGGCCAAGTTTTTTTCCCGAGCAGGTAGAGTTACCCCGTTGAAGCATGTTCTTACCTCAGTAGCACACCTTATGATCATCTTGGTAATGCCAAAGAAAACCGAAAAAAAAAAAAAAAGGTTTAAGGAAAATGGTCTAAAAATTTATTTGGACTGGTCATAAGGAAGGCAATTCAAGAAACCTGTTTAATTGGCCGACTTGACATTCAGGATCTTGGTCGAGCTAATAAATCGCTGCTCATGAAATGGTGGTGGGTCGTATGCACGAAAGAAAGCTTGGTGTCAAACTCTCTTAAGGGAAAAATACAGTTAAGGGATGGCCATGGCAATGGATACAGGACACACATTGGAAAAATGGGTCTCAATTATGAAAAGGTCTCATTTCAATCTTAATGTTCTTTCTAGAATCAAGAAGTGTGGAAATTGGAGATGGGTGCTCAACGAGCTTCTGATGGGACGTATGGTCATAAGAGCAAGCTTTAAGATAGTATTTAATAGAGAAATTGACCTAAAGTTTGTGATCTCACACGTGCCCCCTCTCCTCGGGAATGAGAATGAGAATAGATTGCCCCCATCTGCGTGACAATTTCTGTTAATGTGGAACTCTCTAAACACTTCGATGCAAATCACTGTTACGTGTCCCAAATGGCTTTGAAAAATTCAATGGGAAAGTCGTCTGCAAGGACAGGTACCCATCCAACTTTTTTTTTTTATCTCATCTTAGGTAAAAGCTTCTTCTAGTTTAGAAGAGGCCGTGCTCGCAAGGCAGGGCATGTCCAGCCCGGTCATGTCATATATAGTCGACTGAATCTACCAATGTGAATTTAAATTAGAAGAATGATGTTGCTCTCTCAAGTATCCCTTCTCCCTGATAACATAATTGTCCCTCAATAGTTAGTGTCCCCATATGGTTCACCCTTCTTATTTGTTCTTCGTGTCTCCATGTTTAAGCCAATGAATTTTTGCTCTTTGCCTGCTCCTTCCTAATTCGTCATTTCTCGATGTTGCTAATTAATGAGGATTGTTGTGCTTGAAGTCGTCTCACCTTATCCTCTTCCATCTCAATGGCCAAAGCCTGTTGTATCAAACTCGATTCTTCCTCGAACCCTTCAATCATGTGAAACTTTGTCTTTTCATGTTCCTTGTTCCATTGAACTAATTCTCACTTATTAAAGAAATGACTCGAATTCAAAGAGTAATTGAAAAGTCACCTTTGTGTAGTACCTCCCCTTCAAGCGTCCCGCCCTAGGCCACCAATATATAAGCTCCCCACAAGGCCATGCTATGGAGAATAAGCAAAGTTGCAGTTCAACCATAATTCTTTCATGAACTCTGGGACAATGTTGGAAAGCTTAATTAGTTTCCAAGATTGCCAATATGTTCATTCATTCCTGCTTGATGAAATTTGTAAGAAACCTTCAATTTGATAAAGAATTAGAACCCACCAAACTGTGCTTCTACACCTTCAAGAGCTTGTTGCTCATCAAATCAAGATTTTTTTTTCTTGTAGTCTCATTTTTCGCATAATTAAACCGATCTTGATGACCCACAATGCTTCATTCAAGGTCATCTTGTCCTTCATGTATATATCCTGTTTCGAGAGAAGGTTGGTTTGCTCCATATGGCTGTGGTCCACCAAAACCTACCCGAGGTCCACCCAAAGCTCATGAATCTGGATAGCCTTCTTAGCAGATTCCAATCAATTCGGTTTCAGACAATTCCTTTCCCATCGCTGGTCCGAATCCGATCCATTTAAAAAATGTACCCAGTTCGAATTTGGGTAAGCACCATCTTTCCTCTTTCATGCTGTTCCGATCCATTCTACCCGGCCATCCTGATCTACTTTGTTCCACCTTTCAAAATGGGAAATGATAATCCACTTTCTTTGTTTGTTCGCCACTTTTACCCATTTCCCTCTACTTTCCCAAACCAACGTTCTCTCGTTAGCATGCATGATAGAGCACTTGTTTTATTCATGGTAGTTTTATCCATGGCCCTTCATCCATGTACGCATGAAAGGAAAGAGATTTTACCAAAAGAGCACCGTCATTCCTAAATGCAGAGAGACTTACCCAAAAATCAATTAACTCATTTAATGTTCAGCTTTGAAAACCGTCCTCATGTGTTGGTAACTATCCCCTCTCACTTATTGCAGATTTTTCTAATGTCAAAAAAAAAAGAATCAAAAGGTATTTTAAGCCATTCATTTGGGGGTGTTTTGTTAGAAAGTCTGTCTCGAACCTTGTTGCTTGGGATCTCTTATTTAAACCCTTTCATCATGGGGTTTGGCGATTAAGAATTAGAAGAAACTAAATTTGGTTTTTATTTGTGGAGGACAATGAGTGGGTTGTGGTTATGAGGAGAAAATATGACTTAAATGCATGGAGTTGAGTTTTGGATGGTAAGTGGAGGACGAGATCCGAAATCTAGAAGGTTTGGAGTAGGGCACTTAGTTGTTTTGTAGAAAAATGCAAGGTTAAGCTTGGAGCAGGTCATCAAACCATGTTTTGGAGCAGGTCATCATGGCTTTTGGACTCTTCTCTAATAGAGATCTTCCCACTTTTGTATTGATTGGTTAGGGGTAAGAGTTGCTTGGTGGCAGAATGTTGGTCTCTCAATGGTGGTTAATGGGATGTATTCTTAGGATCTAATCTCTCTTCACAAGTGGCTGCTGAATGGGTAAGTCTTATGGATTTCCTCTCCCCACTTCTGTTAAATGATGGGCCAGATACATTGTGGTAGAAAGATCATGGTGAACCAGAACTTAAGTTAATCACATGCCTACGAGTAGTACATGCACTTTGGGGGGTGGACTTCTGGTAAGAGCATCTTTCACTGGCTAGCTTGTAATTTTAGACAAGATTTTAACTGGATCTAACTTAAAGAGGGGTTGCCATTTACCAATGGGGGTTCCGCTTGCTTGGTAGGAGTTGTTAATGCAGGGTATTTTTTTTTTAAAGGGGACTCACCCTTTTTTATGTAAACAAAGAGTTAAAGTCCCAAGCAAATGTGCTCATATATATATATATATAAAACTTAAAGATAAGGGATTTTAATATATATATTGACCCAATTACACTCACTCAAGGATCTGCTCTTATTTTAGGCAAGGATATATATATATATATATAAGAAAATGAAAACCTACAAAATGAGTACAGTACTAACTAAAGCATGCTATTGGATTTTTTGTGCTTTTTTGAAATTTTGACCGCACGCTTGTGATCGAGATGTTTGTTTTTATAGGAATCACTCATGGGAGAATTTGATTATGATGTATGGATATGTTTTTATAAGTATTAAAAAAATCAATTGATTTGGAGACAGACATTGGAAGCTATACATCTTCTTAGACAACTTATTGAGAGAAATAGAGAGGAACAAATATTTGCATATGTTTTTTATTGATTTGGAGAAGGCATACGATAGAGTACCTAGGGACGTTCTCTGGTGGACAATGATAAAGAAAAATGTTTCTCTCAAGTACATTAGTATAATTAAAGATATGTATGAAGGAGTAATAACCAATGTTCGTACTTGTGGAGGGGTGACAACCAATTTTCCTATAACGGTTGGGTTATATCAAGGATCTGCTTTAAGCCCTTTCCTATTTGCTATAGTGATGGATGAGTTTACGAGATCAATTCAAGAAAATGTGTCATGGTGTATGTTGTTTGCTGATGATATTGTTTTGATTGATGAGTCTAAAGTTGGGGTTAATGCTAAGTTAGAATTATGGAGAGAGACATTGGAAGCAAGAGGTTTTAAGTTGAGTAAGAGTAAGACAAAATATATGGAATGTCGGTTTAATGAGCAACGAAGTAGTGATGAGAGTATAGTGAAGCTTGGTGAGCAAGAAATACCAGTGGATGATTGTTTCAAATATTTGGGATCTATCATTCAAAAGTATGGAAAAATTGATGAAGATGTAAATCATAGGATAAAGGTTGGGTGGATGAAATGAAAAAGTGCAACTGCAGTATTATGCGATCGTAGAATGTCATTGCGGTTGAAGAAAAAGTTTTATAGGATGAATATTAGGCCCGCTTTACTATATGGTACGAAATGTTGGGCTGCCAAGAGACATCATATTAAAAAAATGAGTGTAGCTGAGATGCGCATGCTTAGATGGATGTGTAGAAATACAATAAAATATAAGATTCGGAACAAGGAGATACGTAACAAGGTAGGCATTGCACCCATTGAAAATAAGATGAGAGAGAATCATTTACGGTGGTTTAGACATATTCGGCGAAGGCCAAATGATGCTCTAGTTAGAAGGATGGAATAATGGGAAAATATATTAGTTAAAAGAGGTCGGGGTAGGTCTAGGAAGACATAGATGGAGATGATAGGAAAGGATATGAATGCTTTGAACCTCACCGAGTACATGGCATTGGATAAAAATGATTGGAGGAGAAGGATTCATGTGGAAGACCCAAAATGATTTTCTTTTTTGGTTCATATCGCCGACCCCGATTGTTTTGGGATGAAGGCGTAGTTGTTGTTGTTTGTAAAAAAATTAATGGTTTATCATTTTCATAAATTTTTTAGGCTTCAAATACTAATTTTTAAAACCAAATGTATGATTTAAGTGTTGGTTTCTAGTAAATCAATCATGTGGAACACATCTATCGGGTCAGAATTTCGAAAAAAAATATCAAAAATCCATTAGCATGTTTCATTTAACACCGTGACTGTTTGGTATGTTTCCAATTCTCGTATATATATATATATATATGTATATATATATATATATATATATATATATATATATATATATATATATATATATATATATATATATATATATATATATGAGAGTGAGAGAGTTTGAAAGAGGAACACATAATAGGTATTATTTCATTTTCTTTTTCCATAAATTGCATATGCACTAAACTTAGTTTTGGATTTCAGCAAGTCGTGCATGGCTGGGGATGGCAATCGATGCTCCCGTTGGACTACCTAAGACTAAAAATCCTGCAAAAAAGTCCCACACAAGAATTATGCTAGTACTAGAAGAGAGAATTCGTTCAAGAATTGAATCTTGGGATGCACTTTACCTCTCAAAACCGTCCAAGGTCACCTTTATTCGTCATGTGTTAAATGGTTTCATGCTTCACCATATTGCTAATTTTCACAAGCCTAAAAAATGTGAATGAAAGCTGAATAAAATCCTCTCAAATTTTCTTTGGGGTGGATCGGGTCCTCTAAAGTGCTCGTCAACTGAAAAAGAGCCACTTCCCCAATTCAGCTAGGTGGTCTTGGCATTAAGAGGCTATCGATATTCAATATAACTCTCTTATGTAGGTGGTGGTTGTGGTGGTGGTGGTGGCGGCGGCGTTTAGCTAATGGGAAAATTTCATCAATGGATTACTTAAAACGAAAATACAAATTGGGTAACTCCCTACTTGATTGGCTTGAGCATTATTTTTGGAAAAAAGGTTTTCCCATGTATAAGGCGATATCCAAATCTTTTCAGTTATTTTTCTATATCAAACGGTGAGTTCTCAGTTACCTCTTGTTACGAAGGCAAGCCCTAAAACCAGACGTCAATTGGTTACCAAAACGAACAATATGGGGCTTGGGTCCCTCACCTCGAGCACAATTTTTGGCATGGACCTTGTTAGTTGGTCATGTTAATACTCTCACATATCCAAAAATGAGGGGTGAAGTTTTCGGATCTTAATTTGTTCTATGTGTGAGAATGACTTTGAGACTGCTGAGCACTTGTTTTGTTCCTGACCTTTTCTTCCGAACGATTTTTAAGTCAGCATGGAGGGATCTAAACATGACGGTACGTCCATGCTCAAGCTTTAGAGAACTGGTTCTGGACCTTCATTTTATCATGTTTTTTTAAGAAATGGTGTTGTGTTTTGATTTTTATCGGTTTAGTGGCAGATTTGGAAGGAGAGGAATCACAATTTTTTTTAAGGGTACCAAAAATGATGTGGGTCATGTAATCCTGGCCATTCAATCAGATATGTTTCACTGGGCCCAAGCTGGATGGCCGAACCAGGACTTTGCATGGATTGGGGGGGCGCTTGTCTTCTAGTCCATTTCTTTCGATGAAGCTCCTCTAAATTCTTCTCCATTTGTAACTATACCACCTGAAATTTCATTTGTATATATATATATATATATATATATATATATATATATATATATATATATATATATATATATATATATATATATATATATCTGTTGGACGAATTATCTTTGTCTAATTTGCTTGCTTTTATAATAAAATCTTCTTCATTCTTCTTCTCAAAAAAAAAAAAGTTTTGGATTCTGTGACCATCCTCTAAATTGGGTGTTGTTTTCTATATTGCCCTGTCCGTAAGGTTGGGCAGTTGATCTAGTTTGATAGTCATAAATGACGTTGGCTAAAACATTACATAAACTAAATACTTTGCTCATCTCGCAAAAAGTGAATCATATTAAATCTAGAAAGATAAAGTAGGGTTGCAAACAGATCGGATCTGGGTTGACCAGATATTAAAACTTTTAATGAGTGGGTTCAGTTCTGGATCTGGATGTCACCCGGAACATGCATGGTAGGATTCCAAATCTGGGTATGAACTGACCGCCCCCCTCTGATACTAGATCTAGGGATGTAATCGGGCTGGCCTCGGTCAGATCTAGGCATTATTGAGTCTGAATTAATCGGATATAACATAATTGGATTTGGGAAAGGGGATTAACCTAAACTGAATCCACATCCAACTTGCTTAAAACCTGACATTTACATGTATCGGATATGGATTTTAGTTGGATTCAGATTCTTCTCTGATGCAAAATTTGATACTGAATCCCAAATAGGATCCCATTTTGGCTACCGAATCCGACTAAACGGACTCGGATTTCGTCAGATATACTTAGCGTATGACTGTATACAAGTGAAGATAGTTCAACAAGATGTTCATACGAGACTCTATTTAAGAACTTCATAACGTGCCTAGCCTAATGGAAAAAGAGAAAAAAAGGTCTCACCAGTGACAAGGGTGCATAGTATGCCAAATCGGACAACTCCAGATGAATCTTCCATGCAGATTTGTTCACTATTCTACCACTGTTAGGGGGGCACTGTAGGACAAACAGTAAATGCTGAAGACCCAAGAGGTTTGGCGTATTGGGATGGAGCCTGAACTATTTGACAGGCAGTCTAGGTTCAAATCCCATGGGTGTCACCCCTGTTTAAGCCAAAGCTTGGCAAGTCCCTGGGGTCGAAAGGTAAGCCCTCGAAATTTTATGATGTCAGGACAGCGACCGTATGAACCAGAGCGGCTAGGTCTCTGTGCCTGAGGCGGTTTCTCCGAGTAAAAAAACAACCGTAAAAGGTGATTATGTCATGTGAGTGATTGCTTTAGTTGCCAAACATCTACTAAACCATATTTATATCTATGGCTCACATACCATCAATAACGTAAACAAGCAAATCTTTATGCGCAATTAAAATGGCAATAATGATTCCCTTGAAGAAAAACAAGAAAAGATGGCAATAATGATTTCATGAAATAGGTGAAGGTGAGAAATGGCGTACCAGGAGACTTGATTTTCTCAGAGGTTGTTACGAACCCATCCAGCCTGCTGCTGCCATGCACATGCCACCCCATTCATCGCCAGAAAAAGGTAGAAAAGCAGAAACAAAGAGAGAAACGAATGAAGATTGACGAGAGATGTAAGCACTAGCTCCGTGAGAATGAAGGCCGAATTCTCTCAAATAAAAGAATGAAACACCACAGATTAGACATCAGGAGAAAAAGGACTGGCTGAGCTCATTGGAGACGGGCCGAAATGATACGTTGGGCAGTAATCTCCATAAATGTTGTACGTGGTGTATTAAATGCTAAACACTAGCTTGCAGCACCTACTGACAACTAGGTTTCCCATTAAATTTCGCATCTGTCTCTGTAGGAGCATTGTATAAAGGTTCTGTCACTCTGCTGCAGAGAAACATAATGAAGACTTTTTTGGCCATTTTCCTTCCTATAATTAATGTTGAAGACGTTGTCTTTTGTTCCCTTCCTTTAAGAAAGTTCTTCTCCCTTTTCTCGCTTCTTGTCATGCAGAGAGTGAGAGAGTAGGGTCAAGCAGACAAACGACTACTGTAGCCAAGGAAGCATGCACACGGTTGTTACGAAAAGAAGACGTGCCGGCCTTACTCTGAAATCAGCCACCCGCATGCCTTTGATAAGAGGTCGTATGATGCACAACACCCAATGCAGAGAGTACTATCCTAAGCATCTGGTTGTATATTGCGGGACCATAACCCACAGAATTGAAAAACGCATAAGCAGAATCCAAACTTAAGGACAAGTATTTTTCAACATAGAGAGAATGATGCAGGAGTGACCACAAGATACTAGCGGATGCTTAGGATCTATCTTAATTGTTTGTGTTTTTTTGTTATTTATGATAGTTCGATATTAGTTTTTAGATCTTGTTCAGGGAGTTTTGGAATTATCTCGGATCCGTAATAGGATTAAGGTTTTTAAGGTCACTCTTGGTTCGCTATATGTATATTGATTGTAAAGAGGAGGAAGAGAGCTTGATGATAGATTATTCATGAATTTTAATTATTTTTTAAGCAATTTTTATTAATTTTTTCCTTTTTTATAGTCTCATAGTTTCATAGCTAGCTAGGGTACTGGTTTTTGCAATTGTTCAGGAGTTATTCTTTTGTCTTGCATTAGATACACATAACACATTCGTGGTGTTTGAGAGGCCGTTCATCTCAGAATGTGCACTTCTGGATGCCGTTGATCTCAAGATGAACGACATCCACGACCTGTAGGAATGAGATGCCCATCACACTCTTTTTTCGATGTTGTTGGTGGCATCAGAATGGTTTAAAATGAACGGCTCACAATGAGCCTGTTCTCCTGTTTTGATTGATGTCGTTCATTTCTAAGATGAACGACATCCAAGGCGCATCGCCTCTGACGTGATCTTCTCTCGTTTCCCTTTTGGTGGTGTTTTCTGTAATACGGAGACATGGAATTGTTGAAGAGGGCAACGATGATAGTGGTTGTTTCCCCATCCAAGTGGCAGCTTCAGACCCCTGCTACTGTTGTATTACAACATTTGATTGAGGCGGCTCTAAAATAATGGAGCAGTGTTATTCCTCTTCTACGTCAGGTTTCACTGTTTCTGATGTGATCTCAGAGGTCTTTTCAGCATAGTGCTTCCTTAATTTACGCCATCCTGAATGCTGCAACCTTTGCTGACTCACTCAGAATTAGAAAGGTATTTTACACGAGGAGAGCCACTGATTATTACTCTCTCACCACTTTACGTGACAAAACGAGATGGTGACCATTAATCTGTCGAAAGCCCAGGGGGGGCCGTTCTTGGCAGGAGCAGTTAGTGCACATCACCTTCTTCTTCTGTTGGGCACGTTGCAAATTCGAATCCCACTGGTAGGGGTCTGCCTAACCCCAGCTTAATTTATCTGTAAAAAAACACAGGTGGAGACTGGGTCAGGTGTACCTTTGGAGCGAGCAATGTCGTTAAAATCGGTTCACTAGGTGAATCGCTTTCTAAGAAACTTAAAGTTCAAACTTTTTACCATCAGATGGCGCATGTTATTTCAAAATAAAAAATATTTAAAAATTTTAAACCATTTTAAAAGCATATATATATATAAAAAAAAACTCGTGTATCAGCCTTTTTAGAATCGCTGTTGGGCCGATTTTGATTCAAACCGTTTTTAATAACAATGCTTACGAGGAACCAAAAAAGGTTTTACCAACATGAGGCCGGTCACTGAGGTGGTATGATCTCACGTGTTAAGTGGGGTCCTGTGCCAAGCTGAAGGCCCTGGTTCTAATCCCTCTACCACATGGAGCTTAAGAGATATCTGGTAGAAGTCTGCTTAAACCCCGCTTGCCTATAAAAAATAATATATCTGTCTATCAACAATGACTGCTTTAGCAACATATCATGTACCAACAGGGGCTCCCCTCAGCTCGTGCACGTCACCTTGTGTTGGGATGTGCAAGTTCAAAACCCAATGGTATAATTGTTTAACTGATAGGGGTCTGCCTAACCCCAGCTTGCCTTTCAAAAGAATAAAAATACAAGCATATCATATTAATCGTTACCATTCTCCCATCTTAACTTTCAAATGATGAAACCCATTAAGATTTTTTTTATAGGCAAGCTGGGGTTAGACAGACCCCTAACCGATATCTTTTAAGCCCCATGACAGAGGAATTGGAACCTGAGCCTTAAGCTTGGCACAGGACCCCGCTTACCACATGGGATACCACCTCGGTGATGAGAACCTAAAAAGATTATTGGGGGCGTTTGATTGTCTCATGCACGAGATCCAAGGCTATCATATGACGTGAGGGCCACTCTATGTAAGAGGCCTTGATCAAATAGAGAATTTCTTATCAAACACGGACCCCATCATACAGACCGGTCATATGGAGATCCTAGCCGTCCAACCAATGGCTAGGATTAGTTCAGATTCTCACCTGAAATGTGGGCTAATCCTAGCTGTCTAGATGCATCGAGTGGACAGCTAGGATCAACATTTCATATAGGATCCTTTCTCTCTTATTTAAGATCTTTGTCAGGCCCAATAACCATGACAGGCCTCTTTCACTATATCTCCCTTGATAGAAAAGATGATCAAGATGGGAGTCCTCCAGTGGGCTCACATTGTTTCAAGATAGATATCAAGATGAATCAAAACTGCAGGAGGGATCAAGAGTCCAACTTCAATAAAGACTCACGCATGAACCTCATTAATCAAAAAGACTCCAAGGACTCACGCATGAATCAAAAAAATCTTAAGAAACCTGCTCAAAATAAAGTTCTAAAAATATGCAATCTTGGATTCTTGAGAGTCAAGATCATCATAATAGGAAAGGTTCAACCAACTTATTTTCTCTTGTAATCAAATGAGCTTTATTTATATAAACCTCTCATCTCTCAAGAAAAATGTTGATGAGAGAGAGTGAGAGAGAGATTTCAACGGATGTATGCACTTATAGGAAAAATCGTGTGGGCCTACATATATATATGCAATCATACTTTTTAGGCATTTTGTGGTTTAAGCCTGGTTTACATTATCCGATCAGGATTGGCCATATGATATCTCATATGGTATAGTCTTATTATGTGAAGAGACATGCTCTATCTGCTTCTAACTCTATGATAAGTTGAATTGGAGACTATATATCTCTCAGTTGGATTCAAATTAGATTATGGTCTCCAAACCTTATATAATGGTCTTCTCTTTTAAGCTTTCCAACATCATCAAAAGAGAAAACAGTTAGTCTCATAAGGTTTAGAGAAAGAAAAATGACCACGTATATAGGTTCTGGAATATCTTACCCGTCAACGATCTGTCATAGCGCCAATGAATTCAGGTACTCTTTCACATTATGATTCTATTTATGTTTTAGTTTTCAACAATTTAGCTTGAATATATATATATATATATATATATATATATATATATATATATATATATATCCTTTTAATTTTTCGATAGAAAATCCAACATGCACAGGTTAGCTGAACCAAGTAAAACAGTGTGAGCATGTGTTTGAGTTCTTGTATGTTATTGTGTTTCAGCTTATGTAAGGTTTGATATCCAACGTCAGACCTACTCACTCTCAAATTACCTCTCTCACTTTATCTCCCCACATACAATGGCTTTGAGTTTCATTCTCAAACCCTAGAATCTGAGGTCCTATGATCTCATTTCACTTCAGATATGCGATCCAAAACAAATCAAACACATACTCAGATCCTTCATCTTAGGATCTCTAAAATCCTAAAAATCTAAGATCCTAAGACCGACCACCTCATATATGAGATCCGAGGCACTCAAATGCACCCTAAGTGTCCGTAAAACCTTCATAAGATGGAAGATGCACATATGCACCATAACATTTATTAAAAAAAATGTTTGCCAAAACATGTGAATGAATATTCTTTTAACATCAGAAAGATATCTAAAGGTCACTTTAGGCTATCTACAATGAAGACACTCACCCCAGGCTTGTCTAAAGAAAAAAAACTCTCACCCTAGACATAGGGCTGTCAACAGGTCAAATCCAATGTTGGATACCCACCTGACCTATGTTGGATCTTGGTATTGATCCTGTGACCATTGGGTCTCACACATGGAATCCACATGATTGTATATATGTATAGATCCACAGTAGTTATTGGATTCTTTCAAGAGAATTCAATGATCTTGATAAGTGGGTCCTTAATATGCTAATCAAATAAATAGTGGTGGGCCTACGACTAATTGGATTCCCAAAATCCAACGAGATGTTTTAGTTGGGTAGGTAATAGCTACTTTGATGCAAGCCATTTATCTGACTCTCGCATTTTTCTTCTCTTTAAGATTATTTTCTTCTCTATAGCTTCAACCCTCGTAAAAAAAGCTAGGAACCATCGGGCACGATCCACAGTGTTGTATGAGAAAATCGACAGCAAAGCAGAAAGAACCCCTCCCACGGGCAGCTGCCGGAGAGAAGCAGTCACAGAGGGTCGACCATACCTGTCAACCCTTGCTGCTGATGTAAGGTGACAGAATAAATCTCTCTCTCTCTCTCTCTCTCTCTCTCTCTCTCTCTCTCTCTCTCTCTCTCTCTCTCTCTCTGCGTTCGATTCAAAGGAGAAGAGGGTCGCTCGAGGGGATAAGGAAAGGTCCAACACGTGCGTAAGAAAAAAAAAGAAAAGAGGGACAAACGCTTCCTGCTTTTCGACGATGGCCGGAACCGTGCTGGACACAGACGAAGCCTGGTCCTTTTGGCGCCTCTTCAGCGAAGATGAAGACGATGATCAGGATGTCGGCGATGAAGAAGCTGACCTCTTTGCCAGCGAAATTGGCATCAACTCCTCTGCCAGCGACCCAACCTCCAGTGAGAAATTCAACAGTGCACGAAGCCGCATCCGATAGGCAGCCCGGTCATTGGAAAGCTCGACAGCCTCCGCCGTCTTGTAGGTGCCGAACAGACGCACACCACGTTCTTCGTCGGGTCATGGATCTCAGCTGCATTTTTTCCCCCATGGCTGTTGTCAAACTCCCCTAGTCCCCTATAGTGCTTCCTCTTCTCGGCCAACATAGGTGGTGGACACTGCGATTTCCCAGCAACGACGATCGGTGGGGGGAATTCATCCACTAGTTCAGGCGTTTAACGGTCATGACAGTCACCGTGGTGCTCTCTGTCGTCAACTAAAAAGGAGCCCAGTTGGTGCTTTTTCATCATCGGATGGAAATGGCCCCAGCCGGTGTTGGGATTTTGAATGGGTGGGTTTGGGATTTTGAATTAGAACCCGAGTAAAAAATGGGTGGGTTTGGGATTTTGAATTAGAACCCGGTCAGGTTCGGGTCCAGGTATAGGAAATTTGAAAAAGCACCAGGTCCGGTACCCGACCCAATTAGAATTTGTAAAGACTCGGGTATGAGAAATCTTACTCCCCTGAATATTAAGTGATCTTAAACAAAAAGGGTTAAAATACCACCAACAAGATTTCAGCTCAACCTTCACCTCTGAAAGTGAAAGGCAATACCAACTAGGGATGGCAGTGGACCGGGGGAAAGCGGGGCCCCGCCCCACCTCGCCCCGTTTGGACCGGGGATGAAGGGTATGAAACGGGGATGGAGGCGGGGATGAAGGTTAAAATCCATCCCCGTCCGGGGGTGGAGGCGGGGATGGACTGGCACGTTCCCCCGCCCCGCCCCGCCCCGCCCCATCCCCGCCCCGGCCCCGCCCCGGCCCATCCCCGCCCCGCCCCCGGCCCATCCCCGTCCCGGCCCCGCCCCATCCCCGCCCCCAACTCAGATGAACTGTTTACTAACCCTAACTCCCTTCCCTAATTTCCTAACCCTGGAGCCGGGCGACGTTACTGTGCACGTAGGACGCCGGGTTCTCGATAGCGTACCGGACTCCGGCCTGGGCGGCGAGGTGCATCACGTGGGTGAAGGCGACGAGGTCGAAGAGCTTGGCCAGGAGCCGGGCGTCGTTGATGTCGCCGGCGATGACGAAGACGCCGTGGTCGCCGAGGATTCGACGGCGGGCCTTCTTGAGCGAGGGGTCGTAGTAGTCGTTGAAGTTGTCGAGGCCGACGACACCGTCACCGCGCTTCCGGAGGGCGAGCGAGACGTGGGTGCCGACAAAGCCAGCGGCGCCGGTGACGAGCACGCTCATCCCGCGGGGTCGGGGACGGGGGCGGGGGCGGGACGGGGACGGGGCGGGGGCGGGACGGGGCGGGGACGGGGACGGGGACGGGGCGGGGGTGGAGGACATGAAACGGGGATGAAGGCGGGGGTGGAGGATAAAATCCATCCCCGCCGCGGAGGCGGGGCGGGGGTGGAGGATAAAATTTTGAGGCGGGGCGGGGGTGGAAACCTTGTCCCCCGCCCCGCCCCACTGCCATCCCTAATACCAACACACCAATGATCTTTTTGTTGGTGTTGCTAGAAAAGGACTTATATATGAATTGATTAAACGATCCTCAAGTTTTATCAAAGACTATTTTGGGTAAGTGGTCGTAACTGGTGAAAGAAGGTGGATGAGATTTTAATAAATCGACACTTATAGAAAAAGGCTTGTGATTGGCTTGTAGTTAATGCATGAAGGTGGCTATTGTAAACCGTTATCCATCTTACTCGTTGGAAACAGTTGTCTTTGGAGTTTTCCATAAACAGACACATGAGTTCATGAACTTGGACAAGATACACTTCACAGACCCATCTTAGTTTTCTCATCTAGAATTAAGTCAAACTGACGAATGAAGTCAGGTCATCATGAGTAGAACCTGAACCCTAACATGCCCACTATTTATATGTGCGGGTTCGGGTTGACCCGGCCCTGATCTGACCCGTTGACATGGCAAATTAAGATAGGCCCCAACCCTATCATGACCCGACCCATGAATATAATAATGCAAATATGGGATTCATGAAAAATAATTGGGTCCTATATATTTGACCCTACCCAAGCCCGAACCGACAGGTTCGGATCGACCCTGACCTGACCCGTTGACAGCCCTAGCTAGACCTAGAGAATTATGCTATGATCAGGACATAAACTTAAACATCAGCATGGACATGTTAAACCAGCATGACTTGAAGGATAAACTTGTCTACAGAGGCGGACATTTTGCATTGCTCCGGTGGCTTGATGGCTTACCCAGCAAACAGCTTGTGTGAAAGGGAAGCTGTAGTTAAAACCAAAAACCCTACTCAAAAAACTGGGAAATGAGTAGGAAATGACGTTAGAATGTAGTTGAAACTAGTTTTATCTAAAACAAATTCTAAACCTTTAATGTAGATATTCATTAAATATAGTGGTCATGAAAAGTTAGGGTATGACACTGGGTAACTAGAGAGTGTTGTAGTAGCAGATGCTTAGAAAAAAGCGAACTCGGCCATGTGAGAACAGGGGCAGTGGGGTGCAGCCACAATGGGAAGCCAGCGGCTGTATCACACTTGCAATTCAAAAGAACCAGATATTTTTTTTGGAAATTTTATTCAGCAAAGCGTAGAACCTTAAGAATGATTTTCCCAGCACAGGCAAGGGAAGAACAATGGCTTCTTAGGCACTTGGCTCACAGCACCTACAATCATGAACTCCACATTATTGACCTAGCATTTGAAAAAGGATACAGACAACTGTGGTTAACTGTACTATCTGCATAGGAACTGCTAGCTGGGGGGACTTGGCAGCGACCAACTCTAAGAGGTGGTAGTTACTATATCCACTTTTTAGTGCAAATACAAAGGGGAGACAGTCTCACTTCCTCTCTCATTTCCATTTACTACCTTCTCAACGTCAGTCTCCTGAACAACCATCACCACCATAGCAGTTTGACCAAATTTAAACCCAAATCCTCAACAACCATTCCAACCACCAGTTCCAAAACAGAGACTAAAACCCAGTTTTTGCCGGTACAATTTGTTCACCTGCTTTAAGGAACTTCTAGTCTCACACGAGAGGTAGAATTAGTCAGGAATGAAGATCTATCAGATTCAAGATTACAGGGCAAATGATAAAAAACATATGAACTTCTCTGACATGCACAATCAAGATAACTAGTTTAACCAAGGATGCACCCAAAAAAATGCAAATGACAAAATAAACAGGAAAACTAACAAAGCCTATCGTATTATCTGATATATATGTCATTACACCGTTTGGATGGCAAAGAACAAACCCAACTCCCACAAGATATTTACAGTTAGTGGCAGAAGGCAATCCTTTACAAATAAATCTAAACAGTTGTCTCCAGCCTCATCACTTTATGCTTCACCATCTAAACTTCAACAAAGCAAAGGAACAGCTAGAAGTTTTTTTTTTTTTTGAAAGGCAAGCTGGGGTTAGGCGGATCCCTACCAGAACAACAGCCGCCCCATGTGGCAAAGGGATTCGATCCTGGGCCTTCAGCTTGACACAGGACCCCGCTTACCACATGGGATACCACCTCGGTGAACAGCCAGAAGTTTGTTGAGGGTGCAAGTAGCAAAATGGTAGTGTGCTGAAAGTCAAATTTGTACATCACATACTGTCCATCCCAGCTCCCCCAAAAGTAGTTCGTGTTTTTTAGTATACACGTGGTTAGCCTATACATCATATACAGGCATACGCTCCTCAATGAAGACTCGGCAGACCGGGCACTTCTTACACTTCTCGCAACAAGTACTGAATTAAAAGATAGGATGGATGTTAAAGTTGGTCAATGGATGCTGAAATAGAAACCATACTAAATGAGAGGAAACATGAGATACCTGCAAAGGATGCGGTGCCTGCATGGCAGCAAGACGACACCAATTTCGGCCTCGAAGCAAATCCTACAGAGAACCTTCTCCTGATCAATTGAACGTGCAGAAGTAGTGAGGATATGAAGGAATAAACCACAGCAGCAAAGGTTGTTAAAATATGTGTACTCTTACTCTTACACATATATGTATGTTGAAATATAATCCTTAAATGTACGAGTATATATTTATATATATATATATAAAGATACGTATACATATATATATGTATATGTATCTCTATTTATATATATATTTTCTCTTCCTAAAATACCCTCAAGGGTATTCTTGTAATTTGTGATTTTACGCATATTCCAATTGGAATATGCATGTAATTTTTCTTTTATTTTTTAGTTTCTTTTTTTTATTTTTTGTGGTTTGCACCACCTAGGGAGGCTCCCCAAAGAGTCGTTGGGGAGCCCCCAACAGTCACAAATGTGACCGTTGGGGGCTCCCAACGACTCCTTTGGGAGCCCCCTATGTGGCTCCTCTCTTGTGTTATAAATAGGGGTCTCCCCCTTTGTATTCTTTACTCCTTGGAGGAGCTTATGCTCCATTGTATAGGGTTTTTATCCTCTTCTTCTTATTTCTTCAATAATATTCAACTTATGACTTTAAGTCATATTTACCCCTTTTATGGGTTTATGTATTAGCACATGATGTGCTTGTGTTGTTCCCTCGAGTGGGTATATTCGCACTTAATGTGCATGTGTATGGGTTCATTATCGAACCTAAAGTATTCAAAGCCACTTTCTAACAAAGGTAACACAGGTCTTTACATAGTAAATGAAATAATTAATCATCGATGACTTTTTACCTGCCTGCAAAGCTTTTTCCATCAACACAAAGCACTATATATGTAACATGTAGCTAGAAAGCAAATAAACAAAAATAATTTGAACAATTTCTAGTGAACTCAAAAAAAGCCCAAACCAAGAATCCACAAGTTAAATGAACACCACATAACATGTAAGATACTGTATCACGAGCAGATTAAGGTGACATGCATTAGAATGCACCAGAGATAAATTAATGGAGCAAAATTAGTGTTTTGATTAGTTTGCAGGAGCCACAGTAACTTTAAGCACATAACTCATGCAGTGCACCTTTCTGCAAATGAATATATAAAAGATTATAACCCAAGAAGCTTGTAGCCTTCACCAAGAGCTCAAGCCAAGAAATAAGTGAACTCAAATTAACCAGACCATAACCTCCATTAGGCTTATTGCAACAGGAGTAAAAGAAAGGGCGCTTTTTCAGAATCAGCTATCGAGTACTTCAGAATGGGTAGAAAGCAGTTCGTCACATACATGCCCACAGAATATTTCAAGAACTGATGAATACATACAAAAAGAAGTGAAATCACCCCACAGATAAACCTAATACATAGGGGCCTTATCAAACAACTCATCAGCAATAAAAATCAACTGCTAAGTGACAGTGAAAGCATAGCGTAGCCTAATACAACTAATAAGCAATAAAAATCAGCTGCACATAGCATAGCCTAATACAACTAATAAGCAGCAAAAATCCACAGACAACTAGGGATGCACAACGAGCCAAGCTAGCTTGAGCTCGGCTCGTTTAAGCTCAGTTCGAGCTCGTCCGGGAACATAAATGGGCCGAGCTTGAATACAAGTCCAGGCTCGGTGTGCGTAAACGAGTCGAGCATGATTAAGCCACTGAACTCAATTAAGCTTGAAAAGGTCGATTAGGCTCGTATAAATATATATTATACATAATATGTTTCTAACTTAAAACCTAAGAGTTACTGTTAGCTTACCGGGTAGGGTGTTGGCCTCTCCCTAAATCGAGTTCCGCACCTCACATTTTTTTCGCTGGATGCTAATTTAGGGGTTTTAGTATTTGTATATTTCTCTGGGTCGCAGTTAGGTCGTTTGTGCAACGTTTGGGAAGGTCAAGAATCAAATCCCACCTTAAATACTCATTACTGTATATACCTTTTTAGAATGCTGCTCAAGCTTGGCTCGGCTCGGAACAGAGCCGAGACTGAACAATGCCATTGAAGCTCGAGTTGAGCTTGAACAGGGGCATTTTGAAATGAGCCGAGTTCGAACAGCCCAGGCTAGGCCCGAACTCAGCTCGTGTGCATCCCTACTGACAACAGAACAGATACATATTAAAGACAAAATTGAAGGTCACTTACATTAGACAAATATACACCATTAAATTATAGCTTTATTTTCACACAATAGCACATAACTAGATGAACTGCTATGTCACCAGGGTACGGGTGCGGGTACAGAGGGTACGAGATGGCAATTCCAAAAAATGTAAGTATGGGGACACGGCTATATATATAAGTTCAAACCTAGTCCAGACCCAAACTCTCTGGACCCTGGGTCCAGATGGTTTGGACTTGTCCAAACCTTCAGGTTCGTTGACCAGGTTTGGACAACGAAGCCAGGTGCTATAAAAGGAGAAGGGGCGGTCGCCCTTCCCCTTTTTGTTTTTGTTTTTTTGTTTTCTCTCTCGCCCTTTCCTCTCTCTCAAGAGAGTTGCAGCAAGAAGAAGAAGAGGAGGAGGATGCATGAATATCGGTATTCTCTCCCTCTCTCGCTGTCCCTTCTACAGCAAGAAGAAGAGGTACGCTCCCCCCTCTCTCTCTCTACCTTCCTTGTTTTCTCTCGCTCTTGCTCGCTCCCTTTCCCCTCTGGACAGAGAGCCGAGGGTTTCGGGAGAGGAGAGAGAGAGGGGGGGGGGCTTTGACCAAGGCAAAATAAAAAAAATGGTCTGGAACCTGACCCGCGGCGTACCGGTACCGTGTTTGGTACCCGCTCCCATGTCGACGCGGGTCCGGCAAGCAGTTTGCCATGCCGCGGTGATATAGATGAACTGGACACAGAGGGTTACGAAATTACATTTTGAAGCCTCTCATACTCTTCTTGACTGTATTTTGTGATTTCTGCTTGCTCTCCTAGTGCTGCTTGCAACCTCCAGACCTGGCAATTGCACAGAATTTAAGAGCCCTAGATAATACACATTCATTGTATAGTTACATAATGAGATTCAATGTTAAACAAGATGGCAATGACATAAGCACCTCTTCTGCAAGATCCCTTTTGGGCATTTTCTTCACCACCTCAGGTGGATGACCACAGAAAGTGCTGTACCTGTACAGTTTATGGAAAAATCATTAGATATTCCACATATTACACTGAACAAAGCACCCAAAAGGAAACAAACCAAACTTTGAAATATAATTGCACAAAAAATTGCTATATGGGAAAAGTGCTCATATTACTATATAACATCCTCACAAATTGTGATCTATATAAGTGCAAGAAACTGTGGTAAAAAATAATACTCATCAATATGCAGATTTTTTTTATTGGAATATGGCTCATTAATTTACTGCAGGCCAACAAGCACAAGTGAACCAGAACAATGATCGCAAGTCTTGGATCAAAAGATTTTAAAGTTTTAACTTAATATGTGAAAGCTGATGTGTTGAGGAAAAGGAATAAAAAAGTAATTAACTTGCAAGAGACATGTAGATGTAAAAAATCATAGGGATCTTAAACGTAAATTCAGCATGTAGCATGTCGATGACAGAGAAATGAAGGATAAAATAGAACTACTGATAATCTTATTAGAATGAAGGCTTTTCTTACTTCAAAGTTCAAACAGTAAAAAGAAAAAAAAGAAAGTAGAGAAATTTAGGAATATAATAAATGAGCTAATATGATAAGTCAATAGCGAAGAAAGTAAGCTCATTTGAGAAGTAAATGGGAATACCACTCAAAAAGAATTAGGCTAAATCATTTTCTTTTTAGGGATTTTAAAAGATTTGTTGTTCTTCTATCATCACGTTTCATTTGTGCTTCATAAGAATCACAAAGACTGAGCTAACATGAGAGCGGGGAGAGTGATGCTTTGAGGAGACTGTTTGATTATGTGGTAAACTAACGTGAAATAAAAATAAGATAAAAAGCTATTTGACAATTAAAGCATCATTTAGCTGACATGGGTTGTTTTTGAAATGCTGCAAATTGGGTAACATTTGGTTGCTAGAAGAATACATTAGACTAGTGAAAGATGAAAGAGACAGAATACAGTCTGGCATAACTATCCGAGGAGGCCAGTGATGACAATGATGAAGGTGTTGAAGTTGATCACTGAACTCCTACACCCACCATACAGACTGATATTTCTTTAGAAGGGTACACCAGGTAATAGCTTCAACAGCTGACAAGGGAAAAGGATGTGTGTGTGTGTGTGTGTGGTTTCCACTGAAGAGAAAATCATCCAGGATATATAGCAAGTTAGAGGGCCTGAGGTCATCAAAACAAATGGTTCTAGAAGGAAGATGATGTTAGAAAATAACATATATATATATATATATATATATATATATATATTTTTTTTTTTATATATTTATATATATAGTTATATAGTCATATATATATATATATATTTTTATATATATACATACTTTTCGTAATACAAGAGTATGTTTATGTTCCCTTGCGACTTACAGTGTACAGTTGCGCTAGAGTCTGTTTTGCTTTTGTTGAGTCTGATGTAAGCTGCCCGGTTCAGGTGAATCAATACCCCGAAGGGGCAGCCCGTATACTTGAACTGTAATAGCCTGCGGGCAAAACTGTGAATGAATCAAATGCGTTGAGCTTTCTTTTGTTCACCCTCGTTGTGATTGCTTCTTGTGAATTGCAACTTCTCTCCCTCTATTCTCTCTTGCTCTCTTGCACTCTGATCATAAGCTTCCGCGACCGGCAAGCGAGCTGACGAGTAGGCTTGCGGCGGTAAGGAAGGACCGTCGCGCCGCGCTGGCCCATTGAAGGAAATAGGCCCGTGACAAGTGGTACCAGAGCCCGTTCTCGTGCTGGGGAAGGGACTCCGGAGTCGGTGTCGACAGACACGCCGACAGGCTGCGATTTGTGAGCAAGACATCGTGGCGCCTTATCAACACTTGCGCAACACCAGAGGCAAGGCAGTTGCCGAAGCTGAGGAGATGGGTTCACCTCGGGGCCAAGAAGAGTTGGCTGCAACTGTTAACAAGTTGGTGGAAGATGTGACTTCGCATGATGAAGCGATTTCACGCGCATGTGAATCATTCAATGGATTGAATGATGTGGTGGCGAGCCTGCAAGAGCAGGTGAACTTACTAATGGGGCAGGTCACTTCGTTGACGACTACAGTGACTGATCTTGAGTTGAGGAACCGTACGTTGCAGCGGACGGTGACCCTGAATGGCGGAAATGGTGAGAGACCATCAAGGATTGATGTACCTAGACCCGCAAAATTCAATGGTTCTCGCGACAGCAAAGCCATTGAGAACTTCTTGTTCCAAGTAGAAGACTACTTGGATATCCAAAATGTGACCCTCGAAGATCTGAGGATCAAGGCTGCAGCGGCCTTACTTGATGGTGATGCTATCGCTTGGTGGAGGCGGAAGGGCAATGACATGGAGAGGGGTCAATGTGTGATAGACACCTTTGACGACTTCAAAGTAGAGTTGCGCAACTACTTCATGCCAAGAAATGCGCAGAGACAGGCTTACCGGATGGTTCGTGAACTCAAACATACTGGTTCGTTGCAAGACTATGTCAGAACGTTCCAGAAGCTTATGCTGGAGATACCTAACATGCCAGAAGACGACATGCGCAACTGGTTCATTGTGGGACTTCAACCATGGGCACAGTCTGAAGTGGAAAGGAGTAACCCCCGTATTTTGGAAGATGCATATGTGGCGGCTGAGCGCTTAGTTGACACTCAGCGCAAGCCTTTCACCCCATCAACCAAAGTTGGGAAGAAGCCTGACCACGGAGGCAAGAAGGATGAGCAGCGCAACGATAAAGGTGAGGCGTCGACACGCCATCAATCCGAAAAGAAACAGAACTACACAAAGCATAACAACAGCAACAAGGGTGCAGTTGTGACATGTTGGTTCTGTGGTGATAGACATATCGCCCGGCAATGCCCAAAGTGCCTTGTAAAGGACGACGGGCAAGCCAATGCTGCACAGGAAGAATGCAGCGATACTGAAGGCAGTGACACTGAGACCATGCAACCGAGGATGGGCGCCATGCGATCGATTAACGCAGCTAGAAGTTGCGCAACTAAAAACATGCAGGTCAGTAAGGAACTCATGTACGCTGAAGTTATTATGAATGGAAAGTCTACTTCAGCAATGATAGACTCCGGGGCCACACACAACTTTGTCTCGCGGGAAGAGGCAGAGCGGTTGGGCTTGAAGCATGGGCCAAAGCAGAGGACCATTAAAACGGTAAACTCTGAGGCCAAGCCCATCCTTGGTGAAGCAAGGGATGTGGCTATTCAAGTGGGAAGTTGGGTCGGTAAAGCCAACTTCTCTGTGGTGCCCCTGGACGATTTCAAGATGATTTTGGGTATGGAGTTTCTGCGAAGCCAGAATGTCATGATGTTGCCAAAATTCAACACGCTGACGATCATGGAGTCAGACCTGTCTCATACAGTGCAGTGCCTTACGCAGAAAGGCAAGTCTTCAGTGTTGTCGGCAATGCAACTAAAGAAGGGTGTCAAGCATGGGGAGCAGACATTCTTAGTGGCAGTGCGCTCAGAGGAAGGGAAGGTCGAAGCAGCAGTGCCACCGACCCTAGCCCCACTGTTGGAGGAGTTTCGGGGGGTGATGCCCCCGGAATTGCCAAAGCGTCTTCCGCCAAGACGCAAGGTCGACCACAAGATTGAGTTGACCCCGGGAGCGAAGCCTCCTGCTATGATTCCATACCGTATGGGGCCAGCTGAGCTGAAGGAACTGCGCAGGCAGTTAGATGAGATGTTGGACGCAGGCATTGTTCGTCCATCAAAAGCCCCATTTGGTGCCCCGGTTCTTTTTCAGATGAAACATGATGGCTCTAAACGGTTATGTGTGGATTACCGGGCTTTGAACAAGGTCACGGTGAAGAACAAGTACCCATTGCCATTGATAGCAGACTTGTTCGATCAGCTAGGCAGTGCCCGTATCTTTTCCAAGCTAGATCTGCGATCGGGTTACTGGCAGGTGAGGATTGCCGAAGGGGATGAGCCGAAAACAACTTGCGTCACTCGCTATGGTGCTTACGAATTTTTAGTAATGTCATTCGGGTTGACAAATGCTCCAGCCACTTTCACGACTTTAATGAACCAGATCTTCTACCCTTACTTAGACAAGTTTGTGGTAGTCTACCTGGATGATATCGTGATCTACAGCAGCAACATGGAGGAACATGCTGGGCACTTGCGAACAGTGTTCAGGTGTTGAAGGATAATGACCTCTGTGTCAAACGAGAGAAGTGTCTCTTCGGGCAGGAGGAGATCAGCTTCCTTGGCCACGTTGTGGGGCGTGGTGTGCTGCGTATGGATGGGCAGAAGATAAGGGCCATCCAGGAATGGGTTCCGCCAAGCAAAGTGCCAGAATTGCGGTCATTCCTTGGTTTGGCAAACTATTATCGGCGTTTCATCGAAGGTTATTCCCTCATTGCTGCGCCCCTCACGGATTTGTTAAAGAAGAATCGGGTATGGCTTTGGACAGGAGCGTGCCAAGATGCCTTCGACGGCTTGAAGAAAGCCTTAGTGAGGGAGCCAGTGCTGCGACTGCCTGATCATTCGAGACCCTTCGAAGTCCACACTGATGCCTCAGACTTTGCCATTGGCGGAGTTATTATGCAAGACAGTCATCCAATCGCATATGAGAGTCGTAAGCTGAAGGATGCAGAGAGGCGGTACACAGTGCACGAACGTGAGATGACCGCCATTGTGTATTGCCTCAGGACCTGGCGGCACTACCTTTTGAGTGCCGAGTTCGTCGTCAAGACGGACAATGTGGCCACGAGCTATTTTCAGACGCAAAAGAAGTTGACGCCCAAGCAAGTTCGATGGCAGATGTTTTTGGCTGAGTTCGACTTTGCCTTAGAGTACAAGGTTGGAAAAACCAATGTTGTGGCGAATGCCCTGAGCCGTAGGGCTGAATTAGCTGTTGCGCGCGTAGAGCCTTCTGAAGTGCATTTGGAGGGTGCATTGCTGAGCCGCATCCGCGAGGGTACACAGCAGGATCCGACCGCACAACACCTTGTTTCTCTGGCGCAGGCAGGGAAAACTCGGTGATTTTGGCTACAGGATGGCCTCATTGTAACAAAAGGGGGACGCATCTTTGTACCACGGTGGGGAAGCCTTCGCCGAGAGCTACTCAAGGAGTGCCATGATACACTATGGGCCGGCCATCCTGGTCAGGAGCGGACCTTAGCACTCCTTGAGTGCGGCTACTATTGGCCGCAGATGAGAGACGATGTTGAGGGGTATGTGCGGACATGCCTCATCTGCCAGCAAGATAAGGGGACAAACCAGAAGGCTGCCGGTCTCCTTGAGCCTCTACCAATTCCAGAACGTCATTGGGAAAGCATCTCTATGGACTTTATTGTTAGTCTGCCAAAGGTAGAGGGCCTCAGTTCTATTTTAGTCGTGGTGGATCGTTTCTCAAAGTATGCCACCTTCATCTCAGCTTCCAAGGAGTGCCCTGCAGAGAAGACTGCAGAGTTGTTCGTAAAGCATGTGGTGAAGCACTGGGGCATACCAAAGAGCATTGTGAGCGATCGCGATGCTCGCTTCACGGGCAAGTTCTGGCGTGAAGTATTTCGGTTACTTGGCTCTGATTTGTTGTTTTCAACAAGCTTCCATCCGCAGACAGATGGGCAGACAGAGCGCATCAACGGGATATTGGAGCAGTACCTTAGGCACTTTGTTAGTGCCAATCAGAAAAATTGGGTGAAACTCCTTGATGTGGCACAGTTTTGTTATAATCTGCAGAAGAGCGAATCTTCAGGCCACAGCCCGTTTGAGATAGCCACGGGGCAGCAGCCACTGACCCTGCACACTCTTGCCGCACAAGAAAAGGGAAGGCCATCCTTCGCCTATCAGTTTGTTCGCGACTGGCACGAGCAGAATGAGTTGGCGAAGGCATTCTTACACAAAGCGGCGAAGAGAATGAAGAAGTGGGCGGACAAACTCCGTCGGCCCGCAGGGTTCCAGGTTGGGAACCAAGTGTTGGTGAAGTTATATCCTGGTCGCACAGGCATCTTCCGCGGGCGGCACCGCGGACTACTCAGAAAGTATGAAGGACCCTTCACCATCACAAAGAAGGTGGGCAAGCTGGCATATAAGCTGGAGTTGCCCCCAGACTTCAAGGTGCACCCGGTGTTCTACATGTGCAACCTCAAGCAGTTCCATCCAGATGATGGAGACCCAGAACGCAATGTGCCGCAACGCGCTCCCATCATGGAGAGGGCCCCGGCAGCACAACGGGTCGAGAAGCACCTCAGTCAGATCCTTCGCCACAAGGTCAACTACTTGGGGCAAGCGAAGAAATACTTGGTGCAGTGGGAGGAAACGGCGGAACCAACGTGGGAGCCTGCATTTCGAATGAACAGTCGCTACCCGACTGAAGTCAGGGCTTACCACGAAACAGATGGCGCCGAGGACGGCGCATGATTTGAAGGGGGGAGCATGTTCCCTTGCGACTTACAGTGTACAGTTGCGCTAGAGTCTGTTTTGCTTTTGTTGAGTCTGATGTAAGCTGCCCGGTTCAGGTGAATCAATACCCCGAAGGGGCAGCCCGTATACTTGAACTGTAATAGCCTGCGGGCAAAACTGTGAATGAATCAAATGCGTTGAGCTTTCTTTTGTTCACCCTCGTTGTGATTGCTTCTTGTGATTGCAACTTCTCTCCCTCTATTCTCTCTTGCTCTCTTGCACTTTGATCATAAGCTTCCGCGACCGGCAAGCGAGCTGACGAGTAGGCTTGCGGCGGTAAGGAAGGACCGTCGCGCCGCGCTGGCCCATTGAAGGAAATAGGCCCGTGACAGTTTATGTATATATATATATATGTATATAACTATATATTTAAAGTATATACTTATATTCTTGTAATATTTTTTTTATTTATTTTTGTAATTTTATTTCTTTCTTATTTTTTTTGTCTTTTTGTCAAACAGTCATAATTGACTAGAGCTGTTGGGCTGTCAAAACAGCCAACAGCCTTTTTGTCAGGTTCTGTCAAACAGTCAAAATGTTGACTGTTTGAATAGAGCTGTTGGGCTACTCCCAACGGCTCTAATTAGAGCTGTTGGGAGTAGCCCAACAGCTATCCCAACAGCTATTCCAATAGCTCCTCTCATGTAATCTCTCTATAAATAAGGGCATGCTGCCCATTGTAATTGAAATATAAAGGTAGAGGGTTTTACAGCCAGCATAAAAACTTTGTCATATCCTATGAAAATGAACCAATATGAGAATTTCGTTGGGGCGTTCCCTACTGAGCGACGCGCTGTACTCTCTAGGCCCGGAGGCAGTGATAAATGTGCAAGGGTTGCTAGGTCGTCGCCCAGAAGCGACGCGTCACACCGGCGCCCGGGTGTGGTGTCAAATAGGCAAGGGTTCCCTCACTTTGTTGGACGGGTGGGGGTAAAGAAATTAGTCCAAGACCATAAAATTAGGTTAGCCACTTGGAACATAGGGTCTTTAACTGGTAAGTTGGTAGAGTTAGTAGATGTTATGTGTAGGAGAAAGATTGATATTTTATGTCTTCAAGAGACCAAATGGGTAGGTGAGAAAGCTAAAGTGATAGAACCTTGGGGATATAAGATTTGGTATACAGGAATAAATAGGAATAGGAATGGAGTAGGGATTGTTATGAGTCGTCAGTTTATAGATAATGTAGTTGAGGTCCGTAGGAAGGGTGATAGAATTTTACTTATTAAATTAGTATTAGGTACGGATATTATTAATATTATTAGTGTTTATGCACCTCAAGTAGGTTTAGATGATTCCATTAAGCATCAATTTTGGGAAGATTTAGATAGAGTAGTACAAGAGACATCTTATGGAGAAAAGCTTTTCATCGGCGGTGACCTTAATGGACATGTAGGCATTAGTAGGGATGGATTTGAGAATATCCATGGAGGCTATGGTATAGGAGAAAGAAATGAAAGTGGAGAAAGGATTTTAGATTTTTGTTTGTCCTATGATATGATCTTAGCAAACACTTGGTTTAGGAAGAGGGAGTCTCACCTAGTAACATTTAAAAGTGGGGTTAATACGAGTCAGATAGATTTTTTCCTACTTAGAAAGAGAGATAGGGGTTGTTGCATCGATTGTAAGGTTATACCAGGAGAAAGTGTAGCTACACAACATAGAGTCTTAATTTTAGATCTTAGAATTAGACAATGCCGCAAAAGGGATAGACATAGGATAGATCCTAGAATTAAGTGGTGGGCACTGAAAGGAGCTAAACAAGAAATGTTTGTAGAGCAGGTAGTTAAGGAAGTTGATTGGTGTCTCGAGGAGGATTCAGAATCAATGTGGAATAAGATAGCGGGTGGTATGAGAAAAGTAGCTAAGGAGGTATTGGGTGAGTCTAAAGGCGATGCACCACTAGGTAAGGATACATCATGGTGGAACGAGGATGTCAAATTAGCTATTAAGGTTAAAAGAGAGTGTTATAGAAATCTAAGTAAGAGTCGTGATAATGAGAATTTGGAGAAGTATATGATAGCAAAGAAGGAAGCTAAAAAAGTTGTTCGAAACGCGAGGGCTAAGGTATATAAGGAGGTTTATGACAAGTTGGATACCAAAGAAGGCGAGAAGGATATTTATAGGCTTGCAAAGATGAGAGATAGGAAATCGAAGGATTTGGGTATGGTTAGATGTATCAAAGACGAAACGCAAAGGGTTTTAGTCAAAGATGAGGAGATTAAGGAGAGATGGAAAGATTATTTTGATAAGCTATTTAATGATAGTCATGCTCAAGATCTTGGAGACTTCTCCATTCCTTTTCATGAGATAAATCGTGACTTCATGCGCAAGATTCAAAAGAAAGAAATTGCAGAGGCTTTGAAGAAAATGAAATCAAGAAGGGCAGTTGGCCCAGATGGTATACCTATCGAGGCTTGGAAATGCTTGGGAGAGAAAGGTTTAGAATGGTTGACAAATCTTTTTAACTTGATTTGGCGAACAAATAAGATGCCTAATGAGTGGAGGAAGAGTACTTTGGTGCCTTTATATAAGAATAAGGGTGATATACAAGATTGCACAAACTATCGTGGTATAAAACTCATGAGTCATACTATGAAACTTTGGGAGAGGGTGATTGAGTCTAGGTTGAGGAAGGTTGTCATGATATCGGAGAATCAATTTGGTTTTATGCCTGGAAGATCAACTATGGAAGCTATACATCTTCTTAGACAACTTATTGAAAGATATAGAGAGATGAACAAAGATTTGCATATGGTTTTTATTGATTTAGAGAAGGCATACGATAGAGTACCTAGGGACGTTCTCTGGTGGACAATGATGAAGAAAGGTGTTTCTCTTAAGTACATTAGTATAATTAAAGATATGTATGAAGGAGTAGTAACCAATGTCCGCACTTGTGGAGGGGTGACAACCAATTTCCCGATAACGGTTGGGTTATATCAAGGATCTGCTTTAAGCCCTTTCATATTTGCAATAGTGATGGATGAGCTTACGAGATCAATTCAAGAAAATGTACCGTGGTGTATGTTGTTTGCTGATGATATTGTTTTGATTGATGAGTCTAGAGCTGGGGTTAATGCTAAGTTAGAATTATGGAGACAGACATTGGAAGCTAGAGGTTTTAAGTTGAGTAAGAGTAAGACTGAATATATGGAATGTCGGTTTAGTAAGCAACGAAGTAGTGATGGGAGTGTAGTGAAGCTTGGTGAGCAAGATATACCGGTGAATGATTATTTCAAATATTTGGGATCCATCATTCAAAAGTATGGAGAAATTGATGGAGATGTAAATCATAGGATAAAGGTTGGGTGGATGAAATGGAAAAGTGCTACTGGAGTGCTGTGCGATCGTAGAATGCCATTGCGGTTGAAGGGAAAGTTTTATAGGACGACTATTAGACCCGCTTTACTATATGGTACGGAATGTTGGGCTGCCAAGAGACATCATATTCAAAAAATGAGTGTAGCTGAGATGCGGATGCTTAGATGGATGTGTGGAAATACAATAAAAGATAAGATTCGGAACGAAGAGATACGTAAGAAGGTAGGTGTTGCACCCATTGAAAATAAGATGCGAGAGAATCGTTTACGGTGGTTTGGACATATTCGGCGAAGGCCTAATGATGCTCCAGTTAGAAGGTTGGAGAAATGGCAAAATATATTAGTTAAAAGAGGTCGGGGTAGGCCTAGGAAGACTTGGATGGAAATGATAGGAAAGGATATGAATGCTTTGAACCTCACCGAGGACATGGCGTTGGATAGAAATGATTGGAGGAAAAGGATTCATGTGGAAGACCCAAAATGAATTTCTTTTTTGGTTCATATCGCTGACCCCAATTGTTTTGGGATGAAGGCGTAGTTGTTGTTGTTGTTGTTGTTTTACCTCTTACATATTCAGATTCAAGTGCATTTATGCACTATTCTTATGTTTGTGCTGTGGAGCATTTTGTATGCTATTTTGGTTTACCATATTGGGTGAATGTATGTTTTGTCAAGTTGTTTGTAGACTTGATTGTGTGTAAGACTCTTTACATGGTATCAGAGCTTGGTGTATGATCAACCGTGCATTGGTGAGCTGCCTCGTAAAGCATGCCTTCTCTCTTTCGTGATTGGTGGGTTTTTTTTTCTTTGGATTCATTATGGGTGAATTTTTTCCGCACAATACAAACAACTCCAACTTCATCCCGCCATTCAAACTTGAAGGAAGCAACTATAACATTTGGGCGGGACACTTGGAGACATTCAAAGGGTCAAGGTTTGTGGGGATTTGTAAGAGGTACTATCAGTGTTGTGAAAAGCGTTGAGGCGTAGCGAGGCGCTCCACCAAAATCTGAGGCGAGGCGTAAAGCGTAAGCCTCAAAGTTTTTTTTTTAAACTTTAAAAAACTATAAAAAAATATCTAAAATTATAAAAAAATAAAAAAATCTTTATTGATGAAGCAACAACCAACAGGAAATAAAAAATCTCAAAAAATAGTGAGTTCATAAAAAATAATAGTGAGTGAGTTCATCAAAAATAAAACTTTAAGCCTTAGGATTTTTCTTCATAAGCTTGAAAATACAACACACATATCTCCAATATTTAAGCCCAAACAAGAATAGTGAGTTCATCAAAAATAAAACTTTAAGCCTTAGGATTTTTCTTCATAAGCTTGAAAATACAACACACATATCTCCAATATTTTCAAACTATCACAATGTTTTAGCAGTATTTTCATGAAACATTATTAAAGTATTTTGTCATCATTTTTTCAAAATAATGAAAATTTGAAGCATGCAATGATATTATCATGAAACATTGTGATATTTCCCCTTCCTAGATTTCTGATTTAACATCTTTTTCTCAATTTCATATTATTTCTATCTATTATCTTTTTTCTATTTTCCATAGTTTGGCATGAAAGACAGCCTACTTCTATTCTGTTTCCTGACTTTTCCATTTTTTCTCTCTATCCACAATTGCTAAGCTTTTCTCATGGAAAATAGGTGTGCTTGAGTTATCTCATCTAATCGACTCACTGAACATTGATAGTGATATCATGACTAGCTCAAAAATTATATCTTAGTCAGTAGGTTATGTATCCCCTTAACTTAAATGTTAAAGTTTAGCATAAACATGCTACAAGATCAACAATAGCACCTCAACCAAGGTGACTGCAGACAATCATGTCAAAAGGCTCATCAGAAGCAGAACTGTGGCACTCCACAATCATCATTATGACTGATTGGTGACTATGCCCTAAGTAGCAGAGGCTCTAAAATGAACAAGGTCCTTAACACTGTAAAAAGCTGATAATCCAAAAGCCATTGAAGGAAGGCAAAATGTTAGCCAGCCCTTTCTTTTTAATTTTCCTTTTTTTTATGATATGCAGGCTGGGGTTAACCTCTCAGGTCTTAAACATGAGACTCTTTGTTGTGACAGTGCTACTTTACAATCCAGCTATCTCATTCTTTTAGGCCTGTCAACATGTCACCTAGCCCATGTCGACAAACCTAAACAGAAATTCCACAGGTTCCCATGTTGATCATCTATGTCACATAGGTGTGGGTGCGTGGTTGCGGCACTTTAAAAAAATTGGGGTGCGTGGTTGCGGGAGGGTATAAATTTGCGCGATGCAGCACCTTTACTAAGGGGCTTATGGTTTTCCACATTAACTGAAAACAAAAAGAATAAATTAGAATAGTTGAATGCATTTTCTGTGCATGAACTACAGCAAAAAGAGGCGTGTACGCCTCAATCCGAGGCGCGCGTCGCCTCAAGGCCTATGAGGCGCACGCCTCATGAGTGTTGCGCTTTATACCTGCGCCTCAAGGCACAAAGGCCCTCGCCTTGAGGCGAGGCGCGCTTTTTGCGCCTTGAGGCACGTTTTTAATAACACTGGGTACTATTCTAGAACCCACTCCCAAAATTACATTAGGTGAAAATGACGTTGAGACTAGTCTTGAAGAAAAAAACAAAGCCATGGAAGAATACTACAAATAATTAGATGAATGGGAAATGAAAAATGTCAAAATTTTAATAAGAATCGAGGAGAATAAAAAATCATTTGCCATAATTGTAATGAACCGGTCATATTAGGCCTCAATGTCCAAGATACAAATATAGACCTCAAGAAAAGCGTGTTGCCACTGCACCATCAAAACAAGATAAAGATACTTTGAATCTCAAAGACCTCACCAAATCATTATCTCAACTGACGGAGGCATTGCAACCACTGCTTAAAGGATCTACCTCAGGAGCGGCCATTGCAACCTCTTCTACTCCTGGTATGTGCTCTTGGCTTCTTGATTCAGGAGCTTCTTTTCATATGACCCCACATAGATCTATACTATCCGAATGTCAACCTAATTCAAATGCATCATTTGTTTCCATTGACGATGGTACTGCCTTGGAAATAGAGGGTGTTGGAATTTTTAAAAATGATTTGTCAAAACATAACTTTTATATTCCGAAAATAAAGCTTATACCAAAACTTCATCTTAATCTACTTTCTGTTTCTCAAATCTCGGATCATGGATGTGATGTCATTTTCTCGTCAAGTAAATGTTGGGTGCAGGATCGCCAGTCCAAGAAATTGATTGGGGAAGGTTCTAGGCAAGGATATCTCTATTATATGGATTTTCTTTGTATTCTAAAGGAATCATTTTGCAACATTGCCCAAACAAAAGACATACGGACTTGGCATCATAGACTTGCATCCAAATATAAGAAAATTAAATTTTGTACCTATTACCAAGAATCTTTGTAAAGATAATTTTGAATGCAAAGAATGTTTACTTGGTAAAATGACAGTCTTGCCTTATGGTCAAAGAACTTTTTACTCCTCAATGCCTTTTGAATTAGTTCATTCGGATGTATGGGGTCCTGCTCCTGTAGCCTCTAAAGAAGGATTCTCCTACTATGTTGTCTTTATTGATGACTTCACTAGATATTGTTAGATTTACTTTCTTAAGTATAAATCAGATGTATTTGCAACCTTCAAAACATTCCATAACATGATTAAAAATCAATTTAAAAGTAAACTCAAAATTCTCAGAAATGACTCTGGAGGAGAATACTTGTCAAATGAGTTTAAACAATTTTTAGAAAACGAAGGAATTTTACATCAAAGATCATGTCCTAGAACCCCGCAACAAAATGGAATTTCAGAAAGGAAACACAGACATATTATGGAAACTACAAGGACTCTTCTTATTGCTAAAAATGTTCGAAAAAATCTTTGGGCTGAAACTGCATTAACCTTAGTATATCTTATAAATAGGATGCCTTCCAAAACTTTATCTAATGAAATTCCTTTTAAAAAATTATTCAAGTATCAACCTGACTATCAAAGACTGAGAATTTTTTGTTGCAAATGTTATGTTTTGAATGATAAAGGAGATAAACTATCTTCTACAGCTATTTCTTGTGCGTTCATTGGTTATTCAGAAACACAAAAAAGATTTAAATGTTATGATACCAAAAATGATAATCTTCTCGTTTCAAGGAATGTTAATTTTGTTGAAAATGAAAGTGGATTTGAAGAAAACATGTCGGAAGACATAAACTCTGATTATTCTTTCTTGTTCAAACTATTGTCTAATGATGAAAATATTTATGTAGAACCTCTTATTGAAAATAGAACAACAATTGAACCAATAGTATACACTAGAAGAAATCGAAATGCATCCAATGAAGGTGTAAATCAAAGTAATCATGAAGCATCAGAAATTCCTTCAGAACAAATCACTATTCGTAGATCAGAACGAACCTCAAGAATCCCAAATAAATTTGTGCCTTATGATTCATTCTCTCCTAAACATAGAGCATGTCTTATAGCTATCCACTCATATTTTGAACCCTCATGTTACAATGAAGCAAAAAATTTACCTGAATGGATAAAAGCTATGCACATAGAATTAGAAGCTCTTAAAGATGCTAATACTTGGGAAATTCTGGATTTACCTATAGGAAAGAAGACAATAGGTTGTAGATGGGTTTTTAAAGTAAAAACCAAAAGTGATGGATCCTTGAAAAGGCATAAAGCCAGGCTAGTTGCCAAAAGATATTCTCAAGAATACGGAGTAGATTACGAAGAAACTTTGGCTCCTGTTGCCAGGATGACCATTGTTCGGATGCTTGTAGCTATTTCAGCTATTAAAAATTGGAATATATTTCAAATGGATGTTAAAAATGCATTTTTAAATGGGAATCTCAATGAGGAAGTATATTTGGATATTCCACCTGGATTAATAATTCATTCAAGTAAAGTGCTTAAATTAAAAAATGCATTATATGGCCTCAAACAAGCACCTAAAGCTTGGTTTGATACTTTTAACAATGTTATTACAAGGTATGGTTTTAAACCATGCTATACTGATACAACTTTGTTTATTAAGAACTCTTCTGTTGGTATTATAATTTTACTTTTATATGTTGATGATATGTTAATTACAGGTAGTGACAAGGAGGGAACTAAGAAAGTAAAACAGTTTTTGAAAAGTTTTTTAAAATGACAGATCTTGGGTTTCTAACATACTTTCTTGGTATAGAAGTTTCATACTCTAATCGAGGATACATATTGTCACAAACAAAGTTTGCTTCAGATATTATTGACAGGTCAGGAATTTCAAATGCTAAAGTTGTTGATACTTCAAAGATTGTCGGAATGAAAATGCGAGCCGATGATGGAGTTCCTTTGGACAATCCAACTCCCTTCAGACAGCTAGTGAGATCTCTTATGTATTTAAGTATTACAAGACCAGACATAGCTCATGCTGTACATATAGCCAGCCAATTTCAACATGCTCCAACATCAGCTCATATGAGTGCAGTCATGAGAATTATTAAATACATCAGAGGCACTATAAATAAGGGAGTCTTTCTGTCATCTTCTTCCTCCTTAGATCTTATTGCATATTCTGATGCTGATTTGGGAAGAGATCCAAATAACAGACGCTCAACAACTGGTTTTTGTATATTTCTAGGTGAATCTTTGATTTCATGGAGGTGCAAAAAAAAACAAAAGGTGTCATTATCATCTACAGAAGTTGAATATAGAACAATGACAACTACTACTATGGAAGTCATGTGGCTCAAACAACTGATTTCAGATATGGTGATTCACCTTCAGAATCCTACAAGATTGTGTTGTGACAATAAGAGTTCGATATACATTGCTCGAAATCATACGTTTCATGAAAGAACTAAGCATATAGAGATGGATTGCCATTTTGTTCGTGAAGAATATTTGAAGAAGACTATTAATCTTCCCTATGTGACATCAGAATATCAACTTGCTGACTTCTTCACCAAGGTACTGTGCTCACCAAGATTCAACTTTTTACTTGACAAACTTTCGGTGATTTCACCGTAAGTTTGAGGGAGACTGTTAGAAAATAACATATATATGTATATACTTGAATATATATATATATATATATATTTATATATACATACTTTTCGTAATACAAGAGTATATATATATGTATATAACTATATATTTAAAGTATATACTATATTCTTGTAATATTTTTATTTATTTATTTTTGTAATTTTATTTCTTTCTTATTTTTTTTGTCTTTTTGTCAAACAGTCATAATTGACTAGAGCTGTTGGGCTGTCAAAACAGCCAACAGCCTTTTTGTCAGGTTCTGTCAAACAGTCAAAATGTTGACTGTTTGAATAGAGCTGTTGGGCTACTCCCAACGGCTCTAATTAGAGCTGTTGGGAGTAGCCCAACAGCTATCCCAACAGCTAATCTCTCTATAAATAAGGGCATGCTGCCCATTGTAATTGAAATATAAAGGTAGAGGGTTTTACCTCTTACATATTCAGATTCAAGTGCATTTATGCACTATTCTTATGTTTGTGCTGTGGAGCATTTTGTATGCTATTTTGGTTTACCATATTGGGTGAATGTATGTTTTGTCAAGTTGTTTGTAGACTTGATTGTGTGTAAGACTCTTTACAGATGATGCCTGCAAAAAACTTAATAAGAGTCAACATAGCAGATGAACAAGAGAAGCTGCAAATTCTAAGTCTTAATACTCAGCAATATAAATGTCCATGCTACTTTTACCGTTCCCCAACACCAATGGTAAATATTAAATTACATCCAGAAAGAAAAATGTCACCATCTGTATCCTTTTAAAAGGTTACTGCCGCTTCTTGATACTTAAAATACAGAAAGCTATCTTAGTTTCCATATTATATGACAGTTCTTTACTGAGATTCAGTTGGAGGAACTGACACATATAAGATAAACATTACAGAGATACATGAATGTTAAATCAAGTTTTTATTGTTCAAGTTTCTAGTGTTCAAGTTCTAGTTAAATCCCTGCACAAAGGCTTAGACATTGTTAACAAGAATGTAAATCAAGTTGAATCTTCAATGTAAATTCATGCATAAAGATAGAATTGAAGAGTACAATCTTATAGCCTGAAAAAACCAACAGACATGCATTTCCATTTCAATATCAAGGTGGCCCTGAGAAAAGGAGGCATATGTATCATCATTACATGTCACACGAACTACAAACAGAATAACAAGAACAGGGGGTCCTTACCCAGCATTTGCTGAATGAAAAAGTCGAGCCTGCTCTTCTCTACTGCTTTCATCAATTGACCACCAACCCAGAAGCCTGAAAGAGTAAAACAAATGTCTAGTAAAAAACATCTAAGGACATTCAGAGAGTAGTGAGCCACAAGACAGAAATAGAAAATTTATTTACCTTGAACCATGATGTAGGAACCCAAAACAATCACGAGCTCTCAAACAGATAGAGAAATATATTCCTGTATTAGTTCCAGTTCCAGTTCCACTGTTAAGTAAACGAACAATTTTCTCCAACCTTGATACAGCAACCAAAACCCCAGCACCCTGCAGAAGGAAAAGTGGCAAGAAAAGTGCTGCCAGTGGGATGTGTCGAGCACTTCGTGGCGTACCCTGACATTAAAAGCAACTGATCAGGCTGTGAATTGAGTTTGAAGAGTAAGCCTATGATAGACTAGTTGTTTGCCACGTCTAAAAGGACAACCAGGGAATACCTCCAAGCGCATGCAAAGCAAAACCTGGAATGCAATCACTGGAATCTTCATAATATGGCCTCCAATATCCTGTGGGGCGCACATATGAATTTGGCCTTCATCATCTTCAGATGACACCACAAGGCCACTGTTCCAATCAAGATATCTGATGGTCTGAGAAGACGAACTTGGTCCTCTACGATGAGGTTGTCGGTGAATAGCTGGATTGGACCACTTTGTGCAAACCAAAAATGAAAAGCACTCCGCAATTCTGACCAGAGAAAGATATTAGAGGCAGCTGATAAGCCATGGTGTGTTAATCAAGATGGAAGAAAGAAAAATAGGAAGAGAATACAATGAACAAGAAATAATTTACCCAAAATTAATAAATAAATCCCACCATCCTAATGAACCTACATCACCTGCATTATAATAAATCAACATTAGCTGTGTAAAGTAATAAAGCAGAGTGACATACACCCGTCTGATACAAATGACCTGCAAAAGCAAATATAAAAAGATCAAGGACTGGCTGCACAACTTTGACCCACTGATAGCAAGCACTCCAGTAGAGAAGAAATGTCTCCACTATAGAACATATTTTTTACTTCGCATGACATTTACACAACAATATCAAATGCATTCAGTAAAGGTAATTCATTCAAAAGAACACAAGACCTATGTAGTCAAAAGCGCTAGGCGGTGCCTAGTCAGTACACCCCTAAAAAGACGGACTAGGAGGAACTAGTCGGTACCCCAAAAAATATACATAAAAATATGTTTAATTCTTTTAGTAATAAGATGATTTAATTACACAAGTACAAAATTACACATGCTTTCACAAAATATATTAACATACATAACCAGAATATACATATATATAAATGTACACACAATATATATATATATACTTTTTTCAATTATTCATAACATATTCAGTATAATCAACAAAATATGCTTTCAACCTTTCACAGAAGCACAATAACACATACATATATAATATAAAATTGATACCTTTTAAGGTACCCACCTAGGAATTGCAAAGCCTATGCATTTTACTTATCCTAGACCGACTAGGCCGACTAATCAGTGCCTAGTTGGGGCTTTTGACTATATAGCACAAGACATTAGACAACTTTTACATATTGTCATAACATTTTCATGAGAAAGTCAGTTTTCTAACCTTTTGAACTTGAGATTTTCATGATTTTCCCATTTGGCCATTTCTTTTAGCATTTGCCAAAATTTACCAAGAAACACGAGTTCTAAATTCGCATCAGAAGCCATATTGCTGATATTATCCAGATCAGTCATTGTTAAGATAATTCATCTCCATAAAGTTGGTAACAAAATGATAAGACCATAATGTCCACACAATCCAAAGACACCTGCCTCACCAGAAATTAAGTACATAAGCCACAGAACTAAAAGGAATTATCAGAATAATTATGGTTCCAAATAGGCTACAGGGGCCACAGAAAGAAAAAAAATCCTGGCGCCTTGCCACGGGGAACACGTTCCTAAACGACCTCACTAATCTCATGTAACCAAAGGGTTTTTAGGCAGTGGCCTCTGGACAACAAAAGTTAATTGTCACATGAAAAAACATAAGTTTAAACTTCATTGAACTTCCTAAATTTTCCTCCCAAGTGTTTCATCCCTTAATTCTCCCTAAATTCAATCCATTGTTCACCTATTTTGAGATGCATTTTCTGATTTTAAGTAAATTATGAGTGGCAACTTTAATATGTAAGTTTATTTATGTTTTATGCAGTCCTCGAGTACCACAGGTCCTTAAAATATTACACTTTCAATATCTATGCCTAGAATTTGATTCCTTTTTTAAGCACAATAAACACTCTAACCTAGTCCTTCCTTGGCACATGCTTTCAAGTTGTTGCAACCAAGGTAACCAAAGAAGGAAGTGGATTCAAGAAGCAATGTGGTACGCAGGGGTCTATAAGCACATGTAAAATGGAAAGTGAAAAGTGATTAAGAAGCATTTATTAGCCTGCATATATTAAAAGGTCAAAGTTAATATAATATATGTTACTACTATTTCATCTAAAATTTATTAACTACATTTTTGTTTTGAACATAAAGTATATGTTAATATAACATTTTTTTAGACAAAAAATAAAGACCTTATATATTAATAGTATAAAATCAAAACAAGACCTTAAGCAGCAATACACATATCTAAAAAAAACTATTTGTTAATATCAAGGTTGTATGTATCGTACCGTATCGTATGATATGTATCATTACTATACAGAAAATTGATATGATACACACTCGTATCGCGTCTGTATCGTGCTATACGGGCTGTATCGTACGATACATACTTGATGAACTTTAAAAAGGGTGAAATCGTAATTTTTTTAGTTTTGGGTTTTAAAGACTTCTTGAAGGACGACTCTCTCATTTGTGTAGAAGCCATTAGAGAGGTATTCACGCACCCTAAGACCCATGAGAGCGATTTGAAGGTCGATCCATGTGCAAGAGAAGGCTTTTGTGGTTTATTTAAGAGTGCATTTCCACCATTTTTTATTCAAGGAAGTGGGTTAAGGTAAAAAAAAATCCTATTCTTTACTTCTTATTGAGCTTTTTTTAGAAAAGATGGGAGCAAATGATCTGGCATGGCCACTCGAATAATTAGTGAAAATCGATTAAAAATCAAGTACAACTATTATCATAATGTTATTTCGGGCGATATCTCTCGGTTGAAGCATCATTTAGCCGGGATACATCTAAATGTTGCATCCTGAACATCAAGGAATTTGTCAGATATCGTGAAATGGCAATGCTAACAATTACTTACTAGACAGAGAAAAAAACAAGAAAAACAGATGAATGAGCCAGAAATTGGGAATGTGCAGACCTGAAAGGACGAAGATGAGCTCTCTACTTTTGATTCTACAACACCCCAGTGTAGCATCAGAAGTGAAAAGTTCTGCAACAAAGGAGAAATGTGCGACTCGTACTAGTAGTAGTGTCACGGGAACAAAAAGAAGAGGAGAAAGAGTATAAGAAAGTTTTTCGAGAGGAAGTAGAACTAGAGGTTCTATTAAGAGTTTTTTTCCTCATAGGATTGCCCCTAGGGCGCAACCCAACATTAATACTGCTATAACTCCTCAATATTTATTGAAGCATGTGAATGTCGTGATTGTGAGATGGTCCTATGATGCCTGCATTCCTTTCAATGCGACAAATTCTTTTCATTTTGAGGCCATGACAGATGTCATAACCAGTATCGAGCCTGGATATAAAATGCTTTCATATCATACTCAGAGAAAAAAAATTTAGATGTTAATGTGAATAAAACGAAGGCATACTGTGATAAGATGAAGTAGTCATAGAGACAAACTGGGTGTAGCATCATTGCAGATGAGTGGACAGACAGAAAGTCAAGGACCTTGATAAATTTCTTTGTCTGTTGTCCTAAAGAAACTGCGTTTTTGAAGTCAATTGATCTGCCTGATAAACCCAAGATAGCAGATATATTGTTTAAAGTATTTTATCAGGTTATAGAAGAGGTTCAACCTCAAAATATTGTTCAATTTATTATTGATAATGTAACAAATAAATAATTGGTAGAAAATTATGGGTCATTCTTTTGGACCCAACATAGACCTCATGCTTGAGGATATCGACAACATGGATTAGATAAAAACATCCAGTTGAATGGTACCAAGAAGTTACTAAATTTATTTACAGTCATGCATGAATTTTGAACTTGATGAGAAAGTACACTAGTGATGCTAAGTTAATTCGTAGTGCAGTTATTAAAATTGCTACGAATTTTTTGACATTGCAAAGAATAGAAATGCATTGAAAAAAATGTTTTCATTAAATGAGTGAAATGCATATCCCCATACACAAAAAAGAAAGTCAGATATTGTATTCAGAAGTGAATTATGGGATTCATGTGTGAAGTTGTTGAGAATCACTGTACCTTTTGTGAAGGTGCTTCAATTGGTTGACAGTGAAGACAGACCAGCTATGAGTTATCTTTATGAGGCCATGTATAAGGCAAAAGAGGTTATTAGAGATAATTTAAATGGGAGAAAAAAATTGTACATCCCTACATGGAACATCAGTGAACATAACTAGATTGAGCAACTTTATCAACCTCTTCATGTTGTAGCATAATATTTAATAATGCATTTAGATACTCCCCTGCATTTAAAATGGACAGGGAAGTCAACAAAGGACTCTTGGATTGCATTAAAAGGTTGAACCCTAATTATGGCATTCAAGATCAAATTCATAAGAAAATGGGGATTCATGATAATGCATTATATGATATGGAGAACATCATTGATCATAGGTGGAATGGGCAACTTCATCAACATCTTCATGTTGCAACATATTATTTAAATCATGTATTTAGATATTCCCCTACATTTAAAATGGAACGGAAAATCAATAAAGGACTCTTGGATTGCATTGAAAGATTGAACCTTGATTATGGTATTCAAGATCAAATTCATAAGGAAATGGAGTTATAATAATATATTGTATAATATAGAGAGACCTGCAGCTGTGCAAAACCGTGTCACAATGCGTTAAGGTAATTTATTGTTTATTTTAATTTTAATTTCATATTGCTATTTAGTTATGATATTTTGTATGATTATATTTGTTATTGTCTTATTGATTTCTCATTTTCTTGTTTTTTTTTTAGACATTGGACCAGGTTTGGAAGCGATGTTCCAAACTTGAGAGCTTTTGTCATTCACATTCTTAGCAAAATGTGCAGTGAAAGTGGATGTGACAGAAATTGGAGCATCTTTAAGCAAATACATATAAAACAAAGAAATAGATTGGAGCACAAAATGCTCAATGACCTCATCTATGTTCGCTACAACTTACGGCTGAGTCTGAGACAAAAGTATATCAATTTATAAAGTTTATTTATCAGTTTTATGTGTTTATTTAATGTTTTTTATATCATACAAAACCCAACTAATTTTATTTTTTTCATATCATTTTTTTAGGCAAATAGAAAAGTTATCATCATGGAGGCACAAAGAGCAATTTGATCATATTAAGTTGGAAAATTTTGATTGATTGGATGCATGGGTTCAAGAAGAAAAAAACAATCTGAATGAAGAAGACATTCAATGGATAAACGTGGAAGGAACTCAGGACATAGATGATAAAGAGCCCACGTACATTGGAGATGATGTGAATGTCGAAGGAAGAGAAGAAGAAGAAAATGATGATGATATGATTGATGGTATATTTTTAAAAAACGTGGTTATTGTTTCACATATTATTTTTAAAAAACTTGGTTATGATGTCTTATGCACCTTATAGATACATAAATGCTTCATATGTGATTTTATAGTTGTATTTTGTACAATTCATCATTGTTTCATGTGTTATAATATTTTTAGAATTTTTACTATTTTTTCATGATTCTTTTTTATTTAAAAAAAATTATGATTCTTTTCGATACAAAACAATACGTATCTTATTTTAGACCTGACCGACACGGGTAACGATACGCACAACCTTGGTTAATACAGTGATACTACAGTTACTATTAAGCTAAGTCACATGGACTCGGCAAAGCAGGTGTTGCACCCGCGTCGATGTGACGCAAGTCGGGTGCACGTGCGAGTGAGGCACCCGGTGCGATCAACACGACCCTGGGTGCGGTCAACGCACCCACGGTCATTTTCGTTCATTTTTTTAATGTAAAAAAAAACATTTTATTGCCCGATCAAAAGAGGCTGCAAAAAATCCTCTCCTCTCCCGCGCAGCTCCGCTCTCTCGATCGCCTCCTCTCCTCTCGACGTCTCGCAGGGGGGGCCGACGCCACCTCCTCCTCTCCCTCATCGCAGATACCCTCTCGCTCTCTTGTTGGGTCGGCAGGGGAGGGGCCGAGCCCCCACCCCCCCTACTCCCTCTTGCTCTCTTGTTGGGTCGGCAGAGGAGGAGTCGAGCCCCCCGCTGCTCCCTCTCGCTCTCTTGTTGGGTTGACAGGGGAGGGGTTGAGCCCCCCCTCCCTCTCGCTCTCTTGTTGGGTCGGCAGGGGAGGGGTCGAGCCCCCCTCCCTGCTCTCTCTTATTTCAATGAAGGGGCCGAGCCCCCCACCCTGCTCTCTCTGATTTCAAGGGAGGGGTCGAGCCCCTCCCTGTTTTCGGTGGGGGAGGGGCTGAGCCCCCCACCCTGCTCCCTCTGATTTTAGGGGAGGGGGCGAGCCCCTTCCTGTTTTCGGCAGGAGAGGGGCCGAGACCCCGACCCTGCTCCCTCTGATTTCAGAGGAGGGCCTGAGCCCCCCCCCTGGACCCCCCGCCCGTTGAACTCGCAGCGGGACCCGCGTCGGAGGGGGGGAAGGCCCTGAACCCCCCAGTAAGGGCAAAAACCAAGGTTACCGAAAGCACCAATATAGTAGGGGAAGCGTGCTTCCCCGATACGCGTTTTGGAAGTGCGAAACGTGGTGCTTTCAAAATGCATGGGGAAGCGCATACCCCTTTAATGTGATACACTCACCCCTTTAATGGGGTGCGTGTACCCCTTTAATGGGGTGCATGTACCCCTTCAATGGGGTGCGTAAAGGGGTACACGCACCCCATTAAAGGGGTACGAAGGGGTGATTTTATAGCTTTATCCTTTTTTAAAACTTTTTTTCCAAAAAAAATTAAAAGAACGAGTTTTTTTAAAAGGGCAAAATAGAGATTTTGAAAAACCCATGAAAACAAAACCCGAAAGGGCTTTAGGGTTTTTTCACGCAGCTCAATCCGAGTCTCCTCCCTTCTCTCCTCTCTCTAGCAACCGATCGGCAGAACCCAGAATCCGGCGACCTTCACCGACGTTCGGCGACCTCCACCGACCGGCGATGAATCCATTCAGGTATGTACTCTCCTCTCTCCATCTCTTCTCTCTGTATCTCTCACGACCTCTCTCTCTCCATCTTTGTTCTCCCTTTCGTACCCCTTTAATGGGGCTCCAATAGTCTGGTAGGAGCAGCTAGTGCAGGTGGTGTGTGTTGGGACGTTGCAGGTTCAAAATCTAATGGTATAGTTGTATGACTGGTAGGGATTTGAGTCCTAACTAACCCCATCTTGCCTCTCAAAAAAAGTACCAACAGTGGCTCCGCGTGGTTGGTATGAGCTGTCAGTACACGTCTCTTTGTGGTGGAAAGTTGCTGGTTCAAAACCCAGTGGTACTTTGAAGTTCAAAATATTTTCTGTTTTAATATTTGGGTTTATTACATGCTAGATGTTAATATTGGTCAGAAAAGAAGGTAGAAAAGAAGGTATAGGACACACCAGTAGCACCAGCCCTTCCTGTTCGGTCAATCCGATGAACATAATCCTCTAGCAGCAACATCTGTGGCAATTAATACTGGAGATCTGCCAGCACGGAATTCATTCAGCACCCAATCTCTCTCACCTTAAGACTTGTCTCCATGAATAGCAGCTGCACGAAAGTCTCGTCCAATGCTACGAACAAGCTGGTCACATAACCTCTTTATTGAAAAGAAGATTATGTTTTCTGTCTAATTGCTTTATTTGTCTTTATTTATTATTTTGTTGAGAAATATGTCTTGACTCTTGTCCTGAGAATGCAAAACATACTAATGCATGCTATATACTTTCACGATCAATGTTGTGTCTATTAATATGTTTTTTGTTCAGAAATTAACGTGTGATTTTTGTAATCTATAACATCCTAATGGATCTGTTTCTTGTTTGATAATTTAGCTTAGCTTTATAGATTATACCTTTGACTAATAACATAGTTTCAACTTTCATCAGCCTTTTACATGTCCAATCCTCTCTCTCTTAGATAAAAAAATCATTTTTTTGTAAATTTGTGCACATGTTTTATGCTACTATATACTATATATTAATGTGCATACATTTTTGTATATAAGCAATGATTTGTGTTCTTAAATGATTTCTATATTTTTATGATGCAGGTATATTTGCCTGTTTTTTGCTTCATTAATGACCATCACAAGCTATGATCACGATAATTATGATGACGATGATGATTCTTTATACAACTTGGAGCATGAATCGTCTACTGGTATTGGGAATGACAATGCAAGAAAGGGCAAGAGGTCTTCTAATTGTCCATATCAGTTTGAGAATAGAAACGAAAATTGTTTTGATGAAGAAGAATATGACTTGGATGACTATTATTCTGAAGATGACCAAGATGATGAACCACCTAGCATGCATAAAATAACAGTGCTATGGTGTCATGTATTGAAATAAAAGAAGAGTGTACAAGGAAAGCAAGGTGGAACCCTGGTTTTTATGTGCAGGCACTGCAAAAATATTTATCATGTGTTATATACTCGAGTTTTTGCATATCTCATGGGATCTCCAAAGGGACAAAGTGTTGGGATTGCCTTTTGTCTTATAGTTACAAAAAATGCAGAATTGACAAGGAAAATTAAGAGGCAAGTTCGACGAGTGAAGGTTTCATCAAGTACATTTGAGTTGAGGAGATCAATAATTGATAAACCGAGAACGCCTATTAGTATGACTACATCATCTAGTGGAAGCCGAAAAACAGTTGATATTCGTGATACCTTTAAAAAGATAGAAAGAGATGATGTAGATCACAAAATTATCAAATGTTTGTGTGCAAATGGCATACCATTCAACGTGCTTAGATCATCATATTGGGAAGATATGATATCTGCAGTTAGTAAAGTGCTCGGATATAAACCCCCATCATATGAAAAAGCGCGAACAACGTTGCTTGACAGTGAGAAAGAGTGTGTTCACAGGGAGTTAAATGAATTTTGAGAAAAGTTTGAGGAGTTTTGAGTTTTCATTATCTCAGACGATTGGACAAATATCAAGAACAAACACTTGATAAATATACTTGCATCAAACTGTTTTGGCTTGATGTTCTTATATGCAAGCGATTTTTCTAATGTGCAACAGTCAGCTGCAAACATTGCCAAATTTTTTAAGACGGGATTTAAACTTGTGGGGCCTTCTAATGTAGTGCAACTGATTACAGACAATGCATCAAATTGCAAGTTAGCAGGTGAAGAATTAAAACAAACATATAAGTATATTTTTTGGTTACCTTTTATTGTGCAAACACTTAATTTGGTCTTTAAGGATTTGGCACATGAGTTTCATTGGTTGGGAGAAACATATTTGCAGAGTAAAAAAATTGTGAATTATATCACAAATCATTCAAAAGAATTAACAATCTTTAAAAGCAATGAAAAATCAGAGTTAATAAAGATTGCAAAAACAAAGTTTGCTTCACATTATACTACTTTGAAACGTTTGCTTGATGTGAGGGAGGGCTTGAGGCTCACAGTAATTTCAGATAGATAGAGCGATTAGAAGCAATCATGCACGGATGAAACTATAAAAAAAAAGAGTTGTTACAACATAAACAACTGTTCTTGATGAAGAATATTGAGATTTTGTACGTTTAGCATTATTGATTACAAAACCCACATATAAGATGATTAAATTTTGTGATCAAGAAGGCCCTATAATTGGTGAAGTGTATCAAGGCATAGACAATATGTTGAAAAAAATCAAAGACAATCTAAAAGGACAACCAGATTTATATGAAAAGATTTATAAGATTGTCTCAGATAGATATGATAGAATGAATGTACCTCTCCATAGTCTAGCCCACATGCTTACTCCAAAATATTACGAGTCAGAGTATCTCAAGATCCTAGCAGTAGGAGGGGACAAACGAGTTTCTCCTGGTAAAAATTTTATTGTATCTATTTAATAAAGTTTAAAGTTTAATGATTTAATTATTTTATTATTTCAATTGCGTTTTCTTGTTATAGTTATTAAACCTTTTTTTTTACAGAAAAGGATAATGATATCTTAGACGGTGCAATGCTCGCGCTTGAAGTCATATCTGTTGGAAATGAAGAGCTATATACACTTTATAGGTCACAACTTGTGGCTTTTGCATCAAAAAGTGAAAGATTTAACCGAAATGTAGCAAAAATAGATGCATTGAATCCTACAACGTCGATGCTTAATTGGTGGCATTTTTATGGTAGTGATACATCTGAGTTGAGAGCATTAGCCATTAAGGTTTTATCTCAACCTATTAGCACATCTTCTGCAGAAAGAGTGTGGAGCACCTACAGTTATATTCACAATGTTAAAAGAAATAGGCTCAATGTGAAATGAAATGAAGATCTTTAAAACACGAACTAAGATCCGTAAGAAAGAGTGTCTTAAAAGGACACTTAAGCATAACCCTTAAAAGTGTATAAAAAGAAACAAAAAAAGAATAAAATATATTCTTTATTAAAGTTGGAGAACCTAATGCTTAAGAAGCATTGGAATACTTTTATAAGAGGCGCTGCACCCCTATATATACAAGTTTGAAAAAGGAAAGAAGAGGAGAGCTCTTAAGGAGCTCTCCTTATAGCCGTTGGAATGGTCCAACAGATAGAAATGTAACCGTTAGACCATTCCATCAGTTACCTTTCTAGTTAAGTTCCAAGTGGAACTTAACTAGATAAGGTTAGTCTAGTTCTATTAGAACTAGACACTAAAAAACACAAAAAATAAATACAAAATAAATACAAAAAAATAAAATAAAATTACAGAAAAATATAAATATAATAATAATATTTATATTATTATTATATTTATATGTTTTACATTTTAACACTCCCCCTCAAACTTACGGTACAATGAGCGAAAGTTTGTCTAAAAGGAAGTGAAAACGAGGAGCAGCGAGAGGCTTTGTAAAGAAATCAGCTAACTGATATTTTGAAGTAACATATGGCAGATCAATTGTCCCATGTAGATATTCCTCTCTGACGTAATGACAATCCATTTTGATGTGTTTGGTGCATTCGTGGAATGTTTTGTTACTTGCAATGTAGATCGCACTTTTGTTGTCACAACACATTTGTGAAGCTTTTGTTGCTTCAGCTCCCATGTCAACAAGCAGACGTCAGAGCCAAACTACTTTCATGGTCGTGGTTGTCATGGCGCTGTATTCAGCTTTGGTGGATGACAGAGAGACCTTCTGTTGCTTTTTATACCTCCACGAGATTATGATTCACCTAAGAAGACACAAAAACCAGTGGTGTCTGTCATTGGGATCACCTCCTCAATCAGCATCAATATATGCAATTAAATCAAGAGAAGAGGAGGAAGACAAGAAAAGTCCCCGTGAAAAAGAGGACTGGATGTATCTGATAATACGCATGACTGCTCTCATATGAATAGAGGTGGGAGCGTACTGAAACTGACTTGTTGTGTGAATAACATGTGTTATGTCTGGTCTGGTAATAGATAGGTAGGAAAGTGCCCCGACAAGTTGTCTCTAAGGGGTAGGATATGCAAGAAGTTCTCCATCATCAACCTTCATTTTAACATTGACAATTTCTGGAGTGTCTACTTTCTTGTCATCAGTAATATCAGACCTGAAAACAATGTCAAAAGCAAATTTAGTTTGGGACAATAAGTATCCTCTAGGAGAATAGGCAACTTCAATGCCTAAAAAAAATCTCAATAAGCCTAAATCAGTCATTTCAAAGTGAGATTTAAGAAGTGTTTTGATCGTTTCAACTCCCTGTTTATCGCTTCCGGTGATGATCATATCATCCACATAGAAAAGAAGCACAATGATTTCTGCATCAGAATTCTTAATAAACAAAGCAGTGTCAGTTAAACAAAATTGAACCCAATATCAATCATAACACCACTAAACCTATCATACCAAGCTTTTGGTGCTTGTTTAAGTCCATAAAGAGCTTTTTTTAAGCGGACTTTACCCTTAGGAATATTGAGACCTGGAGGGGGTTTTATGTATACTTCTTCAACTAACTTTCCATTTAGAAATGCATTTTTGACATCCATTTGAAAGATGGATCATTTCTTGAGGGAGGCTAAGGCAATTAAGGTTCTGACTGTTGTCATATGAGCTACAGGGGCAAAGGTTTATTCATAATCAATGTCATATTCTTGAGCATACCCTTTGGCTACTAATCGGGCTTTATATCTTTCAAGAGTGCCATCACTCTTGGTTTTAATTTTATAAACTCAACAACATCCTATAGTCTTCTTGCCTGGAGGAAGATCTTGAATATTCCATATAGAAGCCTTTTCGAGTGCATCTAATTAAGCTTTCATGACTTCTAGCCATTTGACATCATTTTTTGCTTGAAGATATGTAGATGGTTCTTCGTATGAGTGAATTAATGCAATGACTGCCATATACGTAGGTGAGGACTCGTATGACACAAACTTTCCAGGAGGCCTCAAGACTCGGGATGACCGTCTAGTTGGAATGTCAAAATATCTTTCAAGTGCACATTGAAGATTAGGCTCTCGTCGCCTAGAATACTGTATACTAGTGTTTATGAACTTCTTCATTGTCAATATTATGATCAAGATCAATAATTCTTTGATCATTAACAAAGTTATAGTCAAGATCATATTCATTAGATTTTGATGTTAGATCTAACAAAAAAGAGTACTCAATGACTTCCTTTTGTTTTTCAAAGTCAAAAAAGCTCTCCTTTTCGAGAAAGGAAACATTTCTAGACACATATAATCTATTATTTTTGAGGTCAAAACACCTATAACCTTTTTTATTTTCAGCATACCCTAAAAAGGCACAGGGAATCGCACGATGAGAAAGTTTATCATTTTTGTCGGTAAATATGAAACACTTGCATCCAAATATTCTCAGTCTAGAGTAATCTGGAGAAACGTTCATAAGTTTTTCAATGGGAGTTATATTTTGCAAAGAAGAGGATGGCATTATATTAATCAGATAGGTGGCAGTTAAGGCAACTTCTGCCCAAAATTCTTTCTGGACTTGATTTGCTATTAATAAAGCCCTAGTAGTTTCCATAATATGGCGATGTTTACGTTCTGCCAGCCCATTTTGTTGAGGTGTGTATGGACATGACCTTTGATGTGTGATGCCATGTAAATTAAGATAATTTTTAAAATCTGTGGATAAAAATTCTTCCCCTGAATCTGTGCGAAAAATAGTAATATCATTTTGAAACTTGTTTTTAACCATATTATGAAATGTTTGAAAGTACGAAAATACTTCAAACTTATGTTTAAGAAAGTAAATCCATGTATGTCGGGAAAAATCATCGACAAAAATAACGTAATAAGCAAGTTCTCCTTTAGAAATTACTGGTGCAGGACCCCAAACGTCCGAGTGTACTAATTCAAGTGGTCTTGACGAGATAAAAGTTCTGTTCTGAAATGGTAATCTTTTCATTTTGCCAAGAATACAATCTTTACAATCAAATGATTCAGAGTTACAAAATTTCCCTAGATTTGGAAAATGTGTGGATGACCAAGTCTATTATGCCACAGTTCCAACTTAATTTTCTGAATGTTATAGCAAAAGACATTCTTCGGCATTTCCAAAAAATTCATGTAATAGAGTCCTCCTCTATGGTCTTCCCTAATCAGCTTTCCTGACTGGCGATCCTGAACCCAGCAACCATGAGAAGAAAAGGAAATATTACATCCATAATCAGATATTTGAGATAAAGATAAAAGATTTAAATTTAATTTAGAAATATATCTAACGTCTGGGATAGAAAATTTTTTAGTTTTATGAATTTTTTCAAAATTTCATATTCCTTCTATTTCAAGAGAAGTCATATGGAAAGAAGCACCGGAGTCAAGGAGCCAAAAAAAGTACCTAGATAGAAAAAAGATGAGGCAGCTGCGCCAGTTGAAGCTTCAGATGAAGAGGAGGCTCCTTTGATGAGAGGTTGGAGAATCTCTATTAGTTGAGCTATGGAAAGTGGTGCATCCTGATATTTGGGCTCCGATCGAGCAATCAAGCTCTTTTCTCTCTCAACTCCTTAAGCTTGGGACATTGTAGCCTGTAGTGTCCAGGTTCATGACAATGATGGCAAATAACCTTTTTCTTGTCATAGTCACCACTTTATCGGTTAAAATGAGGAGGTCTATAAGATCGTACATGATTCCCCGGTCTAGATACAGCTAGCACAGAATCATCTTCCGTCTTTGGAGTATTCTTCTTGATTTTGTTTTCCTCCATAGTTAATTCCTCTATAGTATCGACAATAGAGGAAACTTTTTCCCGATGAAGAAGGGTCGACTTAGTCGACTCGAATTCTGGTCTTAGACCGTTTACAAATTGATAAAAGTGCTCCATGTCAAGTTGCTTTTGTCGGAGCTCAATGTCCTCGGGACAATGCCATTTTGGCTCTAAAATAACCAATTCACCCCAAAGTTCTGATAGTTCATTATAGTATTCATGTATAGTTTTATCACCTTGGGTCATTGATCTCTCTTTCTTGAAGATTGCACACATGTGTAATATCTTTTAGGGAATACATATTCTTGAGATATTCCCATGCCTTATCGGCATGCTCAAATTTGGCGAGACTAGAGCATTTCTTTATGTCAACACTACTAATTAGCCATGACATAATTTTAGCATGCGTTATTCGCCATTCCTTCCAACTTTTTCCAAAGTTGGCTAAGGCTTTGATTTTCTCCTCTTTGGTTAAGAGAATTTCTTTATCACCTTCCATTTTGGTGAGGACAAGTTTAGGTTCCGAATCAGAACCATCTACTATAACCAATATCCTTTTCCCCATATGTGGTGCTTCATTATTGAAGCCCACATTACATGATTAGTGTCATTTAGCTTCATGGGTATGATGGTGATTTTATCTTGATCATTCATCTTTTATAAAGGTGATAAAAGGAGAAAGAAAAAGAAATAAAGAGGAAGAGAGGGTAAAAGAGAACAAACACAAGATTTTGAGGCAACGAGCCTTCCTCTTTTCTCCTTCCTTCAAAGGGAGCTTCAAAGAACCCAACCAAGGTGATAAAACACCTTTGTAAGCTTGGCACAGAAAACGAGGCAAGAAGTTCTCACGACGTAGGATGAACCTTGCTCTGATACCATGAAATGAAATGAGGATCTTCAAAACACGAACTAAGATCCGTAAGAAAGAGTGTCTTAAAAAGACACTTAAGCATAACCCTTAAAAGGGTATAAAAGGAAACAAAAAAAGAATAAAATATATTCTTTATTGAAGCTGGAGAACCTAATTCTTAAGAAGCATTCGAATACTTTTACAAGAGGGGTTGCACCCCTATATATACAAGTTTGAAAAGGGAAGAAGAGGAGAGCTCTTAAGGAGCTCTCCCGTTGGAATGGTCCAACAGTTAGAAATGTAACCGTTGGACCATTCCAACAGTTACCTTTCTAGTTAAGTTCCAAGTGGAACTTGGAACTTAACTAGATAAGGTTAGTCTAGTTCTAATAGTTCTATTAGAACTAGACACTTAAATACAGAAAAATATAAATAATATAATAATATTTATATTATTATTATATCTATATGTTTTACATTTTAACACAATGAAGATCGTGTTGATATTTTGGTGTATATTCATTCCAATATTCGATTGATTGACAGGTATAATTAAACTGTATTGTACTTTTGTTTTGATATTTTTTTTCTTTTTTTTATCATTGATTGTTTATTAGCATTCATATTTTATATTCTTGTTATAAAAATGTGCAACAATCGCTACAAAGAAGGACCTAGTCGAAAATGGGATATCAATCCAGAACTTACTATTGTAGAAGAAAACATGTTGAGATCAGAGGACATGCGTTGGAGATATTTAGATAATAGTGCACAACAATCAAACACTATTTCTAAATCCAAACCCAAAGATGTACAACCAAGAGCTCCATTACCTCCAATAATCATACGTATAAATGAAGTTGAAAAGGATACAAATCAATCCAACAGAGCTAGCAGAACTTCAGATATACAAGAGCGACCATCAGTTCCTCAAGGCCGGATTGATCGTTTCTTTAGCAGAAGACCTAGGCAAGGTATGTTGATCACTTGATCTTGTGTTTTTTAATTTTACTTTTTTCTATATATGTATTTTTTATATTTTAAATTATGGTTTTTGAACATTTTAATTTTTTAACATATTCATTATAAAAAATGAAGAAAAAAGTAGAAGGCATGGTCATAGAGGACAAGAAGTGCGTGATGATGCAGAAAGTTCTCGATCTATTGTTGACTTAAAGGGGAAGAGAAAGATGACAGATTAATGAACTATTGAATTCTTAATTATTTTTTTGATGATGTGGTTGGAGCAGTCCAACTTAGAAACTTTTATGTTACTTTTTTTGTCATGGTCTTGTAATATTTTATTGGTTTGATATGTACTTTTATTTTAAACCTTGCATGATGAAGTGAAGTGAATTATATTAATTTTAAGTGTCTAGTATAGAACTTTATAGCTTATAATTTACAGATAGAACTTTATAGCTTAAAATTTTAACCATATCTCTATGTAAACTTTGAGTTTATTGATTTCTCATTTTCTATATTATAGATATCACAAGATTTACATCAATCAAGTCATTTGATTCTTTCATTGAAAAATGTATGCTTTTTAATCAAATTTATTAGTTTTCTTAATGCATTATTTAATGTTTGCATGCATTTATTAAATGGTTGCAACAGGAATATAAATTATGATCTTCTTTTGATTATTTTTTTTAAATGATTGAAAGTTGCAAATGATGCATTTGTTAGATAATTGCAACTTATATTATTTATTGTCTTAGATACATGTTTTATTTTGTCAATGATGGCATAAATCTTATTTTTTGATAAAATAAAAATATATAATTACATTTTTGCTTCCCTTTCTATTCTTATTCGCTTCTCATTTGAATCCTATGTCGCTTCCTTCTTCGCTTCTTAGGTCGCTTCTGATTCGCTTCTTAGGTCGCTTTCGAGACACTTCATAGGTCGCTTCCGAAACGCTTCCCAATTCCTAACTAAGTTGTCTTGCGCTTCCCACTTCCTAAAATTTTATAAGTGCCTCGCTTCCTGCTTACGCTTCCCGCTCCCGCTTCCTCGACCGACAACTCTGGCAAAAACTCTGAATCAGGCTCCACAACTCATCATTGAACTCGATATTATAAATCTTGATTGTCTGCATAATTGATTTTAATATAATTTTTTTTGTGTTTTCAGGACAAAAAAGACGAATAAAGGGAAAGAACTTGCGTCATCTTCATCCCCATATGTGAGTTCTGCTGCTAGTTTTGTTGATAGTTGTAGTGGGAGTGATGATGTAGGGTTATTATGGGTACATGTAGATAAGCTTGCAAAAACTGGAGAAGGAGATGGTGGAAACAAGAGATTTTGATGCAAGCTCTGTGAAAGAGATTTTGTTGGATCTTACACAAGAATGAAGACTCATTTGTTGAAGATACTAGGATATAGCATTTCAGGATGCAGAAAAGTTGATGAGGCAATGTGAAGATAATACAAGAAAATACAAGAAGAATATGAGAAGAGAAAGACAATGAGTGATTCTTGTGCAATTAGAGTGTCATTTAGAAGCCACCAAGAAGATGCTAGAAAAAAAAAGTCAATATAGGAGGTAGAGGAACGATACAAGCAACATTCAATACATATGGAAGGGAGGATATGAATAGAAAAGTAGAGAGGTCTTTTTATTCTAGTTCACTCCCATTTAATGTGGCTATAAATCCTTATTGAAAGGATTTAGTAACATCTTTGGCAAATTGTAATTTGAGTGGCTATGTGCCTTCAAGCTCAGAAAAATATGAACCACACTTCTTGCAGAAAAGATGAAAGATATGGAGAGGTTGCTGGAGATTAAAAAATATTCATGGGAGCAAAATGGAGTTTCTATTGTTTCTGATGGATGAACAAATATTTAAAGGCGTCCACTGATCAATTTCATTGTTTGTTCGCTTAGTGACCCAATATTCTTGAAAGCAGTTGATGCATCTGGGGAATATAAATATGTGGAGTATTTGAAGGGATTGTTTATAGAAGTCATAAAAGAAGTGGATGATCAGAAAGTGGTACAAATCATTACAGACAACGCTTCAGTTTGTAAAAGTGCAGCATTGAGTTTGGAGAGTTAGTACCCTCGTATATTTTGAACTCCCTGTGTAACACAGCTTAAATTTGGCTTTAAAGAGCATCTGCAACCCTAAAGAAGAAGAAAATTCACAAGCATATGATTTATGTTCATGGATTGAAGATTTAGAAAGAAATGTCAAAAGCATTAGGAATTTTGTTGTCAACCACCATCGTACTAATGCTATATTTAATAGGCATTCTGACCTGAAATTGTTGAAGGTCACAGAAACATGTTTTGCGCCCATCATTAAGATAGTGAAGAGGATTAAAAAAGTGAAGAATGCTTTGGTTAACATAGTGACAGATGAAAATTGGACATTCTATCGTATTGATGATAATATCAAGGCTCAAGAAATTAATAAATTCATTTTTGATGATGAGTTTTGGGAAAGAGTGATATACTTCATTCAATTTACGCAACCTATTTGGTTTCGTTAAGAGAAATTGATAAGGATGAGCACATGCTTCACAGAGTTTATGAAATGTGAGATAATATGATTAAAAAAATACAAACTATAGTTTTCAAGCATGAAGAAAAAAATCCTGCATTGGATGATTCAGAATTTTTTAACCATATTCATTCAATTTTAGTTTAGCCACTTGGAACATAGGGTCTTTAACTGGTAAGTTGGTAGAGTTAGTAGATGTTATGTGTAGGAGAAAGATTGATATTTTATGTCTTCAAGAGACCAAATGGGTAGGTGAGAAAGCTAAAGTGATAGAACCTTGGGGATATAAGATTTGGTATACAGGAATAAATAGGAATAGGAATGGAGTAGGGATTGTTATGAGTCGTCAGTTTATAGATAATGTAGTTGAGGTCCGTAGGAAGGGTGATAGAATTTTACTTATTAAATTAGTATTAGGTACGGATATTATTAATATTATTAGTGTTTATGCACCTCAAGTAGGTTTAGATGATTCCATTAAGCATCAATTTTGGGAAGATTTAGATGGAGTAGTACAAGAGACATCTTATGGAGAAAAGCTTTTCATCGGCGGTGACCTTAATGGACATGTAGGCATTAGTAGGGATGGATTTGAGAATATCCATGGAGGCTATGGTATAGGAGAAAGAAATGAAAGTGGAGAAAGGATTTTAGATTTTTGTTTGTCCTATGATATGATCTTAGCAAACACTTGGTTTAGGAAGAGGGAGTCTCACCTAGTAACATTTAAAAGTGGGGTTAATACGAGTCAGATAGATTTTTTCCTACTTAGAAAGAGAGATAGGGGTTGTTGCATCGATTGTAAGGTTATACCAGGAGAAAGTGTAGCTACACAACATAGAGTCTTAATTTTAGATCTTAGAATTAGACAATGCCGCAAAAGGGATAGACATAGGATAGATCCTAGAATTAAGTGGTGGGCACTGAAAGGAGCTAAACAAGGAATGTTTGTAGAGCAGGTAGTTAAGGAAGTTGATTGGTGTCTCGAGGAGGATTCAGAATCAATGTGGAATAAGATAGCGGGTGGTATGAGAAAAGTAGCTAAGGAGGTATTGGGTGAGTCTAAAGGCGGTGCACCACTAGGTACATCATGGTGGAACGAGGATGTCAAATTAGCTATTAAGGTTAAAAGAGAGTGTTATAGAAATCTAAGTAAGAGTCATGATAATGAGAATTTGGAGAAGTATATGATAGCAAAGAAGGAAGCTAAAAAAGTTGTTCGAAACGCGAGGGCTAAGGTATATAAGGAGGTTTATGACAAGTTGGATACCAAAGAAGGCGAGAAGGATATTTATAGGCTTGCAAAGATGAGAGATAGGAAATCGAAGGATTTGGGTATGGTTAGATGTATCAAAGATGAAACGCAAAGGGTTTTAGTCAAAGATGAGGAGATTAAGGAGAGATGGAAAGATTATTTTGATAAGCTATTTAATGATAGTCATGCTCAAGATCTTGGAGACTTCTCCATTCCTTTTCATGAGATAAATCGTGACTTCATGCGCAAGATTCAAAAGAAAGAAATTGCAGAGGCTTTGAAGAAAATGAAATCAAGAAGGGCAGTTGGCCCAGATGGTATACCTATCGAGGCTTGGAAATGCTTGGGAGAGAAAGGTTTAGAATGGTTGACAAATCTTTTTAACTTGATTTGGCGAACAAATAAGATGCCTAATGAGTGGAGGAAGAGTACTTTGGTGCCTTTATATAAGAATAAGGGTGATATACAAGATTGCACAAACTATCGTGGTATAAAACTCATGAGTCATACTATGAAACTTTGGGAGAGGGTGATTGAGTCTAGGTTGAGGAAGGTTGTCATGATATCGGAGAATCAATTTGGTTTTATGCCTGGAAGATCAACTATGGAAGCTATACATCTTCTTAGACAACTTATTGAAAGATATAGAGAGAGGAACAAAGATTTGCATATGGTTTTTATTGATTTAGAGAAGGCATACGATAGAGTACCTAGGGACGTTCTCTGGTGGACAATGATGAAGAAAGGTGTTTCTCTCAAGTACATTAGTATAATTAAAGATATGTATGAAGGAGTAGTAACCAATGTCCGCACTTGTGGAGGGGTGACAACCAATTTCCCGATAACGGTTGGGTTACATCAAGGATCTGCTTTAAGCCCTTTCCTATTTGCAATAGTGATGGATGAGCTTACGAGATCAATTCAAGAAAATGTACCGTGGTGTATGTTGTTTGCTGATGATATTGTTTTGATTGATGAGTCTAGAGCTGGGGTTAATGCTAAGTTAGAATTATGGAGACAAACATTGGAAGCTAGAGGTTTTAAGTTGAGTAAGAGTAAGACTGAATATATGGAATGTCGGTTTAGTAAGCAACGAAGTAGTGATGGGAGTGTAGTGAAGCTTGGTGAGCAAGATATACCGGTGAATGATTATTTCAAATATTTGGGATCCATCATTCAAAAGTATGGAGAAATTGATGGAGATGTAAATCATAGGATAAAGGTTGGGTGGATGAAATGGAAAAGTGCTACTGGAGTGCTGTGCGATCGTAGAATGCCATTGCGGTTGAAGGGAAAGTTTTATAGGACGACTATTAGACCCGCTTTACTATATGGTACGGAATGTTGGGCTGCCAAGAGACATCATATTCAAAAAATGAGTGTAGCTGAGATGCGGATGCTTAGATGGATGTGTGGAAATACAATAAAAGATAAGATTCGGAACGAAGAGATACGTAAGAAGGTAGGTGTTGCACCCATTGAAAATAAGATGCGAGAGAATCGTTTACGGTGGTTTGGACATATTCGGCGAAGGCCTAATGATGCTCCAGTTAGAAGGTTGGAGAAATGGGAAAATATATTAGTTAAAAGAGGTCGGGGTAGGCCTAGGAAGACTTGGATGGAGATGATAGGAAAGGATATGAATGCTTTGAACCTCACTGAGGACATGGCGTTGGATAGAAATGATTGGAGGAAAAGGATTCATGTGGAAGACCCAAAATGAATTTCTTTTTTGGTTCATATCGCTGACCCCAATTGTTTTGGGATGAAGGCGTAGTTGTTGTTGTTGTATAAAGAGAGATAGGGATTGTTGCATCGATTGTAAGGTTATACTGGGAGAAAGTGTAGCTACACAACATAGAGTCTTAATTTTAGATCTTAGATTTAGAAAATGCCACAAAAGAGATAGACATAAGATAGAGCCTAGAATTAAGTGGGGGGTACTGAAAGGAGCTAAACAAGGAATGTTTGTAGAGCAGGTAGTTAAGAAAGTTGATTGGTGTCTCGAGGAGGATTCAGAATCAACGTGGAATAAAATAGCGGGTTGCATGAGAAAGGTGACTAAGGAGGTATTGGGTGAGTCTAAAGGCGGTGCACCGTTAGGTAAAGATACATCATGGTGGAACGAGGATGTCAAATTAGCTATTAAGGTTAAAATAGAGTGTTATAGAAATCGAAGTAAGAGTTGTGATAATGAGAATTTGGAGAAGTATATGATAGCAAAGAGGAAAACTAAAAAAATAGTTCAAAATGAGGGATAAGGTATATAAGGAGGTTTATGACAAGTTGGATACCACAGAGGGCGAGAAGGATATTTATAGGCTTGCAATGATGAGAGATAGGAAATCGAGAGATTTGTGTACGGTTAGATGTATCAAAGATGAAACACAAAGGGTTTTAGTCAAAGATGAGTAGATTAAGCAGATGAAAAGATTATTTTGATAAGTTATTTAATGTAAGTCATGCTCAGGATCTTTGAGACTTTTCCATTCCTTTTCATGAAAGGATATGAATGCTTTGAACTTCACCGACGACATGACATTGGATAGAAAAGATTGGAGGACAAGGATTCATGTGGAAGACCCATAATGATTTTCTTATTTGGTTCATATCGCCGACCCCAATTATTTTGGGATGAAGGCGTAGTTGTTGTTGTTGTTGTTTGTTGTTGATTCATTCAATTTTAGTCAGAAGATGGGATAAGAACAACACTCATTTGCATTGCATGACACATTCTCTTAATCCAAAATATTATGCAAATAAGTGGCGAGCAGGTGGTATTGGTCGTATCCCTCCAAATTTAGACCTAGAGCGATTAAGACATAGAAATATGTGTAGGACAAGACTTTTTCCTGAAGCATATCTTCTACATCAAGTCACACAAGAGTTTAAAAAATTTTAATTTTTGAGATTATATGGACCAGTATTATTCGCGATAGAGGAGGATAATATAGATCCTATCACATGGTGGTCAATATTTGGATGAGAAACACCTCTTCTCCAACCTCTTGCATTAAGATTGTTATCGCAGTCTGCTAGTTCATCTTGTTGTGAAAGAAATTAGAGCACATATTCTCAAATCCACAACATGAAGAGAAACAAACTCAACAACAAGCGTGCAGAGGATTTAGTATATGTTCATTCAAATCTACGATTACTTTCGCGAACCAATGATGAATACATGTACTAATTTGCTCTTAGTTATTTGATTATTTCTTAGTTTTTCATTTAAATATACTTGTATCATATTTAACATTTTCAAATTGGGTTTGTAACGCAGACAAAGAACATCCAAATTTTGGGATGTAAACCCAGAAGAGTGTGACTTCGAGGGAGAGCATGATTTCAACATGACAAACATGAATTTAGCTGATCCTAGTATTCCTTCTAATGATGCATTTGATGATGAAGAAGAAAATTATTAAGATCCATTACTTCATCGTCATATACATTATAGGATATACTTTTGGTATATAATTTAGTTTTTTTTGCTTTACTTATTTAATTGATATTTAGGTTGATATATTACATGCATGATGAATGATATTATGACAATGTTAATTGTTAAATTATTACAATGTTAACTGTTAAAACTGTAAAGAGTCTTTCACACAATCAAGTCTACAAACAACTTGACAAAACATACATTCACCCAATATGGTAAACCAAAATAGCATACAAAATGCACCACAGCACAAACATAAGAATAGTGCATAAATGCACTTGAATCTGAATATGTAAGAGGTAAAACCCTCTACCTTTGTATATAAATTACAATGGGCAGCATGCCCTTATTTATAGAGAGGTTACATGAGAGGAGCTATTAAAATAGCTGTTGGGATAGCTGTTGGGCTACTCCCAACAGCTCTAATTAGAGTCGTTGGGAGTAGCCCAACAGCTCTATTCAAACATTCAACATTTTGACTGTTTGACAGAACCTGCCAAAAAGGTTGTTGGCTGTTTTGACAGTCCAACAGCTCTAGTCAATTATGACTGTTTGACAAAAAGACAAAAAATAAAAAAGAAATAAAATTACAAAAATAAATAAAAAAAAGTATTACAAGAATATAAGTATATACTTTAAATATATAGTTATATATATATATACATATACATACTCTTGTATTACGAAAAGTATGTATATATATATAAATATATATATATATATATATATATATTCAAGTATATACATATATATGTCATTTTCTAACAGTCTCCCTCAAACTTATGGTGAAATCACCGAAAGTTTGTCAAGTAAAAAGTTGAATCTTGGTGAGCATAGTGCCTTGGTGAAGAAGTCAGCTAGTTGATATTCTGATGTCACATAGGGAAGATCAATAGTCTTCTTCAAATATTCTTCACGAACAAAATGGCAATCCATCTCTATATGCTTAGTTCTTTCATGAAATGTATGATTTCGAGCAATGTATATCGAACTCTTATTGTCACAGCACAATCTTGTAGGATTCTGAAGGTGAATCCCCATATCTGAAATCAGTTGTTTGAGCCACACGACTTCCATAGTAGTAGTTGTCATTGCTCTATATTCAGCTTCTGTAGATGATAATGACACCTTTTGTTGTTTCTTGCACCTCCATGAAATCAAAGATTCACCTAGAAATAAACAAAAACCAGTTGTTGAGCGCCTGTTATTTGGATCTCCTCCCCAATCAGCATCAGAATATGCAATAAGATCTAAGGAGGAAGAAGAGGACAGAAAGACTCCCTTATTTATAGTGCCTCTGATGTATTTAATAATTCTCATGACTGCACTCATATGAGCTGATGTTGGAGCATGTTGAAATTGACTGGCTATATGTACAGCATGGGCTATGTCTGGTCTTGTAATACTTAAATATATAAGAGATCCCACTAGCTGTCTGAAGGGAGTTGGATTGTCCAAAGGAACTCCATCATCGGCTCGCATTTTCATTCCAACAATCTCTGGAGTATCAACAACTTTATCATCTGAAAGTCCTGACCTGTCAATAATATCTGAAGCAAACTTTGTTTGTGACAATATGTATCCTCGGTTAGAGTATGAAACTTCTATACCAAGAAAGTATGTTAGAAACCCAAGATCTGTCATTTCAAAAGAATTTTTCAAAAATTGTTTTACTTTCTTGATTCCCTCCTTGTCACTACCTGTAATTAACATATCATCAACATATAAAAGTAAAATTATAATACCAGCAGAAGAGTTCTTGATAAACAAAGTTGTATCAGTATAGCATGGTTTAAAACCATACCTTGTAATAACATTGTTAAAAGTATCAAACCAAGCTTTAGGTGCTTGTTTGAGGCCATATAATGCCTTTTTTAATTTAAGCACTTTACCTGAAGGAATTATTAATCCAGGTGGAATATCCATATATACTTCTTCATTGAGATTCTCATTTAAAAATGCATTTTTAACATCCATTTGAAATATATTCCAATTTTTAATAGCTGAAATAGCTACAAGCATTCGAACAGTGGTCATCCTGGCAACAGGAGCAAAAGTTTCTTCGTAATCTACTTCGTATTCTTGAGAATATCCTTTGGCAACTAATCTGGCTTTATTCCTTTCCAAGGATCCATCACTTTTGGTTTTTACTTTAAAAACCCATCTACAACCTATTGTCTTTTTTCCTATAGGTAAATCCAGAATTTCCCAAGTATTAGCATCTTTAAGAGCTTCTAATTCTATGTGCATAGCTTTTATCCATTCAGGCAAATTTTTTGCTTCATTGTAACATGAGGGTTCAAAATATGAGTGGATAGCTATAAGACATGCTCTATGTTTAGGAGAGAATGAATCATAAGACACAAATTTATTTGGGATTCTTGAGGTTCGTTCTGATCTACGAATAGTGGTTTGTTCTCAAGGAATTTTTGATGCTTCATGATTACTTTGATTTACACCTTCATTGAATGCATTTCGATTTCTTCTAGTGTATACTATTGGTTCAACTATTGTTCTATTTTCAATAAGAGGTTCTACATAAATATTTTCATCATTAGACAATAGTTTGAACAAGAAAGAATAATCAGAGTTTATGTCTTCCGACATGTTTTCTTCAAATCCACTTTCATTTTCAACAAAATTAACATTCCTTGAAATGAGAAGTTTAGCATTTTTGGTATCACAACATTTAAATCCTTTTTGTGTTTCTGAATAACCAATGAACGCACAGGAAATAGCTTTAGAAGATAGTTTATCTCCTTTATCATTCAAAACATAACATTTGCAACCAAAGATTCTCAGTCTTTGATAGTCAGGTTGATATTTGAATAATTTTTCAAAAGGAATTTCATTAGATAAAGTTTTGGAAGGCATCCTATTTATAAGATATACTGAGGTTAATGCAGCTTCAGCCCAAAGATTTTTTGGAACATTTTTAGCAATAAGAAGAGTTCTTGTAGTTTCCATAACATGTTTGTGTTTCCTTTCTGAAACTCCATTTTGTTGTGGGGTTCTAGGACATGATCTTTGATGTAAAATTCCTTCATTTTCTAAAAATTGTTTAAACTCATTTGACAAGTATTCTCCTCCAGAGTCAGTTCTGAGAATTTTGAGTTTACTTTCAAATTGATTTTTAATCATGTTATGGAATGTTTTCAAGGTTGCAAATACATCTGATTTATACTTAAGAAAGTAAATCCAACAATATCTAGTGAAGTCATCAATAAACACAACATAGTAGGAGAATCCGCCTTTAGAGGTTACAGGAGCAGGACCCCATACATCCGAATGAACTAATTCAAAAGGCATTGAGGAGTAAAAAGTTCTTTGACAGTAAGGCAAGACTGCCATTTTACCAAGTAAACATTCTTTGCATTCAAAATTATCTTTACAAAGATTCTTGGTAATAGGTACAAAATTTAATTTTCTTATATTTGGATGCCCAAGTCTATGATGCCAAGTCCGTATGTCTTTTGTTTGGGCAGTGTTGCAAAATGATTCCTTTGGAATACAAAGGAAATCCATATAATAGAGATCTCCTTGCCTATAACCTTCCCCAATCAATTTCCCGGACTGGCGATCCTGCACCCAACATTTACTTGATGAGAAAATGACATCACATCCATGATCCGAGATTTGAGAAACAAAAAGTAGATTAAGATGAAGTTTTGGTATAAGTCTTATTTTCGGAATATAAAAGTTGTTATGTTTTGACAAATCATTTTTAAAAATTCCAACACCCTCTATTTCCAAGGCAATACCATCGGCAGTGGAAACAAATGATGCATTTGAATTAGGTTGACATTCGGATAGTATAGATCTATGTGGGGTCATATGAAAAGAAGCTCCTGAATCAAGAAGCCAAGAGCACATACCAGGAGTAGAAGAGGTTGCAATGGCCGCTCCTGAGGTAGATCCTTTAAGCAGTGGTTGTAATGCCTCCGTCAGTTGAGATAATGATTTGGTGAGGTCTTTGAGATTCAAAGTATCTTCATCTTGTTTTGATGGTGCAGCCGCAACACGCTTTTCTTGAGGCCTATATTTGTATCTAGGACATTGAGGCCTAATATGACCGGGCTCATTACAATTATGGCAAATGATTTTTGATTCTCCTCGATTCTTATTAAAATGAGGAGGTTTATATGGCTTGATATAGTGTTCTGGTTTTGATGCGGCAAGTGCGCAATACTCTTCTTGACCATTGCTAGAAGTAGCAAGCACACTAACATTTTTACTCATGTTTAGCCTAGTCTCTTCTCCACTAAGTTTAGTGAGAATCTCATGAATAGGAGGAGGTGATGAAGATGATAGCAAGGAGGCCCTTGTTTGTTCAAACTCGGGTCTCAAACCATAGAGAAAAGCGAAAAGTCTCTCTTCTTCAACTTGAACTCTCCGCATTTCTATACACTTTCCTTCCCATTTGGGTTCAAATTGGGCAAGTTGGGTCCAAATGAAAGATAACTCCATAAAATAATCTCTTATATTCTTATCTCCTTGTTTAATGTTTCTAACTTTTTCTTGGAGATAATACTTGTGAGCCATATCTTTTTCGGTAAACATACCTCTAAGATATTCCCATGCTTTATTTGCCTTTTTGTAACACAAAAGGTTTGAGGCAATTTTTGTCTCAACTCCATTAAGCATCCATGAAAGAATTTTGGCATTTTTCATTTCCCATTCATCTAATTTTTTGTAGTATTCTTCCATGGCTTTGTTTTTTTCTTCAATACTAGTCTCAACGTCATTTTCACCTAATGTAATTTTGGGAGTGGGTTTAAGAATAGTACCTCTTACAAATCCCCACAAACCTTGACCCTTGATGAATGTCTCCAAGTGTCCCGCCCAAATGTTATAGTTGCTTCCTTCAAGTTTGAATGGCGGAATGAAGTTGGAGTTGCTTGTATTGTGCGGAAAAAATTCACCCATGATGAATCCAAAGAAAAAAGGAACCACCAATCACGAAAGAAAGAAGGCACGCTTTACGAGGCAACTCACCAATGCACGGTTGATCATACACCAAGCTCTGATACCATGTAAAGAGTCTTTCACACAATCAAGTCTACAAACAACTTGACAAAACATACATTCACCCAATATGGTAAACCAAAATAGCATACAAAATGCTCCACAGCACAAACATAAGAATAGTGCATAAATGCACTTGAATCTGAATATGTAAGAGGTAAAACCCTCTACCTTTGTATATAAATTACAATGGGCAGCATGCCCTTATTTATAGAGAGGTTACATGAGAGGAGCTATTAAAATAGCTGTTGGGCTACTCCCAACCGCTCTAATTAGAGCCGTTGGGAGTAGCCCAACAGCTCTATTCAAACAGTCAACATTTTGACTGTTTGACAGAACCTGCCAAAAAGGCTGTTGGCTGTTTTGACAGTCCAACAGCTCTAGTCAATTATGACTGTTTGACAAAAAGACAAAAAATAAGAAAGAAATAAAATTACAAAAATAAATAAAAAAAAAGTATTACAAGAATATAAGTATATACTTTAAATATATAGTTATATACATATATATATATATATATACATATACATACTCTTGTATTACGAAAAGTATGTATATATATATATAAATATATATATATATATATATATATATATATATATATTTAAGTATATACATATATATGTCATTTTCTAACAAAAACTTCAAAATTATATATATATATATATATATTACATTTTTGCCCTGCCGCACCTCCGCACCCAAGGTTTTTGAAAGTGCTGCACCCCCCACCCGCACCCATGTGACATAGCTATTAAGCATCAAATAATAGGTAAAGATTAGCATGACATGCTTATGAATTATATACAAGAGAAACTGAACATGTCTGACAATGAGAAGCTTTAAACATTTGTGCCTTGGATTTTCTTTTTTAAATGGTAAACTAAAATACCTATTAAGTTTAATGAAAACATTTTGCAATTTAAGGATTAAAAAAATGTTATGCCATATAAGAATTATCTTTAAAACTAATTAAAATATGTAAACTATGGCACCATTATTATAGGAACCAAAATTCAAGAATTAAGCCAATGTGTTGTTTCTTAGTTTAAGTTTCGTTCACATTCTGAAAATTTGATGCAATTGGAAGTGTGTTTCTCATGATAAGGGAACTGAATTACAGATGCGCTTAGCTTCCAACTTCCATGACTTCCCAACATATAGTAGTCTTCAGTAACTGTTTGCAACACCATCTTCATGGCCTCCCCTGTAAGCTCATATTCAGACCTTTTCATCCATCAAGTTCATGATTTAACAACTGATTGCTACTAGGAATTGGAAATGAGAGATTTAATAAACAAGCCCATTCTTTCTTGACCTAGTTCCCTGTCACCTACATTCAACTAAGTCTGCCTATTTTTCAGTGCCAACTACTGCTGATAAATATTTTATTCCCTTTTATATCAAGACTTTCCTGGGTCTTTCTTGGTGAGAGAAGTCTGATAAAAGGCAAACCAATATCATTGACAATACTAGTTGTATTAGAGTAGAATAGGAAGCCAAGAAGATGCATCTAGCATTCCAGCTGCTTTAGTTCACCATATTAGCCTAAGGAACATCCCTTAAGTAGCTTAGCTTTCATGCAACGAGTAGTCTTAAATACAGGGTCTTGCAATAAAAACAGTGAAATTTTTTCTCATAAGAATCTAAAATAGTAATTTCCATGGGATAATATAAGTTGAAAACAAATAATAAACATTATTCAAAACAAATAATTTTCCCAAAAAATCACATGATAATATTGTGATATTTAACACATTATTTTACTATAGATTTTTTCAATTTATCTTATCTTTAAAAATAATTAAAATCCAATAAAATCAAAATATTGAGATATCTGGTGACATTGCTTTGTCACATCAGAATATTTAAGCCTGATTACCCATTCAAATATTCTCAAAACAAGGGTTCCCTATCTGTGTTTATTTTTGCATCACCATACTCATTGTTGCAGCACACACTTCTGGAGATTAAAAACTACAAGTGATCCCTTACATAAGTTCAACACTTTAAATCATAACAGAGACATCTACTGAAGTGATAGAAACCACATATTTAAATCACTAAAAGAACAAACAGTAAGCAAATTGTGCTGAAGTGATTTCTCAGATAACACTTTATTAACTATTGGATATTGATAAAAACAAGGCAACATCAAATAAGATATTGACTGGAATTCATGGCCACAGGGGCAAGAACAACTTTACCGCATAGTTTCAGCAGCGTAAATATGGTAGCTGCAACAAAGAACACCATAGCTATTGCAACCCAAAAATGCTGGAGAAAATAAAAAACTTATTAGTCCCTCAAAGAACAACCAGGGCACCAGAAGCTGCAGAACCACAGCACCAACTGGAAATAGCTGGAAAATTAGAGGACCAGAAACAAAGATACTGATCATAAAACAGAAATGAAAGAGAATCTGTTATTCTATTTCATATCAAAAGTACACTACCTTCATAGCATTTCAAGTAAATCAAGCCCTGAAAATAATGGATAAGATCAAGTTCTTCGTGAATCCTAATATGAAAAGTTTTCATGCACAGAACAAAAACTACAGAATGCAATAAATTAAAATGGCATATAGATACATACATACAAATATGTATGCATACTAACTCATTCCCCCATTAGACAGCACATAGCAGTTATCAGTTATCACAAACATATGAGACCATATCAACATAGTGAAAACTTACTGGAAGCGTCTCCCATATGGCCTCGTCATTTATGCTTTCTTCATCACCTGGCATCAGAGCCCTACACATCCTGCATAAGGATAAATAAAGCTAACAAATGCAATGAAGATCATGAAAATATGTTGAGAACAATTAAGTTAAAACGTGAACCACTAAAAGCAATACTCGTCAGTTCATAAATCACAAGTTTGAAATTCCTTAGGACCCTAACAAAAACATAACCAATCATCTTACATGCATCCTAGCGTTGTTTGTACTTTGTGTTGCAAAACAACTAAATACATGTTTATTCCTTACATTAAAATAGATAAAATGAAATAAACATGACAACATACTGACATATGAACAGAGATAACAGAGTATCAGGATGCAGAAAAATAGATTATGGTGAGACATAAAAGGAGATATGACAACACATTGTTCCATCTTGTTATAGTTCTTGATGCACTACACCTATGAAATCAGACCTAACACAAATATATAACCACAGTAAACTCAAACAATGGAAGATACCTGAAATTGTCAATCAGAATAACAATTTCAAAGGCTAGCAACGGGAGGAAGACGATCTTCAGGTTCACTGCTGGAGAGCCACGAACTGCAAGCAAACCCTTCAAACCAAGTAAGAGCCTAGTGCATGCAAAAACTTAATTGCCCTTATGGACTAAGCATAGATAGATTTTTGGAAATGGCTTGCGTTAATAAGAGAGGCATAGAAACAACAGAAAATGATAGAAAAGTTATAAGGTATAACTTCATAAAATCCAGTGCAGCAACAGTTACCATGAAATTAAGATCAATGTTCAATTATATGTCAAGAATGCAATCCACATACCCCAAAGGCTCTCAAGAAAAATGCAAAGCAGCAGCTCAAACGATATAATCAGTGGGGTGGCAACAACAGCATGGCATGGTGCCCACTGTGAGGGAAAAAAAAGAAAAAAGAAAAAAAGAGAGGCAACCATAAGCTTCATTTATAGTGAATCAAATGACAAGAAGAGTGAATTCCTAAACATAAAAGATATACGCAATTCGAGTACTTAGTTTTTTTTTTTTCCTTTTTTGGATAGGAGAGCTAAGGATAACCCCCCGTGGGATTTGAATCTGAGACCCCATGGTTAAGATATTAAGACCTAACAATCCAGCTATCTCATTTGACCCCACAACTTTACACAAAAATACAAATTCCAGCTAAAGATGGCAAAATAAAGAACTTGATCATACATGGCGGTCACGTGGTGGTGATGGAGCAGGTAAGGAGAATCTCCCTCGAGCGACAACCGAGTGAAATAACCATAAGGGGATGAAAATGATCCTGCAAAATTTAAAATCCACTACTTATGGTATAAGAAACTTGAACAAATAGTTAAAGGTCTGTCCAAGAGAAAAGAATGACCATTAACGATGCTCATAAGATGCCTATCCACAGCAATAAAACACACACACACACATAACATGCACGTAAGGAGGTATCCGCTTAAATCCAGGTGTCCATATTTAAGCATCCTTCCTTGTTTGGATCATCTACATGAAGACAAGGAATTGGAATAACTAGCTAAATTAATTAGCATCAGGACACCTAACGACAGCCAAGCAACGAAAAGTGAATATAGTAGGATGATACTCTACAGACGCCCAGCATTCTCCTACTCTGTCTTCAAATATTAATTTGCTAAAATATGGGCTCCAAATGCCACTCCCGCACAAGCACTCATTATAGAGAAAACAGGCATTTTCTCTGCAAAACATACAGTTTTAACTTTCACCAGAAATATTCACTAATCAACCAATAAAACAGGAATGCTGGATGAAACAACTGTTAATTGCTCAGATGGGCACTCGGTGTTGAGTAAGCACCAGGAACCTGATGTGAACTTCAGCAATCTAGCATTCCACCATGCATCTTAAGTATGGTGTTACAGGCTGTAAATCAAAATCCATCGGTATCCATTGTATGCCACTTGCGAACACACCGTCAGTGAGCTTCAGCAATATGCATTCCACCATAAACATTAAATATACCATTATAGGCTGTAACTAAAATTCATCGGTATACACTGTATGCCACTTGCAAACACACCCGTCCGTCTACTATAAGCTGAAATGTGGCTACAATCTGGCCATCTAATAAACACTAAAACATGCTACAAATATTATCTCCTGAGACTGTCTTGCAGATAACACCGAGCCAGCTCTGCTACTCGTGCCAACATGGATGTCAAACTTCATTCAACTAACAATCAGCTAGAAAAAAAAAACGATCATTTACACGCTGGCTGTTGGAAGCCTAATACGGTTAAGTATCTACCATGCCTATATCTCACTCTCACATATCTCAAAAAAGTTCAAAGAATGCACCAAGGTCCAGATGATTAATACCTACAACATGAAGTCAAACATCCAACTAACTAACGGCGATCCTCTAAATATCTCCTAGCCAAAATAAGCCCAGATTTCCGAAGTTCTCACTACAGCATTGAACAAACCTTAGAGCAGATCCTGCCATCATCCGCCGTGGCAACAGTTGATAAAAATAAACCTCTTTGCAAAACAGGCATACAATTTCAAGTTCGCCCCATCTTCTGTCTTGAAAAATTAATGGCGAGCTCACAAATCATGGAATTCGCATATCCCAGACAGAAAACAATTGATAAGAACTATACCATCCAAAGCAATCGAACCCATCATGCTATCGAACCCTTTCCTCGGTTCCGATTGAAACCCAATCTCAAAACCCACTCAACCAGAAAAGAGAAAACGATAAACAACACACAACAAAAAAGGCAGTAAAGAAAAGATGACACGATTATTCAACTGCTCATATCTCATTCTCAACCAACAAAAATCCAAAGAAAGAAAAGGAAAAAATAAATAAAGAAGAATGAAGAGCGATAGAACTGACCACCATGAGTAGGAGACACGATGGTCGAGCTTCAAAACCAGAAGGATGGTGAAGGCGAGGAGGAGCGCATGAGCAGCCACCGCCTGCAACGATCTGGCGACTCTGTACCACGAGGACATCGCTCCCCCGTCGACTACTCTCTAGCATAACCAAACCAAAAAACCCCACAACACCCCCAAAACAAACTCCGCACAAGGAAAGAAATCCTAATTCCCGCTTCCCACACCCATCCCTGGGTTTCCCTTGTTTGGTATTAGCAGGAAACAGGAATCTCACCTCCGTCCCTAAGGAAGGAGTATAAAAGGGAGAAGAAAAAGAAGAGAAGGTAAGGGATGAAAGGAATTTCCAATGGGCGCCGCGCCAACTCCTCGCATGGTCGCATTTTCCCACCCCTCCCACTTTTCCCTCGTCTAGTTGTCTTCCTCACGATTATTCTTTTTCTTTATTATTTTAGGAATCTTTCCCAGTTTCCCTTCTTGCTTTATTCGTTTCTGGGATTCCTGGGCTCTCTTTCTCAGCTGAGGAAGCAGGGGGACGCGGATGGATTGGTGTGGTACTTGACATAATTCATGGAGTCTTATAACCCGAAGAAACGGCACCCGGCACTAAGACCTGGTTCGCCAGTCATACTTATAGGGTTACAGTGCCAGCAGCGTAAAATTCCGAGGCTATGACCTCTTCCTCGAGGACGTATGCTACACGTTGGCTGGTGTAGAGGGCCAACGCCTATGAGAATCGAACCTTAACTGCTCGCCTAGTAGTCAAGGCCTCACCCCCACTATGCCAACCTTGGCCTAGTTTTTTTATTTATTTATTTATTTATAACCCGAAGAACCCGCACCCAGCACAAACACCTGACTCAGCTTGTCATACCTACAGTCATCATCGTGCTGGCAACTCAAAACTTTGAGGCTAGGACCCTTTTTCCCGGGGCCTATGCGGAGAGAGGCAACACACATAAAAATCGAGCATTGACTGCTCGTCTAGCAGCCAAAGCCCCACCCCACTACGCCAACCCTCCTTGGGGGCACCCTTGACTAGTTGCTTGTGCAATTTGCAACGTCTTTCCTTTCTTAAATAGGGTAGGTTCCTTCCTTATCTCGTTATGACATTTCTTGTTTTGTATTTTCTCTGCAAAGAAAATCTAGTGAAAAAATAAATAATTTTGTCTCTTTTTTTTATAGTGAAAAGATATCAGTATATTTAAATTTTGAAATTTTATTTTAAAATATAAAACGTTAGAAATATAAAATATATATAATATCACATCAATAACCTAATAATATCATGAACTTTGTATGACTTAGTTCCAGCCAAAGCGACTAATCTTCTGGTCACTGATACGAAGCTCTTATTAGGAGCAACTAGTGCACATCACGTTGAGTTGGGACGTTGCAGGTTCAAAACCCAAACTGGTAGGGCAAAGGCGGAGCGGGGGGGGGGGGGGATTGGGTTGTAGCCCAGTCCTACCTCAGAAGCTAGGTCAGACCTGGGTCGAATACGAAACCCGGTAGGGTTTTAAATCACGGTCTGATCTCTTCATCTTCCTTTTCAAACGCAGCCTCTTCCTCTGTTACGTATTCCCTTTCTCCCCCATTTCTCGCTCCCTGCTTGCAGCAACCGACAACGATGGCGAAATCCAGGTACGTCGTCTCTCTGACCCTCTCTCCCTTTGTTTTCTCCCTCATCTTCCTCCCTCTATGCGTGCGTCGGGAGGCCGACAGGGAGCCGACGGCCGCTCCCTGCTGCGATTCCCCTCTGAATTGCGATAGTCAGGAGGCCGACAAGGAGCAGAGAGGCCTCCCTGCGGCGATTCCCCCCTTTGTGTCTCTTTGTGCTGTCGAGAGACCGACGGGAGGCCGATGGCCCCCTGTCGTGCCCGTTTTTCCTTTATGCCTCTCTCATGTCGTCAGGAGGTCGGCAGGGAGCCAACGGCCCCTCCCTCCTGCGGCGATGAGAGAAGATGGTTGTGAAGAATTCCTTTAAAAGGTAACATCATTTTGTTCAACAAATGATATTTGCCTACCTAACTTCAGTGGTTCATATATGGTTGGTTGATCCTGTGATCGTGAGTATCCCTCAGTTGAGCATCACTATCATTTTGATGTTTTCAATAAAGCTATAGATCTCTTGTTGGTGGAGTTAAATACCAGATTTAATGACACATCAGTCGAACTTCTTTCTCTCAGTGCGACATTGGATCTTAGAAACTCATTTGAATCATTTAATATAGCTGATATTTGCAAGCTTGCAGAGAAGTTATATCCTCCAGATTTTACACCACAAGATATATTTTACTTAAAAGTAGAGTTACAACATTATCAGATTAATGTGGTTTATGATCCTCGATTTCAAGTACCTACTCTACCTGATTTGTATCAAAAGTTGGTTGCAAGTGGAAGGTCAAAAAGTTATGTCATGCTAACTAGATTATCTCATATTGTATTGACATTACCAGTTTCTACGACCACTACAGAACGAGCATTTTCAGTGATGAAGCATGTGAAGATGAAAATTCATAACAAAATGGATGACTATTTTCGTGCTGACTGTATGACATTGTACATCGAATGAGAGTATATTATGACTTTAGTTATAGATTATCTTATAGATGAATTTTATGCTGCGGGTAATCGTCGGGGTCCATTTTAGTTGGTACTTTTATATTTTGATTTATTTTGTCATAAATAAAATTTATGCATTGTTATGAACTTCAAATTATCGCACCAGTGTTATATATTGCCATTAGATAAAGTTTAAGAACTTTCCATTGAGGTTGAGAAAGACGGTAGCAGATAGTTTGATTTGTCCATATGAAATAGATTTTTTATTAATAATTGTAGCTATTTTTTATTTTATCTCAAATTTTTTTTTTGGGGTGCTGTCCCCGAACCCCCGACTATCACACAAATTTTTTTTTTTTGCTACACCCCTATTTGCCCCCCCCCCCCCCCACATGAATCGTAGCTACGCCCCTGTGGTAAGGTCTGCCTGACCCCAGCTTGCCTTTCAAAAAATATATATACTAATATAAAACTTTTTAAAATATATAATATTTAGAAAATATCTTATCTTTGAGAGATTATATCGTTTTTGAGAACCAATTAAACATTGGATTGCGTATCTTCAAAGTTTTTGAGAGATTATATCGTATCTTCTATTTTCAAAGTTTGTTTGTTAAGGATCATACATTGGATTGCGTCTTTTCAACTTTTGAATAGAGAAGACGGAGAAAAGTTTTGACATAGGAAAATTTTGGCACATTGTTGGCCACTGATTTCCTTGACAAAAGCTGATTATACTCACAAATATAAAACAAAAACTCCTTCGTCACTAAACAAATAATATAGGTCACGTTTGTGGGGTTTGATCCACAAAAAACAAAAAGAATTATGAGAAGTGGTGTCTTATGTTCAGTAGTATGTACCCCCAAACTAGAGGTGGGCCCGCCAGCCTGCAACGGGCCGAGCTTGGGCCTATTAGCTCTTCCCAAACCGCACCGATATGACCCTCTCGTGTATATATATAACATACAATATATATTTTATGCATAATATAATATGGAAAATAGGTCTATTTTTAACCCATTTGGTGCTAAACCTCGTGCTAAATAGGTTTTTCGGGCTTCTCCATTGTTTTTTATGTGGTTTCGACCCCATAAATGTGTTGGGCATGGTCGATTTACTAAAAATCTACACTTAGATCATGTGTTTTTGATGAATAACAAAGATGTTTGGAACCTCAAAAAATTAAAAAGATTTTGGACCTTTGATTTTTCAAACTTTATAAAAACCCACCTATGACCAAATGGGTTTAGCACGGACCCATTACTTAATATAATATACATATTATATGTAATATAATAGGCCTGGCTCTGCCCAATTAGGCTGACAGGTGGGCTGTGGGCTGGGGTTTTCGCAATGAGTCAGCCCAAACCGAGCTTTTGACTTGTCCGTCAATTGATGGTCGGTCTTTTACCGGGCCTGCCCAATCAACAGCCCGGTCCATTAGCATGCCTGGCCTGACCCGTTGCCCACCCCTAGCCCAAACAGTAGTCACCATTTTACCTTGTTCCCTAGGGGTTTGTGTGCATGCATGTATCGTTCTTATCTTCATGAATGTCAACTTTTCACCACCTTTGAGGTTGAATTTTGCTGTATATTGAATATGAATGATTAAACTTACTAGCACAGTAAATAAAATCATATAAAAGACATTGTTTTAATAGTTAGTTCTAAAAATTTGGCTGTTGGATCAAGTCAAACAAGAAAATGTACCATCATACACTGTTGTGGTTTACACATATATTGCCTTGAATGGTTGCTTTGAGAGCCAGGATCAGGTGCCATCACATGGCACACTCAAAGTGTGACATTGTGATGAGTGAGCTTTGTTTACGCAAACAATTGATTTTATATTATTTAAAATGGTAGCAGGTTAAGGGCCCATCCTAACAAATGTAAGGGGCCCACAGTCTTAATCTAATGTGTGGGTTCCACCACACTTATCAATTGTGAGAGGTAGAGGGACCTGGGCAATGGTGAAAAGGGGGGATATGAGAAGTTTTTTTTTTTTCGGTAATTCGACGGAAAACCTCCACCCTATAAATTACCAACCGTACATTGGCGGGCTTCCGGTTGGTCGCTTACCCACCAGAGAGTACACCCAGCTTTGACCTTGCAGCAAGGAATGCCATCCATGGTAGGTTTCAAAGTTGTGACTTCCCGTCAACTTGGTGACATTTACAAGTGGCCTCTACCATGAGCGGTGATCCAAGGAGTGCCTAGCTATGTGATACTAGCCAATCACATAACAGCATTGTATTGAGCCCACTGCAGCAGATTGCAGGCTCCACATGGAATACTGCCATGATGGATCCAATCTCAATTCAAGATCCAAACTCAATATTCTCTCAAAATATTGGATCCAAACCCATTTTGAAACCCAATTTCTGAAATTTAACCTTGTGTTTTCACAAAATCTTTTTTTATAAAAATCTTGATTTTCAAAATAATTATTTTATAAAAATACTCCAAAAACCTCGTTTGGACCCCATTTCCTAAAAATCCCTCGTATTTTCCTCTTATTTTTAGAATCTTGCTCAAAAATATAAAATGATTTCAAAAAAAAAATTATCTTAAACCCCTTTTTTTGAAAAGCCTTATGAATATAACCACCTTTTTGAAAATTCCTAAAACTAAAGGACCCCTCTTGAAAATATTCTAACGGCTTGCTATTATAAAAAACCATCGCAGGGTCCTCTTCTCCTCATCCGTTTTCACCCTTCTCTCTCGACTCTTCTTCCTCATGATCGCCTCTTCACCCCACCATTGCTTCCGATCTCCTTCTCATTCCTCTCTTCTTCTCTCTTTTCACTTTTTTTTTTCTCCCTTTCGATCAACTAAAGGAAGCCCTCTAAAGCTCCACTACTGTAAGTGCCCTTCCTCTTCTCTCTTCCTTTGTTTTCCTGTTTTTTTTTCATTTTTTTCATTAAGGCACCCATGTAGTGTCGATTTGCTTATGGCAAAATCGATCTACACCTGTGCAATATCAACGAAATATCCTTATTCTGACAACTCTTTTCTTCTTTTGTAATTCATTTTTGAATTCTTTTCGGTTTACTTTTGTTCTTGCTATTTTTTTTCTTGTAATTTGTCTAAGAGCATCATCATTTTTTGTATCGTATTTCTTGTTTCTTCATCATCTGTATCTTTTGTACATTCTTACATTCATTGTTAGCATTTGCGCATTTTGATTTGGTATAACATCATTTTGCATCTCACGGCTTACCCCTTTTTCTTTTTATCTTCACGTTTTAGAATTTATCTTTTAGCATTCATTCTGATTTTAATAAATTGATTCATTCCTTAGCATCGGATTACATATTTTTTTTGTTGTTTCTATTTTCAGATCATCGTTAGACCCCTTAGATCCATTTTATTTCCTTGCATCTCTATGCTCTGTAATTCCATATATCCTGCACTTGAATATCCGCTACATCTCACCTGTATATTTTTTTGTTGCATCGTTCTGGATTGTGCATATTTCTAACTGGGATGTCATTAAGTACCATCGCGATTAATGAGGCCATGAAGGGCGGTGAGCAATATCATCTCATTGACCGAGCTTTTGTTTTGTATATATCCTATTGTTCTCTATGTTTTCAACTTTTACATTTTCTTCACAATTCTGAATTCAACCACTACTCTTGCATATTTATTAAGTTCTCGATTTCAGCCCTACATGTGACTCCAGATGCTGATTTTTTTTTTTTATTCTTCAACCAAGAAGATTTCCTCCTAAAGTATGATTCATGATGTTGTCAGGCTTCAAAAACCAGCGGATTCAAGATAAACCAGAGATGTTTGTTCTAAATATTAAGCCTAATAGTTTGGGTGAAATTGTCATACATTATATACATGCCTTGCATATTGCTACACTTATGCATCTGTACATTATCCCCTATACATCCACTACCCAACTATTCAATCCTCTGTCATAGTTTCTATGATTTTATTTTAGGCTCCCTACATCGAGTTCACTCTACATTTACTATTGTAATTTGAGTTTTGTTCTCTTTATTCGTTCTCTTTCTCGTTGGTTTCATTATATTAGTTATGTTTCTTTTTTTTTGTATATTCTGTGTCATCAACACTTTTGGAGTTTTGTTCTATCATTTGTTAGCATATGGATTTTTTATATTATTATAACACATCTCTAGCTCATTGCATATACCACCCTTACACAAACCTCCACTGCACCCCCTTTTGAAGCCTAGTGCAGAAGTTACACTACCTGTAACAGTAAAATCTTGGCGACTTTGCTTGTTGGATGTTGATAACAAAATATATCTATAAGCAATGGGAGGATTTCCAAAGAAGAAGGCAGCCCCTTTGTTGGTTATTCATTACGCAGGGCCATTGGAAGCTGTAAACAAAGACCAAACTAATGATTTGACGCTGCTAAAGCCCACCTGCTGAAGTTGATAAAGTCATTTGGCAGGAATTGATGCTCAACAAGTCAATTTGTTGTAATTGCAAATAACCCGTTGTACGCTAGTTTGTTGCCGCGGAGGATAGATCATTGATCTACTGCATTACATCTGAGTCACATGGTTGAAAGATAACAAGGAACATAGCTTACTATTTGGGGTAAAAGCCATGATAGAGGACATGGCTTCTTGGATGAGCCTCCTCATATCGTAAATATTAATCAGTGTGAATTGCCAATGGCCATGCATTTTTCTTTTACTGTATTTCTTTCCTGCATTCACAGCACATTCATGCAAAATGACAGATGCAACAGGGAGTATGAATACTGCACCTACAACCACACCCTCTCACTTGCATTTACCTACTGTAGCGTCTTCCCCTGCACACCTGCAACATTGCCCACATCCCTTGCCACTTCCACCGCACTTCCTACTAACACAGCACTCCACCTGCTGTACCTGTCACTTACAACAATTCCCTGTACTTTCCTACAGCAGCACCTATTACACCCTTGCCACCTGATGCACTTCACTCACCTGCCTTCACATTTCCTGCACTCTACCACCAGCCCTTTCATTTCCCTATACACCATCTCCACTACACTGTGCACAACACTTTCACTTTCTCCATAGTCACCTGTAGGTTACATTATCACTACCAACACAACACTTTCATTCACTGTCTCCACCTTCCAGCACCTTACCACTTCACCTTGCTGCTCCTATACGCAACCTTTCCCCCTTGTTAGGAATGTTCACAGCAACTTATAGTTGCTGTGTATTTGTACCCCCTGCACTTACTTGCCTTCCAGCTACTTCATCACCTCACATCCCTGCACCATTCAGTTGCACCTTTACACTCTTGCCATGGTCTTTTTCGGCATCACTCATTAGCCGCCTCCCCAGTGCTCTCACAAGCATCCTCCAGCATTTATACCTACCTCATCATTTACACCTTCACTACACTATCCACACAACACTCACCCCCTGCAACACAACATCATCACTTGCAGCCCATCACTCCTTCACACACTACACCTTGTATACCTACTTCACATGCACATCCTCATACCATCTTCACTAGCACTAACTCCCTGTTACATAGCATTAGGCTACACTAATCACCCACAGGACCACTTCAATCTTCAACACCTTCCCCAGCAGTATCACCTTCCTCAACACAGCACCATCACCAACATCCCTCACAACACCATCTCTGTGCAACACCCTCATGCCCTGCTGCACCTCATCATCACACCTACAACAACAATCTTGTGGCTTTCTTGTTGGTGCCTACAATAGTGCCAAACACTGCTCTAGCCCACTTACATCTCTGTGGTTTCCAGCTCCAAACACTCCATCTCACTGCTGCTATGCTCCACCATCTTCATCTTCCTACATCCCTCACCTTGTGCATTCTGTCAATACTTGTTGTCTCCACACCACAACACCACTGCACATCACCTGTATGTCCCCTGTCAAGCTTCTGCACTCTTTGCTGTTATATATGCATTCACATCACCTTTTACATGTTATTATAAGCACCCATATCACTATCATTCCCTGCATAATAGCCACCTATACATCGATACCATCTCCTGCACACTGGATTGCCACATGTTATATAAATTCAACTTGCTGCCGCAGCCTCAGTCTAGGCACATCAATATTACCATTTGCACTTCTTATGTTGCATACATGTATATATATCTCCAGCCTAACATTCCATATACATTTTCTATGCCATCTTTTTTTTCTTATCATATCATATGAATTCTTTCATTAAGCATAGGGCATGCCATGTGCATTTTCCATTTAGCTTCAGCATTACATATGCATCTTACATATGCATTTAGGTAGATGCATTCTCATAGGCATCTAGGTATATGCATCCTCATATGTATCTCCATTAAAAGCATAAATATATTAACTCTATTATAGCATTTCATCTCTTCCTATGTTTTGCATTTTTGTGCTAACTCATTTCTTTACAGGGAAAGTATGAAAGACTTAGATTTTCTTCTTAGATTAGGGATTTTATTATTTCAATTTTCAATTCATGATTGTAATAATTAGATATTAATGAGAGTCTTTCTCCTTTTCAGCTTAAAATGGAATGTATGAGCAAGTAGTTCTCATAATGGCCTGTGATATCTCATTTCATTTTTATCTTTATTTAAAAAATTTAACGAATGATGAAACACGAATGACACGTGCACCTTTCTAATAAGAGGTAAATAATTCTAAGTAAATGATTCACATTTATGGCAAAATGTGAACGATACTTAAGATTTTTATCTTTTATGGAATAACATTTGATTTTCATTATATTTTTCTAAAATATTCTTTTCTTCATTTATCAAAATTTAATATGTAGATTAACTTAAGATATATTTGTGGCCATAGTCATGAATATATTAAAAGTTAATTTCATTTTAAATCCTCTAAAGGCACCAAAAATTTATTTTATTCTTTATTAAAATTTAAATATAGATTAGATTATAATATATTTATGACCATAGTCATGAACATATTATGATTTAATCTTATTTTAATTTTACTAAAGAGTGAAATATGCTTTTAAATTCGAAATCTTCAAATTCTTTGAATGCATTCATTATTTAGGATAGAATTGCATTCTTTTTCAAATTATTTCAAATTATTTCAAATCATTTTCCAAATTTCAAGTGACTTTTGAGATAAATTTTCAAATATAGTTTTCATTTCTGAATCCAGAATCATTTTTCAACTCTTATTTCTAAATTCAAATTCATCTTTTATTCTCAAATTCCATCTTATTTCAAATTCCAACCTTCAATTCTTACTTCTGAATTTCATCAAATGATTCACATTTGATGAGTTGAAGTTTATGGCAAACCCCATCATGCAACTAAACATCGTACTATGAAAATCACATGCACACCAAAATTTGGGATTGCCTTCACATGTAAGACGTTTGATCAGTTTCAAAGATCAGAGCATAGTGAATGAGTTACAATAATAACAAACATGAGAACCTACCCAAAATGGGTAAATGCTGCCTACCCGAATGAGACATATACAAATATGGTAAATCCTCTCAATAATAGAGGACCTAATAACCCATTCATACATAATGCCTATCTAGAGATGATAGAAGTTATAAGCTACGATGGACAATCTTATTAACAATTATACTCAACGAGTAGTAATGGTTCGACGTTCCCAGTCATCTAAGTTATGGGAAAGAGCTACCAATTATTGTCCTAAGTGGTAAATCTCCTAGATTTTGTAGATGATCATGTCATCTATATAGAGAAGAAGGATGATGATACTTGAGTTGTTGCCTTAATATGAGGATTTGTTGACAAACTGCTGATCATCATTAGTCTGTTGTAATGACATAGCAGAACACGCTTTGAGAATATCTCAACAGTTTTTCATAATATGACCACGTTTACTGCAGTACTAACAGGTGATAGGGCCCCGTTGATTGTTTGGATTGTTGAGGAGTTGATTAAAGTTTTTTAAGGGGCCTCGGCCCAGACCCCAGACTTGATTCCAACGATTCCTATAGGAACCACGTCTGCGACCTTTTTCCTGAGAGGCCGTAAAGGCAATTTGAGAGGATTCGTGGTTTTCTACATGTTTGGGATAAAGCATGATGACCTTCTTTTCCTGATTAATCAAGAGATCATACAGATCGACAAATAAGTGATGAGTGACTTGGTGGTGATTGAAGTAGCAAAGCTCTTGTATTCGATGGAAAAAGCATTAAGTTAGATTTGCATGAGAGATCGATGTCATTAATTGGACTATTTGCAGCAGCTAAGGAATCAACCAAAAATTTGATTTTATTTAGATAAGTGTCCATGCCCATGCTTTCTTTCTTAATGAAGGTAAGATCATTCTTTAGGAGCATAATCTTTAGTGGTGATTGAGAACCATGAGACTTCTCTAGTATGACCCAGGCTTCTCATGTTGTTTTGGTTCTCATAATTTGGCTAAGCACCGATTCAAAGATTGTAGCTTTGATCCAGATTAAGGAAAGTTGGTCGAACTTGTGCCAGATATGAAAAATAAGATTTGCTTCTTGTTTTCTGCCTTCTGTGAGGATGAACTCAGGAGATTCAAGGGAGGAACCATCTATGAATCCGAGAAGATCTTGGCTCATCATGACTGACTTTAGTTGAGATTTTCAGAGAAAGTAGTTTTCTTTGTTCAACTTGATTGATACGAGTCTTGCAACGACATTCGACTGGGTTGCGGCAATGTTGGAAGCTATTGAAACACTTAAGGGAGCTTCAAGCTCTGATACCATGAAAGAACAATGACAAAATGAGAAAACCGGCTTAGGCTCACACGATTTTCATGAGTGTAGGGTTTGATAATATTAAAACATTTTGCAGTAGTTACAAAAAATCGGTAGATATTCCTACAAACTAGGAAATGTGAGTCCTTTTTACATGGTAACTAATGACTACATTAGAGGAGGTGGTTAAGAGCTGTAGCTACATTAGAAAAACCGGCCAGCATGATATGAGGAGCCGATCTACATTAGAGGAACCGACCAGCTACATTAGAGGAGCTGATCATGATACACAACGACTAATGGCTACATTAGAGGAACCTGCCAGCACTATCGTAGGAGCCACTTGACAATCACTGTGGTAACTCCTGGAGAATTATCATTTAAAGTTATCGGTTCTTGAGAGGAGCTTATGCTTATCTTATCATTATTCTCTATCAGCAATATGCTGCCTTTTTGTTCTCTGCTCAAAACTTGTATTGCCATATTATTATAATAACGATTCTGATGTCACCTGAAATTTCAAATACAATTTAACCATTTTTCTGTTCCTATTTTATTCATCACACCTATTTTTCATTGTTCTCAAGTTTTATTATATTTGTATAAATGTTTATGAGAATGCATTATGGAGAGAGATCAACTGACAGAGAAGTTCATTGTACTTTATGAATGCTAATCTAAAAAATTGGTTGCTTGTTAGAAATTCTACAATGCTATAGTGAAGAAAGCTATTGACGTTGCTACTAGCTTCTTTTTGCCATTTCACGTGGTAACCATCAAATAATATCTCACCAAAAGCAGAGGAAAAACATAATTTCCACAGTTTTAGATTCATGAAACAATTTAAGTTTATCAATGTTTTGCTGGCATCCAAAAGGAAGTTGTTTCCTGAACTTATTCCAAGAGTGGTTTGAACATTAGAATAAAATTTGAAAAACCTAAGCATGTTGTGATGCTTTGCATCTTTGATGATTCTCTGGATCAGTATTACTAACTTTAAAACCAGCAAAATCATCAAGTTCAACAATTTATGAGATGTCTCTCACATCTTTACATGTTGCAAATTCCCACTCAAGATTCATGAAAGTTGTAAAACTATAATATACAACACCAAGATTGCAAGAACAATGATCAAATCTTAGCAAATGCAAGTACCAAGAAAAGCCTGCCGATGGTAAGGGCCTTATCAATTATTCATTCCCTCAGCACTCACAAACAGATAATTAACCACGTTTGTAATGCCCAAAGATTTTTGGATTGTCTTGGCCTTTGTGATTGATTTCCAGTCAATCGCAGCACTTTCTCAACTTTAGTGAAACATGACTGGGTGCAAGTTGAGATTGTGATTCACTTGTAACCAACAATCATAGCTTTTGGTTCTCAGTTGTGATTGCTTATCCCACCTATGACGACAACAAACATATGTCCAAAGCAGATGCATAAAACAACAAAAACTTGTTAATGCATGACTCCAGAATGGCTTGCATCATAACCAACCATAGAAAAGCCAATGCATAAAGCTTTGGCAACTTCAAGTATAAGCTACAACCATTTACAAGGGAAAACTAGTACGTCCCAAAATGTGCATTCAATTAGATGTACAAAAAGGGACATTGAAGACATTATGGATTCAGCTTCTGAGCATTTTGTGTGGGATAACGTAATGGTTACAACAGGAATATGATGCTTGTAAGACAGTCGGTCTTCCAAGGCAAAATATGCACATGGCCCCAAATACCTGACAAAGATCTCCATAGTTTTACCAAAAAGAAAGGCAAACTCAACATTTTCTCCTGGGAGGGGTTATAATGAGGATAAACTGCATCGAAACGTCACAGTTCAATGAGAATCTATAAAGAATAGTGATAATGAAAAAAGTGAATAAACTACCCTTTTGTTTGGTCAGTACAAACCCCAAAGTGTCTAATTAGATTGGTTTATTTTGCTCCTTAACCCCATGTAATCAAGAATAAGAATATGATTATAATCACAACTTTTGGACATGAAAAACCTCCCAAAGTAATGGCTGACTAAACAAACAAACAACGATTAACAAGTCATCATCAAACATCAACAAGAAAATGCAATAGAAATTATAAATTATAGCGATAGATATAATATCTCCAGTGTTGGATGTCATGTCATTGAAAATCAAAGGACAAGTCAAAATCGTAAATTAGAACAAAAAAAATTTATGCCCCATGAAGACCAACAACTTCTAAAAACAATAGAATGATAAAAGTTAAAAAAAAAATCCTGCCAAATCTAATGTTTTAGATACATGAATAAATGAATAAAAATGTGGCTAAATACTACGTCACTTAGACCGACGCTACAAGTGGCACGATAGAGACATGCTTGGTACAATATGATAGTTTGTAACACTAGGATATTGGGACACAAAAACTCCATGACTAAAGTGTAACAGAGAGATGACTTGAGCAAAGGAGTACATGCAAATCCGCATTAACCCATGTCAAAAATATCTTTAATATTTTAAGATCACAATTTTATTGCAATGTATATTAAAATATAATAAAGCTGTTATTCTTTCCATGAACCTTTACACAGTTAAGTTAGATTCGTGATATGGAGTCTCCCTTCTTTTTTGGTTTTCTGTTTCCTTACTTATCCTTATCATATTGTTACTGTTGGGATATTGTTGCCTTGTTGAGATTGAGTCTGTACTATCATAACCATCTTTCTCTTCCTCTATATATGCTATTCAAGAGGAATGAAGAGGAAGTAAGGAAAATAAAATCAATGGAGGTCGACTCCTTTCTGACCGTGGATGTAGGCTATATCATCCAAACCACGTAAACTTTGCCTGTTCTCTTTTCCTTTTCTTCATAACATGGTATCAAAGCAGGTTTTCTGTTAACAGATTATTCCTTCTCAATCTCATGGTCGACAATCGAGGAGCAGCTTCGCAGACCACGAGCACTTCTTCAAATCCAATGGCTACAGGTATACCTCAATCTCACGACTCGTCTAGCCATACTATGAAGATTACCACTATTCCTTTCAACAGATTAAATTACCTGTCATGGTCAAAATCTGCAATGCTATTTTTGAGTGGTAAATCGAAGTTGGGTCATATTATTGGCAAGACACCGAAACCCTTTGATGATGATCCTAAACTCGATGAATGGATCTCTGCTGATCACATGATCATGGCTTGGCTCCTGAATTCAATGAAGCACAAAATCTCTGATGGTTTTCTATTCCTAGACTCGGCAAAGGCCATTTGGGATGCAACCTGAGAGTTGTATGGTGAGCAGTTCAATGCTGCTCATCGATATCAGTTAGCCATGCAAATAAAAGATCACAAAAAAAGGATAATCAATCCTTTAATGAATACATTGGGGCTCTCCGGGCAATGTGGGATGAGCTAGATTCTTATACTCCCACAGTCATAGATCTGGTTACTATGAACAAGTGGCACGAACAAGAGAAACTATTTCAAATGATTGCCGGTTTGGGCAATGACTATGAGCAATTACGTAGCTAGATATTGATGACGCCAGAATTACCATCTTTAAATACCGCATGTTCTATTGTCATGCGTGAAGAATGTCATAAAAATGTTATGCAAACGTCCTCCAAAGTCAACGAAAATCAATTGGCTCTATTGGTTAAAACCAATCTTGATAACTCTCGTGATCAACATAAGATCAGTCATACCAATTCAGCTACTCGGTTGTTCTGTACTTATTGCAAAAAAGAGAATCATACTAAAGACAAGTGCTGAAAGTTAAATAAGAAAAATCAGTATCAAAATATGAGATCTAAGGGTGCTCACATGGCTGCCAGAGGTAGTGAGTCGACATTTATAATTGATCAGTTAACCCAAATCCTGAGTGATTTCTCAAAGAAGACCGTTGCTGCAACTGCTGTAAAGGATGATGATTCAGGTACTTCTTTAGCCTTTCTCTCCTTTACCAATCCGTCAAGTTGGATAGTAGATACAGAAGCCTCTGATCATATGTCTGGTTCAAAAAATGGCATAACCAATATGCAACCACTGCACATAAATCCGTGACTATTGCCAATGGTGAAAAAATATCTATTGAAGGAGAAGGTTTAGTCTCTTTCTTTGATTCTGAAAACAAGAGCCAAGTTTTGTTTATGCCTCAACTTGCTTATAGTCTTTTATCAGTTAGTAAGATCACCAGAACACACAACTGTGATGTTATTTTTCTTCATCTAAGGTAATTTTTCAGGATCTAACAACCAGGTGAACGATTGGTGAAGGCGTGGAACACAACGGGTTATATGTGCTCAATGCACATCCAATGGCTCTTAAAGCATCATTGACGACTGCTGGAGAACGATGGCATGCTCGGTTAGGACACCCGTCAAGCCGAACATTATCAAAATTATTTTTTGATTTAAGTTTTGATTGTGGTCGATATAAAGTGTGTCATTTTTCTAAGTTTGCAAGGTTACCTTTTGAATCCTCTAAAACTCAATCACTTCATGCCTTTGATTTAGTTCATTCTGATGTGTGGGGGCCAGCACATGTGCTCTCGTATAACGAATTCAGATATTTTATGACATTTATTGATGATTATTCTAAGGCTACTTGGGTATATCTTCTTAAGTCTAAGGATGAGGTATTTTTTCAATTTCAAAAATTCTACAATTTGGTTTTAACTTAATTTGTTGTTGTATTAAAATCTTAAGGACAGATAATGGAAAAGAATATGTGAACCATTTTTTTTTTTTTTTGTGATGCTCATGGGCTTAAGCATGGAACAACCTGTGTTAGTACCTTACAACAAAATAGAGTAGCAGAACGTAAAAATTGGCATCTTCTCGACATTACTCATGCTCTTCTGTTTCAGACTCATGTTCCAATTGAGTTTTGGAGTGAGGCTATCTGTACGACTAACTATCTCATTAATTGGCTTCCTACTAGCACTCTAAGTTACAAGTCCCCACTAGAAGTTCTTAAAGAAACCAAGCATTCTCTCCACCATCTGCGAGTTTTTGGAAGCACAACATATGTTTGGTAACATCCTCATAATCGTCACAAACTTGACCATCGAGCCATCAAGTGTGTTTTCTTTGGATATTCTCCCTTTCAAAAAGGATACAAGTGTTGCGATCATATCAACATGAGAATGTATATCTCTCAGGATGTTAAATTTATTGAGGATCAACCATACTTTGATAAGCATGATAATCATTCATCCTCTATGACCACTAACAATAATGCTTTACCTATTGCATGGTTTGATTCTCCTTCTACAGGTTCCGGACCCATCGAGGAGGATCAATCTCAGGGGGAGAATGGTAGAAATGGTGTTGCTTCACATCATAATGAGTCTGATTCTCAACTTCAGGAAGAAGATAATACTTAGGAAGTAAATGTTATTTAGAGAAGATCAAATCGTGAAATTCATCCTCCATGTTGGCTCCAAGATTATATGTTATTCCAGGCAACTCATTATCCAATTCAAGCTCATATTGCGTATACTCATCTCTCTCTGAAATACATGGCATTTCTTTCAAGTATATCCCAAGGTAAAGAACTAGAGTCATTTAAAGAAGCAAATGACTCCACTGAATGAAGAAAGGCCATGGAAGTAGAGCTTCAAGCTCTTGAAAAGAATAAAACATGGATCTTAGTGTCATTGCTACCGAGAAAAAAATTTGTAAGTTGCAAATGGGTGTATAAGTTGAAATATAATAGTGATGGATCTCTGGAGCGTTATAAAGCTAGATTGGTTGCAAGGGGGTTCTCTCAAACTCAAGGGATAGATTACACTGAAATGTTTGCTCCTGTGGCTAAGATGAATACTCTACGAATTCTCTTATCCATGGCTAGTAATTTCAATTGGGACATGTTTCAATTAGATGTGAAAAATGTTTTTTTGCAGGGTGACCTTACAGAAGAAGTTTATATGCAGCTCCCACAAGGTCTGGACAATAAAGGAGATTCAACATTGGTATTCAAACTAAAAAAGATGATTTATGGATTGAAGCAGTCACCACGTGCATGATATGAAAAACTAAGTACAACTCTTTTGAGCTTTGGTTTTTGTAGAAGTCTATCTGATAATTCATTGTTCTCATGGAAAGAAGACAACAATATTGTTCTTATATTGGTCTATGTAGATGATATTATTGTTACTGACAATGATCCATAAAAAATATTGGAACTCAAGAAATATCTTAAAATAACATTTGACATTAAAGATTTGAGTATTCTTTGATATTTTTTAGGAATCGAAGTTGGGCACTTAGAAAAAGGTATATATCTTTCATAAAGAAAATATGCTCTTGACTTACTTCGTGGATCAGGAAAACTTGGATCCAAGCTAGTCAATTTACCGATAGAGATAAATCACAACTTGGACAAAGTTACAGACGAATTGATAGAAGATCCTAAGCAATATCTACGGCTTGTTGCAAAGTTAATTTATCTAACAGTCACTCATCCAGATCTTACCTATGCTGTTAGTGAAGTTAGCAAGTATATGCAGGCACCACGACTGAAACATCTAAATGCGATAAATCGCATACTTAAATATGTAAAGCAATCTCCTGGGCAGGGAATTTGCATGAGAAAGAACAATCACTATGATATTGAAGCTTTTGTCGATGTTGACTGGGCAGGGGATAGTACAAATCGAAGATCTACAACGGGTTTCTGTGTGACTGTGGGTGGTAACTTGGTTTCTTGGCGAAGCAAGAAACAGAAGGTTGTATCTCGATCCAGTGCAGAAGCCGAGTACCGGGCTATGGCTACCGTTACCTCTGAGATTATATGGACTAAAGTTGTTCTTAAGGGTATGGGATTTGAACCAAAACAACCCATACAACTTCATTGTGATAATCAGGCTGTGATACATATATCAACTAATTCTGTTTTTCATGAACGAACAAAACATATCGAAATCGATTGTCATTATGTTCGTGAAAAAGTGCAAAGTGGTTAAATAGTAACAATATATACTAAAAGTGAAGAGCAAGCTGCAAATATTTTTACAAAGGTTGTCTCTGAATCACGTCTCAAGTATATCTTAAACAAGCTGGGAGTTTTGGATATGAGTGTTAAATTAGATTCATGATATGGAGTCTCTCTTTTTTTTTTTTTGGTTTTATGTTTTCTTACTTATCCTTATCATATATATTGTTACAGTTGGGATATTGTTGCCTTGTTGAGATTGAGTCTGTACTATCGTAACCATCTTTCCTTTCTTTTATATATGCTATTCAAGAGGAATGAAGAGGAAGTAAAGAAAATAAAATCAATGGAGGTCGACTCCTTTCTGATCGTAGAGGTAGGCTATATCAGCCAACAACAACTACACCTTCATCCCAAAATAATTGGGGTCAGCGATATGAACCAAATAAGAAAATGGGTGTGACTAAATTTTTTATGCCAACTGTCACTGGCCTACCGCAACCCTCCTCCTTTATCCGAGCTTGGGACCGGCAGTGCATAACTAAACAGTTATACACAGGCCGAGTTATAAACAGCTATATCAACCTAACCACATAAACTTTCTTTTCCTTTTCTTGGTAACACACACTTATATAATCATGAATATAGCAAATATTTTTAAGATAATTGTTGAAAACATCCCTGTACCCAATGTTAACCTGATACAAATCACTTTTGCTATTTTTGTTTTATTATTTTTAACAAAAAAGTAATTTATCATGAGATTTTTCATCTGAGATAATCTTGATAGTGAGATATCTGACATTGGGGTCCTGACAAACTTCTTGAATACTTTAAACCTATTAAAGAAAAAATGCAATTAACAAACGAAATGTAGATAGTAGTATGCAGCCGGAATTCCACTCGCTGCATCAAAAGAAATAAAAAAGACGAACAAAAAATCACAACCATATCAAACAAGTAATGTATAGAGAGAGAGAGGCGACTGCAGGCTATAATAATGGAGGAAGGAGAGAGAGATATGGGGGAGAAGGGCCTGCCTTTTTTGCCTTGATTAGACGTAACCCGTACTCAACATCATGAGTACGTTTTTTTATATTATATATTTTACTTTCAATTGAGTCAACGGCGTAACGTCGTTAACTTTTTCTAGGCGAGAACACTATGCCACGTGTTGTGCATCAGCGTTTTTACTCGACGGTCAGGATTGACAAACGACCTGATCCGAACCCATATCATAAAAACCAAAGCAGATCAGGTCATGCTGAAAATGAGCGTTTTTGCTCACGCGGACATCGTGGCCATCCGATTTGCATTTTGGACAGAAGATGCGAGTTCGACTTGGAAGTTCTCTTTCCTTTTTTAGAAGATAGGATACAAGGACCAGGACTTTTTAATTTTGATAATTAAAAAACTATTTCTTGATATTTTTATGTTAAAAATACTTTTTTAATTAAACCAATACTTTAAAACATAAAAGTATTAAAATAATATTGAATTATTGTCGGTATGTGTAATGTCCGTGTCCGAGTGTGTCTGTTCGTGTATCATAGTATAGAGAATGCTATATCAATCCTAGCTAGCATGTAAACAGTTTGGATTTGGATTGGATTGGATTGAATGTGGCCAATACCATAATCAACTAATAAGATGTTTGAACTTATTGGAATTTAGATGGTGAAAAAAGCTCATGCCAGTCCATTCTTTTACGTGTAAACTGGTTCAGATATTGGTCAAATTTGAATATGTATCAGATTATGTTGCACAAATTTAAAAACCATATCCGCATTTGAATGGGATATGGTTTTGACTTGCCAAATGCAACTAAACGGAATCAAATCCTGTCAGATACCGGATAAAATCCGATTTATTAACATCCCTAATCCTAACCGTTCAACTGTTACACCTCAGCTGCTAGCCGTCCACTAAGATCAGTCCGCGTTGATGTGAGAATGTGGGACCACCGTTGGTTGGTGCTGCTCAGCTTGAATGTAAGACGAATCTCATCATACGGCAGATGATAAGAATTCGTACTCCCGATGGGTGGGGGGTCGCGTCGCGATAACGTGCACGCAAGGGTCTAAAAGACGCAACTCTGATACCAACCACCCCTCAACTACTTCACAGGGATTCTTCCCTTTGTATACTATTTTTAATAAAAAAATGGCGTGTCGCGTGTCTTTTTATCAATGTGACATAACCCCAAAACAACATCAGGAAAAGCTAAGATTCCCCGTCCCAGGCATTCTGTCCTCCCTGCCAAGATTCCACTTCCACTCCCTTTCCCTCTCACACACAAAAAGGAAGCCCCAAAAAGAATCCGTCCCTCCTTCCCCTTCTCCTTCAGTTCCTAAATGGAGAGGGCACCCCTTCTCAGCCACAGCCACGACGTCCATGTTGGCCGACGGAATTGGCTTCGTTCCGTCCTTCTACTTTCAACATGTACGGATGCCACCGGAGTTAGCGACTGCTCTTTTGATCTTTTTCCCCTCACTAACCGGAAACTTGTTCACTGCTTTGTATCTGACCAGAAAATTTTGTGGTTTTTGTGGCGTTTGCAGTCTTGGGCTTGGTCGCGATCGGGGCATTCTCCGGCGAGGGGTTGGGGTGGCGCGGAGGGTTGGGGGAGGAGGGGAAGAGGAGGGGAGATGGGGACGTCATCGAGGCGGCGCACGGGGTGGTCGCGGCCGACGACGCGCGGTGCTCCGCCGTCGGCACGGTGGTTCTCAGGGAGGGCGGGCATGCCGTCGACGCAGCGGTGGCCACCGCGCTCTGCCTCGGCGTCGTCAACCCCATGGCGAGCGGCATCGGCGGGGGAGGGTTCCTGATCGTCAGATCTTCGGCCGACGGTGAGACCCACGCCTACGATATGAGGGAGACCGCACCAGATGCAGCCTATCAGGTCTCTCTCTTGTCTCCAAACTTTAAAGTCTAACCTCACCAAAAAGAAAAAAGAAAAAAGAAAAAAGAAGATCTGGTTTGTAGTTTTTATAGGATCTGGGTATGGTTTTTTATGATAGGAACCTGGGTTCAGACCCAATACCAGCATCTCAAATGAGATCTGGATTTGTTTTCACCTGAGTCTGAACCAAACCAGACCGATTGACACTCCTACTTCTCACCATCACGGTGCGTTGGAACTTATCAGGGTTTCCTGATCGAGCCCAGATCATGAACTTCGGGGTGGAGATCGGGTCGGCTCAGCCAAATTGTGAACGTGGCAAGGCTTTGGACCTGGTCAAGTAGGGCTCGAGTTTGAAAACCTTTACCCACAAAGGCTCTAGGGGCGACCTGTGGATGTCACCAGGTTAACGGGATGGAGGGATTTCAACAGGTTGGATTAGGGTAGAATTCAGATGAAAAGGATAAAACGGAATCAGATCTGACCTAATTGGGGATGAAAAATTTAAAACTGAATCCGGATCTGACTAGCTTAAAGCGCGCTATGTACACTTAATCGGGTTCAGGTTTTAGTGGGATTCAGATTTTAATGAGATTCGGGTCGGGTTTTAATAAAAAACTCAATGCTGAACCCGAATCTGATTTTAAACCGGATCCAGATTCAAATACCAAATCCGACTAATCGGCTTCAGAGGTCGAATGTCGGGCACAGGTGGTGTTCCTCCTTGCTGCAAGGTTGAAGTTGAGTGTACTCCGCGGGCAGGGAGGACCTCAAAGGTTTTGCCAACTAGAGCCCAGCCAATGTGCCGTTGGTGATTGAAGCCATAAAAAAACTTGCCCCACGGAGCCCACCTTGAGGCGGAAACCTGAGGGTGGGTTTGATTAATTGTCTCAGAAGGGGCTGAGATTCTCGGTTTACAAAATCTAGGATATAGCATGCCCCCTCCCCCCACCAGATTAGATCCTCGGATATGAGATCTGGTGCAAACAAACGGCCTCAAAAGGGCCACGGTTAGGGATGGCAGTGGGGCGGGGCGGGGCGGGGGACAAGGTTTCCACCCCCGCCCCGCCTCAAAATTTTATCCTCCACCCCCGCCCCGCCTCCGCGGCGGGGATGGATTTTATCCTCCACCCCCGCCTTCATCCCCGTTTCATGTCCTCCACCCCCGCCCCGTCCCCGTCCCCGTCCCCGCCCCGTCCCCGTCCCCGCCCCGCCCCCGCCCCGTCCCCGTCCCGACCCCGCCCCCGTCCTCGACCCCGCGGGATGAGCGTGCTCGTCACCGGCGCCGCTGGCTTTGTCGGCACCCACGTCTCGCTCGCCCTCCGGAAGCGCGGTGACGGTGTCGTCGGCCTCGACAACTTCAACGACTACTACGACCCCTCGCTCAAGAAGGCCCGCCGTCGAATCCTCGGCGACCACGGCGTCTTCGTCATCGCCGGCGACATCAACGACGCCCGGCTCCTGGCCAAGCTCTTCGACCTCGTCGCCTTCACCCACGTGATGCACCTCGCCGCCCAGGCCGGAGTCCGGTACGCTATCGAGAACCCGGCGTCCTACGTGCACAGTAACGTCGCCCGGCTCCAGGGTTAGGAAATTAGGGAAGGGAGTTAGGGTCAGTAAACAGTTCATCTGAGTTGGGGGCGGGGATGGGGCGGGGCCGGGACGGGGATGGGCCGGGGGCGGGGCGGGGATGGGCCGGGGCGGGGCCGGGGCGGGGATGGGGCGGGGCGGGGCGGGGCGGGGGAACGTGCCAGTCCATCCCCGCCTCCACCCCCGGACGGGGATGGATTTTAACCTTCATCCCCGCCTCCATCCCCGTTTCATACCCTTCATCCCCGGTCCAAACGGGGCGAGGCGGGGCGGGGCCCCGCTTTCCCCCGGTCCACTGCCATCCCTAGCCACGGTAATGGTCACAGGGATAAAATTTAGGTAAAATTTTATTTATAGCCCAGCATTTTGGACCTAATTCCAAATATAGGCCTCACGTTTCTGGAAACTGCTAAACAGAGGCCTGTCTTCACCATTATCGATTAACTCAAGGTTAAATATCAGGTAAATGAATTGAATGGCAGTAGTACCCTTCTCTTTCCTAGGAGGGTAAATAAAGTACATTTTCACGGGAAACTAAAAATTTACATGGCATCAAATACTATCAGCTCCTTTGAGTCAATGTTATCATAAGGCGCACCTCGTTTGCTGTAAGAGATAACATAAAGTTCATCTTCACTAGTGACCAACCCTGCTATTCAATGGAATATATTCTCTTCCCTGGTGTCCATCAAATTGGACAGAGACAACTATTTGCTATGGCATTCACAAATAAAATCAGTGATGTACAGTCAGGATATCATGATCGTTCCTTTCTCCTTGCCAATATATTACAGAATGCGAGCAACTCAAAATCAATCATGAATTTGTTACTTGAAAATAAGCAGATTAACTCGCATTGAGTTGGATCAAAGCTATCGTTACTAAAGTTGTTCTTGGGCAAATTATTTATATTTCTATTGCCTGAAAAGTGTGGATTGCTTTGGAAAATCATAGAATTTCATTAGAAATCAGAAATTGGATTAGAAAATGAATTCTCAGGATTTTTCTGCTAAAATGTGACCTCCAAAACGTTAAAAATGAGGACAAGACTATGATGAAATATTTAAATTATGTTATGTTCCTTGATGACTCCCTTTATACCGTTGAAAAACCAATTTCTGATGTTGATTTGGTTCAATACACTTTGAATGGTCTGTCTCGAAAATATGAGAGCTTCATTACTATTGTCACATCGTCCTCTCTAAATAAGCTCTCCAATTTCAGTGAAAATTTTGATCTCTTGCTTAATCAAGAGAAGAGATTGCAAATGCAAAATCCTAAACCTCTCCAACAAGCTGAAACGCCTACTACTGCTTTTTTTTCTCAAAGTGGTCGAGGTCGTGGTGGTCGGGGAAGAGGGACTGGTTGTTTTAACCCCTTCTTTCAAAACTATCAAAATAATCAGGGTCAAGCCAGAACTCCTCAACATGATGCGGGTCTCACGAACAACCAAGTTACATGTCAGTTTCGTGGCGGTAAGAATCAAACAGCTCACACATGTTATGATATCTCAAAAGCTTTTGCAATCATGGCTCTTAATAGTATGCATGATTCTTCCTAGTACCCGGATACTTGAGCTACTCACCATATGACTTATGATGATCAATCTATGAAAAGTAAGTCAGAATATCAAGGGCGTGATGGAGTTGTTGTAGTTAATTGTGCGAATATCCCAATATCAAGCATAGGTAATATTTCTTTACCTTATCATGGTAATCAGTTTGAACTTTTGGATGGTCTACATGTTATATCCATAAAGAAAAAAATATTGTTAGTTGCAAGGTTTTCTTGTGATAATAATTGTTCTTTTGAATTCAATGTTGATGGTTTCTGTATTAAGGATTAGAGAAACGAGACTATTCTCCCAAGAAAATCAAGTAGAGGAAGATTGTACCCCTGACCGACTCAGAGTAGGAAGGAGAATCATGAAGTTGATGTAGGTGAAGCCAATTTTGCACGTAGCCCTCATAAGTTTTCTAAGGATATCTGGCATTGTTGATTGACTCATGTTAATTTTCAAACTTTAAATTGGCTTGAACATAATGGTTTGATTTCATATGATAAACATAAGTCACGTGATGATTATTTATGCTCTAGTTGCATCATAAATAAGATCCATAAACTAACTTTTGAAAGAGTGAAATTTTCTTCCAACTCGCCATTGGAAGTGGTCCATGCTGACCTATGGGGGCCTACTCCCTCTCTGTCTAGAGAAGGATATGTATACTACTTGCTTTTGATATACAATTTCTCCCATTTTACATGAATTATTCTGTTGCTTAAAAAATTTGATGCAATGCCATGTTTTGAATATTTCAAAGCCACAGTTGAGAATCGGTTGGGAAAGAAAATTAATTTTTTTCATAGTGATGGCAGGGGTGAATTTGTAAGTGACGCCTTCTCTGAATTTTTAGATAAACATGGGATAAAGATGTGGCTAGCTTGTCCTCATACACCTCAACAAAATGACATTGTTGAGCGTAAACATAGGCATATCCGTGACACTGGGATGAGTCTCTTGGTGTATGCATCTTTGTATAATATGTTTTGGGTTGACACTTTTCGTACTGCTTTATATTGACGCCTTCTCTGAATTTTTAGATAAACATGGGATAAAGAGGTGGCTAACTTGTCCTCATATACCTCAACAAAATGACATTGTTGAGCATAAACATAGGCATATCTGTGAGACTGGGATGAGTCTCTTGGTGTATGCATCTTTGTATAATAAGTTTTGGGTTGACGCTTTCCGTACTGCTTTTTATTTGATTAATAGACTCCCAAGTTCAATTCTAGGTAACAAAACCCCATACGAGTGTCTCTTCAAATGTGTGCTTAGGTATGATCATCTCAAAATCTTTGGATGCATATGTTACCCATTTTTGAGACCTTATGTTGACTCAAACTTGTCTCCAAGGTTCAAAGTTTGTGTGTTCATTGGGTATGTCACCAATTATAAGGGTTATTTTTGTTATGACCCTATTACAAGAAAATCTTTTATTTCCAAACATGTTATTTTTTATGAGTCAAATTTTTTATATACCGGAACAAAAGGGAGAGTACCTATCCTAGACAAAGAAATACCCTCTTGGGTTCAAATATCAAATCAATCATAGTTTTTCTTGGACGATCTGTCCACATCCTCTAGAGACTCCCAGGATGTGCCTAGTCATGAATTAAATCCTAGCCCAAGTCACCAGGTTACTGAGAAAATCCTTGTTACATAGAGTCTTGTTAGAACCCATCACATGGTAATCGGGTCCCAGGATAGAACATTAAAGCCATAATTATTTTCAGCTATGAAATATCCTATACATGCAAGACTTGTATGGAGTATTTCAAGAAGAAAATGAACAATACACGTTTGACCAAGCTCTTTACGATCCAAGGTGGAAACATGCTATGGAAGAATAAATAGATGCCCTGCACATAAACCAAGCATGAACCCTTGTTCCACCTATAAGTGCCCATAACTTGGTTGTAAACAGATATATAAGATTAAGTGTCATGTTGATGGATCTATTGTCAGATATAAGAACAGACTAGTTGCCAACGGGTGCAATCAGCAGGAATATGCAGATCATTTTGATACCTTCAGTCTTGTTATTAAACTCACTTCTATCAGGACTGTTTTGTCTATTGTTGTTAGTTGTGGTTGGCAAATTCATTAGTTAGATGTGAATAATGTGTTTTTTTATAACTTTCTGAACGAGGAAGTCTATATGAAATAACCTCTAGGATTTGAAGACAAGCACTGACCCCATCTTGTATACAAACTCAATCAAGCCTTGTATGGTTTGAAACATGCTCCACGTGCATGGTTTGAAAGGTTAAAAGTATACTTGAAAAAAACTAAAGTTTGTTGAATCCGATGTTGACTCATTATTGTTCATCCGTCATGACCATGATATAAAAATGTATATCTTGATATATGTAGACGACATAATTATAACATGAAGCTCTCATCAGGAGGTCAAAAACGTCATCCAGGCATTTGGTCAAGAATTCTCAATAAAGGACTTGGAATTTCTATATTATTTCTTGAGCATTGAAGTGATTCAGGACTTGTAGATATTGCCCAGACCCAAAGGAATTATATTAGGATAAACATGATAGACTGTAAAAGTGTTGTTACACCTGGAGCTCCAAACGTGCAGTTGTCCAAATTTTTTGGAGAACTTTTGGAGAATTCTACTCATTACAAAAGTATTGTGGGGGTCCTTCAGTAAGCAATATTTACCTGACCAGATATTGATTTTGCTGTCAACAAAGCTTGTCAATTCATGCATGACGCCTCGCAGGATCATTGAACTCATGTGAAGCGTATCCTACGATATCTCAAAGGGACTCTTAATTATGGTCTCCACATCAAACAGTCAGATAACCTCAGGCTTGCATGTTTCTCCGATGCAAACTGGGCAGGTAGTGCATATGGAAAATCCACTAGTGGATATCTAACTTATCTGAGATCCAATTTACTGTCATGAAGTTCTTCTAAACAACAAACTTTGGCACGATCTAGTACAAAAGCCAAATATAAATCCATAGCTGGTGTAATCTCTGAGTTGATGTGGCTTAAACAGCTCCTGAAAGATTTGGGATTCAAGTCAAATTAAGCTCAAGTTTTTTGGTGAGATAATTTTGGAGCTACTTATTTAATTGCTAAATGCTAATCTGGTTTTTCATGTCAGAACAAAACACATATAAATTGATTACCACTTTGTTAGAGAAAAGGTTGCTCAGGGTGATTTAGAGGTATAGTTTATTTGATCCGAAGATCATATATCAGACATCCTTACCAAATTGTTGTCTGGATGGAAGTTTCAGTACTTTTGAGAAAAGCTCAACCTTGGAGAGATTGGCTTGAGGGGTGTGTGAAGACAGGTCTAGGTCCAGAACCAGATCCACATAGGGCTCCCATCAGTGGTTCCATACGTTGAGAAGAGTCCTACTCGGCCTCATGTTGAGAATGATTCATATCCCAGAGATTTCGAAGAACAAGGACTCCTTTCCCATAAAGATCTTTCCTCGTCGAAGAAGAAGACTTCAAATGAATGTAACCCATTTAGTAAACAAGATGAGACATATTGTAATTGGGCCGCCTCGTATATGAAGGAACCCCAAAAACATGTAACACTTCAGGCTGCCTATAAAAGGAGAAGGGACCTCCTCTTTAGGGCGTGAAACCCCGAGTGAGAGAGCCCTATAGTGGACGTAGGTCATGTTTGCAACAAACCACTCTAAAATTGTGTGTTTGCGTTTGTGTGTGTTCTCATGAGGTTATGCGTTCCTAAATTTTACAGTTCCTCCTTTAAAAAAAAAAAAATCAAGTTCCATAAACATGGTCATGTGTTATCATCACCAATGGATTATTTTTGCTTATACACGTACCTAATATTGTGTCTTTTTACTTATGCCAAGCATTGCAAGATTTTCCCAAGAATGAGACTTATGGTGACAAAATCAATTTTTCTGTGTGGAAATCTCACCATGATGCATACTGAAAATCTACATTTGGATGAACAGGACATGTACAATGACCATCCGGAATCCAAGAAGTTTGGTGTACTCTCCATGGGTGTGCCTGGCGAGCTAGCTGGCCTTCATGAAGCCTGGATGAAATATGGAAGGCTTCCATGGAAGAGGCTTGTCCTTCCCTCCATAACACTTGCTAGGGACGGCTTCACTGTATCTCCATACCTTGCATCAATGATGAAGAGATGGGAAAGTTTGGTACTAGCTGACCCCGGCTTGCGCCATATGCTGGCGGCGACTGGAACACTGCTAAGATCTGGTGAAAGATGCTACAATCAAGAGCTTGCACGCAGTCTCCAGGCGATCTCGGATCATGGGCCTATGGCATTTTACAATGGGAGTGTAGGAGAGAGTCTTGTGAAGGATGTGCAAGAGGCTGGAGGAATATTAACCATGCAAGACCTCCAAAATTACAAAGTTAAAGTTAGGCCTCCAGTTGTTGTGGATGCTTTGGGTTACAGGATCTTGGGCATGCCTCCTCCTTCTAGTGGGACACTGGGCTTGTCTTTGGTGAGTAATTCAGGTCTTTCACTGCCTCAAAATCTTATCCTACATTTCCATTTGTTATAGGACCAAAACAGACCATCAATCTTCTGCATATTTTCCGATTTTTAGAGCCAAGTATGATATTTGGTGGTACTGTTGTGAATCAGATTTTGAACATCCTAGCAAGCTATGGTGCACGGGATGCGGCAAATGGTCCATTGGGTCTACATCGTTTCATTGAAGCAATGAAACACATGCTCTCTGTCAGAATGAATCTTGGTGACCCTGACTTTGTTAATATAACAAAATACCAACATGACATGCTTTCTTCAGAGTTTGCAGCAGAACTTCAAAAAAAGATACTAGACAACACCACGTTTCCTCCTAACTATTACCTACCCGAGTAAGAACATTGCTGCATCATGATAAGCATCTTATCATTATCAGTCAATATCAGCTATGTTTGTTCTCTGTGACATTGTGCTATGATTGCAGATGGAGTCAGCTCGAAGACCACGGGACCAGCCATTTTTGCATTGTAGATGCAGACAGAAACGCAGTCTCAATGACCACCACTGTGAATTATGCTTTTGGAGCAGGTGTCCTTTCGCCGTCTACTGGAATTGTGCTAAACGATGAGATGGATGATTTCTCGACACCGGTCGATATGGGCCAAGGTGGCCTTCCTCCAGCTCCGGCTAATTTTATTCAGCCAAAAAAGAGACCGTTATCTTCCATGACTCCAATTATAGTTCTGAAGGTATTATGGCACACTAGCTATGATCTGGAAGTTCAGTAACTTGAAACTTTTTGAGAGCTGACGTTTCCTTGCTTTCCACTAAAACACAACTAATGGGAATTTTATCGATTCAAATGAAATTGGAGTGCAGGACAATCAGCTCGCTGGTGTTCTAGGTGGTAGTGGCGGATTATTCATAATCCCGGCCGTTACTCAGGTCTTCATCAATCATTTCGTCCTCTCCACGGATGCAGAAACTGCTGTTCATAACCCAAGGGTCTATCACAAGGTTTCTACTCTACTTTCCCTACATTCATTTCTTTGAAATGAAAAGCTGACTTGGGGCTTTCAAGTTCGGTCGGCTGCTTGATTGTCTAGTTTATTGATGGGGACATTTTGGTTGGGACCTGGACATGACTGCATGTGCCTCTGGCCAGGGTCAGTTTGGTTGGGAAATGATTAGCATTCTCTGGCCACTTGCCATGTTCTGTGTTTAGGTTTGAGTTGCTCAAATCACTAGCTTGATCTGTTACTCCTAAAGATATGACAGAATTTAACAAGCTGTAAGCCTCCAACCATATTGGTCTTTCCCCAATCCCCACTTTACTTTTATCCTAGGATCACAAAACTTACTACATATCCTACAGCTTGCGCTTGCAAGTCTCACCACTGCAAAACTTGCAACATTGTCTGGGAAACTAATTTTGTCAGTTAAAAATCCTTTTAGTTAAGAGTTTTTTTAAGAGAAACTTTCATTCAATAAAGATGGATAAGAGCACAGTTTATTGGACAGATTTACAGTAAAATTCAAATTCTGTAAATCTGCCCAATGTAGTTATTGTTGGCAAGGTAACAAGCAGCTGCCCAGCGGTAACAAAGTTTGAAATAGTAATCATGAATCAGAAAACAGAGTAAAACAGAGAAAACTGCATATAGCAGCAGAAATGGTGTCAGGGCTGGAACCCTCCTTTCCAAATGTAACCTCCCTGGAATTCATCCTGAAAAAGTGATAAACGTCCTGAATCAAGAATGCCTGCCAAGTACCATCAATAGGCTGAAAAACCTCACCTGGCAAAACCGTAGTAAATTCAGCCAATTGCCACACCAGTGTGATCTTAGTCTCAGCGCTCAGCGGTAGTGATCAGGAACAGAAGTCTAATTATGTCTACCTGCAATATACAACAGAGAGGAGCTGATGCAGAACACTTACCTACTATTTATATGGCATTTTTGGTGCAGTAATATCACTCACCACTGTGTAAGGGGGTTAGTAGATCTCTTTCCAACCACCAAGCACTAGGTATTGTGCTTGTTCCATTTAGAACCAGTGGCGGAGCCAAAAATTTAAACTAGGGTGGGCACAAATGCACGGTGAATGGCCAGAGGCAAGAGGCTGGGAGCAGAGCAGTAGAGAAGCGAAGGGTTTTAGAGCAAGAGAGAGGTGGGGTCTGGGTCATGGGGAGGGGAACACAACACAACGTCCTTATGTTGTTTTGGGGGTTGGGCCTGGGTGGTGCCCTCCCTGACCCAGGCCCCTCGTACGAATTTTGGGTTAGGGTGGACAGTTGCCCACCCTAGTCCCAATATGGTGCCAACAGTGATCGGATATTGTAGCCAGGTCTGTGCAAGTAACTGTCAAGGTCTCTCTCTCTCTCTATATATATATAGAGAGAGAGAAATTGGTAGCTGTTCGGACGTTAGGTGCTCAATGAGTTTTTCGGCTTCTCTGTTGCTTTTTATGTGGTTCTGGCCCTATAAATGTGTTGGGCATGGTTGATTTACAAGGAATCCACACCTGGATCATGTGTTTTAGATGAAAAAAATGATGTTTGGAGCCTCAAAAATTTACAAAGATTCGAACCTTATAAAAACCCACCTATGTGTTGGAATAGAACGCCTCAAGAGCTGATCCCTATAAAATCAAGCATATATATCACATCTTTACGATCAGAATTTATAAATAAAATGAAAAAGGGCTGAAAAACACATTAAGCACCTAACGTCTGAGCAGCTACCAATCACTCATATATATATATATATATATATATATATATATATATATATATATATATATATATACCATGATACCTCATGGTGATGCACACTCTTGTTTGTATGGATCTAGCCACTAAATGGTAAATCTAACCATACATAAGTGTTTAGTATGATGTATTTAATATGTTAGAATGTTCTATCATACTTAATATACCATGTGAAAAATCAATGGCTCACAATTCATGAAAATATGAGTGGTTTAGAAATGATATAAAACGTCCTATTTGAGTCGACTTTAACACATGAAAATAGTAAATAAGACATGCTAAACACCATCAAAAGATTAGATTTTGCTTTTGGAGCTCATATCTATGTAAATCAAGTGTACCAGCAAGTTATGGTGGTACAATACCACCATATATATATATATTTGGCGTTATTGAAGGCACATAACTATTGAATATAAATCACTTTCTTTTCATATTTTTTTTTGTAGATTGGACTGTATGGATGTGATCTACAAGGTGTGTTTAGTAGAAAAAATATTTTAAATAATGTGATTATGACATGTAAACAGGTTTTTTAAGGGCTTCAAAAATCAATGGCCCACAACACACTAAAATTTCACTAACTCAAAATGCCATATTTTAAGATCTACATAACAGGATCGAAGGTTTGATCTTTAGCAAACAAACCATGCAAAGTTGTATGACTTGTATCACTGACCCGGCAGAGTAGGCCCACCTTGAGTCTTGAGGTTTTAAGCCATTGTTTTCTTTTGTTGCAGTTGATACCCAACACGGTGTTGTATGAGAACTGGACGTTGATCGATGGAGAGCACATTGAACTATCAGATGATACAAAACTTTTCCTGAAGCAACGCGGGCATGAGCTAAAAGATCAAGCAGGTGGTGCCATTTGCCAGCTTGTTGTACAAAATCTTCACACCCCAATTAAGAGGACTAGAAATAGAAAAGAGAACCCCTTACTGAAGGAAGTCTTCTATGGAATGCTTACTGCTGTTAGTGATCCAAGAAAGGATGGAATTCCTGCTGGCTTTTGATTCTTTCTGTATCCATTATTTTAGATATGTAATATATGCTTGTAATCTCTTTGACACATTTGGCCAAAGAAACCACCTGTATAAGGCTTTCTGCTGCCTTCCTAATCCTTTGATAGGAGGCACCCTTCTCCCAAAGTTATGGGTCATTTTGTTGAGTTCCTTTGACATGTCTCTCTCAAATGCCCTAGTATATTCTAGTTGTTGGGATGGGATGATGTAATAAAAAACTGGTATATTTGTTGATAGTAGCCATTGTTTTTATTTCTTTTAAAAAAAAGACGAGCATAAAAAGTGCCTAATCTGCTATATGTCTTATATTGAATAAAACTCCTGCAATTATGATTTTTGAAAGGTCCTAACAAGTTATTAAGCCATTTTTGTAAGACATGTTACAAAAAATGGTTGCTAGTGTCTGTTTCACTGGTCCCTAGGGAAATTGCCCATTTTGATGTGAAGAAACCTTTTCTCCGTGATTTAGATTGAAACGAACTAGACACCCAAATTTTCTTTAAAAATCTCCAAAAATGACAAACCTAGGGATCTAGGAAATAATTCCGCCAAAAAAGGCTTGAAAAACTCCATTTCGGTATGTGACAATAATCTAGTTTGCGGGCCGACACTCTAGTGTTATAAATAAGAGTTGACCTATAGAGTGAGGGATAAAGATCTGAAAATCATATACATGGGTGCTGACCCTGAAGAATAAGCCTACCTAAGCCTTATCTACACTCTGCCTGAGTCCTAAACTGTTATACCTATGCAGAGGTGCTGCCGAAGCCATTGCAACAATCTTTTACCTATATGGAGGTGCTGCTGAACTGAGGATGATCTCTAAAGAACCAAGCAAACCTCAAAAGTCTGAAAAATGTATTTTCAAGAAGTAACTGTTTCTTCTGATTTATTTAATCAGTTCATCAAATATTTACACACGTTTTAACTCATTGCATACCTAACTCAACAATAGTGAGCTTCAAGCTACAACAATCGAAAGGCGTACCTTTGCCTTACCTTCTCATGAAGAAGGACAATCGAGTTGAAATGAGCGCCCCCCATCTTCTAAAAGGCTTTTATAAAGGAGCCTGCAAATCGTAAGTCAAATCTTTTCCCTACAAAAATTTTAATAGGTTGACAAACATTTCCCAAGATCATTTCCCTACCAACCAAATTCTCTCTCTCTCTCCGGGGGCCGTTTCCGGCGAGGTCGACGCTGCTGCTTCCGAACCTTGCGCATCCACAGATCCGCAGTCGTGTGATCATTTCAGGAGTGAGATTGGGGGTTTCCAGTGTAGGTGCGGAAACCTAGGGTTGATTTTCTGTCCATTCAGGCGCGGCATCGCTCCTTCTACCCCTCTTCCACAGCTCCGATAGATATTTGGTTGCCTCCCATTCTACTCCTGCTGTTGCTGTGGACCTGAGGTTTTTTCGGTGATCAGTGAAGGCGACATTCGAGTCAGTGTAGCAGCCCTCTCTTGCCCTTGCCCAGCTTTTCCTCCTTTCTCCTCTGACGGCTGTTGTGGTTTTGCCGGTGATTTGCGTCGGTACTCAGCCACCGGGGATCGGCGTTGTGGTTTGAGATCAAGTATTGTTATTACCATGGGAGTTGCCTCTGTATTCTTCCAATGTTGCTGAGCTGCAACACCGATGCCAGCTTCGCCCTACCACCGCAGGGTCGTCCCTCACCGCATCAGAGCCACCATCGCCCGACCTCTACAGCGTCGTCCCTCACCGCATCAGAGCCATCACCAGCTGCAATCGCCCACCATCCTTCAGGCATCAAGCTCTTTGGCGTTTTGACTGCTGAATAGGTCGATTAGGTCGACCTCCTACTGCATCCGTCGACCATCCCACCGGCAGCCAGGTGCTCTTCCCCTATCCTTTCTTACTCATGAGTTGCTCGTCGCGTGTTTTTTGGGGTCTTGCTTCTAATCGCTCTTTGGGAGCAAATCAGAGGGCCTTACATATCATTCAGGATGCACTTAATGACTGGGGTGCAGCATTCGCCCTTCGACGGTGGGTTATCGATGTTGACCTACCATTCAGACTCAAGCATCGATTATTTTTCAATCTCTCGGATGTTTTCGGTTCATGTCTGGATGCAGGCTCTCTTCATATCTCAGATGTCAGGAAATTTATCCGTACCGTCAGGAGAGAGCCTCTAGAAGCATGTTCTGTCATGGCGCTACTTGACCCGCCGTTCTTTTTTTGGGAGCTTCCTCATTGGGTCTCTGATCGAGGCTGGCAGCAGGTTCAACCTTCATGGCAACGCTCTTTTTGTGCCCTTCGCACAAGATCTCAGTTGCGTCACGCTAGATCGGGAGATTGGTGGTGCGCTTCATGTTTTTCTCTAAATTTTCAGAAACGCTTTGATTGTCATAGGTGTGGTTCATCTTTTCTTGCTCGTCGTCATCCTTTTTGGAAGCGAAGACGAATAAGTGTTCTTCACAACCATTCAACCGAAAAGCCTCTTCACTCCCACAAATCTCCTGTGTTGGGGAGCCATTTTGTCTGTCAGAGCTCTAAGCGACCTTCACGACGTATTTCTTTTTCGCCATGGGCGCAGATTGAAGATCTTCAGGAGCCGAAGATTTCTTTTCGTGCCATCAAGATTGGGACTATCTGGGTCCCGGTCCAGTTATCACATGCTCTGCCCAGACAGTTCACCGGAAAATCATTTCCTCCTACCGCTCTGGCTATATCATCACCTCCGGCGTACGTTGCCAAACGATCGTCGAACGTGCTGCCGGGGCCCCCCATGATTTATGCCGCAACTAGTTTTGATTATTATCCGACCGGTGATAAGTCCATCAGTATTTCCCATGCTAATGCCCATCACGATTACTCTGTCAGTGACTCACTACCTTTCAAAACTAGGGCCCCTACTCGAGGTGGATTGACAGCTTGGTTAGGCAGTCATGCAAAAGGTGGGAAAAGGTCCATTTTGCTATCGTCCTTCATTAATTTTCCATTGAGGCGTTTTGATTACATGGCGATTCACATTATGGCGTTTAATGCTCATTCCACTAAGGCTCACAGATGCATGATTATTGGTCTATCTGTTCCTTTTCCTTTATTGCCAGCCGTCTATGAGGCCACCACTACTGCCTCTACCGTCACTGATTCTGTGTGTAGTTTTGGGAGGTGTGTGGCTCTCCATTCCGCTCCACCGGTTCCTCGACAGTCCCTCACTCTGTCGCCTTTGGGTGTTGAGGTTGAAGAGGCAGCCCGGATGCTTGATATCTTTCTCTCCTCATCGCAGTTGATTCATTTAACTGTCGATATGGTTTCTACCATTTCGGCAGTCTCTACTATCCTAGGTGGCTCCTTAAATCCTTCAATTGATGTTGGCTCTGGTCTAAGGGGTGATTCCCCAGGTTCTTTGAGGGTTACTAAGCGTACGGAGGTTGTTCGACACAGGCATGTCAGCAGTGGTAGTAGAGGCAAGAGGAGCAACCCTCTCAATGTTACGACTTTCGATGGCAGGTCTCCACGACGGTCGGCGAGGCCACACACTCCCCGGATTTTTCCAGATTGTGTGTCATGAAGTCTCTGTGTTGGAATATCAGGGGCTTGAATTGCCCATCTAAGCGTACGTTTTTGGCTAATTGGGTTAGACAGGAGAAGCCTGACCTGATTGCTATCTGTGAAACTAAGATGGATGAAGTTTCTCGTTCTGTTGCCTCTGGTATATGGAGGGGTGCTGACTACTTTTTTAAGCCTGCGGTCAGCCATGCTGGTGGTATCCTTATTTTGGGGAAACAATCTTTAAATATTTCTCAACTGGACATTGGTCTGTTTTCATTGTCTGTTGCCCTAACTTTGCAGGACAGTGGCAGGAGGGTTGTGGTCACTGTTGTGTATGACCCGAATCACGCTGTTATGAGGCCTGCTTTATGGAACGACCTAAATAGGATCGTCATATCAAACGGGGAGTATCATTTTCTCATGGGAGACTTTAATTTCCTTTTGTCTATCCAGGATTCTAATAATCTCGTTCTTCCCAATCCATCCATGAGAGGTTTTCAAGATTTTGTTAATCAGCATCACCTTTACCCAATTCCTTTTATTGGGGAGCATTACTCTTGGTCGAATAGGCGGATTCACCCATGCTGCAGAGTTCTTAACAGGGTTTTTGTCACTCCAAATTTGTTGGATCTCATTCTCGATGTCAAGTGTGTCTTGATGCCTCCCTCTATCTCGGACCATGGTCAGTTAATCACTATTTGGGGGGATGGTTTTAAACAAGCCAGGAGTTTTGTGTTTGAACAATGGTGGCTCCAAGAGCCAGACTTTCACACTATTATTTCAGACTCTTGGAACAAGCCTTCCAATGAGCAGTGGTGTGATCATCGCAAAATTTTTCCTCTTGTAATATTCTCTCTTCCCTCTCTTTTCCTTTCCAACCTCTTATTTTCCTCCTTTTTGAAGGGAGGAGGATAAAAGACGGAAAGAAAGAGAGAAGAGAAAAGAAAGAAGAGAAAATGAACTCTTTTGCGGGTCTCACTTGACCTTAATTTTGAAAATATTTTGAAATAACTCGCCTCCATTTTTGAAATATTTGCGGAAAAACTGGGAGAAGGGATCCGCTCGTCGGTACGAGGTTCGACCGTTCCTGGCGCCTTTACCAGAGGTAATCGAACCAAGGGTCGAATTAATGCCTTTTGCTTTGCAATGATTTTATCTAAGTATTTATTCTAAGTCTAAAATGCACAATGGATCATGCTTGTGCAAATGCGAAGATGTATGCTCTTTTTGAAAATATTTTGAAGAATTTCCAAGTGAATCAGATAAAGTGAAAAAATGTTTTCTAACTTAGAACTTAAGATTTGAAGTTCTAAGTTTTTAGAATAATCAGAGCTTAGAAAAATGAATTTGGATCTTTGAGAGAGATGATCTTAAAACTGAAGGAAAGAGAATTTCAAAGTCATAAATGGATTTTGAATTTGGAAGTTTGAACTTGAATGAATACTTGGAATGGAATTGAATGCTAACTCTGAAGTTTTGAAGTTAGAAGGAAATGTGGGGGATTTAAAGGAATTGAGGAATGGGATTTGGAACAGTTGGAATTTCAAGATGAAATCCGAATCCATATTCTGGATAGAGTTTTGAGTTTGATTTTTGGATTTAGGATCTCAAATAGGAATTTTGGTTTGAATGAAATGGGACTGGCTTTTAGAATTGGAATTTAAAGTGGAATTTGGACTTAGAATTTTGAATGGAATTGGATTCAAGATTTGGAATCCAAGATGGTATTTGGATCTGAATTTTGAGATCCGAGATAGGGTTGGACTCTGGATCCTAAGATGGAATTGGATCTAAAGTCTGAGATCCAAAGTAGAATGAGGATTTGGATCCTAAAAAAAAATGGATTCGGATCTGAAGTCTGAAATCCAATGTAGAATTGGTTTCTGGATCCTAAGAATCGGAATTTGGATCTGAATCTGAGATCCAATGTAGAATTGGTTTCTGGATCCTAAGAATTGGAATTTGGATCTTAATCTGAGATCCAATGTAGAATTGGTTTCTGGATCCTAAGAATCGGAATTTGGATCTGAATCTGAGATCCAATGTAAAAATTGGTTTCTGGATCCTAAGAATTGGAATTTGGATCTGAATCTGAGATCCAATGGTAGAATGGGGATCTGGATCCTAAAAGAAATTCGGACCTATGATTGGAGATCCAAAAGTGTAATAAGGATTTGGATGGAATTTGGATTTGTGATGGGAGATTCAAAATAGGATAAGGATTCGGATCCTAAGAATTTTGGAATTTGGATCTGAATCTGAGACCCAAAGTAGGGTTGAATTCTGGATCCTAAGAATTTAGAATTTGGATCCGAATCTGAGATCCAATGGTAGAATGAGGATCTGGATCCTAGAATGGATTTGTAGTTAAATTCTGAAAATGAATCAAGAAACCTTAAAGTTAATTTGAACTTTGATTTTGATTGAAAATGTGAATATAAAATGAATTTGGAATTTCAAAGTCAATTTGAACTTTGAAATTTGATTAAAAAAAAAAATGACTTTGAAATCTCAAAGTTAAATTGAACTTTGAGGTTGAAAATGAAATTGAATTTTGAAAATGAAAAGGATGAACTGGATTTGATAAGGATCGAAGATAGATTGAAGAAGATATTAACATCACTTGAAGTTTTTTGAAAAAGGAAAATTTGAAAATATGATGCAATTCTATCCTATATGATGAATGAATTTGAATAATTTTGAATTTGGAATTTGAAAAGCTATTTCATTCTTTAAATGAATTAAAATAAGATTGAAAATATAATACATCCTTGACTATGGTCATTGAATGTATTGTATAGTAATCTATATTAAAATTCTAGTGAAGAATGAAACACATTTTGTGCTTTTATAGAGTTTAGAATGGAATTAACTCTCAATATACCCTGACTATGGCCATTGGTATATATATTGAATTAATTCTAAGTTAAACTCTGATAAAAGGTAAAATATTTGAAGAATATGATGATTTTTGAAAGAGGATCCAGTATTATTTCATAAAAGATAAGAATACTAAGTCTTGTTTACACCCCGACTATGGCCGTTGGTGTAAATCATCAACTTAGAATTAACTTACCTTTTATGGAATGATGCACGTGCCATTCGTGTTTCACCATTGTGAGAAATAAAGGCGAAATGCATGAAAAACAAGTAATCCATGATATTTACAATGCTCATTCATTCTACCTAAAGCAGGAAATGTAAATGTTCTTATTAATTACAATTCTGACTTTGAAATTGAAATTACAATTCCTAAACTAGAAAGGAAAATAACCTTTTCTATATAATTCCTGCAAAAAGAATCAAGTTAGCATAAGGCAAATGATGTATATAAAAGGAAATTTGCAAAATATTATATTGAATCTACCATGCAACTGATAAGAGACCCATGCATATGCTAAACACGCAAGGGATGATGAACAAGTTTATGCCGTGGAGTGAAGGAGAGCACTATGCAGGTGGTGCTGTAATAGATATTGTGAAATGTGTAGTGGAATAGGGACGCAAGGTGTTAAATGTGAAGGCAGAGGTAATGAATCACAGTATTGAAGATGCAGATGAGATAATGGTGATGTGTATGGTGCTGTAAGCACAACAGGGAAGGTGGAGTATGGAAGCTGAAGTCACAGTAGTTGCGTGGAAGATGGATATAGGGAAGGAAAGTATGACAGGTATGGAAGATGGCTGTTGTTGTTGTTGTAAGCAATGCTGAGATAAACCAAAGGAAACAACAGGGGTGTGATTACTGGAATTGAAAGGGATTAACAGGAAGTGTAAGTGAAATAGTGGTGATAGGTGTTTGCACTTGTTGCTGTAAAGGAAAAAGTTGTCCCAAGGGTCTTGACCAGAGAGCCGACAAACTAATCCGAGATCAAACTTTGTTCTATAAAACCTGAATTTCAACCAGACAGCCCCAATTACAATGGGGACTTGACTTTGTATTCGCTATGCAATTTGAACCCTGGTCGCCCAAATATATTAATGCAGATGAATGTTCAACAGAGGAATTCTGAAATAAGACAGGGTAGTTGCTGTAGGTACATATGGTAGTAGCGTGATGGAAGCTACAAAAGGTATGAATATGGGAGTGACAAGTCAACAATGCCATATAAAGAAGAAACAAATTTGAATGTCTATTTGAAAACAGGAATAGCCAGTGTTGTGTGGCCATCAGCAAACCCTCCAATCATACAAAGATGTTCACCATCTACCCTGCCAGTTTTCACCAGAAATTTTGCATGACTACTGCAGTTATTAACATCGACCATACACCAGAACCCTAATGATGTTTCCTGCCATGAACAGTGCTTTTTCCATAATTGACATCTGCAGATGTCCATCCTAGTGTTGAGAGTTAAGGTTCAGTATGCCCTGTACCTTAACTCTATACAATGAAATCATATAGAGGAGGCATAATGAATTATCAGGTGAGAATGGTAAAAAGAAGAAGTCATAATATATATGGGTAGATCAAGGGTATCTAGATATAATATAATGAGAATGAATGTGATTGTGCTGTAAGAGTAAGTGCAATGTCATGCCATGCTTATCAAGTGGCCATATAATGTGAAGCATAGGTGATGTGGTAAAACATATACAGGAAATTATATCAGAAAGAAAAAAAAATGTTGATGTTCAAGACAACCCTAAAAAGACTAATGTTGATGTTTGCATAATATAAACTTACGGATGCATCTCATAAAACTTAGCAGGAGGCATGTATTAGACTAGACATTTTCCTATTTATAAGTTTTTTTTTTTTTTTTAGCAATGTAAGAAAATCAACAATTCCCGTTGCATCCATATCTGATGTAATAAAGATCAATATTTCTCATTACATTAACCAGACCCAAAGTGAATAAATGATCATGAAGTCATCTACAGTTTGGGACTAAAATAGTAATAATAAAAAAAAACGCAACTTATGATTTTCAGAAATGCTCAGGATCTAAAATATTTAGAGGCTCCTCATTATACTATACAACAAGTAGATATACAATATGCGTATTGTGCACCAGACATGAATATGCTAAAATCTTGAATTATACATACCAGAAAGATACGCTGCATGAAGGATTATTCAAGCATATGACAATTAGCCATGTCGTCAGTTTATTTGACAACAGATCTCAATCCTGAGGAATCACCGTAGCACAAATCCATTAGATAACAGGGGATCAATTTCCTTCCCAGCCGATCATCTTACCAGACGAAAGAATGCAATCTTTCGGAGACCAATTCCTACGACCTTTTGAAACTAAACCACAGAAAAGGATGGCAGGTGCAGCCAAGCATAGAAAGATGTAAAAACACCAACACAGGTTGGAGAGAATTATTTTGAGGGCCTTCTCCCTCTGAACACCTGCGGTGCAGAGATTAGATGGGGATACAGGCATATATGAGAGTGTAGGATATCACAGAACAGAAATTGACGCCAGATCATGATTTGGAACGAAAACAAACTGGCATAGGAGGCCCTCCTTACAATAAATTAAGTGAGACTCAGGTCAGCTGAGTATGACTTCTCACAGTACAGGTTAACATCTGCAGAATGCATATGCTAGACCGTTTGGGTTTTTTTATTGAAATGTCGATGCCACGTTACAAGGTCAAATGCTGAAAGAGAATCAAATGTCATGGATGAATGCAATAGTGAAAGGAGTTTATACCGATCACTTTTCCTTTTGCAGGAAATCCGAGATCTGATGCACACTTCAAAGACCAATATACATTGACACAGAACCCTTGAATGGTTTCCTATCTTAGCATAGGCATAATAATTCCAGAACGATTGAAGCGATCTCCGGTATTAGGAAATCAAATTGCAGAATCCAACTAAATAGCAAAAGGAAACCCGAAATAGGGTTGAGATTTAGGTAAACCACATGGAATCATCAAATCCGATATCATAAACCAGAGTAAATCACAAGTTCAAATAGAAACTAAAAAAAAAAATTTGTTGGAATCGCTTATTCCATTACTGTTACACAGGGATGTGTTGAAATTGCTATAGGCAATTCAACGTCAACCGGGGTGCTTTAATGGGGGCCAAAACAGAAAAGAAAACCAGAAAAAGCGAGAAGGAAACGGGGTACTGACCGTAATAGAGCTTTGCTTCAATTGGTTCGAACGAATGGTGATGTTTCTTCTGAAATTTGAGGTTGGATCAATCCTCTCCAGTCGACCAGAAGAGACTGCTTGCTATTTTCTGAAAGTAACCGTGTTCTTGTTCCAGAACTCTTTCTTTCCCTCCTTGAGAGTTGCTGGAGAGCGATCAAGTGAAGGAGATGGGTTGCGAGATGGATGTAAAAAAAAACGATGACCAGAAGATAGGATCTGGTCCCTTTTTAAAGAGGAAATGGAAACTTCGAGAGAGGAAAGCCCGTTGGGGATTGAAGGTGGAGATGAGGGTGTGCCGTTTCGTGATGGAGGGTGGATGGAGGATGAGCGTGGAGATCGCACATGGGGGGGGGGGGGGGGGGGGACGGCCGGCCATGGAGGCAGTTTCGGGAGGGGCGGTTGCGCCTCCTTCCCCCTCCTCTTCCTTACGAAGGGTAAAAGGAAAAATCCTAAAAGTGTTTTCCAAAGACCCCCCCCTTTTCAACTTTCAAATTTTTACAAAAGAGGGCTTCAGAGGTCTTTAGCGAAAATTAATTTTCAAAAAGGCTCGAAATCATTTTGTTTTTCTCAAAATCTTTCCAATTTTTTTTTTTGGGTTTTGGTGTTATTTTTCTATATTTTTTTTAGAATAAAATCCTAAAGCTTTACAAGAAATCAAAAGATTGAAACTAATTTTTTGATGTTTTTGTAAAATATTTACAAAAGGAGTTTTTCTGAGAATTTTAGAAACTATTTTGAGAAGATTTCTTCAGAAATGGGTTTTTTTTTTTTGATCCGGATTTGGAGGAAATATGGATTTAAAGTGCTGGATTCGGATCCGGAGTTGATTTTGAATATATCAATATGAATTTTAATTCAGAGAATCTGAAGAACTGACTTGATTTTCTCAGAAAATGGGGTTAGGGGCAAAAGAGTCATTTTTACAAAACTTTGAAAAATTTGAGGTGTTCACAGATGCCCCTCTTTGCTACTAAGCCGGTTGAGAGCCGAGCTTAGTGGCAAAGACAACACTCCAAATTTTGAAAATGCCCCAGTCGGCAGGTCTGAACTGGGTGTGGAAGAATTATTTTTGAAAATATGATTTTTCAGGCTTTGAAACTTTATCCTGAATGGTTTTGGGGAGACGAAATCCTCGAAAATGATATGATTGAGTAGAAAATGAGGAAATCGTGATGGGACTTTAGATAGAAATTCTGAAATGGTGGAGAATGAGAATTTTGATCAGGTCTCATGGGTGAGACCAGATACTCTTATCAGAATGATTCAGGTTTAGCCCTTAACCTAGATGGGACGAAAATATATCAAGATGAATTTGAAATGAGGAAAGGAATACACAGGGACCTTGATGGGACATTTTGGAAAACGCCTTGTGAAATGAAGCCCGAGTATGATCCTTTCTTTGGATGAATGTATGAAGTATGGGTCCCTTGATGGGAAGAATTATGGTGGGACTGGAAGAAAACATCTCGTAAAAAAATGAGGAATCTCATCGGAACGAGACTCAGGTTAACCCAAACCTGTAAGGAAGATACCTCGTGAAGCAAGGTTCCGGGTTAACTCTTAATCTGGATAGGAAATCTACCGTACGGGTTTTCTCAAAAATGGAGAAAGCACGCTGGGACCTTCGAAATTTGGACGAACAAATCCGAGAGGGGTTTTTGCGAAAGGAGGAAATATAGAGTCCCTAAAGCTTTGAAAAGGGGGAAGAAATTGGGCGTCTCATTGCTGAGACTGAAATAGCTTTTGAAATTAAATGATCTTTCGCAAATGGTTCAGGTTTGACCCTTATCCTGAGTGGGTCGTCCCTACAGAATTCTTTTAATGAGAAAACCGTGATGGGACAGAAAGAGATGCTTCCACTGGATGAGGCAACTCTTCTTGGAAATATAAACAACGCTAGGTTACATCAAAAATTGATATTGAATATTTATTTTATTCTTGGAATAACTAGAAAATTTTGCCAATAAGATAAAATCATAGTAGATTCAAACGCTTGGAAATATGCACGTATGTGCGAAAGATATTCTCTCTTTTACCTAGAGTATTTCCTCCAATGAGGTTAACTCTTCAGTTTTAAGAGTTAAATTCAAAAATTTAGCACTGATGATTTTCTTCAAGGAAGCTATCCATTTCCCTGATATGAGAATAGAAGAAATATTCTTAATTTCATAAAAGCAAGTAATGAAAAGATATTGATAAAAAAATTTTGTATGAGAAAAGATGACTCCTGGCAACTTTGGCAGTTTTGATATCTGGGTGTTTTCCCATGATGATCTTTTTGCACTCTTTTTGAGTCATTGGGCTTTTTCAGTTTTTTCTCATCATCCTTCATTTGGATGTCCTGACTTTTTCTCTTTTTCAGAGAAGGGCACGTCACAAACTCCTTCATCTTGGAGATGCTCCGATCCTTCTTTTATCTCAGGGGTTCTATTGATCTTACTGGCTCAAAAGGTCTTTAAATGATAGCAGAAATCAAATATCTTTTAGGGTTTGTCGGTAGGTTCATCGCATCTGCCTTCATCTCGACAGTGATCCGAACTTTTCCTGGAAAGATCCGTCACAAACTCCGTCATCTTGGAGATGTTTCAAATCTTCTTTGGCCTCGGGGATCTACTCGCTTAATTCGCCTTCATCTTGACGACAATTGAGAGATCTCTTTTGCGGATATTTGACTGAAGCTTTAAATGAATAAATGAGGAGATATGGATTGAGTGTATTCTTTTTATGGCTCAAGATATTTCCACTGCCTGATTGCCAAAAAGTCATTTAAAACATGCGTCATAGCTAAGATCAATATCAATTCGCCTCTGGCTTTTCAACATCATTGAAGATTTCTTTTATTGATCATATCAAGGACATTTCTTACATCCTTTTGGTTGATCAATAGAAAAAGATTTGAATTTTACCTCTTTTTCACAAAAAGTTTTACCATTTGGAAAGAAATAGTAGAGGTAATCTGAGGAAATTCTTTTTATGTAGTCAGACTTTTAGAATCAACTAATGCTTTTAGCAAATTGGCAAAGTTTTCACGAATCTCTTGTGAAATAATCATTCAATATAGATTTTGATAAGACGCTTAGCTGTAATTTAAAGAAATGGTGTAAGAATCAGACTTTAGAAAACTGGACAGATGAAATATATTAGGTTTTGAAAATCCTGACCAGTTTATGAGAAACTGGATTTTTGATAATCCCGACCAGTGAAAACACTGGATTTTAAATCCCGACCAGTGAAAAAAATACTGGATTTCAAATCCCGACCAGTTATGACAATTGGATTTCAAATCTCGACCAGTTATGAAAACTGGATTTCAAAATCCCGACCAGTTATGAAACTGGATCTCAAATCTCGACCAGTTATGACAACTGGATTTCAAATCCCGACCAGTTATGAAAACTGGATTTCAAATCCCGACCAGTTATGAAAACTGGATTTCAAATCCCGACCAGTTATGAAAACTGGATTTTGAAAATCCCGACCAGTTATAGAAACTGGATTTTGAAAATCCCGACCAGTGAAAACACTGGATTTGAAAATCCCGACCAGTTATAAAACTGGATTTTGAAAATCCCAACCAGTTATAAAACTGGATTTGAAAATCCCGACCAGTGAAAACACTGGATTTGAAAATCCCGACCAGTTATGAAAACTGGATTTGAAAATCCCGACCAGTGAAAACACTGGATTTGAAAATCCCGACCAGTTATGAAAACTGGATTTGAAAATCCCGACCAGTTATGAAAACTGGATTTGAAAATCCCGACTAGTTATAGAAACTGGATTTGAAAATGAAGGATTTAATCTGATGATTTGCAAAGTGACTGAATTTGGGAGGTTATAACTCGAGGGTTGAGAGAATGATGAGATTTTGAAGATATTGTAACGAAAGGTTGGGAAACTGATAGAATTTTTAAAAGATTGAAGATCTTGAAGGTTTTGGAGATGATAGAATTGAAGAGTCGCACCCTAAGGGTTTGATCTTTTGGAATATACGACCAGCGGGAGCTGGATCTTTTGAAAGATATGACCAACGAGATGCTGGATCCTCTGGAAATACATGACCAGCGAGATGCTGGATCTTTTGGAAATACATGACCAGCGAGATGCTGGATCTTTTGAAAATACATGAAGTTTTGGGAGATTTAAGTCAAAACTTGAATTTAGAAGGAGAAAGGTCTTTGGTCAGAAGACTGATTTTAGAAGGTTACCGGTGTGAGAACCAGATTTTCCAAATGAGCTCAATTTTGAGAAATAACCAGTGCGAGAGCTGGGTTTTGAAGATGAGCTAGATTTTCAAAATGAGTTTTTAGAAGATAATTCAGGATTTATCCCCTTATCCTGAATGGGGAAAATAATAAAAAAGAATACCTCATTGAAAGGAGGCATCAAGTTTATCCCTTAACCTGAAAAGGGTATTTCGAAGATAAAAGTAGAGGAAATTTTAATAAGATTGGAAAATTTGTTAAAACTTGTCATAAACGAGCATTTAGCTTGATGTAAATCTGATCAAGGCAAAATGAATCAAATGAAAATAAAGATCACAAGATCAATTAAGAATTAACAAAATTTTGAGGAAAAGAACTTTCGTCTAATCCTGCCTGCATATGATGAGAAAGATTTTTATGAATTAAAATAAAATGCCCCAGTATCATGGAGAAGAATGTAAGAATTGATAGAAGATCATTATTTTTATTGAAATGGCTCTTTCAATAGTACAAGAGATTTTTGAATGAAAATTCTAAGTATAAAATTTCTTCAAATGCAGAGCATTGATGGGATCTGGCATCTCCACTCCATCTGCGTTGATTAGGCGATAAGAATTGCGAGGCAAAGCTTCCTTAACCACATAGGGGCCTTCCCAATTGGGTGACCACTTGTCCCGTGGTCGATGCTTGAGATGAGCTGTCGATCTGAGCACCAAATCGTTAACTCGAAATTTTCTCTCAATGACGGACTTGGCATAGTGTCGAGCTATCCTCTGTCGATAAGCTTGAGCGTGCTCTGCTGCTTTGAGCCTCTTTTCATCCAGTAAATCTAGCTGCACCAATCTCTGCTGTTGATACTGATCAAGTGACAATTCTATGAGAGAAGCGAATTTGAGAGCGGGCTTTTGGACATGGAGAGGCAATACTACTTCAGTTCCGTAAACAAGTTCTGAAGGAGTGACATTAGTCGGAGTCCGAATGGTGGTCTGATATGCCCAAAGTGCGTCATGAATTTTCTCATGCTAGTCTCGACCTGTCTTCACAGTCCTTTCCAAAATACGAATCAAAATCTTATTGGTGGCTTCTGCTTGGCCGTTCCCTTGAGGATAATAGGGAGCTGAGAAATGATGAGAAATTCTGAATTTAGAACAAAATGTCTTCATCCTCTCATTTTTAAAATGGGTTCCATTGTCTGAGACGATATCATGTGGTATGCCGAAGCGGCAAAGAATGTTTTTGTGAATGAAAGAAACCACATGGCGGCCTTCTACTGTGCGTAGAGTAACAGCTTCAACCCATTTCGTGAAATACTCTGTCGCAGCCAGGAAGTATTTGTGGCCGTTGGAAGCAGAAGGAGTAATCGGGCCGACGACGTCAAAAGCCCACATAGAAAATGGCCAAGGAGAAACAACTGATTGTAGATATGCAGCCGGAGCATGAATATAAGGTGCGTGCAATTGGCACTTGACGCACTTCTTCACAAATCTATGACAGTCCTGCTGCATGGTATTCCAATAGTACCCTGCTCGAACGATCTGTTTGACGAGAGTTTGATAGCCGACATGGCCACCACAAATCCCTTCATGCGCCTCTTGGATAACTTCCAAAGCTTCTTCTTTGTCTAAGCATCTTGAATACTCAGAACTGAATCCACGGCGGTAGAGGATATTGGCGAGAATGAAATATCGGGTAGACATACGCTGAATTGCACGTTGCTCCCTTTTTGGCATCTCTGGTGGAAATTCACCAGTCTAAATGAAATTCTTGATATCTTGATACCAAGGCTTCTCCTTCTGATTGACCTGGTTTACTTGCATATTTGAATCGAACGCGGGGTGTTCAAGTCTACCAATTTCAAAAGACCGACACGATTCACCACTTTTGAAGGACAGAATGGAGCCTAGACTGGCTAAACCATCAGCTATCTGATTATGCTCTCTTCTGATATGACTGAGCTGAAATTCTTCGAAGCTGTCCACAAGAGCGAGGACGATCTTCTGATACGGAATCAATTTGGAATCTTTCACTTGCCATTCAGTGTTAACTTGACTGACAACAAGTAGGGAATCACCAAAGGCATGCACTCTCTTGACATCAAAACTTTGCAGAATTTTGAGGCCTTGTATTAAAGCTTCATACTCGGCCATATTATGAGTGCATTGGAAACCAAGCTTAAGAGAATAAGGGATCATTTCTTTTTCTGGAGTGATCAACATGACTCCAATCCCAATGCCAGATATGTTTTTAGAGCCATCGAAGAACAAGTTCCAAACTGGGGGCTGTTGGACATTACAGATGTGCTCGTCAGGAAAATCATCTTCTGTTTTAATTTCTTCTGTCAGAGGGAAATCTGCCAACTGATCTGCGATCGCTTGGCCCTTAATTGACTTTTGAGAAACATACTCTAAGTCATATTGCATCAGAAGAACTTGCCACTTTGCAATCCATCCAGTGAGAAACGGTTGCTCAAGAATATATCTGAGCGGATTAAGTTTTGACAGAAATTTGATTTCAGAAGCCAATAGATAATGTCTTAATTTCTGGCACATCCAAACTAGAGACAGGCAAGTTTTCTCCATCTGAGAATACTTCTTTTCATAATCAATGAATGTTTTGCTCACGTAGTAGATGGCGTGCTCTATCAGGCTGCCTTCTTCGTACTGAGCGAGAAATCCACCACAGGCATTCTGATTGACTGAAATATATAGCAAGAGAGGCTTTCCCAGCTTAGGCGGCTTCAAAACTGGTGGATTAAGGAGATACTGCTTGATGCGCTCAAACGAGAGCTGACATTCCGACCCCCATTCAAATTTAACTCCTTTTCTAAGCAAATGGTTGAAAGGCTCGCATCTCATGGCTAGATTAGAGATGAATCTGCGAATAGACTGAATACGCCCTTGAAGGCTTCGCAGTTTCCTGAGATTAGTTGGAGGCGGCATGTCAATAATGACATTTGCCTTAGCCGGATCCACTTCGATTCCTTTCTTGCTGATGATGAATCCAAGTAATTTGCCAGACTCAACTCCAAAAACACATTTTTGAGGGTTAAGTCTCAACTTGTAAAGAATAAGTCTTTCAAAAACTTGACTAAGAGCATCGAGGTGATCCTCTTCTTCTTTAGACTTAACCAAAATGTCATCCACATACGCATCCATATTCTTGTGCATTTGATCGTGGAAAATAACGGCCATTGCCCTTTGATAGGTTGCCCCGGCATTCTTGAGCCCAAATGGCATCACCGTATAGCAAAAGGTTCCCCATGGGGTAGTAAACGAAGTCTTGGACTGATCACGAACGGCCAACTTGATCTGATTATAACCTGAATATCCGTCCATGAAGGAAAACATGGCATGGCCAGCTGTGCTATCGATCAACAGGTCAATATTAGGAAGTGGATAATCATCTTTCGGGGTAGCCTTATTTAGATCCCTGAAATCAATGCAAATCCGAACTTTTCCGTTCTTTTTAGGGACTGCTACGATATTTGCCAACCAATCTGGGTAATCAATGGCTCGGATGAAGCCTGCTTTCAATAGATCTTCAAGTCCTTCCTTGACTTGTTGCTCAATTCGAGGGTCTAATTTTCTCAATTTCTGCTTGATTGGTCTGGCTTCTGGTTTCAACTTGAGTCGATGCTCAACCAGCTTGATATCTAATCCTAGCATATCTTCGTAAGTCCAGGCAAATACTTCCTGATGCTTTTTGAGGAATTGGATGAGTCTAGCCTTTTCAATTTCGCTTAGACTCGACCCGATTTTGAGAATCTTCGGATCATCTTCCGACCCAATGTTAATATCCTCAGTTGGATCTTGAACCAAAGATGATGGTTCATCCTGCTTCTGAATGTGAGCAAATTCTGGCAAATCCTGAATAGTGGAATCAAACTCGGTTGGCTCTTCAGTCTGATCTGCTGCCTGACTGACCTCTGCCCTATCTTTCATCTCAGGAAACCTCACCAATTTTAGATACTTGGGATTGATAATAAATCTTGTCATCGATTCAGGCGTTAATGGTCCTGAAAATGTAAGAAAGGTTTTATTTAAGAGAAGGTATGAGCCAAATCAAATTTTTGTATAAAGTAAAGAATAATGACATAAACAAAATATAAGAAGGAATGATAGATACTCGAATATGAAGGAAAAAGCTTGATCTTTCATTGATTGAAGTAAAGTATTTACAAGATTCTGACAAAAGATGGGACTGTATTGTCCCTACAAGATTTAAACAAAGAAATGATAACAGAAAAGACAGGAAAACTGAGGCATCATCTTCACTTGTTTCCCCTGATGAAAACTGTCTTTTTGCTCGAATCCTGGTCGGTGAACCCCAACCCTGAACTGTCCGCATGCCAAACTGGAATGATGGGCTCTATCATGCCGTCTTCATCTTTCCCCATGCCTCGGAATGGCTGATATCCATGTTTGATCAACAGATCAAATCCCTTTCTGGCTTTGGAGAACTGAGGGAATAAAGGGTGATCTTTGAAGGAGGCGTAATCAATGCGTCCTCCTAACTTGAAGAAACAAGGTCCCTGCCATTGGACCGTGGCTGCAACGTTCTCCTCTTCCATGACATCTTTCAGTTTCAGCATCTCTAGACTGTCACTGAGATTGATCTCATCCGCTTCTCGGATGCTTGGAATATCAGCTGTGAATGTTGGACGAGGGATCATAGGTTGTGGCAGCCTTTCTTCGGGGTCTTCGCCCAAGACAGTGGTAATCATTCCGCCCTTAGACCATTTTATGCATTGGTGGAGGGTCGATGGAACTGCATTGGCGTTGTGGATCCATGTTCGTTCTAACAACAAATTGTAAGTTGGCGGCACATTGACGACATGAAATAACACTGTATGCACTGAGTAGTTAATAAAAATTTCCAGGAAGATCTTGCCCTTGGCAGTCTGCCCGTGATTGTCAAAACCGTAAATGGTGATGGGATCCGGCACATACTCTTTTTCTTTTAATCCCAGGGCCTTTGCTGTCATTTCTGGGCAAATATTCAGACTGGTGCCCCCATCAACAAGAACATGTGGGACAGTCATGCCCCTGGTTCTGACCACAATGTACAGCGCATTGTTATGAAATGAATGAGGTTTTGGCAAGTCTTCATCTGAAAAGGTAATAGGCGCGTTTGTCATTGCTTGGTTCACTATCTGCGCCATGTCTTCGGGCGTGGTGCCCGGCTTCACCTTGATCTTCCTCAATAGATCATCTAGTTTTTCTTTATGCTGGGGAGAGTCGTGAGTCAACTTAAAAATGGAGATGTTGGAGAGCGCTGTAATTGGCTTCTGAAAGCTTCTGGCCCGCTCTTCTGCTGCTTCTGAGGTTTCTGCTTCCTCTGTACTAGCTTCCTTTTTCAGAAATCTTTTTGGAAAAACTTGGGTTTTCCCATTTTCCACTGACGTGTTTCTGATGTTCAAAAATGAGAGGATATCCCCTCTCCGAGATGTAGGCCGGTCCTGGCGTAGAACCATTACCTGATGCTGCAGACTCATCTCTTCTTCAGAACAAGGATGTATGTGACTCTGCGGGAGAAAAGAATCTTCTGAAACGGTTGATGCGGAATGCTTTGGAAACGGGGCGGTCAAGATGTCCATTTTGCCCTCTTCTTCATCCTCGATGAGGATGCTTTTATCAATACAATCCTGAATCAGATGCTTCAGGACGAAGCAATACTCAGTGTCGTGGCCCATTGCTCTATGGAACTTGCAGTACTGTTCCTTAAATCTTCCCATGAGCACTGGTGGATCTGCCACCTTGGGAAGTTTTACCATCCCGTGAGACAACAAGTATTCCAAAATTTTCTCCAAAGGCTGATCGAGGGGAGTGAATTTTCGATCCCTGCTCCAGTTTATATGTTTGGGCTTTTCTTGAAGGTCCCCCTTTTGTTGAGGACCGGTCGGGAGAGGCTTGTCATTGTTCTTGAAGAATTTGCCCTTTCTTCCCCTATTCTGTTCGGGCTTTGTGCCACTGCCACTGCCACTGCCTTGTTTACTGTTACTGCCCTGATCATCCCCTGGAACCTCGGCGGAGTAGGTGAAGTGCGCCTTCTTCTTTGGGTCTTGCACATTTTTGGCTAAGGCGACACCTTCATACATCCCGTTCTCTACCCCCATCTCGAGCCATTCTGCTTGCTTCGTCAGTTCGATGAATGATTTGGAGGGATATGGGAAGAGGAGGCTTTTTAGGGGCTGGGAGAAGTTGTTGAGGATGACTTGGAGGGCATGTTCCTCGGAGATAGGGTTCCTCATTTTGTTGCACAGGCTTCTCCACTTGTGGATAAAATCCCTAGCCTTTTCATTGGGCTCTTGCTTCAAGTTGCATAGGTGATTCAGGGTGGGCAGAGCTTCCGTGTTAAATAGGAAGCGCTCAACAAACATGTTGACGACTTTGTCAAAATCCCTCAATTCGATGGGATTGACATGTTCAGCGTACCATTTGGCAGCTATCCCCTCCAAACTGCGGGGAAAACAGAGAAATAGGGCACGGTTGTCTTCGCTGAACTGGGCGCATTCTGCAAAGAACATGGCAAGATGGGCCTTGGGATCTCCAGATCCATCAAATTTAATGAATTTTCGGGGGAGGTTCTCCAAATTGATGTCCCCTGCTAAACCGAGGTAGAAATCCTGCCTGGTGTATGACCTTTTTCCTTTATCCCGGACTTGCAGGTCTTTGACGATTTTGGTCAGTGCCTGGATCGAGTCTTCTGCGGGGGCCCCATGCTTGGGCTTGTTCACTAACACTGGCTCCTTTACCGGCTTCTTGGACTGCCGCAGATGTTTCGGGATGTAAATCAACTGCTCTTCTTCAGAATTTTCTTCCGCTGTCTCAGAATCTTCAGAGGTACTGTCACGCTGCACTTTTTGCTTGCTAATCTTGACGGGCTTCTTCATGGGCTTTTTCTTCGCTCTGGTCTTAGAAGCCGCCTTAGCCTGCTCGGCCATCATTTTAGTCATCATTTTCTGAAAAACCCGGTACATGGCCGGATCAACATCGCTTTCATCTCCGGAGTCATGCTTCTTGGACAATCTAGGAGAATTCATCTCCTCTGACTCGTTGTCACTGTGTTGTTGAGCAGCCCTCTTGTCAGCCCTTGTCTGAACCATTTTTCAGATGCCAAAGCTTTCCTGCAAAATATGGGAATGATTAGAGTATGAAGAAGCTTTTTTGAAAATCATAATTTCTTTGAGAGAAAGCAAGAAATGAAGGGATTTGGTAGACAATTTCAAGAAATTATCCCATTACCCGGGATTGGGTCATCACACGATTTGTGATAATTGTGTTACCATTTGATGATAACAGAGAAATGCGCCTTGTTACCTAGGCGAGGTCGTCAACCATGATAAGATATATTGAAGAAATGCGGAAGAAATATCCCTTTTTCTCGGGATTAGGTCGTCATCCAAAATTTATGACTTTTATTTGTGCTATAAACAAAATATAGAGAACAACATTTTTGGCCAGAAAAGTAAATTTTTATTGATATTTTTAACTTTCAAAGACAAAGAGAGGGTGGACAGACAGTTTGCCACCACTCCTGATATTCAGTTGATACATTTGGTCCAGGAAATATAGACAGAGAAATAAAGGAGTTCCAGGTATATTTTGCGACATGATATGCCCCAGACCACTGATCCGACTGTAGGTTGAATTCTGACACGTTGCCTTTCGAGAAACGGGTGTTGGCACGAACTTGCCGCTGCGAAAACTGCCTCAGACATCGTTTCGGCTGATAATCAACACAAAAGAAAGGGCCCATCAACTTGTAGCGCTTGTCACGAGCATAAGTGTATCGAGGAACAATCTCTCTTCTGTCAAAGAAATCCCAAGTGATCTCCTCCTGATGCAGCTTCTCGATCAGAGCTCGGTATTGGATGACCGTCTTCGGCTGCTTACTGTTGAACCTGAAAGAATTGGCCTTCGAGGGAACGTGGCGTAGGAACCATGACTGCAAGGCGTAAGTGCATCCTTCTACCAGAATGGTCTCCCCAAGAGCAAATCGAGCCAAGCCTCTGTAAAGGAAGGCTAATGCGGCCATGGAGACTGAAAGTTGGCGGGTCTGCTTGCTTCCCCATCTCCTAAAGAGCTGAGCAACTCTGATGTCTATAAAATTCTGACCATCTTGGAAGAAGGCTAACCCCACTGTGCACAGGATCATGGCGTGCTGAATTCTGTCCTTCGCTGCTCGGGACAAAGTGTCAACCTCTTTGTAGGCTTCGTACTTTTGATATAATTCGAACAGGTCGATGAACTGATTCCCACCAATCTCGGTGAGAGGCCAGGACCTGCTCCCCGTTGCTCTTGCTAAGGCTTCTCGAACATCTTCTCCTTTGATGTTGATCAAAAATTGCTGCTCGACAGGATCATCTGGCTGACCAGCTGGTTCGGGCAATCCCATAATGTCATTGAACTCGTCCATCAGTAGGGTCATCTCTCCCCATGGAAACCAGAATGTGCAGGTACGTGGATTCCACCGTTCTGCCATGGCCTGAATCAAAGTTCCATTGATGGTTCGCTTGCCTACCGCTGATGCCATTTCCAACCCACAGTCATCCAAGTGGTCTGGGAACATACGTGAGAAGGTGGCGAACCAAGAATAATACCACCGAGGGAAGAAAGGACGAGACTGGATGACCCGCAGATCTGGGGTTCCATCCCTTATTTGATAGAAGACATGATCCCAAGGAAAGATAGTATCGGGAGATTCGGATGCCATTGGAGTGATACTGAGGCAAAAAGAGGAAGAGAGTCAGATAAAATGCAGGACTTACAGATAGACCTGGAAATTTTGAAAGATTGAGGAGATTTTTAAAAGACTTTTCCAGGGTTTTGAAGAAAATTTGATCTAAAAGAGAAAAAGAAATGTAGGTAGATAAAAATACACACCTGGGGTTTTTGGAAATAAGGGTAAGTTTTGAATAATACACCCAGGGTTTTTGAAAAGGGTCTGATATATATATATGAGAGAATAAGAGAAATATCACACCACCAAAGCTGCACAAACAAGGATGCGCATACAACACTCTCTAAAGGCTGACTCTAAATGCAATATTTAAAATGGCTTGTAGGACCTTAATCCTAACTCTAAGGTTCAAATTATCTGATTCCAATCAAGATACGCCGATATACCCAAGCCGAAGCTCGAAGTACGTGGCATAGAAATATCTCTCCGGTTCTAAGGTAATGGCTTCCCAACATCCTTGAGCACCTACCAATATACCTCGGACTATGGCCCTTAGGTACGTGGTAGGGGGGCGCGAACCCAAATAATTGGTCTAGTTGTGAGGCTCTCTCCCGAACTATGGTTCAGTGAGGCAGCCCAGCAACGTGAAGACCGAGATAATATAGGTAAGGGATGTTTTTGAAAACATGTTCAACATGCAAAAAAAATCTGATGGCTCTAATGCAAGTCCTAAAAAGATAGATTTAAAGGAAGCATACACTTGCATACATTGTTTACATTCAATCCCTAAAATTGAGGAGAGTTGTATTTCAGGCCTAAGTCTAATGTGAGCATGAAATAATCTCCTCAATATGGTCCTACCAAACCATACTTAAATCCTATATGCAATGATGTCAGCTTTAGGACAGAGTCTAGGCTCCTAAGGTTTGAATGAAAATGTAGCTGACATATGTAGAATAAAGACTTAGATAATATCAAAGCAAAAGAAAAGGCATAATTCGACCGGACGGAGACAAGTCCCATCACGGTCGCCAAACCTGTGATCATCGCAAAATTTTTCCTCTTGTAATATTATCTCTCTTCCCTCTCTTTTCCTTTCCAACCTCTTATTTTCCTCCTTTTTGAAGGGAGGAGGATAAAAGACGGAAAGAAAGAGAGAAGAGAAAAAAAAGAAGAGAAAATGAACTCTTTTGCGGGTCTCACTTGACCTTAATTTTGAAAATATTTTGAAATAACTCGCCTCCATTTTTGAAATATTTGCGGGAAAACTGGGAGAAGGGATCCGCTCGTCGGTACGAGGTTCGACCGTTCCTGGCGCCTTTACCAGGGGTAATCAAACCAAGGGTCGAATTAATGCCTTTTGCTTTGCAATGATTTTATCTAAGTATTTATTCTAAGTCTAAAATGCACAATGGATCATGCTTGTGCAAATGCGAAGATGTATGCTCTTTTTGAAAATATTTTGAAGAATTTCCAAGTGAATCAGATAAAGTGAAGAAATGTTTTCTAACATAGAACTTAAGATTTGAAGTTCTAAGTTTTTAGAATAATCAGAGCTTAGGAAAATGAATTTGGATCTTTGAGAGAGATGATCTTAAAACTGAAGGAAAGAGAATTTCAAAGTCAAAAATGGATTTTGAATTTGGAAGTTTGAACTTGAATGAATACTTGGAATGGAATTGAATTCTAACTCTGAAGTTTTGAAGTTAGAAGGAAATGTGGGGGATTTAAAGGAATTGAGGAATGAGATTTGGAACAGTTGGAATTTCAAGATGAAATCCGAATCCATATTCTGGATAGAGTTTTGAGTTTGATTTTTGGATTTAGGATATGAAATAGGAATTTTGGTTTGAATGAAATGGGACTGGCTTTTAGAATTGGAATTTAAAGTGGAATTTGGACTTAGAATTTTGAATGGAATTGGATTTAAGATTTGGAATCCAAGATGGTATTTTGATCTGAATTTTGAGATCCGAGATAGGGTTGGACTCTGGATCCTAAGATGGAATTGGATCTAAAGTCTGAGATCCAAAGTAGAATGAGGATTTGGATCCTAAAAAAAAATGGATTCGGATCTGAAGTCTGAGATCCAATGTAGAATTGGTTTCTGGATCCTAAGAATCAGAATTTGGATCTGAATCTGAGATCCAATGTAGAATTGGTTTCTGGATCCTAAGAATTGGAATTTGGATCTGAATCTGAGATCCAATGTAGAATTGGTTTCTTGATCCTAAGAATCAGAATTTGGATCTGAATCTGAGATCCAATGGTAGAATGGGGATCTGGATCCTAAAAGAAATTCGGACCTATGATTGGAGATCCAAAAGTGTAATAAGGATTTGGATGGAATTTGGATTTGTGATGGGAGATTCAAAATAGGATAAGGATTCGGATCCTAAGAATTTTGGAATTTGGATCTGAATCTGAGACCCAAAGTAGGGTTGAATTCTGGATCCTAAGAATTTGGAATTTGGATCCGAATCTGAGATCCAATGGTAGAATGAGGATCTGGATCCTAGAATGGATTTGTAGTTAAATTCTGAAAATGAATCAAGAAACCTTAAAGTTAATTTGAACTTTGATTTTGATTGAAAATGTGAATATAAAATGAATTTGGAATTTCAAAGTCAATTTGAACTTTGAAATTTGATTAAAAAAAAAAAATGACTTTGAAATCTCAAAGTTAAATTGAACTTTGAGGTTGAAAATGAAATTGAATTTTGAAAATGAAAAGGATGAACTGGATTTGATAAGGATCGAAGATAGATTGAAGAAGATATTAACATCATTTGAAGTTTTTTGAAAAAGGAAAATTTGAAAATATGATGCAATTCTATCCTATATGATGAATGAATTTGAATAATTTTGAATTTGGAATTTGAAAAGCTATTTCATTCTTTAAATGAATTAAAATAAGATTGAAAATATAATACATCCTTGACTATGGTCATTGAATGTATTGTATAGTAATCTATATTAAAATTCTAGTGAAGAATGAAACACATTTTGTGCTTTTATAGAGTTTAGAATGGAATTAACTCTCAATATACCCTGACTATGGCCATTGGTATATATATTGAATTAATTCTAAGTTAAACTCTGATAAAAGGTAAAATATTTGAAGAATATGATGATTTTTGAAAGAGGATCCAGTATTATTTCATAAAAGATAAGAATACTAAGTCTTGTTTACACCCCGACTATGGCCGTTGGTGTAAATCATCAACTTAGAATTAACTTACCATTTATGGAATGGTGCACGTGCCATTCGTGTTTCACCATTGTGAGAAATAAAGGCGAAATGCATGAAAAACAAGTAATCCATGATATTTACAATGCTCATTCATTCTACCTAAAGCAGGAAATGTAAATGTTCTTATTAATTACAATTTTGACTTTGAAATTGAAATTACAATTCCTAAACTAGAAAGGAAAATAACTTTTTCTATATAATTCCTGCAAAAAGAATCAAGTTAGCATAAGGCAAATGATGTATATAAAAGGAAATTTGCAAAATATTATATTGAATCTACCATGCAACTGATAAGAGACCCATGCATATGCTAAACACGCAAGGGATGATGAACAAGTTTATGCCGTGGAGTGAAGGAGAGCACTATGCAGGTGGTGCTGTAATAGATATTGTGAAATGTGTAGTGGAATAGGGACGCAAGGTGTTAAATGTGAAGGCAGAGGTAATGAATCACAGTATTGAAGATGCAGATGAGATAATGGTGATGTGTATGGTGCTGTAAGCACAACAGGGAAGGTGGAGTATAGAAGCTGAAGTCACAGTAGTTGCGTGGAAGATGGATATAGGGAAGGAAAGTATGACAGGTATGGAAGATGGCTGTTGTTGTTGTTGTAAGCAATGCTGAGATGAACCAAAGGAAACAACAGGGGTGTGATTACTGGAATTGAAAGGGATTAACAGGAAGTGTAAGTGAAATAGTGGTGATAGGTGTTTGCACTTGTTGCTGTAAAGGAAAAAGTTGTCCCAAGGGTCTTGACCAGAGAGCCGACAAACTAATCCGAGATCAAACTTTGTTCTATAAAACCTGAATTTCAACCAGACAGCCCCAATTACAATGGGGACTTGACTTTGTATTCGCTATGCAATTTGAACCCTGGTCGCCCAAATATATTAATGCAGATGAATGTTCAACAGAGGAATTCTGAAATAAGACAGGGTAGTTGCTGTAGGTACATATGGTAGTAGCGTGATGGAAGCTACAAAAGGTATGAATATGGGAGTGACAAGTCAACAATGCCATATAAAGAAGAAACAGATTTGAATGTCTATTTGAAAACAGGAATAGCCAGTGTTGTGTGGCCATCAGCAAACCCTCCAATCATACAAAGATGTTCACCATCTACCCTGCCAGTTTTCACCAGAAATTTTGCATGACTACTACAGTTATTAACATCGACCATACACCAGAACCCTAATGATGTTTCCTGCCATGAACAGTGCTTTTTTCGTAATTGACATCTGCAGATGTCCATCCTAGTGTTGAGAGTTAAGGTTCAGTATGCCCTGTACCTTAACTCTATACAATGAAATCATATAGAGGAGGCATAATGAATTATCAGGTGAGAATGGTAAAAAGAAGAAGTCATAATATATATGGGTAGATCAAGGGTATCTAGATATAATATAATGAGAATGAATGTGATTGTGCTGTAAGAGTAAGTGCAATGTCATGCCATGCTTATCAAGTGGCCATATAATGTGAAGCATAGGTGATGTGGTAAAACATATACAGGAAATTATATCAGAAAGAAAAAAAAATGTTGATGTTCAAGACAACCCTAAAAAGACTAATGTTGATGTTTGCATAATATAAACTTACGGATGCATCTCATAAAACTTAGCAGGAGGCATGTATTAGACTAGACATTTTCCTATTTATAAGTTTTTTTTTTTTTTTTTAGCAATGTAAGAAAATCAACAATCCCCGTTGCATCCATATCTGATGTAATAAAGATCAATATTTCTCATTACATTAACCAGACCCAAAGTGAATAAATGATCATGAAGTCATCTACAGTTTGGGACTAAAATAGTAATAATAAAAAAAAAATGCAACTTATGATTTTCAGAAATGCTCGGGATCTAAAATATTTAGAGGCTCCTCATTATACTATACAACAAGTAGATATACAATATGCGTATTGTGCACCAGACATGAATATGCTAAAATCTTGAATTATACATACCAGAAAGATACGCTGCATGAAGGATTATTCAAGCATATGACAATTAGCCATGTCGTCAGTTTATTTGACAACAGATCTCAATCCTGAGGAATCACCGTAGCACAAATCCATTAGATAACAGGGGATCAATTTCCTTCCCAGCCGATCATCTTACCAGACGAAAGAATGCAATCTTTCGGAGACCAATTCCTACGACCTTTTGAAACTAAACCACAGAAAAGGATGGCAGGTGCAGCCAAGCATAGAAAGATGTAAAAACACAAACACAGGTTGGAGAGAATTATTTTGAGGGCCTTCTCCCTCTGAACACCTGCGGTGCAGAGATTAGATGGGGATACAGGCATATATGAGAGTGTAGGATATCACAGAACAGAAATTGACGCCATATCATGATTTGGAACGAAAACAAACTGGCATAGGAGGCCCTCCTTACAATAAATTAAGTGAGACTCAGGTCAGCTGAGTATGACTTCTCACAGTACAGGTTAACATCTGCAGAATGCATATGCTAGACCGTTTGGGTTTTTTTATTGAAATGTCGATGCCACGTTACAAGGTCAAATGCTGAAAGGGAATCAAATGTCATGGATGAATGCAATAGTGAAAGGAGTTTATACCGATCACTTTTCCTTTTGCAGGAAATCCGAGATCTGATGCACACTTCAAAGACCAATATACATTGACACAGAACCCTTGAATGGTTTCCTATCTTAGCATAGGCATAATAATTCCAAAACGATTGAAGCGATCTCCGGTATTAGGAAATCAAATTGCAGAATCCAACTAAATAGCAAAAGGAAACCCGAAATAGGGTTGAGATTTAGGTAAACCACATGGAATCATCAAATCCGATATCATAAACCAGAGTAAATCACAAGTTCAAATAGAAACTAAAAAAAAAAATTGTTGGAATCGCTTATTCCATTACTGTTACACAGGGATGTGTTGAAATTTTTCAACTTTTCAACTTTCAAATTTTTACAAAAGAGGGCTTTGGAGGTCTTTAGCGAAAATTAATTTTCAAAAAGGCTCGAAATCATTTTGTTTTTCTCAAAATCTTTCCAATTTTTTTTTTTGGGTTTTGGTATTATTTTTCTATATTTTTTTTAGAATAAAATCCTAAAGCTTTACAAGAAATCAAAAGATTGAAACTAATTTTTTGATGTTTTTGTAAAATATTTACAAAAGGAGTTTTTCTGAGAATTTTAGAAACTATTTTGAGAAGATTTCTTCAAAAATGGGTTTTTTTTTTGATCCGGATTTGGAGGAAATATGGATTTAAAGTGCTAGATTCGGATCCAGAGTTGATTTTGAATATATCAATATGAATTTTAATTCAGAGAATCTGAAGAACTGACTTGATTTTCTCAGAAAATGGGGTTATGGGCAAAAGAGTCATTTTTACAAAACTTTGAAAATTTGGGGTGTTCACAAGTGGGCAGCTATCTGGTTTCATGAGAAGTTGTCTCGTCTAGCTAAGGATATCAAAGCTTGGCTCCATAATCGAGATGTGGCTAAATTTCATCAAATGGCTACTTGGGAGCAAGAGATTTCAACATTGTATCAAACTATGTCTTCCCCGGAGTCTCTATCTGATTCTCACCTGCAGAGTTTGCAGGACAGATCTACTGACTTATCAACGCTTTTGAAGAACTGGAGAGTCAAAGAGGAAATTAGATGGAAGCAACGGGCAAGGGTGAAATGGCTTGCGGCCGGAGACGATAATACTAAATTTTTTCACTCATATGCTTCTCATCGTCATAGGAGGAATGTCGTCCCATCAATCACCATTGGGAGCGTTTCGTACCTTAATCAACACGTTATTTCAGCTATCACTCAGTATTTTAAAGATTTATATTATGTTTCACTTACTGCAAAGGGTGTCATTGGCCCTGTTTCTGTCGGTTCGATTCGGCAAGATCAAGCCAGAATTATGCAAATGAGGTTCTCTGAAGATGAGATTTTTAGGGCCATCAAAGGTTTGTCAGGGTGGAAAGCTCCAGGTTCTGATGGGTTTCATGTGGATTTCTTCAGAATTTTTTGGTCTTGTGTGAAGCCTGATATTATTAACATGTTTGATGAGTTCTATCGCAACTCCAGATTGCCTATTCAAACCCACTTGGCAATTATTTCTTTAATTCCGAAAGAGGATGCTGCCACTGATATCTCTAGGTTTCGCCCGATTTCTGTTATGAGTGCCCTTTATCGGATGATTGCTAAGGTATTGGCTAATAGGTTGAAGGTCGTGGCTCACCAAATTTTTTCGAACTCTCAGTTCGCCTTTATCCACAATAAGAGGATTCACCATTCATTCATCTTGGCCTCTGAAGTCATTCACTCATTACATCTTAGTGGACAACCCTACTTTTCTCTTAAATTGGATTTTCATAAAGCCTTTGATTCTGTGCATTGGCCCTTCTTATTTCAAATGTTATCCAATTTTGGCATTGGTCGTCGTTTTTCTGGATGGGTGAGGGAATTGGTCTCTAATGCTCATGCCATGATTAAGATTAACGGCACTAGAGGTGGCCAGATCAAGTTGGGGCGTGGATTAAGGCAAGGTTGCCCTCTATCACCTTTGTTGTTCAATGCCATTGCTGAGGGTCTCGTGGTGTTGCTCAAGCGTGCTGCGGAGAAACGCCTGATAGATCCTCTAGATGTTATAGATTTTTCGGACCATATTCTTATTTATGCTGATGATATGATTATTTTTGGGTGAGCAAACGTGCAGCAGATGCTTAGATTCAAGCTTATTCTCCAGTTCTTTCTTTCTCTTTCTGAGCTTTCCCTAAATGATAGCAAATGCTCTCTTACTATGTTCAATGTTCAGTCTCCTATGCTTGCAGTGGGTAAACAGATTTTTAATTGTGCAATCTCTGAGTTGCCGACGACATATTTGGGTCTGCCGTTACAAGTGAAACACCTCTCTTCCGCTGCTTGGGCTCCAACTATTCAAAAAGTGACAAGCAAGCTTCTTATCTCTCCATTGCTGGCCATCTGACCTTAATCAGACATGTTCTTTCTTCTATCCCTGAATTCTTCATGTCAATGTTCATGATGCCTGTGGGCGTGGAGAAGCAAATTTGTCATTTAATGTCGGATTTTCTCTGGTCTGGGTGTCACCTTAAGAGTAAGCGCCATTTGGTTCGTTGGCGAACAGTGGTGTTACCGAGTATTGCTCTCGTAGCCAAGCAATGTTGGATGGCTCATCAACCAGGCTCTCCATGTACTCGCTTGCTCCATGCTAAATATGGTGCTCCTGATTTATCTCTTTTTCGCCATGGAACCCGGGGTCTGGCGATCTCGCACTTGCGAAGCATGTGGCTGAGAGCCTTATCGTCCTTCAGAGATCAAACTGGGGATGCTGGTAATTATGATCAGTGGTTGCAATGGGCGATTACTCCAAATGGAGCGTTCCACACCCACAAAGTGTATAGATCGTTGCTCCCCCAAGGGGCAGATTGGTTCCCTGAGTGTGCGTTATGGGGTAAGGGCCCTTCTCCAAGATCTCGGTTCTTGGCTTGGTTAATTTTACATGATAGGGTTCAGACTCACAGTTATTTAAAGAAGTTGGGCTTTCAGTTTCCAAGTTGGTGTGTGTTGTGTCAAGCTGCTGAAGAAACTACTTTTCATTTATTTTGGTCCTGCCCAATCTTTGTGGCCCTATTTAATAGGATGTGGAGATCTCCGAACGTAATTGTCAAAGAAGAGTCTTTTGCGCTTGATCTTCTCCTGGGCCCTATTGAAATTAGACGATGCAAGCGGTGGAGACTGATCTGGAAGACATGGTTGCTTACTACTTGGTGGTTTGTTTGGATGGCACGCAATGATGCTACTTTCCGTCAAATTTCGGTCATCTTTAATCATCTTGTCCATAAAATCCTCGTTGATGTATATGCAATATTACATATGCATCTTAGAGACCTCTCCTCTCATCTGAACGACGTTCACTCAGCGGTGGTTTCTTCTAATCCTGCGGATCCTGGTTGAGTAGGTTTTGTTGTTTTGTTGCTAGCTGTTTGTAGTTTCTTTTCTTTAGCTTTGTTTTTTCTGTGTTCGGTTCATGGGTTCAACATTTTGTTGATCTTCATGAGTATTAATGTTGATATTTTTTCGTCTCTCTCTCTCTCTCTCTCTCTCTCCCCGTGCGAAACCCTCCCTCCTCGACTCGCTGCAACCCCGACCCCCCGCCTGCGCATGAGTCTCCCGACTCGTCGGAGCCTTCATTGCATCAGCCACCCTCCTGCCTCCCCACTCACTCTCTCTCCTTCTCTCCCCGAGTTCCTCAATCTCCCCCTCGGCCCTCCTGTCTCACGCCCTCTTCTCTAGATCCGGAGCCCCCTTCGTCGAGAGCAGCCCCCTCCCCCTCAGATCGCTAGTGATTTAGCAGAAGACCATCGTTGTGGTGAGAAAGGCAAAAAGAAAGGAGAATAGCATCTGGAGACCATTGCCTCCAGCGTGAGGGATCTTTCTCTCTGATTCCCGACTATTGCCAACACTTTCTCTGATTCCCGACCCATCCCAATCCGGCGACCATCGCCCTGCAACCATTCGTCTTCCTCACTATCAGACTCGGTTCCCTGAACCCCTGCACCTGCGGACCACCTGCGACCCCCTTTCAGCCTGATTTCCGGTCTGGTCACCTCTCTGCTCACTCGAATCGACGAAACATCTGGCGACCCCACTTGCAGCCTGGTTTTCGGTCTCATTGCAGCCCAATTTCCAGTTTTCTCTCTTTTCTCCGGTGCCAAAGAGAAGGCTGCTGCTGACATTCTGAGCCCAAGCACCGCCGCCGTTTGCCTCCGGTGGTTTTCCAGTTTTGTCGGGCGTGGGTTTTCTCCCTCCTCTGCTATCCGTCTTCTTCTTTAAGGTATTTGAGATTTGGGCTTCGTAATCTGAAGAACTTTGTGCTAAGGAGCAGCTCAGCTCCCCTGAAATCCGTTCCTCTCCTCTGCGGTTCACCACTGTGGAAGTCGTTGGCAATCTGACTGCAAGTCTGCAACTGCCAAGCTTCAGTTACTGCCTTCCGGTGGCAGTCTCGGTCGATGTCTGACGAAGGCGTCAAAGTCTGCATTTCAAGCGGCAGGCTCAAACGGAGGTTGCCCTAGCTTGTGCTGCGTTGGTTGGTCGTGCCGAGCACCGCCGGAGTCCCCGACCCTCGCAGGTGTGCCTCTATCTTGTTTATTCCCTTTTTCAGATTTTCGTAGGGTCCTTCATCGGTGCCTTTCGTCATGGGAAGATGGCTTTCAACCCACTAGGAGCTTTGCATTTGAAGAATGGTGGCTTCAGGAGCCAGATTTTCTCTCGATTATTACTAATTCTTGGAACAAAACTGTTGATGAGCATTGGGTCGCACTACGTGTTCAAAATAAGCTTTCTCGTCTAGCTAAGGATATCAAAGCTTGACTTTATAGTCGTAAGGTGGAGAAATTTTAGCAAATAGCCGCATGGGATCAAGAGATTTCTGCGTTGTATCAATCTATGTCTTCTCCTGACTCTCTTTCTCATTTGCAGCTTCTCAGTCATCAGGCCAGGTCCTTAGAATTAACTATGCTCTTGAAAAGCTGGAGGATCAAAGAGGAAATTCGTTGTAAGCAAAGGTCTAGGGTGAAATGGCTTGCGGGTGGTGATGGCAACACTAATTTTTTTCACTCATATGCTTCCCATCGTCATAGGAGGAAGGTTATTCCTTCTATCTCCATTGAGGGTGTTTCTTATCTTAATCAACACGTTAATCTGGCAGTCTCGCTATACTTTAAGGACTTATATTCTGCTTCGTTAACTGCGGATGGTGTCTTTGGTAATATCCTAGTTGGCTCAATTCAGCCTGAGCAAGCCAGATCTATGCAAAAAAGGTTCTCTGACGAGGAGATTTTTTCGGCCATTAAGGATCCGTCGGGTTGGAAAGCGCCTGACATTGACGGGTTTCATGTTGACTTTTTTAGAATCTTTTGGGACTGTGTTAAATCAGACGTGGTGAGCATGTTTGATGAGTTCCATCGTAACTCCAGACTGCCTTATCATTTGCATGTTGCTATTATTTCGCTCATTCCGAAAGATGATGAGGCCACTGATATTTCTCGATTCCGATCAATCTCAGTTATGAGTGCTCTCTATCGGATGTTTGCCAAGGTTTTGGCGAATAGGCTGAAATCGGTGGCTAACCAGATTTTTTCAAACTCTCAGTTCGCCTTTATCCGTAATAAGAGGGTCCAACACTCATTCATCATGGCATCCGAGGTTGTCCATTCCTTGCAGCATAGCAGTCAACCTTTGTCCTTAAATTAGACTTTCATAAAGCTTTTGACTCTGTGCATTGGCCATTCTTATTTCAAATGTTAGTAAATTTCAGTATTGGTCATCGTTTTTCTGGTTGGGTGAGAGAGCTGGTCTCAAATGCTCAGGCCATGTTAAATATCAATGGTATTAGAGGAGACCGGTTCAAGCTGGGGTGGGGTTTGCGGCAAGGGTGCCCCTATCGCCTTTGTTGTTCAATGCAGTTGCTGAGGGTCTTGTGGTCTTGCTTAAGCGGGCTGCTGTATCGGGTTTCATTGATCCTTTGCAGGTTTCTGACTTCTTGGGTCATATTCTTACTTATGCTGATGATATGATCATTTTTGGTCATGCAAATATTCAACATATGATTAGGTTCAAGCTTATCATTCAGTTCTTTCTCTCCCTATCCGGGCTTTCTCTAAATGAGACCAAATGCTCTATTACCATGTTCAATGTTAATGCCAATATGCTTGCAACTGGAAAGAGAATTTTTAATTGCACTACTTCTGACTTGCCTATTATGTACCTTGGCTTGCTGTTACAAGTGAAGCACCTCTCTTCAGCTGCTTGGGCTCCGACACTTCAAAAAGTGAAGCACAAATTGCTTTCGTGGCAATCATATTATCTCTCCAGCGCTGGCCGTCTAACCTTAGTCAGACATGTTCTTTCAACTATTCCAGAATTTTTCATGTCTATGTTTGTGATGCTTGTGGGAGTAGAGAAGCAGCTGACGCACTTGCTGGCAGGCTTTCTATGGTCTGGGTGTCAACTCAAGGGTAAGCGTCACTTGATTGGTTGGCGTTCGGTGGTCTTACCTCGGCGTATAGCTGGTTTAGGCATTCCTGCACCCAGACTGCGAAGCATTGTTCTTGTCGCCAAGCAATGTTGGTTGGCCCACCAACCGGATAACCCTTGTGCTAGTTTGCTTCTTGCTAAATATGGGGATCCAGCTCTTATCCAGGTTCGTCTGTGAACCCGAGGTTTGGCGCTCTCGCACTTGCGTAAATCGTGGTTGAGGGCTTTAGCCTGCTTTAGAGACCATTTTGAGGTCTCCGGAAATTTTGGTCAGTGGTTGCAGTGGGCGTTGGCACCAAGCGGAGAGTTTCTCACCAAAAAAGTCTATAGATCGTTGCTACCGCCAGAGGCTGATTGGTTGCCCGAAGATGTGCTTTGGGCGAAGGGTCCTTCCCCCCGTTCTAGAGTCCTGGCTTGGTTAATTTTGCACGATAGGATCCAGACCCACAGTAATTTAAAGAAGTGGGGCATTCAACTCCCGAGTTGGTGCGTGCTTTGTCAAGCTGCAGAAGAATCTACGTTTCACTTGTTCTGGTCTTGCCCAATATTTGTGAAAATCTTTAGCAGGACCTGGAGGCATCCAGAAGTATTTGTTAAGGAGGAGTCCTTCACTATAAGAAACCTGTGAATTAGCGACGACCTAAATCCGTCGCTAATCCGTCGCTAAGCCATCGCTAAACAGTTTAGCGACGGCTTAGCGACAGATTAGCGATGGATAGAGGCCATCGCGAATTTTTGCTCGCTAATTGGCGAAAAACTTATCTGTCGTTAATATCCGTCGCTAATCTGTCACTAAATTTAAAAAAAAAAATAAAAAAAAAATTGATCCCTGTCGGGCGGTATTCCGGCAGCAATAAGCCGGTCTTATACCGCACCCGACAGGCATTTCACAGACTTGTATCGTCCTCCGTGAACCGGTGCTCTCCGGCATCGCCGTCCTCCGTGAACCGGCGTCGCCTTCCTCCAACAATCGCTCAGCCTCGTCGCCATCCACCGTGAAACGGCGTCCTCCAAACTTGTCGCCGTCCTCCGTCGTCACCGTCGCCGTCCTCCGACGTCGTCACCGTCGCTGTCCTCCGACGTCGTCACCGTCCTCTGGTGTCGCCGTCCTCCGTGAAACGGCGTACTCCGAAGTCATCGCCGTCCTCCATCGTCGCCGTCCTTCGTCGTCGTCGTCCTCCATCGTCGTCGTCCTCCGGTGTTGCCGTCCTCCGTCGTCACCGTCCTCCGTCGTCGCCGTCCTCCGTCGTCGCCGTCCTCTATCGCCGGCGTCGCCGTCCTCCAACAATCTGCCTCATCGCCGTCATGCTCTCCAGCGCGCTCTTTGACGGGGAGAGAGCGGTTTAAATCGCGCGGTCGATTTAAATTTCGAACGAGGAGAGGGAAAATTTTGCGCTCAGTTTAAATCGAAAATTAGCGAGGGATTTAGCGAGGGAATTTTTCCGTCGCTAATCCGTCTCTAATTAGCGACGGATTAGCGACAGAAAAATTCCCTCGCTAAATCCCTCGCTAAAATGGTTTTCTTGTATTGAGAATTAGCGACGAAAAATTTTTGTCGTTAATCTATCGCTAATTAGCGATGGATTAGCGATGAAACAACTTTCATCGCTAATCCGTCGCTAATTAGCGATGGATTCATGAAAAAAGTTTTCTCTAGCTAATTTGTCGCTAATTTGCGACGGAAAAAATCCATCGCAAATTTCCGTCGCTAATTAACAATTTTCTTGTAGTGCTTTGCGCTAGATCGGATCTTGGGGCCGGTTTGTATTAGGCGCAGCAAGAGGTGGAGGTTCATCTGGCGGACGTGGTTGCTTACTTCTTGGTGGTTTGTTTGGATGGCGTGAAACGATGCTCATTTTCGTCATATTCCAGTTAACATTCAATACCTGGTGCATAAAATCTTGGTAGATGTTTATGCGATCTTGCGTATGCATCTTAGTGATCTTCCACTCCCTCTTGCTGATGCTACCTATCCTTTGTTGCAATCTGGGCAAGCGGGTCTAGCGTGAGCCCATTTTATCTGTCTGATGTTCTTTTCTCTTGTGCTTTCTTTATTTGTTTTGGCTTTTGCTCTTGTTCAGTTCATGGGTTCAACATTTTGTTGATCTTCATGAGTGGTAATGTTGAATTACTTTCTGCTCTCTCTCTCTCTCTCTCTCTCTCTCTCTCTCTCTCTCTCTCTCTCTCTCTATATATATATATATATATATATATATATATATATATATATATATATATATATATATATATATATATATATATATATGGGTTAATATTTGGTGCCTTTGAAGGCACCAAATTATATGAAACTATTGAGCTGAAAATCATACTTTTTAATTTTTTTTAAAAATTAAATCTTATGGATGTAATCTATAATTTTTGTTTAGTGGAAAATGAGTTTTCAATCATATATGATTATGACACATAAGTATACTTTTTAAGGGTTTAAAAAATGAGCCATCTACGATACACTAAAATTTCATGACTCAAAAAATCAATTTTTTTGAATCAAAATAACACTATCCAAGGTTTGATGCTTAGCAAACAAACCTTCCTCAAGAGGTCTATGTGGTCAGGTTGAGTTGATAATTTTGAACCTATGATTTTCAGCTTAATAGTTTCATATAATTTGGTGCATTTTAAAGGCACAATATATATATATATATATATATATATATATATATATATATATATATATATATATATATATATATATATATATATGAAAACAATATAAGGTAGTCGTGTACCATGATACCATACAGTGGTACACACTCTTGTTTATATGAATCCAACCACCAAATGACATATCTAACCATGTAGATGTGTTTAACATGGTTTATTTACTATTTTAGAAGGTTTTATGATGTCAAATGCATCATAAGATCCTATTTTTAAAACAATAAAAATCACGGCTCAAGATTCATGAAAATAACAATTGTTTAGAACATCATATTTCACTCAACTTAAGCACATGAAAATAGTAAATAGAGCAAGTTAAACATGATCCAGTGATTACAATTTTCATTTGAAGCTTTGTTCTATGTAATTCTAGTGTGTACCACCATAAGTTATATATATATATATATATGGGTTTACATTTAATACAATAGATTGTTGGTATAATATAATTAGAATGTCATGATGCAAGTTGTTTGAACTCAATCTTACCACGTAAATGTGCATGTTCAATTTAGTGGGAAACGACCATTGAATAATATTTTTTTCATATATTTTTTAAGTAAAAAAATCTATGCATTTACAACCGTTGATTTTTTCGTGACAAAAGAAACCAGTACACAGGTCGGATTCTATGCGATAGTGAAACGAAGAAAAGGGTTCACGTCACTAATGACATGTATGGACATGAAGTCCGATGCATTTTAAAGCGCCACACATGCATGACAAGCTCTAGAACTTGTCGGGCTCGTTTTGGCTGTCACATCTATCTTGACTAAACCGGTCACCCAAGAAAAGTAAGTGCCTTTAGATGCCACACACATATGGAGAGAGAGAGAGAGAGAGAGAGAGAGAGAGAGAGAGAGAGAGAGTTGGCATGACCATGCCATTTTTTTTTTTCAATAAGAGAGATATGGCATGTTGTCAAAGTGACATGTCCATGTTTGCCAAGGAAAGAAATTACATTGATAGTTCATTGGCCAGATTATAAATGTATCGTGGGGATATGATATGGAAGAACAAACCTCCAGATTGATTCCCACATCTGAATTTTGTCCGTGAATGTCTTGTATTTATTATTGTACTGGTTGGGCCAATAAAAAAAAAGTGACATGTCCATGCCATCTTTTTGAATGTCCATTGGAGAGACAGAACCGTCTCATCTCACTTAAAAATATTATAAAAATGCACTTGTAATATTGTATTTTATATTACATGTATTATATTAATATAAAATATTTCATAAGTATTTACTACATAACAAAAAAAAAGGTTTTCAAAATTTAAATGAAAAGTACAAATATTTTGTGTTAATACAAAACAATTTTTTTCAATTATACACACACAAGCACACACCGTGTTACTGTATCATACTTTTAATGATTTTGCAGAATCAACGTCAGGTCCTAGTATCTCTTTGACAGAGATCGGATTCTGGCGATTCAAATGTTAGTTCCCACTAAAAACAATCCATGGGTCACCTGGACCAAAAAAAAAAGTTGCCAAGCTATTCATGTAAACGATTGCAGCAAAGTGAAGTAAATAAAGACTGAATACAAAAATAAAAAGTTTCAATAAAACCCAATCCATTAACAACAAATCCATGATAGTCCTTGACCATTTAATACCTAGTAGTAAAATATAAGAATGATAATTTTTTGAAAATAAAAGATATGATATATATGGACATTCCTTTACTATGAATAATTCACTCCAACAAGTAGGGGTGGTCCACCGGCCGGGTGGCCTGAGCCAAGCCGACCCAGCCTGTCATGGGCCGGCTTCGGGCCAGGATTTTAGGCTTGTGTCCGTTAGGAACCAGGCCCAAACCCATCTTGGTTTATTAGCGGGCCGGCCCGATGGGCCTGAGTTATAAAAAAAAAGAAGTAAAATTATTTTTTTATGAAATCTAAAAATCAGATAGTAACTTGGGTACATAGGAACTTAATAATTACTTAATTAATTTCACTAATTTTAAGAGAAAGATAATTAATTGCACACACAATTGGCTAGAATTGTTTTGTGTAGGAATGTGTTATTTGGGCCCACCCGGACCTGGCCCGCTTCACATTGGCCCGTTGGACCAATGGGTTGGGTCATGGGCCTCTCTTCAAACCCAAGCCCGTTAAGAACCGGGCCAAAACCCAGTTCGATAGTAAATGAGCAAGGTCGACCCCCAACCTTTTCGCCAGTGAGTCGACCTCCTTCCGGAACAGCAGGGGTTCGCCCCCCTGCCTGAGCAGGCAGAGGGTCGACCCCTTGCCGGGTTCGCCCCCCTGCCGAAAAGGCAGAGGGTTAAACCCCCTTCCGGAAAGGCAGGGGATTAACCCCCTGCCGGAACAGCAGGGGGTTAATCCCCTGCCAAAAATCGCGTGGGGGTGGGGTGGGGGGGGTCCTTTACCTGTCTCCGGGCGGCGGGGCCTGCGGACGGTGGGACCGGCGAACGGCGGAAGTGGGACCGACGAACAGCGAACTGCGGGAGCAGCAAAAGAAGAAAAGGAAAAGCTGTCTGGGATTAAGGTTATTCGAAACTTAGCGATGGAATTAATCCGTCGCTAAGCCAACGTAAATCAAATTTACGAAATGAGCGACAAACTATATTCCGTCGCTAATTAGCGACAGACTAGATTTTGTCGCAAACGTCGTCGCCAAATGGTGCGGCCATAACGACAAAACAGTATATCGCAAAATCCGTCGCTAAGTAGCGACGGACTATATTCCGTCGCTATTTTCGTAAGCTTCATTAATTATAGCGACAGATGTTTGTCGCTCGTTAATCCGTCGCTAACTAATGACGAAAATATTCCGTCGCTAAAGTCCGTCGCTAACAACGTATTTTCTTGTAGTGTCTCTTGATTAATATTCATACTCATTTACATTGGAACACATATCCTGCTATAGATCATTTTTCCAAGTGAAAATCAAGTCAAATTTATGTCTTTTTCCTTCGTCCATTGAATCAGCCAATTCCAAACATAGGCAGTCTTCTTAAAATTGTGAACAATAGCCCATCTGCTATAGTATGTTGTACTTTACACCAGCTCTTCATCATATCAGCCAAACCTTTCTCATGAAGCCACCAAAACTCGATTTTAAACCCTTTTGATCTTGTCCTCCAGCCCTCACCCTATGTTAAGAAAATGACTTCATGATCATATATGATCCTTGGTGGGATAGATGCACAAGTATCATGATGTGCATGCATGAATGAGAATTATAAAATAAATCGATCTAACTTTCTCAAGCAAGGCAAGTTTCTCTTATTTTCACAAGTGAAACGCCCACCACTAATTAGGATGACAAGCATTGGCCACTTTTCCATGAATATCGCAAAATGAAGCATTCTGCAATTAATACTAGAGACATTATTCGCATCATGAAGCTTAAGAAGTGTGTTAAAGTCACCACCAATACAACATGGTAATGACCCTTCCTCACCCAGCTGATCAAGTGATGCGTGATTAGGACTAGGGTTATGATTTTTGGGCTAGGTAGGCTTCAATTAGTTCAACGGTTAGGTCAAAAGTTGGTAGGGTTCGGTTATCTGACAAAGTTCAAGAAAAAAATCAGAACTTGCAAATAATGTCACAAAAGAATCTTAAATTTTGAGAGATTAATCTAGACACCTGGGATTAACTTTTGTTAAATTTTCAGGGGTAAAAAACTAAAATTCAGGAAGAACTGACTTGGACAAGTGACATGTTTTTTAGGGTTTCTATAGGGCAAATTGGGTTTTGAATCCGGTAAACCCGAATGAAAAATATAAATCTTAGTGATGAGACCTCTATAAATTTTGAGATTCGGGAAGCTGATACTAGACATCCTGAGGCGTGCTGAGTCAAATTTTTAGACTCAGACTCCTTAAGGATTGGGATGGGTGAAGTCACAAAGTTTGACAAAAAATAAGATTCATCAGAACATTCAGGTTAAGCAGAATTGGGTTAGGTGGACTCTAACTTGGAAATAGGCTAAGGGATAACTTGAATGACTTACTAAGCCTAGGATGAATTGATTAGTGTATGCTACAAAGGTTGGTTCAATTAGAGAAGGTCAGGGATTTTGTGGTTGAACTTGGAGGGATTGAGACTGCCAAAAGATTGTGTCGCCAGATTGAGGTGGGCCTTAGCTGCAGCGTTGGTCCACTTAGGTGAGCAGACCCACTAGAGATGAACATACCAATTAAGAGAGAGGGACTAGCCCTAGAGAGAGAGACAAGTCAGGGGAGAGGGCCTCGTGAGAAGAGAGAGAAAGATGTCCTTGAGATAAGGACGTGAGCTATATATATATATATATATATATATATATATATATATATATATATATATATATATAGAGAGAGAGAGAGAGAGAGAGAGAGCTAGAAAGAGAGAAATTTGAGAGAGCAATTCCAATTTCATTCTTTACTCAAGTCTAAAATAAGGGCTTATATATAGGTTAAAACAAAGCTCATAAAAGCCTACAAAAGTTGCAAACAATTTTTAAAAGCAAATATAAAATTAGATAAACCTCAAAAGGGCTAAACTATTTCTAGTTAAGCCCTTTTAGGACCAAGCCTATTTCTCGAGTCTTGCATCCGAGAAATAAGTTGGCTCTTGTTCCACCTTCTTTCACTTTTAGGGGACCCTCTAAACACCTTGCACACCATTCCTTGCACTCCAGAATTAGGTGGGGCGCCTAAGGGGTGGGTCCCACTAAGCCTTGAGTTCCAAGAGTGGGCATCCCATGAGTGGGCCCCACCGGCTCTATCACTTAGGAATGCTGGTTTGGATCTGGGCCTCTTCCAATTGGGTCCGCATCATCAAGTTCCCGTCAAAAGTGTTTTTTTAGAACACTTGTAAGTGCTCCATACAAGGCTGTCAAGCGAAAGGGGGAGGCGACATGTGGGCTCCAGAAGGAGATTGTAATTGAGAACTGCCCCAGCTTAGCATTTTTATCGAAGATGTCAGCCTTCTAAAGAACCAACAGCCCAGTCTATGAGTAGGAAGGAAGACAAAATTGGTTACTCTCCAAATATTATTAACAAAAGCTTGATCTATAAGTTCAAGCTTAGTTTCTAATATTCGAAACACATCGAACTTGTTGTCTGCAGCGAAGTTTGAGAGAGACCTGCTTCTCCTGAGCGGCCAGACCACGTATGTTTCACATACCAATATGCATTTAACACAATAGAAGACACTAACCTCCGAAGAACACCATTCAGCATCATGTGCTCTCACACACTTCTTTGGAAAGGTATAAGACCTTATCCTCCAAACGCTGCATACTCTGGTCTCTAGAATGGCCTGCAAGGTTGACATCAACAAAAGATTTAACATCAACACAGAACTCTTCAAGCAAGGAAGGCAGACCCAGGCGTGAAGACCGACATTTGATGGGTAGGAGCCTGCTGAAACGAGTCTTGAATCAGCTGAGCTTGAACTGGACCTAGGCCGATCCAAAAAAGATGAAATAAGGATAACTGTATCACAATGCTTGGGACCACCCTTCACATCAATACCCAATTGAATGTCCCCACCCCACATATTCGACCGTTGATCATTAGAAAAGATGACATCAAAGACTGCATTAAATTGGTCATCAACAAGTGATCCATAATGGATTTGGGTCACAAAGTTGAACTTAATTGGGTTTGAAATCGCTCCACAATCTAGGTAGATGAGGTTGAACCATAAAAAGTGGCTTGAAATGGTCAGCATTGGAATCTTCTAAAAAAAAAAAATTCTTCTAAAAAAAAAATGGTCGGCATTTGGAAAGGACACTCCCTCAAATGCATAAACCCCATGAATGCCACTTCCTCAAATGCATAAACTCCATAGTGCTACCTCCTTTTGACGAAGCAGGTTATATGTTACCCCCCCCTCCCCCGAACAGGGCATCTCATGCTCGGGGGTCTCAAAAAGCACCACGTATTTAAGCATGTGCGTCTCGTATCCCCATGTTTGTCAGCATTAATTAGCGTTGGAGTTTGATGCGATTGCAAAGACTTAAGTACTCTCTCCTTCATTGGTGCCAAAAAACTGACGATTCTAGAAAAAGAGTGGTTGTAAAGACTTAAGTGCCCCGAAGATGATTATTTAAGACCCAGTCTCTGCACTGCAGGATTATCCGAGAAAGAAATTTCCCCTGGAGGAGGCCATGGACACCAACCCTCTCACACTCTCTCTCACTTCTCTTTCTGCTTCTGTGCACATCCAGCAGAAGATCCTACATTGCTCCATCAAGCACCGACTGACCTGCACATTGACTGTTGTAGAGCCTGATTCAGAGTTTTTACCCTTACAGGAGGAGGATTTGGGGGCTCCTCCCAGCGTGGGTAGCATCATTCAACTAAATGCGTTGTTGATCCTGATTCAGAGTTTTTACCCTTACAAGAGAGGGGTCTGGGGGCTCCTCCCAGCGTGGTAGCATCATTCAACTTGAAGAGTTGTGGAGCCTGATTCAGAGTTTTTACCTTTACAAAAGAGGGGTCTGAGGGCTCCTCCCAGCGTGGGTAGCATCATTCAACTTGATGAGTTATGCAACTTGATTCAAAGTTTTTTCCCTTACAGGAGGAGGGTTTGGGGGCTCCTCCCAGTGTGGATAGCACCATTCAACTTGATGAGTTGTGGAACTTGATTCAGAGTTTTTGCCCTTATAGGAGGGGGTTTGGGGGCTCCTCTCAGCATGGGTAGCATCGAAACGAACCTTAATCGTTTTGCCGATGGTGATCCGGCGAAACGATGGTGAGCCGACGATCCGATGGTGAGCCAGCGATCCGATGGTCATTAGACGAAACGAATCTGAGCCATCAAAAATGTCTGTTTGAACTTTTTATCGTCATCTTCTTCTTCTTCCTTCTTCCTTCTCTGTAAAACACTGTAAAACCCTCTCTCTCTCTCTCTAAAGAAGAAATCAAGGGAGGCAAAGAGTTTCCCCTGGAGAAGGCCATAAACATAAACCCTCTCACTCTCTCTCCCTTCTCTTTCTACTTCTGTGCACATCCAGCGATTTGGAATATGACCTCCGATTAGGGAGATATGACCCTGACAAGTTGGTCCTAATTCGAGTAGCGATTTACAATGATTTGCTTACTGAATAACATTACAAATCGCTATAGTGAGATCCAACAACACTATAAATCATTGTGGGGCTCGATAGAGACCCAAAAACACTACAAATCACTATAGTGATTTGCGAAAGACACTACAAATCGCTGTTAGAGGACTGGATAACACTATAAATCGCTGTGGGGCTTGTTAGAGACCCGAAAACACTACAAATCGCTGTAAGAAGGCCCAACAATACTACAAATCGCTGTTGAAAGGCCGGATAACACTATAAATCATTGTTGGGCTCGTTAGAGACCCGAAAATACTACAAATCGCTGTAGGAAGGCCCGACAATACTATAAATCACTGTTGGAAAACCGGACAACACTATAAATCGCTGTGGAGCTTGTTGGAGACCCGACAATACTAAAAATTGCTGTAGGGGAGTCATTGAAAAAATCGTGGAAAAAAAACTGAAAAAGAAAAATAGAAAAATCGTGGGAAGGGGTGTTACGAAAACCTCGAGCAAGAAACAACCGAAGAAAACATGAGCCCCACGATTAAACAAAATGCTTTATTGCTCTTTTTTGATAGTTAAAAAAGGGAAAGAAAATAAAAAAATTATACAAGGACCCACGCCGGGGGGAGCCCCCGGACCCCCTCCTGTAAGAGAAAAAACTTTAAATTAGGCTCCACAACTCATCAAGTTGAATGATGCTACCCACGCTGGGAGGAGCCCCCAAACCCCCTCTTGTAAGGGCAAAAACTATGAATCGGGCTCCACAACTCATCAAGTTGAACGATGCTACAGTCAGTGTGCAGGTCAGTCGATGTTTGATGGAGCAATGTAGGATCGTCTGTTGGATGTGCACATAAGTTGAAAGAGAAGGAAGAGAGAGTGAGAGAGTTGATGTTCATGGCCTTCTCCAGAGGGAACTCTTTGTCTCCCTTGAGAGAGAGAGAGAGAGAGAGAGAGAGAGAGAGAGAGGGTTTTACAGTGTTTTACGGAGAAGGAAGAAGAAGAAGATGACGATGAAAAGTTCAAACATACATTTTTGATGGCTCAGGTTCGTTTCGCCGGATGACTATCGGATCGCCGACTTACCATCGGATTGTCGGCTCACCATCGTTTCACCGGATCACCATCGGCGAAACGATTAAGATTCATTTCGCTGTGTAGACTTTGAAGAGTCAACATCATCCTCAACTTTATGGATGAAAGACATGTTTATCCTTTTTTTGAACTATGTGTTTTTTCTTTTTTGAATGAAAGACATTTTTGTTATTTTCTCAAACCATCGTTATATGAGAAGAATAGCAAGAAAGGGTACTTAAGTCTTTGCAACCACACGAGACTCCAATGCTAAGTGATGTCAACATACACGGAAATACGAGCCCCATGTGTTTGTATACGTGGTGCTCATTCAGACCGCACTTGAAATTCAGTGAATCAGGGGAAAACATACACCACCCTCCCCCTTTTAAGGAGAGCAAGGGACCATCTTGGGCATTGCCACATCAATCAACTAATGGTGGGCCTTGGGAGCTGATAAGACAGCTTAACGGTTGAGCTGCTACATTCAAAGAAGATTGCCCACCGCCCTTTGCATTGGAATTCGTAGCCACCTCCATGGCTGACACGAGAAACCGAGACAGGAAGGAGCTCGATGATTGCACTGATGAGCTGTGTTGGGAACCACACCCGCTTTTGATGTGACCATTGAGTTGCCGGGCGACCATGCTGCCCGAAAAAAGATTTTCCAGCGAGTCCAACACGTTTGTTTACAGGGTCTATCAATGACCATAGTGGAGGACTCGCCTTTCTCAAACTTATGATGCACTCTCTTGATCTGTCAAAGAACGCTGCATGTCCTTCCTGTGCAACGAGCCACCATAGGCCACCTCTCAAAGCTGTTCTTGTTCTTTGTCTCTATCCACGCCAAGCTTTTGATGGGGATGGAACCAACAAAGATTTGTAATTGTTGGCTGGCTGAAAAGGTATTATAATGTTCCCATTTGAATTGCATTGGCTTGAGAACTCTCTCTTTGTTCAAGGCTCCACTTCTATCCTTTTCCTGAGCCATCTTCTTACACGAACGTCTAGTTCTACTAACCGGTGGGTAGACGACCAGGTTTGGATTATTAGATCTAGGACCACAAATATTGGCACTTCCATCATGCTAAAGCTCACAAACCCAATCACCCAACCTTGCAACCCTGCTTTCATATCTGGCCATTAATTAATCTTTCAAGTTTTTTTTATCTAACATTCTGCCATTGACTAGCCACTGCTTCGGGTGTTGAGTCTCCCTTATCGGAAGCCTTAGAAGCAGTGATGAAACGGGGGGCAAAGATGCACGTCAATATTGTGTGCCACTAACAAAGCCTTGGTGAACGATTTCAAGAAGCATTTGACATCCCAGTAGTTCAAGTGAAGACTGCATCAAGCAGTCGTTGAGCAAATCTGACAGCTCGAAGAAGGATGTAGGAAGTAGCCTTACTCTGCCCCAAGTAAACTCTGCTCCCCTTCTAACAATGAAGTCTCGCAAACTGTTCAAATATTCAAGATTGAACTCACGGTTGGACAAAAACAGGATACACAGGCTAGATAACATAAAGTATTTATAGACAACAAGGAAAACTACCATAACAACAGCATTAGGTTCCCACTAACACAAGTGGTTAAAACTGAAAACAAACAGCGCCACGTATTTAGGATTTGTTACCTAAATGTTAGCTCTTTTCACAACTACCTAAAAAAATAACTATCTATTTTTTTTTTTTAAATAGCATGATCCCATGACTCGTAACTACCCACAACACAACCAAACTACCCACATCGTGAAGCAGGAGTTTCAAAAATCAATACCCCAGATCTCTCTCTGGAGAGGACGTTCTCTGTCCCATAGATATCTTCCTCATTAGGCCGAATATACCTGCCCTTCATCACCAGCGGTTCTCCTTGTTGCTAGGGGTGGCAAAACCTGACACAACCCGCCAACCCGCCTCTTAGGCAGGTTCGGGTTTGGCTTAAACTAACCCATTTAATAAATGGGTCGACCGCCTAACCGGTTTATTAAACGGGTCGGGTTCGTGTTAGGGGTATGCCAACCCGCCAACCCGGCTGACCCGTTTAATAAACGGGGTAGGCGGGTGGGTCGACCCGCCAACCCGCCCACCAACCCGACACGCTAACCCACCAACCCGTTTACCCGACCCAACCTGTTTACCCGACCCAACCAGTTTATTAAACGGGTTGGCGGGTCATGTCGGGTTACCCGTTTAATAAACGGGTCGGGTTCGGTTTGAGGTATGCTGACCCGCCAACCCCACCCGATTGCCACCCCTACTTGTTGCTTGCCGATAGATTGGAATCTCCAACCACTCGGCCGGTGTGACCTCAACCCCTTCATCTCACTCGCCTCCAGTCACATTATGAATTCTTTCTTGCCATGCTGCATTCATAGAGCATGTCATGTCACTTGCACGGGAAAACACACACTCCAAGTGCTCAAATCAAAAGGTATTCATATTGTATGTGCCTACTTTGTAGAAGGCAAGAGAAATCAACGTTACATCTGCTAAACATTGGAATGCCCCTACCAGCCTAAGAGAGGTTCTCACAGCCTCACACTTTCAATCTCGGGGACATAAATTTATCTTTGCATGGCGATGCTTCGTCCTCCTTCTATGGCATCTCATATGGCTGCAGCGCAATCAAAGAGTACCCATGGATGGCTGCCATCATCACACAACCATTGCAATGGTAGGGCTTCTTGAATTTCTTAGATGCAAATTTAAATGGGGTGATTTGAATGTACCTTTCCTACAGGAACTACGGTTCTTTTGATTCTTGAAAAGTGATATCGCCCCGCCAATGGCGTAATTCTTCCAATCTGAAATATTTTTCATTAAAAAAAAAACTCACACCTATGATTTTCATCCAAGAGCGTTTAGGGGCAGCTGGTGCACCCTGTCATTACTATAAATCTGTGTGTGACTTCTCTTTCCAAAATTCCAATCATCATTTGACCTCAAAGTAAGAGGCAGGATGAAACTCAACCAATCTACAATTGAATAAGGTGATATTGAAAATCATCATTGATTGTTATTTTCAGTCTCACCCACACATCCTGGCGGATCAAGCGCCGGATGCTAAACCCCTATTCAAAAAGAATTTTTGGGGATGCCATCGATTTACCATCTTTTGTTCTTATCGTGACAATAAATTGTTAAAATATGTCAGCCAAATATGCAGACCAACTTTTAATAGGAGGGCCAATAAGTTGCAAGGTGCACGGGCTCTATCATTCAAGGATGATCATGGCTGACACAACCTGAATGCTCAATTTAATTCACCGGGCCGTTTGGATGACATGAGACCAGTTTGTTTTGTTTTGTTTTAAAACTTGGTTTTCAGAAAGCAGGATTTTTTTGTTGGTTGGATGACCCAAATCGGAAAAACTAGGTTTTCGGTTTTCAAAACTCAAAAAAAAAAAGGAAAAATAATGCTCGCTCATTTTGGCCTTTCCAAAATATAGTATTTATTTATTTATTTTTAAGATGATGGCTGTATGGCTATTTCCAAGCCAGTGGCCACTAGCCAAAAAATGCCTAAAAAAAAAAAACTCACCATCGTCGGTCATTTTGAACGGCAGATCAGGTGCAACCATGTTGCACACTTTAATGAGTCATCATTTTTCGGCTAGACATGTAAAAAAAAAAATCCCAACAAAGAGTGCTCAAGGAACCGACACTGGCTTGCTTGAGTGGGAAATGTCTCCGTGTGGCTATCGCCATCTTTGATGTACTGTTCTTAGCGTGCTCTCCCTTTTTATCTTTTCACGGCAGGAGCACTTACTGCTAAGGGAGGGGGTGTTGAAGGCCTGTATTCTTGAAAGATATGTTGCAAATTGTTTTTAATTCTGCTTGTTTTGATGTGCACTTATGGCCCAAATAAGCCAGTTGTGATGTCAAATCAAGAAGATGAAACTGTTGAGACATCTTTAAAAGGAAATGTTCAGAAGGACACACACACGCTAGCCATTATTCCCGGAAAGTGTATCGACTTTTTCAAAAAATTACACCGACCTGTACTTTTGAAGGGGTTCCTGATCCAAACAAGGTCTGTACTCTTACTCTTGAAAGATATATGGCAAATTGTTCTTAATTTTGTTTGTTTTGATGTGCAGTTGTGGCCCAAATAAGCACATTGTGATGTCAAATAAAAAAGATGAAACTGTTGAGACATCATTAAAAGGAAATGTTGAGGACACTCAATCACATTAGCCATTATTCCCGGAAAATGTACCTACTTTATCAAAAAATTACACCGACACAGCACCATACTTCTTTATGAATTGGTAAAGATGAAGTCCCCGGTCAAGACATGGTACGATCAATGATGATAAGTTTTATTTTTTTGCATGGACGGGGAAACCACCCGCAGAACGCGCGGGCTACGCCTGCTGTGCTTACCGCTGCTGTCCCGATGGTGTAAACCCGTGGGGTAACCTTTGCCCTCAGGAGTAGCCAAGCTTCGGGCCATCAAGGGCTTATCCCTTGCCCTCATTAATGCAAGGGTCTGATGCTCATGGGAATGGAACCCTGACCACCGATCAAGGCCCTTTCCACTGCACTGTACATGGTAAATCACATAGTGCCCAATCACGGGGTGGATAAGATGCAATCACATTGCACACTAAAAAAGTTTGCCTCTGTACCTTATTGCTTTCCATCTTTGGGATACAGCAGGTCAGTTGTGGAGGGAGGATCAAGTGCAATTCAGTGATCATCCTCTATTTTTAGTATACAACCTGTCAGCTGTGAGGCCCAAACAATAATGGAGGGTGATCAGGTGCAACAACACACCAAAAGTGTGCAATTACATTGCACCTGATCCTCCCTCCATTTGTGGGGCCCAACAGTGGCGGAGCCACATTGAGGTCAAGGCAGGCACCTGCCTACCCTGACAGGGGCGTAGCTAGGATTCATGTGAGGGGCGGGGCAAACATTGGTGTAGCAAAAAAAAATAAAAAAATTGTGTGATAGTTGGGGGTTCGGGGGCAGCACCCCCGTTTTTTTTTTTTTGAGATAAAATAAAAAATGGCTACAATTATTAATAAAAATCTATTTCATATAGACAAATCAAACTATCTCTTGCAGTCTTTCTCAACCTCAACGGAAAATTCTTGAACATTATCTAATGACAATATATAACACTGGTGCGATAGTTTGAAGTTCATAACAATGCATAAATTTTATTTATGACAAAATAAATCAAAATACAAAAGTACCAACTAAAATGGACCCCGACGGTTACCTGCAACATAAAAAACGATAACAAGTTTTTTCATAGTAGGAATGGTTGGAGTAGGACTTGGAGTTTCGTCGACTTCTCCATCTGAAGAGTTATCTAACTTTGAAAAAAATGATAACAGGTTTTTTCTTTTCTTAGTGCTCAAAGATTGTCCTCTTTTCATTTCAAATTCTACAAATAAATAAGATATTGCATGAGCAATCAATAAGTGTATGATATTTTATGACATTTAAGGAAATTTTTATGCAACAATTATAAGTTCTAGGCATGCAGAAACATAAAAGTTTTTCTACCTTTTTTTTTGAATTATTCTTGAGAAAGAAATCATGCTTGCTTTACAATTTTTTAGAAAAAAGTGATAGCATTTGGCTGTACTTAAAAACTTGGAAAAGTATGCTGGTTTGAATTCTATTCATCTCTCTCTCTCATGTTAGTAACAAATTATAAGATTTTGATTCATTGCATGGAAAATGTTCGCATTGATCAAATAAACACTTTTGTAACAAGTACGATAAATGAATAACAATGGTAATGTCAATGAAATATCACAGCTAGGATATTTGTCACATAAAGCACTAGTTTAACAGGTAAAAGAACTATAATTCCAAAGTACAAATCAAACCAAAACCAGATGGACAAATTCCCATCAATAATGAAAAGCCAATCAATTACTAGAAAGACTAGGGTTAGAGGTGGAACATTAAGATATTGTAATGTCCAGAAAAAAATATTCAAGATTATTTATTTTAGAGAATTAGTATATCTTCCTGTTCAAAGAAAATCACAGAAAAACCACTACAACAAAGCAGTAGATTAGCGATGACCACATTCCGTCGCTAATCCGTCGCTAACATGGTTAGCGACGGATTAGCGACAACGAGGCGACAGTATGCTTACGTCGCGAATATTTCGACGCTAACTGGCGACGGAATTATTCCGTCGCCAGGTTCGTCGCTAATTGCGACGGAATAACGAGCGCTATATTCCGTCGCCAATCCGCCGGTACTCAACGTCGACCACCGCTTGGCGACGACTTTACTTCCGTCGCTATATTAATATGAATAGCGACGGATGGTTCCGTCGCTAATCCGTCGCAAACACGAAAAAAAATTAAAAAAATTTTATTTGAAAATTAATTACCGAGAACTATACAATTTCTATTTCCTGTACAATTTATATTTCCTGTAAATAAAAAACAAACCACACAAAAAAATTCATATAACAAGAATCTACAACAATTAATCGTTCCACCTTAAAATTAAGAAGTTTAATTATTTACAATTCAACAATTACAATTAAGAAAAATAAAAAAAATAGAACTTCTTCAACACAGTCCTCTAATCATCGCCAAGATTTTGTGCGTCTTCTTGTTCATTGTCTTTATCTGTCCCTTCAGCTCCACTACCCTGATTATCGCTAGCAGCCTACACAAGAAAAGAACAGTCAGTATTGATAAACAAAATATAATGAAATAAATTACACACTATATGTGATTCTATCATGTGCTCATGTGTGATCTAAGGCAATAAAAAAACTCTATATGTGATTCTATCATGCTCATATGTGCTCTAAGGCAGTCAAAAAATTGAATATGTGATTATAGCATGTTCATATGTGTTCTAAGGCATCTAAAAAAACTCTATATGTGATTCTACCATGCTCAGATGTGCTTTAAGGCAGGCAAAAAACTATATATGTGATTCGATCATGCTCGTATGTGTGCTAAGGCAGTAAAAAAATTGAATATGTGAATATAGCATGCTCATATGTGCTCTAAGGCAGGCAAAGCCAAAAATTTTATATGTGATTCTATCATAAATGATATATAACATGTTCATATATGTTCTAAGGCAGTCAAAAAACTCTATATGTTATTATAGCATGCTCATATGTGTGCTAAGGCAGTCAAAAAACTGAATATGTGATTATAATATGCTCATATGTATTCTTAGGCAGTCAAAAAACTGAATATGTGTTATAATGCAGTCAAAAAAACTTTATATGTGATTCTATTATGCTCATATGTGCTCTAAGGCAGACAAAAAGTTATATATATATATATATATATATATATATATATATATATATATATATATATATATATATATATATATATATATATATGTGATTCTATCATGCTCATATGTGCTCTAAGGCAGGCAAAGCCAAAAATTTTATATGTGATTCTATCATAAATGATATATAACATGTTCATATGTGTTCTAAGGCAGTCAAAAAATTGAATATGTGATTATAGCATGTTCATATGTGTTCTAAGGCATCTAAAAAAACTCTATATGTGATTCTACCATGCTCAGATGTGCTTTAAGGCAGGCAAAAAACTATATATGTGATTCGATCATGCTCGTATGTGTGCTAAGGCAGTCAAAAAATTGAATATGTGAATATAGCATGCTCATATGTGCTCTAAGGCAGTCAAAAAACTGAATATGTGATTATACCTGAGAGGGACCTGGAATCGAAGATCCCCTATCCTGAACAGCGGCCTTGATCTAATTTCGGAGAAAGGGAGTGACGGTGTATTGAAAATAGTTATTCAGTGATTCATTAATGATCTCGCATACATCATCACCAGAAAGAATAGTCGGCTGCTTGGAGCTTATGTCGGCGCAAGAAGTCGGTGAGCCGTAACTGGAAGAACCAATAACTGGTGAAGTGTTCATATTACTCCCAAACCCGAACACGCGACCTTTTTTTGGTTCACCTGCTGCAGTCACCCATGCTGTAGGATCAAATGATGGATGCTGAGTAGCGTCTTCGCCATATCGCTCTACCATCTGTTGCTCATATGCCTCCTATAAAATAATGTTTAAAGTATTCATTAATAATTAATGATAACATTATGATAACTTGCATATATATTGCAATGATTATTAATAGAATTAATACATACAGTTGTCGTTCTCGCCTTCTCTGATACGAAGACTCACGTGGTCTTCCGTTTATGTGTTTCTACAAACACATCCTTATATGGTACACTGCCTCCTTTTTCTGCTTCCTGCGAAGTTAAATGACAAAAGATTTAGTACACAAATTTGCAACAATACTTATAAAATTAATATTATATATTGATGAGTTACCATTTTCTTTAGGTGGCTCCCAAATGTCTTAGATCCACCTGTGTGTAGATGGGCTTCGGGCATCTTCGATCGATTTTGTGAAGCCTTCGCAGAGCGATTTTTAAATGCATCTCCCGCCCACTTATCGCACATTTCATCCCAGTAATCTCTCCTGATAGTAATAGGACCATGGCCCTTCCACAGTAATGGATCATCTACTACGCCAGATGCTTTTTTTGCTGCAGTCTTCATAGTGTGCAGCATGTCTGCAAATCGATTGGCAGCCACCTTCTGCCACACCTTCCTTGCATCATTTTCTTCCACCGTAGTTGCGAAGCGATTCGAAGTCTACAAATATTTTCAGAAAGTTAGTAGACATTGCTTAAATAAATTAAATATGAAACACATTAACTATGAGGAACAACTGTATACCATGAATGAGGACCACAATCTGTCTAACACCTCCTTTGGGTACTCTTTCCATTGAGCAACTGGTCCTGGTAGATGTTGAAGAAGTGAATTCCTAATCTCCCGTACTACTTCTTGTGGCTCAAACCTCGTGCTGCACATGAATTGTTACACAGTAAATATCAATATAAAATATTTAAAAGATATGCAATAATTTAAAACAAAATACTTACGGTCGATTATTGATATACACTATTCGAATGAGTCTTCTTGTGCCAGCCTGAGAAGACCCTGTTTCCTGTGTTGGCTGTTGAATAGTGTGATCAACTGGTGTAGGTGGGTCGTGTACAGGCGCAACATCATCTGTAAAAAAATACATTAAAAATTCTCAGAATGTGCATTTGAACTAATCAAGCATCTAATTAGTTATATGATATACCTATCACAGGAGCCCGTGAAGATGAAGGCTGAGCCTGGCTACTACTAGATGAGCGACCACTATAAATTCCACGAACCATATTCTAACAAATAACATATGTCATACAATACATTCAAATAATTCACATCAAGTATTACAATACAATCAAGTCATTCACATCAAGCATTGCAATGCATTCAAATAATTCAAATCATTGGCATCAAGTATTGCACTAATTCAAATCATTCGTTAATTGCATAAATTATAATACATTCAGATAATTCAAATAATTCACATCAAGTATTACAATGCAATCAAGTCATTCACATCAAGCATTGCAATGCATTCAAATAATTCAAATCATTGGCATCAAGTATTGCACTAATTTAAATCATTCGTTAATTGCATAAATTATGATACATTCAGATAATTGAAATCATTCACATCAAGTATTACAATGCATTCGAATCATTCGTATCAAGTATTACAATACATTCAAATAAAATTTATGATCATTCACACCAAGTATTGCAATACAACTCACATTAAGTATTACAATGCATTTAAATAGAGGTTTGTAGTATAAGATTTTGCTCACTAGCTTGAGAATTCTTCCTCGTCACTAGTTTGATTTTCTTCTTCTTCTTCTTCTTCTTCATTGTTTGCCCATCCACTTGGTACATCATTTGGATCACATTCCTCTATGAATGTTTCATCGGCCAATGGAGATATGACATGTATATCATGCGCAACATCGTGACCATAAGCGAAGTCATAGACATCATCTGATTGATAGTAATCACTGTCTTCAGCTAACTCATCTTCATGTAACTGATCATACTCGGGGTATAGTTTGGATTTCACCTTGCAAACTGCCCACCATTCATTTCTATCTGACTTTTTTATACTCGGATATGAAGTATAATAAACTTGTTGAGCTTGCGAGGCTAATATGAATGGTTCATATGTTCCAAACCTGGATTTATGATTCACCTCCACAATGCCTGAAGCTTTGTCGAGTCTTGTTGCAGATGGATCAAACCAATGACACTTGAATATCGTAACCCTGTTATTCATGCCTAAGTAAGTCAACTCCATTATTTCCTCTATAACACCGTAGTAATCATGTTCATTTTCACCGTAGCTGCTACCCTTGACACACACGCCACTATTTATCGTTGATTTGTTTATACCATAGTCTTTTGTATGGAATCGATAACCATTTACGATATACCCGTTGTAGCATTGCACAACTTTGGTCGGACCATTTTCTAAATCACATATTCCTTGATCTTTAACATCACCATTGCGAACCTACGCACAAACATAAACAATGATTGTGATCACGATCAATTAAGTAACTTAGTGTTGTTTATAAGTACAAAATGTATGTTAGCTTCTTTACCAACAGTTTCAACCACTCCACAAACTTAGTTTCACGTTCTTTTTGTACTTCTGCATCAGTGAGATGTGAAACTTCGTTTTGCAACTTCAGATCAAATCGTCTGCAAACCACAAATGCTTATATTACCGAGCCATGTATCCACATATAGAACATAAAAGGATTTATAATTGAGTTGCATATACATATACTTACTCGATGTATGGGTCGATCGCTGAGCAATTAAAAAGAATATAGATGTGTGGCGGGCATGTGTAACGTGTTGGAATATGAGATTCGAAGTACATAGATGAGAAATTTGAAATCTCTTCTAAAGTGTACGCCTCACAAATAGAGCCTTCTACTCTTGCTTTATTACGAACCTTTTTTTTTAGGTCGAACATGCATCTGACAAGAATATACATTTCAAATTTTAAATATCTGTCACTAAAGAGACAAATATAAAAAAACATATACCTTTCAAATGGGTACATCCATCGATATTGCACAGGGCCACCAACCCTTAGTTCATATGGCAGATGTATGATCAAATGTTCCATAACATCGAAAAATGCTGGCGGAAATATCTTTTCTAACAAACAAACAGTGGTGATGACAGAGTTCTCGAGATTCTTTACATCTGATACAACGACCTCCCGTGCGCACAATGTTCTGAAAAATCCGCTCAACTCAGACAATACCCCCCATATAGGTTTGCCTAACATATCATGGAATGCTAGGGGTATCAATCGTTGCATAAAGATATGACAATCATGGCTCTTCAACCCATATAACTGTCCATCGTCAATCTTCACAGCCCGAGCAATGTTCGAGACATATCCATCTAGAAATCTCAGTTGTCTCAACCATTGACATAATGTTTTATTTGATCAGGTCCGAGAACGTACTTCGCCTTTGGTTTCAGTACTTTGCCATTATACTCATTGAGTTCCAATTCTGGTCTTTTACATATTAATTTTAAATCCATACGGGCCTTCAAATTATCCTTCGTTTTTCCTTTAATATTCATTACTGTATTGAACACATTATCAAACACATTTTTCTCTACATGC